>NC_046317.1:24146316-24894806 GCF_009819535.1 Lacerta agilis
CGTAGGCTTTTCACAGCCTCTTTTTAAATAGTACAGTATAAATTATTAACTAACTCCTTTTAAAAAAAAATATATTGTAGAGCAAATTACTAAATAGACACAATTACCCTCTTGTTAATGAAAGTGAACACTTTGGATGCATTTTGAAAATAAAAAACCTCTCTGCTTTTGGTTTTAGTTCCTGTTTACTGCTAATTTTGCTAATAGAACATTAAATCTGAATGCAGTAATTGCTGGTAAGGTGTTAGAGTAAAAGAAACCAATTAACACAGTTAATTGTTTTATATGAATATACAACTCCCCCCCCCCCAGAATAAAACATACAGTTATTATAGAGATTTCCTTTTACAAATTTGTCTTTTAGATTTTTTTCCTTTAAAAAAAGTTCTTTCAAATAGATCTTTTGGTACCTTTATTTTATTTTATTTTATTTATTTATTTATTTATTTATTTACAGCAGCCTCCTTCATTTCTATTTAAATTGTTTGTGGAGATTTAAGCCTGTGTTTCTGGTCTCTGGAAACAAAGCGTAATTGAAGGTGCATGCCTTCTGACCAGCCCTGTTCTTATAAAGAATAGCCAACTAGAATAGCTGGGAAAGGTTGTAGCTTTTGCAGAAGCTATTCATCTGATTCTCTTCCCCTCGAAGCTGCTTGGTGTACATGCGTATTCTTTGGGTGTTTGAGATCTGTCTAAATGTGACTCTAAATCAAGAAATTCAGAACTGGAAACGAAAGTCTAGTAGAGGTGTCTTACTCATCATCATTGCACACAGTGGTTTGACTGTAAATATATATATATATATGTTAGGATGAAAGGGCTGATTTACCTACTTGTATTTCCATTGGCCAGTTAGCACCGTAGCTTCAGCAATGGGTGGTAAAAGGAAGAGCACATGTCTTGAATGGAAAAGGTTCCCCTGATCGATTCCTGATGTGTCCAGCTTAAAACAACAAGTAGAAAGGTGATGTGATTCAACACTTCTCCCTGTGAACCTGGAGAACTGCTGTCAATTGGAATATAGACATTCTAAGTGGACAAAGGGTCAAGAAAAGCCTTTCCGAACCTTGGGTCCCCAAATGTTGTTGGACTACAAGTCCCATCATCCCTAGCGAGCAAGGCTAGTGGCCGAGGATGATGGGAGTTGTAGTCCGACTTCATTTAGGGACCCTAGGTTGGGAAAGGCTGTTCTAGGTGGTTTATGGCAACTTCCTGCAGTCTTATCTTCCTGCGAACTGGCAGGACATCTGGCAGGCTGACAAGACAACATATGGACCAACCTTATCCAGCAGTTGAAGACTGAAGGCAAAGTTCATATCTAGCAAAATCTTGCAAGACCCCTGCAAGCACCATGTTTACAATTTGCACACTAAAAATGTGCACATGACATGACATGGTCTCAAACTATATGCATGATGCAGTTTCCAAAAGCTGGCGCTCCTCTTTCTCTGCATGAAAATGGATTCATTGTTTTTTGCTTAAAAAACAAAACAAAACAAAAAAACAACAACCCCAAGTAAGGATTTGCTGCCATACCTGCTTTCCATCCTTCACCAAAGCAGCAATACAGGCTTGCATTTCTCCCTTCTCAAAAACCTAAGGCTCCTTCAGTTCAGTCCTAGCCAAACCACCAACCTCTGAGTTTGCATGGGAATTGGTTGGGTCTGCTCCTGCCTTTCCAGCACAGGAAATCTATACTTGAAATGCATTGACTTGGTTAAGACTCACCTGTAGTCCTGATTGTGCAAAAACTTGCATCCCTCCACTCAATGTACAGGCAATCATTTCATGCTCACCAGCTCTCTGTATTGCTTCTGCTTAGGGTTGCCATATTTCAAGAGGTAAAAATCCAGACACAAAAAAGTTGTTGAGCTTTTTAAGGGCAACTGCCCAACAGCCCCACCAATGCCGCCGAGCCCAAGCCGGGTCACCTGTGCCAGAGCCAGGGCCTGAACCAGAGCCACCAGCACACTTAAAAAAACAAACCAACCCCAAATCCATGTAAGACCCCAAAAGAGGACATGTCTGGGAATTCCAGGACATGTGGCAACCCTACTTCTGCTGATACTCCCCTTTCCCAACCCCTCTGAGGCATGGATAAGAGGTAACCCTGATTCTGCTACTGTGTGTGTGTGTGTGTGTGTGTGTGTGTGAGAGAGAGAGAGAGAGAGAGAGAGAGAGAGAGAGAGAGAGAGAGAAACAGCTTCTGCCCACCTCTGAAATGCCAGACCATTCTTTTAGCCATACTTCTGGTCCCTAGCAAGACTCCGCAAATGGCAGATTTATATCAAGCTCAACATCTGGGTTAGTTGACCTTCAATAAGAAGATGTGCTCCTTGATACATAGTCATGGGCTGCAGTTTTACCAAAAAAGAAAAGAAAAGAAAAGAAAGGAAAAGAAAAGAAAAGAAAAGAAATCAGGAAAAACAGTTACCAGAGCTAATCAGGTCTCCGTGTGCCATGTTATCTAGGAAGAAGTCTTTTCAGGTATCGGGATAATGGCTGAGAACAGCTCTGTGTTTTAAGCAGGGGGTAAGTAATTTGGGGCAATTTTCAAATGTCTCTTGCATTTCCAATGCACTGTCAAAAGCCCAGAATGAACTGCACGTTTGAGGAGCCTATGCATATTTATAACAACCTATTATGTTACAGTTATTAAATAATTATGATGCAGGATATTACACCATTTGGCTGCCATCTTTAGCTAATGTATAAGGGATGTATTTTTTTTTTGTTAAAAAAAGGATTATAGCGTGCTGTGCTGCTAGAACAACAACCAACGTGTAATACAATATTAACAGTGGCTTTGAAATGTAGAAGCTTTGCTTTGTGATGTCTTCACTTGTTTCCCTTCAAGCAACCTTCCAGTAAAAGAAAAGCACAGGGAACCGTAAAAGAAAACCCCCCGCAAATCCTGAACTGCTCTCATTGCCATTCTGCAGCTTTAAGCAAGCATCCAACAATCTCTTTGTGCTTGGTGATTTTTTTATTTTTTTAAAAGATGCTCGAAAACATGACAATTTTAATTTGGCCAACGCTAGAGTCTAAACATGATACAAGTGATTTGTCTCTCTTCTCTTGTAGCAGAAAGTCCTTCTTGCTAGCTGTCAACAGAACATAAGGAGAGCCTGCAGGATCAGGCCAATGGCTCATCTAGTCCAATATCCTGTTTTGTGGCCACCCAGGTGCTTGTAGAAAACCCATAGGCCTGGTTGAAGAAGAACGTTTTTGCCTAGCGCCTAAAGGTGTATAACGGAGGCGCCAACTGAACCTCCTTGGAGAAAGCATTCCACAAATAGGGAGCCACTGCAGAAAAGGCCCATTCTCATGTTGCCACTGTCTGGACTTCTCCTGGGAGAGTCTCAGGAAGAAGCACCTCAGAAGACAATTTCAGGGTCTGAGTTGGTTTATACGGAGAGAAGCAGTCCTTGAGGTCCTCAGCTGTTTAATAAACTGAACCTGTTAAACTTCACATTGAAAACAGCACATAGCACCAGGAGTGAAATACATTGTGGGAAGGTACGTAGTGAACAGCCTTACCAGGTGCTACTGAAAGCTTTGGCACAGTAGTGTAGCATACATACATTTATTTATTTCTCCAGTTTCTATCCTGCCCTGGATCATATACTTGAGAGACTACCTTATCCCTTGTAAACCCAGTAGGTCAATGCATTCTGCAGGAATGCATTCTTCAAGTCCTGAAAATATCACAGTAACTTTCTGTGTGACAGCCCTTCTCCCGCAGAAAGGCATTTCTGCTGAGATATGATGGGCACCCACTAGATGCACTTTCTATAAACAATAGAAAGATCTTTGCCAAAGATGTTCATTTTGTACATCTTGTACATTTTGTTCATTTTGTTTAAAAACTATTTTAGCTGTTTTAATTACATGCTTGCCTTGACAAACATATTAATAATCATAATACCTCAGACTAAAAAAAAGGTAAAGGTAAAGGACCCCCTGACAGTTAAGTCCAGTCGCGAACAACTCTAGGGTTGCGGTGCTCATATCGCTTTACTGGCTGAGGGAGCCGACGTTTGTCGCGCACACATTTGTTCTGGGTCATGTGGCCAGCATGACTAAGCCGCTTCTGGTGAAACCAGAGCAGTGCACAGAAACGCCATTTACCTTCCCGCCGGAGCGGTACCTATTTATCTACTTGCACTTTGATGTGCTTTCGAACTGCTAGGTTGGCAGGAGCTGGGACCAAGCAACGGGAGCTCACCCCATTGCGGGGATTCGAACCACCGATCTTCCGATTGGTAAGCCCTAGGCTCAGTGGTTTAGACCAGAGTGGGCAACAATAAACCTCAGGAATTAAAATAATTTATTTCCGTTGAAAAATTCAGTTCAATCATGGCAATACTCTTAATTTCACAGCTGCCTACCTGGACTCAGAGTCCTACAAAGGCCTGAGCATAGGAATGTGCCTTTAAACTAGCAGAAATATACATGGTTGGATACTTAGAAATGCAGTAGTCAATTCAGGAAACAGCTGTGAAACTTTAACTTTTTGTAATGTGAAAAAAAAAGTTTTTTAAAGCCTGAAGGAAGAATGCAGTAAATATTACCTTGGAAAGGTAATGACATGTGACATGAGGTCACACGCAATCTATTTCCTTTTCACTTCAGTTTCCTTACAAACCCATCCCACATTTGTCCCATCTTTGCATCTGTTTAATGATGTAGGTACAGCTACAGGGCGAACCCTTTCAAATTCCCCTCTCCTATTGTCTCTGGCAAACGTGCCTGCAGATATACTCTGGGGTTACATCAGTGGAAGCTGTTATGACACGGTTGCGGAAGAGAAAGAGCAAGGGAAACAAAGTTTTCACAGGTGAACCGATGTATCTGAAACAGACTTGTTTCAAGGAGTTTTGGGATCTGAATTCGGAAGATTTCTATGCCCTTTCACCATCTCCATCTCCCTAAAAGTTGTTCAAGCTCAGTGTAAACCTGGCCATAATTGTGTAAATTCTGGAACACAACCCAGTCTGGATTTTAAAACCTGATAGTTCCTGTGAGGATTACCCCATAGCATACCCTCCAACATTTCTCAGATGAAAATAGGGACGTCCCATTCCATAATGATAAATTTACTATTTATACACCACACATATTATTGGATTGCTCCAGCGCTCTGGGCAGCTTCCAATATATTAATACATAATAAAACATTAAACTTTTTTTTTTTTAAAACCCTTCCCTATACAGGATTGTCTTCAGATGGCTGGGGGGGGGGGGCTGGATAACTCGATACCCTCAAACATTTCTTCAATGAAAATAGGGACATCCTAAGGAAAAAAAGTAGGACATTCCAGGATCAAATCAGAAACTGGGACGGCTTCTCTAAATCTGGGACATCCCTGGAAAATAGGGACACTTGGAGTGTCTGCACATGCTTAGGACACCAGCAAAGCAGGGGCACAGATTTTAAAAATGACAACTTTAAAAATAATTTGGCATTTGGTGTTTCAAAAAAAGAAAAGAAAAAGCTTTGAAGTAGTCATCATGGGGAAAATCAGAACTCTATCCAACTTCCTTAACACTCCACTATGCATTGTTCCCCCATTTTTCTGTTCTCTTTATATCACGTATCCTCACCTAAACCACGGGGTGTCCTGTTAAGGATTGCAGTTAATGGGTTAATTCTCCGTGATTCAGCAGAGATGACGCATTTCCCACAATGCACCTGCAGGTACATTGCAACTCACCTACCTGTGTTTCTGTAAATCTCATTTAGTACTACATTGCTAACTCCTAGGCAAGAAAATGCAGCCCAATCTGATAAAATAATAATAATAATCCAGTTTGCTGCACTGTTTAGAAACAATTCCCCCCTGTCTAAAATCCCAACTTCTAACTGATTTGAGAACCCACAACCCCTTTGCTCCCCACCCACAAAAGGGTAGGGAGTGATTGTCATTCAGAATGTTTGATATGAAGCTGATACGGGAGAATCTAAGCAAACCTCTTGTGAATTAGGTTAGGAAACTCTCATCTATCTTCCTTCAATAACTTTGGCCAAAAGCTTAAGATCAAAAGCAAGCACTCTGTGGGAAATTGGGCGAGGGAGGGAGGTGTGAAAGGGGGGGGTTGATTTTTTTTTTGGTACCCTTCAAATTGCCACATATGATCTCAAAGTTGGCCACAAATGGTCACATATGATCTCAAATTGTGCACACATCTACTTAGAAGCAAATCCAACAGAGTTCAATGGGACTTCCAACTAAACAAGTAGGTAAAGCACAACATCTTAAGGGCCACTCCAGACTGGATTTCTTTGGTGGGTGCTCTGCAACATTGACACAATAATTGTGCATTCATAGTGGATTTATACTGGACCATCCACACAATGTTATCCTTTCTTGGTTGTTCTGCATTGCTTTCCCAACTTCATTGCCACCAGGAGTGGCACACTTGCAAAATGACACAACAAAAGTGGAGCACACACAGGCCCCACCCAGAAAGTTTGCGATATTAAAAAATTATAGGATTTCAGCAGGAAGTAATTGAACATGCCCCACTGGAACACAAAATGACTAGATTGTTAAAGGGGGGGGGGGGGAAATCCCACGCCTAAACGTTGTAGCTCAGTGATAGAGCACGACATATCCAGGTAGGTCTGGGATCGAACCCTGCCTGAAACCTTGGAGAGCAGCTCCTCTGTCAGTGTAGACCAGTGTTTTTCAACCACTGTTCCGTGGCACACTAGTGTGCCGCGAGATGTTGCCTGGTGTGCCGTGGGAAAAATTTGTTTATTTGATTCCTATTCAAGAGAATTACTTTATATATAGTCAATATAGGCACAGAGTTAAATTTTTTAAAATTTTCTAATGGTGGTGTGCCTCGTGATTTTTTTCATGAAACAAGTGTGCCTTTGCCCAAAAAAGGTTGAAAAACACTGGTGTAGACAGTACCAAGCTAGATGAACCAGTGGTCTGATGTGGTATAAGGGAGTTTTCTGTGTTCTTATCAGAAGTGGCTCACCGGGTGCAGAGGAGCTGTGATGCTAGATTCCCACTAGGTGGGACACTGCCGCTTAACATGTGGGAGAATCAGCTGGGAGGTTCATGCAGTGCAAATGCAGCAGCAGAGCCAATCTGGGGCTCCTGTCGGTGAGTTTGTACCTGTGCTGGCCCCAAGGGTTTGTCCATGAAGCGAGGTCCAAGTCCAGTCCTGGGTCTAGGGGTCCAAAGGAGGTCAATCCGGCGGGGAGCAAGGCAGGGAGCAGGTCAAGGTCCAAGGCGGGTTCAGGCACAAGGTTGCAGGTTGAGCACACGCTTGCAACTAAGTTGCTCACGCAACTTGGGCTGGGTCTGGCTGGCTTTTATCTGGCCCTATGCTTAGGGCGGTCCCGATCCTCCGGAGACTCGCCTCTCCTCCGGGCCTGGAGGCGAGCACTCCTCCTGCAGACACTTAACTCCCTTCGCCTCTCTGCCCTGAGCCTCTGTAGCTCAGGAGAGGCTGGTGGGTTACTAGACCCAGGGGATGCCTCCGCTTCTTCTGAAGAGGCTGGGAGTGGAGCACCTGCAGGCAATGAGTCCTCCCTCCCATCAGGAGCCAGAGCAGACTCTGCTGATGCCTGCACCTGGGGATCCAGCACAGGTGGGGATCCTTCAGGCTCAAGCCCTGGCCCCGGCTCAGCTGGTTCTGGAGGCGGGGAATCCTGTGCAGGCTGGGATCCCTCAGGTTCAGCATCAGAGTCTGACTCCCAGGCCATCACAGTACCATACTGACCTCTCCACCATTTCACCACTAGTCCTCCTGCTAAGCAACAGCGGTCCACTGTTGCCATTGAGTATCCCTGAAAAGGAAAGAGGAGCACTCCAGATGGTAACGTTTTGTTGCAGAAGGGGGTCCCACTTGTTTGCACAGTATTAAGAACGTGCAATTTTAATTAAAAATTCTGAAGTTAAACACTAGGGTGATCCTGCAATCTGAGAGGGATATAACAAAGGAAAATGTCGCAAGACGTGTGCCAAGTCTGGATCTTGGAGTTCGTCTTCCTAGCTTGATCTTTCTGTGAGCTCTAGGGCAAATGAGCTGTCCCCATCAGCAGCATCCCATTAGAGGCCTCCATGGCCCCTTGGCTGGTAAGAGACTTGTCCTTGAAACCTCTGTGGAATCGCTCTTTCTTTCCATTTCAGCTCGAGGTTATCATTAGAGTACATTTTAATGATACATATCATTCCTTGGTTCATACATGGAAGTCATACAAATTATTGATTTTCATCCAAGATCATTAAGAATTTTTAACACAGACCTTGGCTGTGGAGATAAAAAGAAGTCCTATTACTGAGCTTAACAAAGGTTAATTTTGGCATGTAATTAACTCATCATCCAGCGGCACAGAGACAACTTTATGAGTTAATTCACACATAAGATTTTAGAGTTCAAAGAAGCAGGGAACATTTTAAAGTAGCAGAGGAAGGAAAGTGGTTCTGCTGCACTAATATCCTCATGTCTTCAGACTTTTTTTTCTGTAAAGTTGAAAAGGAATGGAGAATCATGGTGAAAGTGGAGACAAACGATGTTTTTAAAAATGACCATAAAAACATTAGTCTTCTCAGGACCATATGCCCCTAGGAGATGTGGGGCATCAGAGATGGAAAACTATCTGTCCTGAATGTGTTCCTGAGTATATGACAGTGTTATAGGGCTCTCCAGAAGTTGTTGGACTCCAACTCCCTCATCTTCCACTCTGCTTGGAACTGATGGGAGTTGGAGTCTAACAACATCTGAAGGCCCACAGGTTCTCCATCCCTGAGGTAGACCACACATGAGAAAGAATGCTTCCAGAAGCCCTCTAGAATCTGAATCACTGAACATATCAATTTCCACCAGGGGTTTCATGCTGATATGTTCCCTGTACTTGAAGGCAGGGAGAAGAAAACATATATTGTCCCCGTACAGCAAAACTCCAGCCAAATTGCGTTAAAACAATGTTCTGGTTTGTTAGGAAGGTTATTTATGTATGCCACTACTGTGCCCCTTGTTTTGTTAGCCCCAAAATGGAAAACGAGGAAGGTCCCAACTAAAGAAGAATGGCAACATAAGCTGATGGACTAAGCGCAGCTTGTGGACTTAACATATAGAATAAGAGAACAAGAAGAACATATGTTTAGAGAAGATTGGAAAATGTTTATTGTATATATGGGGGGAAATTGTGTACACTTGAAAATGTTGGCAGCATTAAGATAAATTCAACAGTGTAAATAAGTTTTGATGGATGTAATAATGGAATACTGAATGGTTTAGTTTATGTAAAATATGCAGGGATTTATGATATGCAAAATGAGCCATGGAAAGAGAAGAAGGGAAGTCATTGATATTTTAAGGATGTTTAAATGAGTATTCTAAATTGTAAAACAGAAAATTTAATAAAAATAACACACACACACACACACACACACACACACACACTAGCCTGTTCTAGTTAGGAAGAAATTTGAGCTACTACTGATTTTTACCTAGCTAGGGTTTAAGGCAAATGTGGACGTCCCTGCTTGGGTTTTGTTTTCAAAGAAAACAAACAGAGTTTTGAGAACTCATATTGTGGAAGAGTGGGTAAGGGGACATATCTCTAAGTACTACTGAGTTTTGTCTAAAACAAAAAATTTCTTTTATTTTTTATGTTGAGGTGATAAGTAAATAAGAGTACAGTGATGCACATTGGGACAACCTTCCTTCCTCCACTTTATATTACACTGAACATACAATTATTTGGAGCAAATCTGCGGAGGGTGTGGGATGGGGACACAGGGAGAGGAGAGGCAGGAGAAATTCCAAGGCACAGACCGAAATCCTTGCACTAACAGAACTACCTCACAGGATTCTGCCTCTCTTCTAAGGACTCCAGTAGGAATACAGCTTGATCTCAGCCTATCTGCAGGACCGTAGTCTCCCACGCAAACCTGCCGAGGCTCTGAGATCTTCAGAGGAGGTCCTTCTCTCAGTTTCCCCATCCTCACAGGCCAATGTGGTGGGGACGTTCTCGACGGCTGCTCCCACACTTTGGAACTCCCTCCCTGGAGAAGCTAGACTAGCTCCCTCCTTGTTGTCCTTCTGCCAATAGGTGAAAACTGTTTCATTCTGATAGACTTTTGGGAACTGATGTTATTGTTCTTTTTTAAAAAAGGAAAAAGGTTTTAAGAGAGCTGTGCCTGTATTTTAATGCAGATAATAAAATCTATTATTTTAATAGATTTGCCATTTTATATTGTTTCAATTCTATTAGAGTTTAACTAATTTTTAAAGATTCTGTGTTTAATTTTTTTTAAATTATTGTTTCCCTGTCTATGTTTTTAGCTGCTTCTATTTTATCTGTAAACTGACTTGGGTCCATGTCAGAGAAAAAGGCAGAGTAACAACCACCACCTTTTATGTGTTTCTAGCTTTTTGCATTTTATCGGCGTTGTTTTAATCTTTGTAAGCTCCCTTGCACTGGCGTAGGAAGGGTGGGGTGCCCCAGGCAGCGGGATCCCAATAGGGTTCCATCTCGGCGCGCCCCACCCCTCGAACGCATGCCAGCCCCACCCCCGGCTGCTTCCTGCCCCCGGTGCTGGAGCATGAAGCTCCGCCACTGCTCCCTTGAGTCCTTATCTGAGGTAAAGGTTGGATGATGATGATGGGAAGAAGAAGAAGAAGAAGAAGATGGCGATGATGAAGAGGAAGTAGTTTGGGTTGCTTGGTTAATATCTTCATTTTTTTCTGCCTTGTTTTGCTTTCTCAACCCCAGTTGGTGTAGTGGTTAAGAGTGGTAGACTCGTAATCTGGGGAACCGGGTTCGTGTCTCCACTCCTCCACATGCAGCTGCTGGGTGACCTTGGGCTAGTCACACTTCTCTGAAGTCTCTCAGTCCCACTCACCTCACAGAGTGTTTGTTGTGGGGGAGGAAGGGAAAGGAGAATGTTAGCCGCTTTGAGACTCCTTTGGGTAGTGAAAAGCGGGATATCAAATCCAAACTCTTCTTCTTCTTCTTCTTCTTCTTCTTCTTCTTCTTCTTCTTCTTCTTCTTCTTCTTCTTCCCCCCAGAACAGCCCTGATTGAAGTTGTGGCCCACAGTTTATAACTCCCACGACCCCGTCACCAGGACTGTAGATAGATATCCAACATGTGCCACACTTGATGAGATGTGGCCATTTTCTGCTTTCTGCCCATGAAACCTATGTGGTAGCTCTGAGTAATCCACATTGCTCATCCTACTGGGAGCAAGGGCAAAGCAAAGAGCTTGACGGTTCCTCGGAGTCCAGGGAGGCGCCAGGCAACGAAAGCAACGCAAAGCCTTATCGGATGAAAGGTACCATTATAATGAACCGCAAAGCTAGACGCATGGAACACAAAAGCTTCCTAAGCAGAACATCTGATATGGAAATGTTCAATTCCAGCGCTGAATCTCCAGCTCACCCTTATCACTTGAGCATGAAATTTAACATAAGATGTTCTTTCGTCCTTAGTCCCACCAAACCCTGGCAATTTGTGGGAAACTTTCTGGCAAACAGAATATGAGACACTGACAAACTGAATCCTCATTAAAACAAAGAAAGGTTAAGGGGAAAAAATAACCTATTTAAAATGAGGTAACTCACCAGTCTTTGAGCTGTAAATTGACAATAGGATTTATATAAATCCATAATTGTATCTTTTTACCTGCAGTTAGGCTTGTTAATGATGAAAAAAGCGAGCAGCCCATCGTGAGGTTTTAATGAGGATTCTTCTTCTTCTCTCTCTCTCCTCCTCTTTTTTTTTTTTTTTGCAGAGTTAAAAAAACCCACCAAATTAAATTTCTGCCAATTTACTCCATTGCAAATTGAGCACCACCCTGTGTGCAAACCCCCCCATGAAGTACCTTAAATCAGTTACAGCTAAATGTGTAAGTCAGCGTGTGCTGTAGCCTTTAGTCATGAAGAATATATTAGATTTTAAAAATAAATGGCTTTCTGCTGAGTCTTCATTGCAATGGCTTTCTGACTTTTAATTAAATTTTCAGTACTTGTGGGCGCTTCTTCATGTACTTTGGACATACAGTAGATCTCGTAGTGTATGTATCATTATGTGCCGAGGGGAAGGGGGAAAAAAAAAAGCCAAATTGAAGATTATTAAGTCTGTTCATTTCTTTGTTAGTTGCTAGGAAGCTACCTGGCAAAATGGATTCGTTTCTATTGTAACGAAAGAACGTAGCATTTACTCTACCATCACATTCTAGAAGACCGAAACAGATGCTGCTAAGTGGAACATGATTAGTCCTGCCACTGGAAGTTGTTAAATGATACTCATTATACATTTCTGGCCTATTTCATTGGTGTTAAATGAATTTAATGTAAATTAATAAAACTGGCTGCTACTATTAGTAGCAAGTGGGAGAGGAAGTCAGGTGTAAGGAACTCTAAATTCAACAACTAGCAGTGAAATATGCTGTTTTCTTGTGTAAAAAGGGGGTGTGCACTTTCAGACCCTCTAAGTGTCCCTATTTTCCAGAGACAGAAGTTTCTAATTTGATCTTGGAATGTCCCGCTTTTCCTTAGGACACCCCTATTCCCATCAGAGAAATGTTGGAGGCTATGGAGTTATGCGACCACCGATCCATCTGAAGGCAGCCCTGTATAGGGAAATTTTCTAAACATGTTATTATGTTTTTATATGTGTTGGAAGCTGCCCAGAGTTGCTGGGGCAACCCTATCAGATGGGTGGGGTATAAGTAGCAAAATTATTATTATGGGATGTCCCTGTTTTCATCGGAGAAATGTTGGAGGGTGTGTAGATTGTCACCAAGACCCTAGGGTAAACATCAGTCTAGGCAACTTGGTCAAATGTAGTCAATATAACTTAATACAGCATGCTGATTCTGCAACAACTCGTCTTCCAGAGGATTCCAAAGATTCTTTCAGACACTCTAAGGAGAATTAACAGACACACTGTCTCTGGAAAGCATCCATCCTCTCTCCCCAAGGTCAAGAAGAGCTGAGAAAGTGGCAGAACGGAAAGCACACAAAGCACAGAGGGGACAAGCTCATATTACAAGACAGAGCATTGACGTGGATTAATAGGGATGTAAGGGGGTGGGATTCTTAATTGGGAACACCGCCATTTCTAGGAGATGGGTTCTTTGTTCTCTCACTGTGATTATTAAAGTTTCTAACTGGTAAGAAGACTCCCTTTCCTTTGTTCTACTTATCTACTGCCATGGGGGCTGGGGCGGGGAGGAAGCCGATTCCCTGAAGCCTGACAGCAGTGGATCATGTGGCATCCTATGCAGTATTTGCCATTTCCCTGCTTCCTCTTCAGCCCTGTGTTCCTGTTCAGTGATGACTAAAGTTTGCATCACATGGCCAGCAGAAGAAAGAAACCAGGACATGTTGTTGTTGCTGCTAACCATTATTATTATTATTATTATTATTATTATTATTATTATTATTATTATTATTATTATTATTTCAATTTATATACTGCCCTTTATCAAAAGATCCCAGGGCGGTGTACAATATTAAGACCACATTTTATGAAGTATAAATAATAAAAACATAATAAAAAAGCATAACAGTAGGCAGCACAATTATAAAATAATCATAATAACAGCTAATGACTAAAGGCCTGGGTAATGAGGAATGTTTTTGCTTGTTGCCCAAATAAAAGTAATGATGGTGCCAGGCGAGCCTCTTTGGGGAGAGCATGGCTTAATCGGGCAAATGTTAAGGGCTTAATTGTTAAGGAAAGGGATTTTAAATAGGGCTGTGCTGTTTTTACAATTTGCATTTAAAAGATAAGTTTTTAAAATTGCTTTCATTCTATTATACTTTAACTACTTTTATCTTCTATATGTTTTTCATCATCTGTATTGCATCTGTTTTGTTTTCATTTGTGTAAGCCTCCTTGGGAGAAAGGTTGGATATAAATACTACTACTAATGCTAAATTTAGAGGGCAAAGGGCTCTAGTTTATAGGGCAAGGCATGGCTGCTTCTTAAACGAGGGGTTTATTCATTTGTGACCCCAGTAGCTGCCAGTGGGGAGGGGTAGTGCCATGCAGAGTTACTCTAGAAAGCCACTGAGTGCCTCATTTTACTCAATCAGTCTTGGACAGGTCAAGGTCCTACTACAAGGAGTCCATCATAGCTATCAAGGTGAGCACTTCAATGAATGCCTAAGAGAAGTAGAAGAGGAACCTGTAAAACATCTCATCACTTCCTGAACTCAAGGAGTCTCTGATGCTTAATGTTAGGGGGAGGCAATGGGAACATTGGCACTGAGTGGGCACTGCATACCCTACATCATCTGAGTGATCCAAATTGGAATGCTTTTTTTGTTTTGTTGTTCCGAGCTCTTGCGGGAGCCAATTGGCTTGCACCAGAGCACCTGAGCAAAAAGGGGGCATTCTGGGATTCCGTCAGAAGCCAGGAACAGCTTCTGTAATTCCAGGATATCCTACTTAAATCAGGACAGTTGAGCAGTATGGCACGGTCCTTCCCGGTTGGTCACTGGTGTGTGATCCCTGAGTCTTGCAGGGCTGGGGAGAAGGGGGTTCATGCTCCTGCCACGTCTATCCGAAGACCCCACATTCCAATTTTAAAAGAAAGGGAAGCTTCCACAAGGCTGTCCTTTGCCCCATGAAATAGTCGGCCATGGTTGAATAATAAGCAGTCAGTTGACGGTACCATCGACAAACTGTCCCTTCTTGGGATACGGTCCACCTACCTGGCCCGGCCTGGCCTAATAACAACAGGCTGGGTTCTCTTCCTTTGCAACTTGCTCCTTTATGTCAGAATGCATTTATGCAGAGTCCCACTGCCTCGGCACAAACAGCACTTCCCTCATCTTCTGCCTCCTAGTGGGCTGTCTGAAGGAGGCTATACATATGTATTAACTTATTAAGCTGCAGTATAGATTCTCACAAGTTGAAACACAAGGCATGCTGTGTCTATGCTCAGGCATCTCCAGGAGGCTCCAGATTAATAGAAATGCAAATGGAGCATCTGCAGAAAGGCCATGTGATTAGAGCCTTCCCCGCACCCTCGCACCTCAAAGTCAAAAAGTGAGGGTGGGGGAGGAAACACTGCATGTGAAATACAACAACAACAACAAAACGGGTGATATAATATGTAAAGTCTGTTTCCCCGTTCCAGCCACAGTCAGCGAAACATTCAGCTTCACGCCTTGCAGAACGGCACTGCCCTGGCATTACAGATGCTAATTGTTTTAATCGGTGTTTGGATGCTGGTGTGCGTCATAATCCACCTGGAAAAGTCTCTGTAGAACTTTGACACAGCCCAGTTGAAGAAGAGGAATTCGATTCATCAGGCTAGCGAAAGGCCCTCCATTCCTGTATTTGTTCTACCCTACAGTTTGTCAAGCTTAACCAGTAACTCAGAATGTTCATGTGAATATTGACTTTTGAGCTCATTAACTTTTCTCCCCCAGATCCCAAAAGAATTCTTTGTCTGGTTTTGAAAACATTGATTCATTTGCTAAACTTTTTAGAAAATGACACCCCACTTGCTGTTCACTAGTTTTCAGCTGTTCTTTTGATTTTCAGTGTTATCTTTCTAGAAAAAGAGGTGATGGAATTCACCCTTGTTCTCTTATAATGGCAATGGCACCCACCGGAGAGGTGCCAGAACTGAGTTCCGGCTGGGGAAAAAAAGCCCTGCTAAAGCCCATTTTACATGGATTCATTGACCCCCTGTTGCTTTGTTTGTTTAAAATCAGCAGGATGAAAAGGGGGGTCTTTCCACCCTCTTGGTGCATACTTAATCAACCTATAATACAATGGAGTGAATTTGTGGCATTGGTCAATACAAGATGGGTCACGTTTGGAAACTCCCCAGTTCACTGATGCTTTGGATGTAGAAAGGATAGGTTCGGGTGTGACATTTCTAGGTGAAGGATCTCAGATAGCAGGGCTCTGAAAGACCTCTCCCTAAGGCAGGGATGGTGAATATGTTGTCCCCATCAAATATTGTTGGACTACAGCTTCCATCATCCCTAGCCATTGGCCATATTGACTGGTGCTGATGGAACTTGGAATCCAACAACATTGGGAAGGCCACACATGTTTTCTATCCATGGGTTTAGGAGCTTGGCAAACCACGACCAATCACAGTTCACTAATCCAGTTCAAAATACTTTCTAGTATTCAGAAAATGATGGTTGTTGGCTTCAAAATGGCTAGTTCCTCTTTCAGGGAACAAGGGGGATTGACTCCCTTTCCCACACAAAACTACACAGATTTTGATGACACACTAGGAAACAATGGCAATCCTGCCACTTTCTCTCTCTACTTCCCTCCACTAAGAATAAATAGATAAAACCATGCACCAAATTTTTCGCGAGCGCATGCTGATTTGCCTGCTTTGCTGACAATCCAGGCTGCAACACTAGATTGGGATTCGAAATATTCCGTCGAAGTGGAAGATGCATCTATGTTCTATATCCCACTGAATGTGAACTGTGAGGGGAAGCAGGAAGCAACAGCAAGAGAAAACTGTTGGACTTTTGGTCTGCTCCAACACGGCTCTTCGTACGCTCTCATCAAAGGAAAAAGCCGATAGTGAATATTCTGAATTTACTGAAAAGATAAATTAGTAAATGTAATCTAATCCAAGCGAGTTGCTGCTCTAAGGACAGACTCTGGAAGAGCAGAATTTCTCCTTTGTTGCCACCATCCTCTTGCTACTATCTATTATGAGCCTTGTTCTTATCACTGTTGCCATGATTGTTGTTGTCACCTACCTCACTTATTACCATGTCTTTTTTTATTTATTATTGGTGGTGGTGCTATCACCACCATTCGCTTATTGCCACCAGAGTCCACGGCACCTTGCAGAGTGACATAAAAAGCAATATCCCTCCTGGGGAGCTTAGAATCTAAAATTTGGCAGAGAGAGGGAGAGGGAGAGAGGGAGAGAACTGAGAGCCATACTGGATTCTCACGATACACCCACATGGTGTACAATGCTTACAGGGAAGGGAGGCAGTGGGGAAGGGAGGCAGTGCTGTGTGCTGCAGTAGAGTCAATTGGCCACCCTCGCCTTTGTGCATCTGCACAGTGCCAAACTCCCCATGCCTCATCCCTCTTCCTCTGGTAAGTGCCACTGGTATGTAGTACAGTGGTACCTCGGGTTACAGACGCTTCATGTTACAGATTCCGCCAACCCAGAAATAACGCTTCAGGTTAAGAACTTTGCTTCAGGATAAGAACAGAAATCGTGCTCTGGCGGCGCAGCGGCAGCAGGAGGTCCCATCAGCTAAAGTGGTGCTTCAGGTTAAGAACAGTTTCAGGTTAAGAACGGACCTCCGGAACGAATTAAGTACGTAACCAGAGGTACCACTGTATATGGAAGTCAGTGGGACTAGTGGTGCTCCACTACTATGCCACATCAGCCACTTCTGTTCTCATTCAATGAAACCTAACCTGGTGTAAAGATGGTGTTTCCCCTTCGCAGTAACACTCTGGTACAACCAGCATGATATTTACAGTCTTTATTACATATATACAAGAACAGCTACAGTTCAGAATTACGCGTCCGAACCCGTTGAGTCAGATTCGGGGAGTGGCTTCCTACGATTCACGCGCCAACAAAGTAGGCGTGGGAATCGCGCGAGAAGTCTTTGATCCTTACGTTTCATTTCCCTCCTGCCTGTGCTGATTTGAAAGCCCCCTCCCTTCCAGAGTCTGAGCTTCCTTCCCGAGCCTCTGGGTGGTTGCAGGGCTCTTCAGCATCCCTGAGCCCCTGCTCTCCCTGGCTACTCTCTGCCCCCTGTTCTGCCTCTTCTGTCCATTGCTCCTCTGAATCCTCCCTGACACCTGGGTAGGGCTGCCCCAGGAAACTGTTTTCGGTTTAGGGAAGCCAGGAGCATGCAATAATAGACTCATTTAGGAGGTCCTATTATTTCCCTCTACCTTGAGCAGCAAATCCTTGGTGGCTCCCAACATAATTCTAAGTAAAAACACAATAGGAACGCTGATTATCATGTGTTTTGGAAGTTACTCTCCCCCTCTACTGCCACCATTCATGTATAAATGAGGTGGCAATGTACATATCTTGCATTATTTGTGTTCGCAGGGCGAGCTTGTATTGCCTTAGGAAAGCCTCTTGGACTAATTTGGTTGCAACCGCACTCTTAAATCTCGCTTACTATCAGTGACTTTGACAGAGAAAGAAATCTGAGTGTGGTTTTTCACATTTTGTGAAGGTTTTATGATGTTGAACCTTGAAAGTGACGATCCTGATGCCACAGTTGGCTCACAGCTGCTGGCATACTTAGTGTCTCTGTGAATGAAATAATGTGCTCTTGAGCACTTTCCCCTTCCTCGGAATAAGACTCATGAGCAGCTGTTGCTGCCTTCAGAGTAGTTTTGTATAACATATGAAGGATAAAAATATGTCTACCTACGAAACAAAGCTTGGAAGTGGATTGGACAAAACCTCTTCATGTAGAGGACCCTCGGTCAAGCATTCTGCTACCATGCCAAGTGGAGACCTACCTGGTCCTTTGCGTTCTTCCCAGGCCCAAGCAGTCTCAGGTCAGTGGAGGACTTTGGGCTTTAAAATTTCAACAATGCCAAAATTCAGTGCCCCCATCCTCTCGCCTACTTTTGTTCGTCATTGTTTGTCATGGACTGTCAGAATACAGAGGAGTGGTGAGAGGTACCAGCAGAGAAACCCCCAAGGGAAGAGGTTTCAGAGCCAGGGGATTGGTGGAAGAAGAAGAAGAAGAAGAAGAAGAAGAAGAAGAAGATGAAGAAGAAGAAGAAGAAGAGTTTGGATTTGATATCCCGCTTTATCACTACCCAGAGGAGTCTCAAAGCGGCTAACAATCTCCTTTCCTTTCCTCCCCACAACAAACACTCTGTGAGGTGAGTGGGGCTGAGAGACTTCAAAGAAGTGTGACTAGCCCAAGGTCACCCAGCAGCTGCATGTGGAGGAGTGGAGACGCGAACCTGGTTCACCAGATTATGAGTCTACCGCTCTTAACCACTACACCACACTGGCTCTGGTAGGACAATAATAGTGATCAGAGGGAGAAAAGGGAGTAGACTGAGAGAAGGAGGTGTTGGAAGCTAAAGAGGTAACAGGGTTCAGTGAGCAGGAAGAGGTTGTGGCAGAGAGCAGTCCAGAATCGGAGACAGAAGCAGAGGCTGGTGAGGAGGGAGGGGCAAGAGGCAGAGTGGAGGCAGGCTGCTGAAGAAGCCAGGGGGTCTCCCCCTCCTTCTGTGACAAGCTCCTCTCCCCTCTGGTCTCCCAGGACAAGAAGAGGTATGAAGAGGGTGGAGCAAAGACAACAGAGCCTCAGATTGCCTGGGAAGGAACCAGTGGAGGAGAAGCCTTAGGGAGTTGTGGAAGACGAGACCTTCAGTCCTGGCAACTGCCTCGTAGGGGCAAGTTCCGCCAGGAAGAGTTGCTGTGCTCCGTAGGCCTGGCCTCCTGAGCTGTCTGGTTTCTTTGAATGAAAAGTTAACTTCACTGAAGCCATGTGAGTTGTAGCTGAGCTGCTCCTTGCTCCTGTTATTGTTGCAGTGCCCTCTTGGCTACGTGTGCAGTGTGGACAAACCAGTCACCTCTGCCCAGATCCGCACAGGATGAACAAAAAAAAGGGTTTCAAAATCAGCTTAGGAAACAGCAGCAGTATGGGGCAAGCCCACTCCATTCTCAAACATGAGAGGGTTTTGGTATGTAGCCAATCAAGAACTAGACCAAAAAAAGGGGGGAAGCAGCATATGTGAGCCCAAATATGTACAAAGGTTAAGGTGTCACAGAATTCAAATGGTGTGTCAAGTACATTGGAGGTGATGAGATGGATGAAGATGTCAACTTCAGTTCCCCCTTGTTTTCCCAGCCTCTTAAGTTTGCTTTTCCACATTTCTGCAATTTGTTTTTTGTTTAAGAAAGCCAGCCTTGTAACTTAAAATGCATTATTAACCAATTACCTTGCCCAAATTCTTATTTGTACTTGGACAGGAGCACACAACAGTGCATGGAATGGGAGAAATCATATATGTGCACTTTGTTAAGAATAAAAATGGAAAGAGAAGAAGAGCTCATCAGTCAACTAGTTCTCCTTTTCTATAAGCGTGATGGTGATAAGTGGATCAGGCACAGATTTCCTTCAAATGAGTCTGATGGCTTTGCGTTCCCAGTAGACAGAACTCAATGTTAGTTTTCCATTCTTTCTGCAGTTTCCCAGGCAAAGTGCTTTCCCTATGTGATAAAGTGCAGCTGCTCTCAATTATTAGGGCATTTCCTAGTTAACAGTAAACCCCTTGTATAATACCTGCAAAGCTAGATTTAGGTTTCTGGGGACTCAGTAAGCTGAGTCAGTGGCATCCCGTGGATGTACTCAATGTCATTACTTCAAAACCTTTTCTATTGCTGGCTGGGAATTGCTCAGACTCCGCTGGGTTGCTTCTCCCCCCAAAGTATAAGAGGAGAGAGAGAGAGGGA
The DNA here is from genome assembly GCF_009819535.1 of Lacerta agilis. NCBI lineage: Eukaryota > Metazoa > Chordata > Lepidosauria > Squamata > Lacertidae > Lacerta > Lacerta agilis. The sequence goes on from NC_046317.1 coordinate 24,166,760, forward strand.
AGAGAGAGAGAGAGAGAGAGAGAAATTACTGCTTTTTTAACTGCATTTTTGAAATGAGAACTCTCTTTCTTGCTACATATTCATCAGATGCAAAGAGAACATCCAAGCAATTCCCACACCTGAAGCCAAAATAATTAATAATAAAATAATAATAATAATAATAATAATAATAATAATAATAATAATAATAATAATAATAATAATAATATTGATTGAATTTATATACCACCCTATATCCGGAGGTCTCAGGGTGATTCACAGAATAAAATCAAGATACAAAACCACAAAATACATAATAAAAATAAAAACAACAACGCAATAGCCCCCCCCCCCCAAACCACCACATTTTAAAAGGGCATGGGATGTAAATCAGACCAACCAAAGGCCTGGTTAAAAAGGAACGTTTTTGCCTGGCGCCTAAAGGTGTATAATGGAGGTGCCAGGCAAACTTCCCTGGGGAGAGCATTCCACAGATGGGGAGCCACCACAGAGGAGGCCCGTTCTCGTGTTGCCACCTCCAGACCTCTTGAGGAAGAGGCACACGAAGGAGGGCCTCAGAAGATGATCTCAGGGTCTGCGTAGTTTCATATGGAAAATGGCTGGGTTCCTTCTATCTTTCCTTCCTTCCTTCCTTCCTTCCTTCCTTCCTTCCTTCCTTCCTTCCTTCCCAATTCCAATTCAGATTTTGTTTGGTTGTATTATCTAATACCACTGTTTCTGTCTATTACAAACACACACACACACACACACACACACACACACACACACACACTTTTCGGTTATTGTTTATGATGTCCATTCAGCAGTATAGAGATTAATTTTGTCCGCGCACATTTTCCCCTTCAAGTCTTTCGTGGCTGCTTAGTGGTTAACAGTCCTCCTGGAACAGGCCAATGGCCCATCTAGTCCAGCAACCTGTTCTCACAATGGCCAACCAGATGCCTGTGGGGAGCCCACAAGTCCTGCTTTACTTTCATTATGCAGCAGCGCTGACTTGTGTGCACTGTGTGGTGTAAAGCCAGGGGCCCATTTGGCCCCACTAGTGGCTGATGCTGCCATGCTATGGTAGCCAACAGGAGGCTTGGGATGGCTCCTAGGGGTGGAGCTTCAGGCACGGACCAGAACAAATGGGCCATCTTGGGAAGTGGTGCTTCCAAACAGAACTTACCTTGGGGAGCTAGGGCCATACACCTCAGTTGCCAGTGCAAAGACACTGGAAAAGCCTGTGCCATGGTGTGGGGTGTAACAGCTTGGCAAACTCACACACAGTGGCCCCAGCAGGAAGGCTGGGCGATGAGTCAGTCAGTAGCTGTGCTGCTTGATAGATGGATCCTTGCTCCTAACCATGTCAAACCATAATAATAATAATAATAATAATAATAATAATAATAATGTATGGAAGTGAGAGCTGGACCATAAGGAAGGCTGATCACCAAAGAATTGATGCTTTTGAATTATGGTGCTGGAGGAGACTCTTGAGAGTCCCATGGACTGCAAGAAGATCAAACCTATCAATTCTTAAGGAAATCAACCCTGAGTGCTCACTGGAAGGATAGATCCTGAAGCTGAGGCTCCAATACTTTGGCTACCTCATGAGAAGAGAAGACTCCATGGAAAAGACCCTGATGCTGGGAAAGATTGAGGGCACAAGGAGAAGGGGACGACAGAGGACGAGATGATTGGACAGTGTTCTCAAAGCTACTAACCTGAGTTTGACCAAACTGCGGGAGGCAGTGGAAGACAGGAGTGCCTGGCGTGCTCTGGTCCATGGGGTCATGAAGAGTCGGACACGACTAAACGACTAAACAACAACAACAACACCAATATTTATACCCCGCCCATATGGCTGGGTTTCCCCAGCCACTCTGGGCAGCTCCCAACAGAATATTAAAAACATGATAAAAGATCAAACATTAAAAACTTCCCTAAACAGGGCTGCTTTCAGATGTCTTCTAAAAGTCAGATAGTTGTTTATTTCCTTAACATCTGGTGGGAGCGCTTTTCACAGGGCGGGCACCAGTACTGAGAATGCCCTCTGCCTGGTTCCCTGTAACCTCACTTCTCTCAGGGAGGGAACCACCAGAAGGCCCTTGGTGCTGGACCTCAGCTGAACGATGGGGGTGGAGATGCTCCTTCAGGTATACTGGGCCGAGGCCATTTAGGGCTTTAAAGATCACCAGCAACACTTTGAATTGTGCTTGGAAACGTACTGGGAGCCAGTGTAGGTCTTTCAGGTATATATGAAGTTGTGGTGACACATAATGTTCTCATTCTACTTCATCATTGCAACACACCCAGCTGTTCATGGCTCACAAGTAGGACCTGATCCCAACCACATTCTCCCCACTTGTGATTCCCAACAACTGATATCCGGACACATACTGCCCCAGACAGTGGAGACAGAACATAACCACTGTGAGTAGCTCCACTGATTGCTTTACCATCCATGAGGCCCAAGCCCACTGGATAGCTCAGTTGGTTACAGAGTGGTGCTGATAATGCCAAGGTCACAGGTTCAATTCCCATATAGGACAGCAGCATATTCCTGCATTGCAGAGAGTTGGACTAGATGGTCCCAAGGGTCCCTTCCAACTCTACAATTCTATGATTGCATGATTCTACGAATTTATATAATCCTCTTTTAAAGCTGACCAAGTTGGTGGTCATCATTAATGTCACTAGATGAGAAGGCCACCACAATAAATCACAGTCCCCCTAACAGAGCGCACACACGCACACGCGCGCGCACACACACACAGAGATTTTCCAAAATGACAATTAACCATTATTAAAGTGAAATAGGCCATTCCCCTCCTGCCCGTAACATTTCTTAGCACATTTTCACATTCTCAAGTTCTTTTGGCTGTCACCATATACCCCCACCTCTCTGCTTTGCCTCTGGCTACATTACTTATTTTTTCCCTCTAGTCTTGCTCCACTTTTTCTTTCTGATATGGTTTGATTGTTTAGAATTGTTTCCCTCTGGTTCCCATCTTCCTTTCTGTGACTTTTGTATTTATTTCCAACAATTCTTTTCTGCTTCATTCTTTTTTAAAAAGAGAAATCCTGCAGAATGAGCCAAACCCCGAGGCTGTGATCCTAAATACAGATACTTGAAAGTAAAGGTAAAAAGGCAAAAAGGTAAAGGAACCCTGGATGGTTAAGTCCAGTCAAAGGCGACTATGGGGTTGTGGCGCTCATCTCGCTTTCAGGCCAAGGGAGCTGGCGTTTGTCCACAGACAGCTTTCTGGATCATGTGGCCGGCATGACTAAACCGCTTCTGGCACAACAAAACACTGTGACAGAAGCCAGAGTGCATGGAAACGCCGTTTACCTTCCTGCTGCAGCGGTACCTATTTATCTACTTGCACTGGCGTGCTTTTGAACTGCTAGGTTGGCAGGAGCTGGGACAGAGCAATGGGAGCTCACCCTGTTATGGGGATTCGAACCGCTGACCTTCTGATCGGCAAGCCCAAGAGCAGGGGTAGGCAACCTAAGGCCCGTGGGCCAGATGCAGCCCAATCGCCTTCTAAATCCGGCCCACGGACGGTCTGGGAATCAGCGTGTTTTTACATGAGTAGAATGTGTCCTTTTATTTAAAATGCACCTCTGGGTTATTTGTGGGGCATAGGAATTCATTCATCCCCCCCAAACTATAGTCTGGCCCACCACATGTTCTGAGGGACGTTGGACAGGCCCACGGCTGAAAAAGGTTGCTGACCCCTGCCCAAGAGGCTCAGTGGTTTAGACCACAGCGCCACCCACATCCCTCCATTAACGAAAATGCGATTCACTTCCAAGTAAAGGTGTTTTATATGAAACATATTGACCACTCAACAGGACCGTAGCTAAAATTCTCTTCTTGTTCAATTAAATGAGAGTAATAATTACAAATGTTACAGAGAATCTGGGAAGGGAAAAAAGACATACTTTTTGTCATCATCAGAGGGTTTATTATTTACTTTTTCATTTCATTCATATACCATCCTTTCTTGGGGGAGCTCAAGATGACCTCCATGGCATTCCTAGGTAGCCTCCCATCAAGGTGCTGATTCTCCCTCTCCAAGGTGCTGATCCTGCCTTGCCTTCCTGTCTGCCTGCAATCTTGCGACTATAGACCTCCTCCTTGCTTGGGTGAAGGAGGCAGTGGGCTTCCCCATGGAACAAAACAATGAGCTGCCCACGTGTGTTGTAGCAGGTGCCTTCCAACCACCTCAGTTTCAAAGTGTCCTGTGTTCAGATGTGCTATGCACACACAAGGAATGAGAAATAATGCTTATCTATCAACTACACCCTCCTGCCAACCTAGCAGTTTGAAAGCACGAAGTGCAAGTAGATACATAGGTACCGTTCCAGCGGGAAGGTAGACAGCATTTCTGTTTGCTGCTCTGGTTCACCAGAAGTGGCTTAGTCATGCTGGCCACATGACCCGGAAGTTGTCTGCGGACAAACGCTGGCTCCCTCGGCCTATAGAGCGAGATGAGCACGCAACCCCAGAGTTGTCCGTGACTGGACCTAACGGTCAGGGGTACCTTTACCTTTTTATCAACTACACCCAGTCAGCCAATTGCCACCAGCTGGCTACAAGTGAGGCCCCGACAAGATTCCCATTTTCCATTTATCCAACTATTTTCACAACAAGTTACCTGATCAATGAAATTTCCCATTGACCTTGTCTAAAATTGTTACATTGTGGGGCATATGGGATTTGAGAAAAGGAATCCTCAAACTGTCTTTCTTCAACCTTGTTTCAGTGTTGATGCATTCGGTGAATGAGAGAGAGAGAGAGAGAGAGAGAGAGAGAGAATCCCATTGAGAACAAACTTTGGGAGTTCTAAATATAGGCTTTGGAGTGGATTGTAATTAGGGAACTATCTAGTAACAAGCACTTCCCTCTTTTTTAAATAATGGAAAAGGCATTCTTACATTGTTCAAAGCTGCAAAAATAAACCACCACATGCTATCTAAATGGACTGTTGATGAAATGATACATTTTTCATTAAATAACAAACAAATACAGGGGCGGAGGATTGGGGGGGGGGGAAAGAGAAAAGCATCATGCTTTGTATGGTTGGATCATGCTGTGGGTCTTAGCTGCAGTCTCTCTGGTGAAAAACTGTCAGTAGAAGGCTTGCGGTAATGGAGACAACAACAGAAGTAGTAAAATAAGTTAATCCTTTATTTATTAGAGCAATAGGGTATATATAATGCATTGGCTTCTAATCTCTTGAGTGTGGCATGAAGTCAGAGGAATCATCTGGAGCAAGCCATTAGCAGAAGGGCATTGCCTCACATGAAACTGGGACAGGGACACTATCTCATCATGCACTTCTCAATTGTTCCAGTTGGTTTTTTAAGTTCAAGCAAGCCCCACTGCTGCCCAGTTGCCCTGTCATGGCTGTTCCCAGTTGGCAAGACCATAAGGCGAGCTACTGCACATGTAGACCTTGGACATCATTAGACCGCCATGTGGATGCAGTGTGAGCAAGATCCCACATGGAAGCCTTTTCATGTCACTTTCTCATTTGATAATGCCTGGTAGCTTTGCAATCATGCTCTACGTAGCCCACGGGCTTAATGCAAAATAATATAATGGCTTGCAGCAACACAAAACCAAGAACATAGAAAGTGGCAAACCCTTCAAGTGTCCCTATTTTCCTGGGATAGTCCCGGATTTACAGAAGCCGTCCTAGTTTCTGATTTGATCTCAGAATGTTCCGCTTTCCCTTAGGATGTCCCTATTTTCATCAGAGAAATGTTGGAAGGTTATGGAAATGTCACCCCAAAACTTCTCCATAATATTTGTGGATTCTGAATTTTGGGTCTGCGTATTCTCTGGTTGAAGGAGAGTGAGTAGAAGGGTAATGGAGTATACCAGAAATTTCAGGGTGGAAAATTCTCAAGCTTCCCTGCTTAGGAAAATCTAAGACAATTACCTTCTGATAAATTTCAGCTCACTTAATGAAACCAGTTCATACTGGAGGAGGAGGGAAGTGACTGATGGATGGTTAAGAGAGGAGTAAGGCTAAAAGGAGTAGGGGTGAAGCCCATTGCTTCTATCAATAAGTGGGTCTTGACATCCTTCTGCAGGGCATGCAAGATGGAACTATTCTGCCTGGCCTTCAGTCCGGGCCCAGTTTGACCCCCATCTATGGGACCCTGTAAATTACCTCTTTGGCCCTTTTATTGGCACATGTGGGACCAACATGGATAGCTGGCCCTGATGAATGCTTGAAGTTCCCGATCCCTATGGTTGTAATTCGTGGGCAGTCATTTAATTTTATCCTGATTCTAATTTTTAACCTGTATTTTAACCAATTGTTTGATTGTGTTTTAATGTATTTCATATTTGATGTTAGCCGCCCTGAACCCGGTCTTGGCTGGGGAGGGCGGGGTATAAATAAAAAATTTACTTACTTGCAGTTATACTAAATGATACAATAGTGAAGGCTGGATTCACAGCAGCACTTTATTCATAGGCAGATGGTGAGGGGCATGTTTCACTGAATATTTTCCTGTGTGTTTGTGTGTAAGAGTAATTCTTCAACTGTCTGGAGGAAAACTGGACAAGAATTTGGGTAGAGATTCAGGAAATTGTTTTCGGAAATTTTTTGGCCCAGTCAAAATTTGGTGACTGGTGAACGATTATTATTATTATTATTTTGCAAGGGCCTAGCGGCAGAAACCCTAAAAGCAGATAGGAGAGAGGTCTTCTGATTCTTTTAAAATTTAATTAGGCACCGAGCTCTCAAAGTCCATTAAATCTGGCCTTGTATGAAATCTCTATATTTAGAGAAACAGGCATGCTTTTATTGCAAAATGAGCCTTGGGTTGGTTAGCTGGGTCTGTGCTGACATAAAGACCTTTAGGAAGATACTCTTAACAGCAGTGCGGGGGAAGGAGCTTTCCTTGCTTTCAATGTTTGAACAAAATTTAAGTTGGAAAAATGGACATTTTAGGAAAAAAGTAAATATTAGAAGCAAGCAATGGCTACGAAAGATACCGAAATGTTATAGCGTAGAGCCCATTCAACTCCAGTCTACAAAGGTCTACATTAACCCTTTACTATCCATCTTGGCTGTTTCCCCCACATATTTTAGATTTGTGGATAGGGGATTATCCCTTCCCCCTATAAATAGTGGCATCATACAAATAAAATTTAATAAGGCAGCAGTTAGCAGAATTGAGAGGGGAGGCAAGTTTTAGTGCTTCTTTCTGTCGAAGAAGAAGAAGAAGAAGAAGAAGAAGAAGAAGAAGAGTTTGGATTTGATATCCTGCTTTTCACTACCCGAAGGAGTCTCAAAGTGGCTAACATTCTCCTTTCCCTTCCTCCCCCACGACAAACACTCTGTGAGGTGAGTGGGGCTGAGAGACTTCAGAGAAGTGTGACTAGCCCAAGGTCACCCAGCAGCTGCATGTGGAGGAGTGGAGACACGAACCCAGTTCCCCAGATTACAAGTCTACCACTCTTAACCACTACACCACACTGGCTCTCCTTGAACCTCCTCAGAATTGACTCTGAAGAGTTGACTCTGAAGAGTTGAGGGACCCTCTGGAGAAGTTTGGGGGGGGGAACAGGGATTGTTAAGGGGGAAAGGAATCACAAAGGTTTGCCTCCCTCTTTGTTCTGCTGAGGAATACTTTTCATCAGTGCAGGGGAAGGTTATCATTAATAATACGAACACTAATGCTAATAGGTTTATTTTCTGTTTATGCCCCGATGAGCACTGCACTCCTCTAAGTGATGTTTGGTTGCTTGGGAAAGAAAGAAGCTTCAGCGATCAAAGAAATAGGCACCATAATCTTGTTGGAAGGGCTTCAGGTTTCAAGGAGACAAAGGGCTCTTCCTGCCTCTGACTCATTTGTTAGCAGCTGGTTCTGTTTGGTAGTATTATAAATGACACTGAGAGCTTAATAAGGGATTGCTGGTTGGGTTGGCATACGCCTGGAAGGGTGCACAAATAAAATAATCATAATTATGTATCCGGAGTTTGCAAAATAATTCTCTGTAAAGCAAAAGGATCCCAAACTCACAAGAAAAGCCCCAGTATAGGCTGCACCACAGATTTATTTTATGTAAACAAAATAACTGGGCATGTGCAGCCTTTGTGTTTTTAACTCCTTGACTATTGCTTGCTGTACCAAGGCAACAGAGTTTACCTGTGGATCGCTTCTGTTTTGGTGGGCGTAACAAGCAATTGACAAGGGGGTCCTTGCAGCCTGTCTCTATGATACCACGGTGTCATATTTCAAGCTATAATTCTGTACCCATTTACCTGAAAGTAAGCCCTGTTGAACTCAGTGGGACTTGATTCTGTGTAGCCACATGTAAGATTTCACTGTAAATTACCTTACAAACAAACCCCCACTGTTTTAAAAGACTTGTTCGTGGGTTCAATATGGATTCATCCAAATGAAAGTGTTCCATTTGGAATGTAAACCCCACCTGCACTTCATACTTATAGCAGTATCATACCACTTTAAACAGGTGTGGCTTCCCCCAAAGAATGCTGGGAAGCGTAGTTTGTTAAGGGTCCTGGGAGTTGTTCAGAGACCCCTATTCCTCTCACAGAGTGACAGTTCCCAAATTCACTGTGAAGGGGGATTGACTGTTAAACCACTCTAAGAAATACAGTAGGTTTGACACAGCCAGGTTACGGCCATTGGAAACTGTGTTTGGGTGGGAATTGCTGAAATGTCTGAGAAAATCTGGATGTATTGCAACCCATGTTGGAAGTGTAGATTTTGGCGAACTTCCTTAAAAATAGCTCTAAAACTTTTGTGTCTGGATTTACACTTTTTGAAATATGGCAACCCTATAGTTCCCAGCAATTCTCAGCACCCTTAACAACTACATTTCACAGGATTTGTGGGTGGAAGCCTGCTTAAAGTGGCACAATGACTTCTTTAAATGCTTAGTGCAGATGGGGCAGTAGAATGCCTCTCAGTTGCGTGTTTAGACCTTTTAACCACCCCCTAAATAAATTCACACATGACTCAGATATTTGGTTTGGTTTTTGGCAGAATTTAGGCCACAACTTTATTGATTACAATCAAGTGAGTGGTTGCATAGGCTCTGGTTCGACTAGCTCCCGGCACCCTTGAAGGCAGCGCTGACCCAGAGCTCTATCGTGGGTCAGCCAAAGGTGAACACCAGGAACAGCGGAAAGTGGGACCCCACCAGTCTGCCACCCTGATGTCCCCTGGACTTGGGCACAGGCACAACCCCTCTCAGGGTTGACCAAACCATTGAGTCCCTGGATTCCTTTACCGGAATACCTTTCACATAGGGATGGCCAGACCTTTCTGCCACCCCTATCACTTGAACCAGAGTCTATCCGCAACCTTACAAGTTGTGATGATTTGCTACGTGGCAGGCGAAACCCAAATGGCAACAGCCAATCAGCCAAATGGGGAAAATTCCTGCCGTGCTCCTGCTCCAAAAGCAGACGACACACAATGGCATAGCAAGGTCAAGCACAAGCCCTAAATATAGGGAGAGGTGGGTGGGCGTTCCGATGCACTAGCCTGAAGAGGAAGCTCAGGTACATGTGCATGGGCTTAAATAGGTCCCTCAATGTCCTTTTCTTGCATCCAATTGGTCAGATTGCTCCCAGCATCGAGGGACCTACCAATAGGGTGTTGTGGCTTGTTCAAATATTCCCACCCACAACACATGGTTTGGTTGCCAGGTCGCACTGCAACACATGCCCTCTTTGAGAGAGGTCCTGATTTCCCAGTTCCAATATAATAATTGAAAGTTAGTTCGATGCCTGATGGGAAGATAACTGGTGCTGATTTTGCTAGTCTGCATTTGAAAAAAAGGTAGGTTGCAATTCAACTCACACTTACCTGGGAGTAAGCTTCGTTGGACACAGTGGGACTTACTTCTGATTAAACGTGCATAGGACTTTGCTCCAGAAAAGTGACATTAGGATGAATGAATTAAGTAGAAACTTGATTTTAAAAAGCTAATGAAAATGCACAAATAATTGAGAACCATAAAAAATGAAATAAATCCAGTATATTTTTTGTGAGGGATGGTGACTGTTGCTACAGGTGACTAGAACGTGTCCCACAGGAATCTTCTATATTCATCTCTCCATTAAACAACCTGTGTTTGGAGATAAACTATAAATCTGTTTCATTTTCAAGACAACATATAAATTAATTACTCTGGTTCACGACACGTCCTGATGTGGTGGTGAATTCAGCTCAGTGAAGTCCTTAGGCATCCAGGGGCAGATTGTTTCTTCAGCTACATCTCTCTGAGTCCATTGATGGCAATACCAATGGACAGGTGTTAACTGAGGGGAGAATTTAGCTCTAGGCATTTTCTGTAAATGGGTTACCTGGTAAAGTGCACTTAACACTGATCATCATGGGCTTATTCATTAGCATAAAGAAAAAAAAAAGCACCCATGGATATTTGGTGCAACAAATTGGCATAATGCATGGACTGAGCTTTGGTTTATAACACATCAAACCCAAGGGCCCTGGTTATATGACAGCAGCAATAGAGCCCCCTTTCTTAGGAGGCCTCCTAAGAGAAAGGGTGATTTATTTGTATAACTACTTTTTTATGTGGCAATGCCATCTGGTGAAGAGGGCTGGCCAGTGGAATGTGTCTAAGCAGATGTTAGAACCAGGAGTTGGCAAGTTGCAGATCAAAGACTTTACCTTGCCGCTAAAGGTCAGCTCATGCTATGAAAAATGTGTGAATTGGCTTCTAGACATGGGAGAAGGGAAAAAATTCTTAATACAGCCATAATAGATACTAAAACGACTTAGAAACCCGACCCTTCATCCCATATTCTCTTTTCTCTTTTACCTCCTATGTGTTCCTAGCAGTTGCTTCTCAGCTGCTTCCTGAATCATTGATCCGTTATAGCAGTGGTTCCCAATTAGGGATCTGGGGATCCCTGGGGTCCACGGAACTCACCCAGGGGGTACACGGCCCCACCCCTTGCCTCCCCCCAACTACTTTTTTGTCATTTTTGCATGGTAATGTCACAAATTTTATGGTCAGGTTTTTTTTGGTTTTTTTAGTGTACCTAAAATCATTTGCTTCTAAGGGATTACCCCACATTTTGTTCAAAAAATTGCTTTGCTGAGGTAACTACCATAGAGTTATCAAAAATTTCAAAAGTACAGGGTCCGTGGCTTAGCGTTAAAAAATAGGGGGTCCTCAGTAATTAGCTAATTGGGAATTATGCATTATGTCATAGGTACACCTTGCTCCACTGTGTTCCTAAAATTCTGAATTTCCATTGCAGGCAGACATTTTAATGTGCCACTCTCAGGAGCACAGTAACAATGAAATAATAAATTCCAGACCAGGAATTGGGCACATTTTGAAGCAATCAACTTGAATATGAGGTGAAGCAGTCACAAAAGCCATTCAACTGGATACCCACACTAAATCAGCATTCTTTAAAACCACTTTGGTCTTGATTAGCAGTGCTTGTGGTTGACAATGAGAACCAGCTTGGGCCCTTTCGGAAAGTGTGTCATGCATCAAGCATGCTGGCCACATGTCCCGGAAAGCTGTCTGCGGACAAACACCAGCTCCCTCAGCCTGAAGCAAGATGAACACTGTACCCAATAGTCACCTTTGACTGGACTTAACTGTCCAGGGGTTCTTTACCTTTACCTTTACCTTACCTACTATAGGGATCTGCTTAATCCCAGTTCAGACTATTTGTTCACCCAATCCCATGCGATCTCCTCTGACCACCAGCAGGTCTCCAGTGTAAGAAACTGAGATATGGAAGCTAAGACCTAAATGGCACCTTAAACTGAAGTTATGGGCGCAACAACAGAATGCCTAGGCATACTTTTTTTATAACAAGAATGCAAAGCTGGAAATGAATGAACTGCAGCTAAAATATTGTGCTCATTTTCCACATGGTCTAGTCCTTCCCCTGCCTACCTCACTAATATTCTTAAGAGGGTCCTTTCTCCAGTATTCAGAGAGTAGCTGGAAGTGGGGAGGCAGAAAAAGGTCCTCCTTTCCTCCCTCTGCAGTTTTAATTGGAAATCTTAGGCGTGCCACTGTGCCCAGAGCTCAGAAATGGCTTGCGCTAATGAAATTTCCTGTCACAAAATGCGCATAGAACAATGGGAGTTTCAGACACCGCAGGTCTGCCAGGATCTTGAGCAACATCATCTGCTACCTGATCCTATTTAAAACAAAAACAAACAAATAAACCTGGGATATTCTGCATGCAAAGTTCCTGGCATCCACATTTGAAGTCTACATTGCTTGCCTAGCTATTAGATAGTGACAGTAGCTAACTCTGGCTCTTAATAATGAATAGTGTTGTTTCATTAAAGGACTAAATGCCAGAACCACTCAGCTTGGTGGCTCTGTCCCCCAAACAGCTTGTTGAACTCTACTACCTTAAGGGTTTTTTTTTTTTTTTTTTTTTAAAGAACACACCTTATCTATGGGTACACCTTTTCATTTATGATTTAAATCTGAGGTTACCAAGGTGACAGGCAGGTTAATTGTCTGTACCCACGATTTCCTTAATTGAGGAAGAACACTTCATCTCTCCACTTCATCCAAGCGAGAATGGCCCTCATTTCAGCTGGCACTTTCTAGACAGTTTCAGATCCACTTGACTTAGGAACTGTTCCCCTCTCGTGATGGGAAGCAACACCTTGCGCGGTACAGTAATGACAAACGTGACTGAATTGCTGAACAACTGACCAATGGGCTCTTGCTTATATACTATGGCAAATTGTGCCAGAATGCTCAGAATGCGGTGGTGAATGGGGCAAGCTCAAAACTCGGCACTTTAGGCTGTGGCTGAGATGTCTGTGATCTTACACTGGATGTGTAGGTGACCACTAAGCTGGTCCAGCAGTCTGATCATTTCCCCGGGCACAGCAACCTGAGCACTCCCAGGAATGCAGCCATGTAACCTGTTATGTTGGTCACAGTCGCTATTTCCTGGCAGTGACGAACAGGGGCACAGCATCTGAAAAATGTGCTTCCACGCCCATGGAAATAGCGAAGCAGCAAATTCCACGGTAGGGGGATTCCGCTTACCTGTACTCCCCAGCTTTCTTACTTAACAACTCCTGAATAAGCTGCCCTGGGAGCTTCACATCTTGCTAATAAGCATGTATTTCAATAGTACTGGAATTCATACATTATTGTGCCACTTTATCTACTGTCAGGGACTGTGTTGAGGAGGGCTGCACTGAGGAGGAATGGTGGGAGCCTCCCCCTCCCCCTCCCCCTGCTCCTGATCCAGATCCTGAATCTTCCCAGGAGCAGTAGGACAGCATAGATTTGGAACAGTGGTTTGCAGAGGGACATAGTTCAGAAGGCAGAAGCTGGGAAATTCTGGGTGGGGAACAGCTAGGAGAAGAAGCACTGGAAGAGAGAGGGTTAACAGATTCACTGTCTCTGGAAAGCATTCATCCTCTCTCCCCAAGGTCAAGAAGAGCTGAGAAAGTGGCAGAACAGAAAGCACACAAAGCACAGAGGGGACAGGCTCAGATTACAAGACGTAGAAGTGACGTGGATTAATAAGGATGTCAGGGGGTGGGATTCTTAATTGGGAGCACCACCATTTCTAGGAAATGGGTTCTTTGCTCTCTCACTGTGATTATTAACATTTCTAACTGGTAAGAAGACTCCCTTTCCTTTGTTCTGCTTATCTACTTTCACCCGGGGGGGGGGGGAGCCGATTCCCTGAAGCCTGACCTCTACATACTTCAAGCCTAATCTGAATGATTTAGACTTTGGACCAGTGTTCCCCAAACATGGGTCTCCAATTGCTTTTGACCACTGGTCAGTCTGCCTGATTCCCAATCCTGCCCAGAGGTGGATCTACACACAGTGAAAAAAGGCGCTATAAATAAGTCAGAAATTAAATCGTTATAACAAAAGAAGAAGAAAACCGCTATGGAAAATCGCATAGAATTTTTTTCTTACTCTTCAGTGCCATCTGGTGTTGCGTGTTTATAATGCATTCAAAATGTCATATATTTTTTTTTTACTAATGTAGCTGAGTCCCAGATCTCCTTCAAGTTCTGCTGCTGTTGTTCATTCCAAGCCCTGGCCCTGTTCTGCTGTTATTATTTATTAAATTTGTCTAACGCCCTTCACCTACAGATCTCAGGGCAGTTCACAGCAGAAAGATACAAAATAAAACAAAAAATACATAATAAAAACAAGAACAAGAACAAAAGAAACCAACAACCCCCTTCTCACATTATAGGGCTGCCATATTTTGAACAGCAAAAAAGAGGACACATTTGCCGACTTCTACTTCTAACTATGGATTGCTATGACGACTCTCATTTTACATACCCATGAAAAAAAGTATGTGTCCTGGAAAAAGAGGACATATGGCAACCCTATATGTTAATCAACCAAAGGCCTGGTTGAAGAGGAACGTTTTTGCCTTGTGCCTAAAGATGTATAATGAAGGCACCAGGCAAACTTCCCCAGGGAGAGCATTCTACAGACAGGGGGCCACCACAGAGGAGGCCCGTTCTCGTGTTGCCACCCTCCAGACCTCTCATGTAGGAGGCACACAAAGAAGGGCCTCAGATGATGATCCCAAGGTCTGGGTTGGTTCATATGGGAAGAGGTCCTTGAGGTACTACAATGACCTAAATTTCCTACATCCTGTTTTTTCTTGTCATCTCTGTCCAAAAATCGCCCCAAAAGGCAACCAACCCCCGGTATATATGATTTCTCTTTCAGAAATCTAACTTCTCAGACACAGCTATCCACTCCCTGATGTTATGTATTGAAGTTCTCACCTGGGCCACCAGGGGTGTGTGTATATAGTTTATTCTGCTGCGGTTTTCACTCAGGTCAGCTTATGCAAATGAAGGATTATAAACTGACACTCAGGGATTGGATAGCTGCAGAATATGGTTACTGTTGCGTTGTAGCTGAGTTCTATATAAGCTGGTGGCTGAGGCCTCCAGCCTAGTTCTGTTCCAGCCTACTAATAAACAAGAGCTGTTTGGAGATCGCTGTGTCGTCTGCTGTGTCCACCCACAATTTAACACCTGAGATGCACTTTGCTCCTTCTGTGCCTCCCTCCTCATATTTTCTGCTGCTGGCTCTCTTCCATATTCCTTCATTATAGGATATGGTCCTGCTGCAGATATCTTTTTTTCCTGTGGCCCATCATCAAAGCCAGAAAGGCTCACCTTTTGTAACACAACCCGATAGTAGCAATTTGATTCAACCTGAGTAAGGAAATCACGGGACCTTTGAGGGGAGTATATGCCTGGAATGCCTCATATTTTTTAAGAGATACTCTCCTGACAACTATCCAATTCATTACTTATCAGTAAGAATTTCTGCCAAGTAAGGTAGGGACAGACTCCTTACTGAAGTGCAAACTCCAATCCCAGGTTGGTATTTTAGAACCAGATTTTTTACCCCCCCCCCCATTTCACATATTGCATAGAGGCCGAGGTCCTCGGCATAACTAGTTCTTTGTGAATTTTCGGAACATTTCCCATTGCCTGCCTGTGAAATTGTGACGGAGCTAAGTGGCCCAGGAAGAGTTTGCTTCCTCCAGCATGTAAAATAAACACGGGACACCTCACCACAACCCATAGATTTATAATATTGTATCCTGCCCTCCTGGAAAAAGAAAACCCTCAGTATATATTTGCTTTGGCTCTAGACTATGTGCCACATAAAAAAACAGCTCCTGGTGTTAAGATCGTTCCTTTGTTACCAAACAGGAAGCTCATAATAGGCTTAATGCTGAAGTCTAGAGCAAAAAACCAAAATGAAAACAGAATAAGACAGGTCCCCTGTGTGAAGGAAATGATGTGAACTTTTCTTTGTAGATTTGCTCATATGCTGCATTTAATCCTCACTGAGTCAGATCATTGGTCCACGTAGCTCAGTCCCATTTACACTGACTGGCAGCGGCAATCTAGAATTCTGATTTGTGGCGGCTTCACTGCTTCTAGTGAGAACCTGTAACCTTAAAAAGCCCTTCATGGCCTGGGACCAACAGCTCTAACTTCCATACGCTCTTCCCACCACCATAATTGCTACAATAAAAGAGAAAGGTTCTACTTAACAGTCCCTTCAACTTATAACTCAGTTATACAGCACACAGACACACAGACACAGACACAGACACAGACACAGACACAGACACAGACACACACACACACACACACACACACACCTTTTTCTGGGGGGATGCAGGGGTAAGCATACTGCTAAACATTTTGTGAATCTAACGGGAGAAGAAACTAATTTTTTTAAAAAAATTTAGTTTCTTCTCTAGCACAGTGAATCGTCAGTTCGGCTGCTACCCCCGATGGTGGCTTCCTTTCCTTTCCCAGTGTTTCCTGAGTCTCAGACGGAAGAGAGCGTTTAATGTGTGAAGCAGTTTGGAATGTGGAGATGTGTGGTGTTTTACTGATGAAGGTTTGGCCTCATTGAGGGGCGGTATTTCAATATGAGCAGGAAAATTACTAACTGTTTTTCATCATCACAGCCAGCAAAGAAGTGTAAAGTTAATGATGACTCTGTAATAACAAAATATGGGACAATGGTGTTGTGCATGTTCTTTGTACTTTTGTCCATTTACGGTATTTATTCCCCCCCCCATTCGAACTATAAAATGGTGATTTTCTTGAGTCAAAATGAGAGGACCCCTAAACATTTTTTTTACAAAAGCAGTGTGTGTGTGTGTGTGTGTGTGCATTTTCAACAAAATCAACTTTTTTTAGATCTAAGACTAATCTGGAAATGGGAATCACAATCAATTTTTTAATGGTATGTTCTTTATTCTCCTTTTGCCTTTCTTTTTCTCCCTTCCTCCCCTCCCCTCCTCTTGTTTAACACCCCCCCTCCCTTTATCAGCTGCTACTTTAGATGCCTGTGTTCAGGTCGTGACTCACCAGTTGACAATCAGAATGGTAGAGTTTATCAAAATCATCTCTCTCTCTCTCTCTCTCTCTCTATATATATATATATATATATATATACATGCTGTTATATGCTTCTGTTGTTTGATGCCTCTGCTATGGAAGCACAGGATATGAAGTGAGATGAAATCAAGAGATTTTCATTACCTGGGATCCTTTTCACCTCTGCTGACCACTTGCTCACCTGCAGAAGATGGGAGCAGCAATGCTTCTTTCACAATCTAAGGTGTAATGTTGGCGATGGATTGTGTTGTGCCATTTTAATACTCTTTCAGGCTGTTCTTTCGAAATTTCCAGACTGAACCCAAAGCACTGCATTGCAAGTGGGAAAAGCGCCTTGGAGACTCAACCCTAATTTATGAGTCTGTTCTAATTTCAACTTAGAATACCCCCAGTCTCTTTACATCTGTGTAAGGGGCAAGGAATTGTTACCTCCTTTCTTCACAAAGTTAAAAAATCAGAAGAGTTATAAAAATAAACAAGGAGTTAATATTTTAGATCTATGGGGTATGCACCAAAAATACAATAATGAGCATCTGTGGGATGATGGATTTAGCCCACTTGTGACAAACACCTTCATCATTCATTCTGGTCTGAAGCAGCCTTTGAGTTATGAGATGTGTCGTTCACTCATGGGATAAATTACACAGTCCTTGGTTAACCATTATGTATCTGAAAATGTCTGTGTTGTTCATTGTAGCTTTGGGGAACAGTCAGAGGCTGTGCTTTCCTACTGCTAGAGCTGAGCATGCTTGTCTGATGTTTATTGTTCACTGCTTATTGCAGAGAAGAAATAACATATAGCAGGGAACCAAATTTACATGATAAGTTGATTACGCTGCTCAGGAGTGAGCTTTTCGGTTTTGTTATTTCAGAAGCATCTCTCTCAAAATGAAGGATTTTGAACTAGATTTAATCTCTCTCTCTCTCTCTCTCTCTCTCTCTCTCTCTCTCTCTCTCTCTCTCTCTGGCAACGTTTCATGTCCAAAGAACTGGCGTTTAATCTCTGTTTAACTGAAATTTAGTCGGCAGTGTTGACACCTCTGCATCTGAGCACTGGGAATTCTTTGTGGGATGCAATCCTTTTCACTCTACTTAATATCCCATCTTGGTCTCTAAGGGAAAATAATTGAGTTTAGGCTAGTTTTAAATAGCGATAAGGACAGGGAACACAGATGGGTATTTCATTGATTAACACTAACACTGGCCTAAGGCCTCAGTGTCAGGCATTAGATTAGGACATTACAGAGAGAATGACAGAGTTTTGGCACTTTCTTCCTCCTCAATAACATTCTTTCACATATTAGGTTTATCCCACCCTAGGTAGCTACTTTATCATGCAGAAGGCCTTAATCCACTGATCTGACTCTATGTGCTCTCACTTTGATGCCGCCTCTGTTTACAAGAGTAATACAGCCAGTGTCAGACAAAGTACTCGTGACAAGAACAACTGAATAAGGCTTTTAGATGCACAGTGGCTTGACCTAAAAAAAAGGGGGGAAGATGAAGAAGGAGAAGGAGAAGACGGAGGAGGGGGGGACCTGAAGTTTTCTCTCTTTTTTTGTTTTTTTAAAAAATGAAGTTATGTTGTTTGCATCGTGAAGAAACAGACACCAGTTTTTTCATCAATAAGACTCAGCTTTGCTGATCTTCTTGTACGGCACTTTATTTCTTTCTTCACCTTTGACCTTCCTTTCAGTGCCTCCTCAAGGCATTGCAAACGTAAGCCTTGTGGTCTTCTTTCAGAAGTAGAAATGCTGCTATCCCCTCCGGTGAATTTAAGGCAGCTGTTGGAGTCAGCGACAAGGTTGGCTTCGGAATCGGGCGGCTGGCTGGGAAAGAGATTATGGGTCAGTCCCCAGTGCCGGGAGACAAAAGATTCAAGCAGTTCAGGATTTTTTGGATATCCGAAAAAGATTTCATGATATTTGTAAAGATCTAACAGTGTATTGCAGGTTTCATGTGGCCTTAACAGCTTATAGCAAGTAAAACTCTAGGCAGTCAGTAAGTGGTGTTTTAGCTACGCCCCCCCCCCCGCACCACCATATCTTTTTTGGATAATGCAATTCCTTAAAACTGTGCGGCTCACTTGGAGAACAGGTGGCTTTTGGACCTCGCAGGAATTACACATGGCTTCAGAGCCAAAACATGGTTTTAACTCTTTTTCCTAGGCAATCCATCCATCCATCCATCCATCCATCCATCCATCCATCCATCGGGCTTGGTTAGGGCTACAGTCAATGAAGATGTGGCCCCAGTGGCACAGCATCCCCTTGTGCAGTAGAACTTCCCCCCTTCTCCTCCCCCCAACCTGCCCCCCCCTCAATCAGTTCTGGGGATTCCTCCAAACCTCTGGAGCAGAATTGGAGTGGTGAAGCAGGTGCAACCAAGGGAGGGGGCGATGGGAGAGGGAGGGGAAGTTCCGTCGCATGAGTGGTAGCTGTTCTGCATATGCAGTGACTTCACCGGATTCAACCTCATCACCATTCTAAATGGAAAATGCTGGCCTGCGTTCAGAAACGTCAAAAAAGCACATCTCAAGTTTTGTTTCGGCTCTCAATCAAAGCCATGTGCAACTGGGCCACACTCCCACCTACATTCCTCATGAAAACAGAGGCGTTCTATTGCTTTAGAAGAATGTCCCTATTTTCATGTAGAATGTGATGCACATGCATGTCCAAATGAAACTTTTTCCTGTGTATCTCTGATCACACACTTAATGATTAAGGACAGTGCTCTTTTTCTGGGGGGGACTCAGGGGTAAGCGTACCCCTAAACAGTTTGTGAATCTAACGGTAGAAGAAAGGTTTTTTTTTTTTTTTTTTAAATAGTTTCTTCTCTAGCACAGTGAATTGTCAGTTCCATTGCTACCCCCAATGGCGGCCTCATTTCCTGTCACGGTGTTTCCTGAGTCTCAGATGGAAGCGAGCGTTTAATGTGTGAAGGAGGAGTTGGAATCTAGCACAGTGATTGGTCAGTTTCGTTGTTACCACCTCCGATGGTGGCTTCATTTCCTGAGTCTCGGACAACCTCATGCCAATGTGGTAGTTACTGTGAGCTGTCAGCTGTATAATATGAGGCAATGTATGTTCTTTGTACTTTTGTCCATTTACTGCATTTATTTTTCCCAATTTGAACTATAAAATGGTGATTTTCTTGAGTCAAAATGTGAGTACCCCTAAATATTTTTACAAAGGAATTTAATGGACTGCAGTTTAGGCTCTACAACAAACACAAATTGATTCCAGGTTAAAGAAGGTGTAATTGTGGAAGCGTGTGCCTTCCTATCTTCCTAGGGAGAAGCAATGCAAACAGAGGCACCATGACTTTAAAAGCTCCACAGCATTGAGCTGAGTTAGTCATTCTCTTTATCTGATGCATTCTTTCTGCCAGAGAGAAATATTTGCAGTTGGGTACTCATGATGCCCAAAGCAGGGTGAAACTGCTTAGGAGTCTTTCCTGACTAGAGGGAGAAATGAACAAACCAGGGAAACATATTCAAAGCATTCACTGATTCAGGTCCTGAGACCAAGAGCAGGAGGTGTGGGGGGCATCTTACTACAAGCTTTTCTACTTTTAGGTTTGCTAACTTAAGGTCAGTGTTGACACATTTAATCCCAGCAAATCATAGGTTTCGTGAGTTTCTAAAGATTTTGGCCGCACAGTATTTAATTTGCTCTCCCACGCATACTTAATTGCAGGTGTGTGAGAACCACAAAGCTTGGTTGAGTAAAGGAAATGGGATTCTGTTCCCACTTGGAAGAGAAATATGGAACAGGCATTACAAGCTGTGAAGGATCCTTGTCTCCCCAAGTCCCCAAGCAAAGGGACTTAAGTCATCCTCTCTAAGTTAGAACTTTGCCTCCCATGATTTGGAAGATGATGGAAGGGATGTGGAGCTAATATTCCCACTGTCCCCCTTGCATTTTTACCTTACCCTAATTGTTATGCCTTAAGAGGATGTTGGAATCCAAAGAAGAGGTCCAGTCTCGAGATTCCCATGTAACTGCTTTCTTTTGATTCCTTCTGAGCAACAGGTTAGACCTCTTCTTTTTTAACTGCTTTTCATCTATCCTTTATCTCCTTTGATAGTTTAAATCTTGGCTTGAAACTGGTTGGAAGATGAAGAATGGAGACATGGTGGCCAACTTTGGGGGAAGGGAGTCTCACACTTTACACAGGAGGCAGTCTTCCACCACCACTACCATCACCCCGAAGGACTTAGGTTTGGGATCTCTAGCTCTCCCAGGGAATGAAGATCAGGTTGGTAAAAGCTTGAAAGGACCTGGTTGTGCTTTGAAGTGCTAAGATAAGGACAGATAGAAGCTCATTTGTGCTGGTCCGGGGAGCAATAAGACTCATTTGGATGCAGAGCTTCATGAGGTCATGTGATACCATCTGGCTCAGGATATGACTGTCCCTGGAGAATGGAATGGTTAGAGCCATTTGGTTACATATCTAACCCATCTTTTTATAAAACACTCAGGATGGGGTGTTGTTTGAACACTGAACATCTGAACACGGGCCATTGCCCCTGCTGTGATTGACAACAGAAGATGAAAATCCACATACCACACTTGCAGACATATCCCACCCCACCCCCAATTTTAGCCATTCCGGTGAAATGGACTATCTGAAAGCCCTATGAGAAAGGAGTTTGAAGAGGTGGTATAATGCCTACAGCCTTTGCTTTGCATTGGAAGGAGCAACAAGCTACCATATTGGAGAATGTTAAAGAGGTTTTCCTACTGGGTTTGAAGCATGGCTCATGTGCTAAAACAACCCTGTTGCTGATCTGGAAAGCAATGCAAATTTGACATGGGTAGCTATGCTGCATATATGCAAGTTTATCCAACTTGGCAGGACCTAGAGTAAGTTGTGGTGGTGCAATTTTGGCCCAAATGTATATCACATGCACTGAATAATAAGAGATAGGGCATGGAACAAAAAAATTCAGTTGCTTATATCACTGATCTGGTTTGCACATAACTCTAAACCATGGCTTATTAAACCATGGTTTATTAAAACCTGTGTTAGCATTATAGCATTACCCATGCCAGTATCTTAACTGTGGTTTGTTGACTTGAAGATTTCTTGTTAATCAAGGTTTATAAAACTTACAAACCTGGTTTATAAAACTTAGTCAACATTAACCATAGCTTAGCATTATGTGCAAACCTTGCTCAAAAAAGCTGTAGAGATAAGTGGCAAAATATCCTAACCACCCTCAAGGCTCAGCTACTCTTGCTGGTGCTTTTAAGTATTCTGTGATGTCATAAACCAAGGCTTGAGTGATTGTCCTGTCAGATGCCTCAACTTTAACTGTGCATTATTAACTAAAGTTAACTTTAACCACGGTTTACTGTTATGTGTGAACCAGCCAATGTGCTAAACTTTAATCAGAGTACTATTCTTGGTCTTAATCAGGCCCTCATAGTAAATGATTGTTTTTCTTTTTCTTTAAAGCTCTCACCTTACTTCTTAGAAGTGCTGTTGTCTGACATCAATTCTAAAAATAGCAGAAATGTCGGGATTTTCCATTTTTGCCTACCTGGCATGCATTAACATGTGGGTCAAATTGGTTTTTTTTGGGGGGGGCAGATCATGGAGAAAGTTTACAGAATAAAAAAACAGAAAAGGCTACGATCCTAATGCAAATGGATGCCAGGGCTGATGGAATGGTTTGAGAATTGGGCTGACAGCTCCTTAATCTGATTGTATGTGCCTGTATAATTTGGACAAATTGGAGAACAATGTACCTGTATCTTAAAGTAGAAGAGCTGTTTTTGAAATTATAGTCCCCCTTTCGTGGTTTGCGATATGTTCCCTGCAACTGAATTAAGCTCTAGGAAATCCCCGGGGCCTCTGTGCAGTGCTGACCAGTTAAATTCCCGGCAAGGGTACGATTTTAACAAACTCTTTTTTGATGCCTTTTGGCAATTGGCAGATGTTCTCTATATCGAGGGATAAGCTGGGACTATGACTTAGGCCACTTGCAAAGGGTGTGGGACACTCCCCTGTGGGTATCTTTAAAAGGCCATAAGCTTGAGTAGCAAAAATGAAAAGGACCAGGGCTGGTGTTAATTACTCAGAAACCACACAGAAAGTGCTCGCTGTCACGGAGTTGAGAGGTTGTGCATCTCTTCTTCCACAGATAAAAGACCTGGTATGAAAACATTTTGCAGTGGACAATGAAGACGGGATTAGCATAATCTTTTGCAGGATCCCCAGTAAGCTATCCAAGAGTGAGCTGCTTTTTTCTCATTGCTTTCCCCTTCTCCCCCTCCACCCGCCTTCTTCTCTAATATCTGGATTTAAGGAACGGCATTGTAAAGAATAGACTTTGTCCTGTTTGAAGCAGAACTGTTGTGTTTTCCCGCCTTCATCTGATCATCCCAGTTGCTCGTATGCTACTTTTCAAGGTGCCAACAAAGGAGGGAAAATGAAGTGTCAGTTCATTGACAGAACCATAGTCTTCTCCCCCCCCCCTCCTGTCCCTTTTTTGGGGGTCTTAATCCAGACTTATCAGGTCTCTCTCATCCCCATCTATTATTTCTTCTAAGGAAGAATTGAACAAGTCACTGGGGGGGGGGGGGAGCAAGCCTTTGTGAACTTAGAAATTCATTTCCAGAAGTCTTCTTCCACCTCAAAATAAATTTCGTTACCTTGTGGTAAATTAAATATGTAGTACAAATTGGTACAAATTTATCCAACCTTAAAGAAATCAGCCCTGAGTGCTCACTGGAAGGGCAGATCCTGAAGTTGAGGCTCCAATACTTTGGCCACCTCATGAGAAGAGAAGACTCCCTGGAAAAGACCCTGATGTTGGGAAAGATGGAGGGCACAAGGAGAAGGGGACGACAGAGGATGAGATGTTTGGACAGTGTTCTCGAAGCGACTGGCATGAGTTTGGCCAAACTGCGGGAGGCAGTGGAGGATAGAGGTGGCTGGCATGCTCTGGTCCATGGGGTCACGAAGAGTCGGCCACGACTAAATGACTGAACAACAACAAATTGGTATGACATATATGGGATATGTGGGGTGTGTAAAGGTGAAAAATGGTGGTCTTTTGCTCCAAACAATTTGCACATTGTATTGTCCTCACCATCATATGGATCTCCTCAGTGACTGAGATTTTGTGGAGAGGCCTTGTTCCGTGTTCCTCCTTTTACTCCGGTTAGAACAGGGGTCCCCAAACTAAGGCCCGGGTGCAGGATGTGGCCCAATCACCTTCTAAATCCGGCCCACAGACAGTCTGGGAATCAGTGTGTTTTTACATGAGTAGAATGTGTCATTTTATTTAAAATGCATCTCTGGGTTATTTGTGTGGCATAAGAATTCATTCATTCCCCCCCCCCCTAAATATAGTCTGGCCCACCAAATGGTCTGAGGGACAGTGAACCGGCCCCCTGCTGAAAAAGTTTGCTGACCCCTGGGTTAAAAGAACTGAAGGCACCAAGCACAGTTTTTCTTGCTTGGCACCCACTTTTGGGTACTCCTTCACCCCCTCAGCAGAGTGGTTCCTTCTTCATACGGTTTTCACTTTCTGTTTGCAGAGACGTAGAAAGCAACCTTATAGGTAAAAGGTAAAGGTAAAGGATCCCTGGACAGTTAAATCCAGTCAAAGGCGACTATCGGGTGTGGCGCTCATTTTTCTTTTCAGGCCAAGGGAGTCGGCATTTGTCCACAGACAGCTTTCCGGGTCATGTGGCCAGCATGACTAAACTGCTTCTGGCGCAATGGAACACCATGATGGAAACCAGAGCATACGTGCTTTCGAACTGCAAGGTTGGCAAGAGCTGGGACAGAGCAATGGGAACTCACACTATCGCACAGATTTGACCCGCCGACCTTCTGTAGTTTAGACCACAGCATCACCTGTGTCAGTGATGCTCAGATACAGAGGCTCAGTAGTTTAGACCACAGCATCACCTGTGTCATTATACCTGATGGCAAAGGCACTCAGAAAATGCAGACAGAATCAAAGAGAAAATAAATCCTAACTGAAGACAAGTGAAGGGAAAAACAGTGCATAATTAGAGGAGAAAGGAACAGAGAGGCTTTGTCATTCTTAGTTCAGGCCTTGTACACAGCAGGCAGACATTCAACCAAATACACAGAGGAAAACTCCATCAGAACTGCATAGCCAATATGGGCATGTGCTACCTCAGCTTGTCTGGTTGCTAAGCAACATTTCCACCCACCCCACTCATGGCCGTTGGCTTCAAGACTAACAGAAATAACCCTTAAGCAGGGGCGTAGCAAAGGGGGGGGCAGTCCGCCCCAGGTTCCATAATGGAGGGGGTGACAAATTATGAAGGAAATGTTTTTTGAAAAAAGATAATTTATGATTTTTTTTTTTGGAAAATGCCTGCTCCGAAGGTCTTATCTTACTATACTAGGGATTATATAGCTATATATGAAATTTCATGCATATCGGTTAATATCTTGACCCTCCTCCACCAAAATAGCTGTTCACTTGGCTGTTTTCCTATAAAGGCTGAAATTTCCGTTCAGAGAACACTTTACTGTTCCCAACCCTAACCCTGTGGAAAGCCATCTAATTAGACTTTAATTTGATTTTGAGATGTTTTTAGGGGGTAATTTAATTATTGTTTGATTTTATACCAATGTTATGTATCTGATGTTAGCCACCCTGAGCCCGACTTTGGCCGGGGAGGGTGGGATATAAATAAAAGATTTTTTTTATTATTACTTGTTATTATTCCTTTGTAAGAAAATATGAAATAATGTAAAACCATTTTTTGCAGAGGGAGGGGATCAATGGGGGGGGGGTTGACAAGAAATTTTCTGCACCAGGTACCACCTGACCTTCCCATGCCCGGGGGGGTGACAATTTTTTTTTGCCCCCGGGTACCAATTTACCTTGCTACGCCCCTCCCCTTAAGTTAAAAAGGTAAAGGGACACCTGACCATCAGGTCCAGTCCTGTCCGACTCTGGGGTTGCGGCGCTCATCTCGCTCTATAGGCCAAAGGAGCCGGCATTTGTCCGCAGATAGCTTCCGGGTCATGTGGCCGCTTCTGGCGAACCAGAGCAGCACATGGAAACACCGTTACCTTCCTGCTGGAGCGGTCCCTATTTATCTACATGCACTTTGACGTGCTTTCGAATTGCTAGGTGGGCAGGAGCTGGAACCAAGCAACGGGAGCTCACCTCGTGGCAGGGATTCGAACCGCCGACCTTCTGATCAGCAAGCCCTAGACTCTGTGGTTTAACCCACAGCGCCACCTGGGTCCCCAACCCTTAAGTTACAAAGTGTGATATCCCTGCTGCTGCACTTCCGACAAGGCTATGTCAGACCATTGGTCCATGTAGCTTAGTATTGTCTACAGTGTCTGGTAGTGGTTCTCCAGAGTTTCAGGCAAGGGTGTTTCTTCCAATTCTACCTAGAGATGCCAGGGTTTGAACCTGGGATCTTTGGCATGAAAAAAAACCAAAAGTGTTCTACCACAGATCTGTGGGCCCCTTCTAGCATTTGCTGGGCTTGATGGTACTGTGTTGTGGTGAATGTTTTGACTGGTTTTTAGTTTGTTGGGTTGAAAAGTTTATTTTTCTATTACTTTGGGCATTTTTAACAGACAGGATATGCAACTCATATGCTGCCCATGTTCTCAATTTCATAGTTATAATCTCCAACCTTGTTGCACAGTTATTTGGGAAAAGGAAGTACGTTTTCTTCCACCTAGATGTTTAGAAACGCGTCCTGTGAATGGCAAGGCTGGTGTTGGCCCTGAAAGTGATAATAGTGGGAGGTGGGGAAGTACCCAACCTTACAGAGGACCATCCTCTATTGGAAGTCACCTTCATTGGAAGTCATCTTTCCATTGTCATAGCTCAGTTGGTAGAGCATGAGATCCTTAATCTCAGGGTTGTGGGTTTGAGCTCCACGTTGGGCAAAAGAGTGCTGCATTGCAGGGGATTGGCCTAGATGACCCCCATGGTCCCTTCCAACTCAACAATTCTATGATTTTATTACCTACTTGAAATCTGGTTTAAGGATGAAGAACCTTAAGAAGGGAAGAGCAAGGACTCTGAAGTTGCCCATTAGCACAGATGGTATACTGGCACACATCTCACCTGGTCATTCTTTCACACTATGGTGAGATGTGCAAATACCGGTACCTCTGTTTAAATTATAGTAACCGTGAATGTGTGTTATGCACACACAACACACATTAAAGTATGCAAATTATGTTAAATAAATAATAAATACAAGCATTACACAAAGCAATAACCCTCTTTATCTTTGGCTAAGTATGGGATTACATCTATTCCCCCCCTCATATTATACTTAAACACTGTTAAGTGATGAATGTGCAGTTTTCCTCGTATTCCATCATGTGTTCCCATCCTTAGTGTTTTCTCCATGCCTATTTCTGCCACTGCTCCTGCTATCTGCGTGTAGTGTGGCTGGGCAGGGGACCAGCAAAGTCCATAACTTGAAATGGTTAGATTGGCACATCCATCTAAAACAACATTGTTGATGCTCTCTTAAGGCTACTGAAGGAACGTCTCCACCCCCATCGTTGAGCCCGGATAATGAGGTCCAGCTCCAGGGGCCTTCTGGTGGTTCTCTCACTGTGAGGTTACAGGGAACCAGGCAGAGGGCCTTCTTGGTAGTGGCACCCACCCTGTGGAACGCCCGCCCTGTGGAACGCCCTCCCATCAGAAATAAACAACTACCTGACTTTTAGAAAACATCTGAAAGCAGCCCTGTTTAGGGAAGTTTTAAATGTTTGATATTTTGCAATGAAGGAACCGCCAGAAGGCCCTTGGTGCCAGACCTCCAGGCCTGGGCTGAACGATGGTGGGTGGAGACACTCCTTCAGGTATACTGGGCCGAGGCCATTTAGGGCCTTTGAATTGTGCTCGGAAACTTACTGGGAGACATTGTAGCCCATTATCCCTCATGCCAACTGAAGCTGATTGGGCATTGCGGTTCAGCAGAATCTGGAGGTCACCATGTTGGCATCTCCTGCCTTAACCATTCTTATGGATGTCGCCACATCAGCACCAGCCCATGGAGAAACAGAAGCCTGGATCAGGTCCTCGACGGATGCTGCTTTTTGCAACTTCTGCCATCGCGCGAGATGCTTCCCCTGGCCGCTGCAGTGGCCGCGAAATGACAGGCTACGAAAATGTCTCTAACATCTGGACAGGCCACATTACAAAAGTATGCAACGGTGAGCCCGAGGGCGGCTGTGTGGAGAAAAAGCTGCTCCTACAGGAGAGTGACAATTGGCCCTGGGTCAAAAGGGTAAAAGCTCTGGAGGCAGCTCTGTAGAACAATTCAAAGGGGTTGAAGCGGGGGGGGGGGGAGGGACCCCCACCCATCCTTGCTGGAAGCTGTTTTGCATTTATCAATTTGGAACAGCCTCCTTTATTAACATTTTAAACAAGCCATCTTTTTTTTCAGCTGGGGGGAGGAGGGGGAAGCCCTATATGGTTCAGTTATCTTGCTCCCAAAGAACCTGGATGTTTAGATCTGGTGTTTTGCTTTTGTATTTAAAAAGTGGGCGAACACTGCTATATTCCTGGTGCAGTTTAATGTGGCTCTCTCTGGGCTGACACAATGGCTAATGCTCTATTTTGTTAGGCACTTTGATCCTGAGTGGCCTGTTTTAAGTCTTGCTACTACCGGTTAAGCTAGCGCTTTGTTACCGCAGGGATAACTGGAGGATTCTGAAAGTTGGGCAGCTCCCTCCCCAAGATCAAAATACAAAAATAGGTCTGGGGTCAAGGAACTGTATAGACCCCCAGAAGCTTTCCAGTCTTACAGCTGGAGATTGTCTCTTATGTATATATAAATCGTCATTAGGATTCTGACAAAGAAGTACAGGATGAGATTGCTGCAGGGCAACTCTTTGAATCTTATTTCTGTTTTTTTTTTTAATTTATTTTTTTAAAAAACACTTCTGGCTGGCTCACAGAAGACAAGGCAACTTCAAGGAAGGCATTAAAATCATTTAAAGGTTTTTTTGTTTTTTAAAGTGGTCTTCCAGACTCTATAGTTGCATTTTATCTGATGCATTTTCTTGTATTGTAATTATTTTGGCTTGTTCTTAACTTGCAAGCCATATAGGGAAACCTATCACTTTTATAAATGAAGAAAAATATCGTAAATCGATTGATGGGCAGCTGAAGCATTGGGATGAATAGTTTGGAATTAAGGCAAAGACCTTTGAGCGTGACGGTGTGGTGCAAAGGATTGGAGACCTCCTACCATTTTGTTTTTTTTAAAGGACTATAAAGGAAAATCCTTGGAGAGTATCACATGATAATTTACAAAACGCCGCACAAAGGAGAACAGAACTATTGTTACAGGAAGGTACTGTAAAAAATTATACAGCTCGCTGTCATAGTCTGGTCTGAAAGAACATGTCTGGAACTGCATCCAGCCTCTCAAAATAGATAGATAGATAGATAGATAGATAGATAGATAGATAGATAGATAGATAGATAAAGACTTGACTACAAGGGAGTTTAGGGTCAAGGTGCAAATGTAAATGTGTTTGTTAATTTGTGCAAAATTAGCCTTTCCATTTTGGAAAGGTGAGCAGAAAGTGGGCTGCAGTTCAGAATGAGAATCAGTGGCAGTTATGAGATCAGTTTTGATGAAGCCAAATCAGCCCTGTTGGAACTGTTCAGTTTAGCAATATGAAATTTAGGCTTTGTGGTTTCTTTCCCAGTCATTCTCTTTCCTATATCTAACCTTCTTCGGGCATCTAAAGCAGAAGGTCTCAAATAATGTTCCACAACCCCTCTCTCTCTCTCTCTCTATTTTTTTTGGGGGGGGGGGAGGTGTTGTCCATAGGAAAGTTGTAGAACA
Organism: Lacerta agilis; assembly: GCF_009819535.1. NCBI lineage: Eukaryota > Metazoa > Chordata > Lepidosauria > Squamata > Lacertidae > Lacerta > Lacerta agilis. Next base: position 24,196,549 of record NC_046317.1, read on the forward strand.
GTTTGTAGCTGGTCCTGCATTTGTAGCTGGTCCTGCATTTGATTTCAACAATGCATACCCTCCAGTATTTCTCTGATGAAATAGGGATGTCCTATATAATAATAATAATAATAATAATAATAATAATAATAATAAATATTTGTTTGTTTGTTTGTTTGTTTGTTTATACCCCACCCAACTGTGTTGCCCCACCCACTCTGGGTGGCTTCCAACATATATAAAAACATAATTAAACATTAAACATTATAAAAAAGCTTCCCTATACAGGATTGCCTTCAGAAGGCTTGGGGGTTGGATAACTCCATACACTCCAACATTTCTCCAATGAAAATAGGGACATCCTAAGGAAAAGGGGGACATGTGCTCTCCCCACTGCTTTTTTCTTTATACACAAATGACTGCACTTCAACTGACCCATCGGTTAAGATCTTGAAATTTGCGGATGATACGACAGTCATTGGGCTTATCCGGGAGGACGATGAATCTGCATATAGGCGGATCTTGTATTGTGGTGTAGCAGGAATAACTTGGTGCTAAATGCCCAAAGGACGGTGGAAATGATAATCGATTTTAGAAAGCACCCTCCCATCTCGCTGCCACTTTCCATTCTTGGTAACATGGTTGTAGTGGTAGAGTCCTTTAAATTCCTGGGCTCTATAATTTCTCAAAACTTAAATTGGTCAGGCAACATCAATACTATTATTAAAAAGGTCCACCAGAGATTGTATTTCTTGTGACAACTAAGAAAATTTAAGTTGCCCCAGGAATTGTTGATCCAATTTTACAGAGGTACCATTGAAACTGTTCTCTGTAATTCTATTACTGCCTGGTATGGCACAGCCTCTAAGCTGGATAAGAAGAGACTCCAACGAGCAGTAAGAATTGCAGAGAGGGTAATTGTTGTTAGTTTGCCTCCAATAGAGACACTTTATGCTGCTCGAGCCAGGAAGAGAGCAGAGAGAATTGTCGCAGATCCTTTGCATCCTGGACATTACCTGTTTGATTTACTTCCATCCGGATGTCGTTAACAGGACTCTATACACCAAAACGTCTAGGCGCAGGAATAGTTTTTTTCCTTGTGCCATCAAACTGTTGAATTTGTAGTTGTGTGCGGAAGGGAGGTCAGTTGGTGGTATGGGGTTCCTTTGTTGTGCTGTTGTATCGTGAGGGGAATAGTGTTTTTATGAGGTATGTTTTCTTTACATTGCAATGTAGTTGAAGTAAAATTCAAAGTATGATAGATACATGGCCAATAAAATTATTCCTTATTCCTTATTCCAGGGTCAAATCAGAAACCAGGTGGCTCCTGTAAATCTGGGACTGTCCCTGGAAAATAGGGGCGCTTGGAGGGTTTTCCACTTTCTATGTTGTTGGTTTTGTGTTGCTGCAAACCATTATATTATTTTTCGTTAAGCCCATGGGCTACATAGAGCATGATTGCTGCCTTTACATTTCTTCTAAAAGGTTGTATAGTTACTTGTCTCCTTGGCTCTGGGGTCACATAACTCCATACCCACCATCTTTTCTCCAATGAAAATAGGGATGTTCTAAGGGAAAGCGGGACATTCCAGGATCAAATCAGAAACTGGGACGGCTTCTGTAATTCTGGGACTGTCCCTGGAAAATAGGGACACTTGGAGGATCTGTCAGAGTTGATATTTCAGGAGCTTGTTTTGCCATTTGCAGGGATAATGGGTGAACTGAAATGGCCACCTAAGATGAGGAATACGGTGTCCATAGGTCTTTCTGTCAGGAAACACATTCCAGGATTTCCGGGCAGGTGGCGAGGTTACACAGATTCATGAGAGGATCCTCTTTTTTGAAATTAAAGGAAGAATGTTCACACTCCTCAGCAGCCTCATAATATTGGTGAGGTAAGCACCACACCAAAGCCATGCATCCCTGAGATTTCCCCAGGATTTCCAGACACCCTTCCCACTCCTTATGATAGGCAGAAAAACAACTGCCTCTTTTGTGGGCTGGGAGTGAAAAATGGCCCCTTCTTTCAGACATTGACTGTCAGTCTAGCAAGATTTCCTATTTGGAATGAAGGTGGATGGTGGAGTCATCTTGTGCTTCAGCGCAGACAGCAAAATATCTTGAACCAGTGATGGGTCTGAAGTCCACCATCTTCTCTACTGTCTCATTCCTATCTCATGTCATTCTCATGTACGTATTGATCCAGCTTAATACAGAGCCGACCTTACCAATGGCAGAGTGAGACAACTATCCTGCAAATTATTTTGGATGTTGGTTGTCATTATGGCCTACTGCTATTGGACTGTGACACATTGAAGAGTATTTGTGGTAGGCAGCAGCAGTGCTGCAATCAGTGATAGCTGGCTGGGCACCGCCATTTAAATCCCCCACAATGCCCTGCTGTGACACTATATCAGGGGCATTGTGGAAAATTAAAATGGTTGCTCCAAGCTACCTTGCACAGGGAACCCAGGGTTGGGGGCCTAGCTGCAGGTTTGAGAGGGCAGCGGTTGGTGTGGCAGTGGGCCTTGCCAATGTGCTGGATGCCCAAGAATGCCATGCACTAACTCTGGGCCAGATATAAGTGTGCAAACGTATTTCTCCTTGTGCAATGGAACGCTCCCCTCCTCTCTCCAACCAAGTCCCCTAAATATATTCTAGAGTTTTTTCCCAATCCTCCAGAGCAGATCTAAGAATGGTGCAGGGTATTTATGGGGGAATAGGAAGGGATGAAATCCTATTGTGCTAATCTTTGCACGAGTGCAATAATTTATCTGAATACTGCCCTTAGTTTCCAGTCCTGAAACATACAGTCATCAACTGATAAACCCCAAAGCATCAACCAGGCCTCCGATGGGTTGACATATTTTTTAAAATTCATTTCTGGAGGGGATATTTTGAATCCCGCAGGCTGACTCCATTCTTACATTCCTGGCCAAAGGTCCCTGGTTCGGCCTGGTGACACAACAGTTTCATGTTTAGAGCGTTCTTCTGAGCAAAGAGAGACTGCCATCGGGCCTCTTGTGAAGGCACAAAAACAACAACGCCATTTGTACTGGTTGCAAAAAGATGGCCCAGCCTAATGTAAGTGGACAGGTTCAGCGCTACCTCAAATTAATTTGCCTAGTCAGTGGTCTGTAGCATTTGCCCACTTTAAAGCACTGTGGACACCTTATCCTCTGCTCTACTGCCAGCTGACAGAAAAAATTGAATCAGCTCCTCACTATATCTAAGTTGTTGTCAGATATCGGATACAAAAATAAATGTGTTTCCCCCCATTGTGCTTTAGCTATCATGTTGGGTTATGTCAGCTCTCCGCGAATCACGTTATGGTTGATGGTGTCTTTCAGAGACAAGCACGAGCTGCCTGTAATTTATGCTCGTATTAATGGAGGATGGAGCCGGTGCTAGGCAGGTAAGCCAAATCCTGCTTAGGCATTATTCTGTGCAAGCCACCCCTCAGCCTGCACGCCGCTGGATTTACATAATTGTTTAAGCCATTGAACGGAATTGTTACATTTAATTATGCCTTATTGTGGGAGATTTATTGCAATATTTGATTATATCCGAGAGAGTGTTAACTGAGGTACAAATGGCTGGACCTGCTGAGGAACGGGAAGAGGGCCTCCAAAGAGCTCATTATACCCTGACTAAATAAAAACAATTATCCCCCCCCCTTCAGAAGCAGCTCATAATAAGGTGCACTTAAAGGGTCAGGAATAATGAACAGTCAAACCTCGCTAAAGGATGTTAGGGAGCAAAGATTCGTGTCGGGCAAGGTAAGGAGAGTAGGACAGAAATGTCTGTAGCTAGTCTCCCAGCTAGGTACGGACTAGACTTGAAAGCAAGGTGGTGGCTTTCGGATCAGGCTTCCAGAGGAACCAACGTAGTTCCTTCCAGATGCTATTGGACTCAGCCAGTGTACTAAAAGACAAAGGTGACGGGTGTTGCAATCAAACAAAAGATGGAAGGCATCGTGATGGCTACCCCTGACATATATGATGAATGTCATGTGGAGGAAGCGATGTTGGTACTCTGGTTCTTGTTTTCTTTCCCTCCATACAAAACGACATTTAAACACAATTAGGGACATGATCTGGCAAAAATAAAAAAAAACTTTTCTTTCCCTTTGCCAAGAGGTAGGTGGTGACGTGGATCAGGGGCAAGGAAACTCATCTAATCACATTACCATGATGACATAAAAGGTAAAGGTAAAGGGACCCCAGGCAGTTAAGTCCAGTTGTGAACGACTCTCGGGTTGCGGTGCTCATCTTGCTTTACAGGCCGAGGGAGCCGGCTTCTGCAGACAGTTTTTCTGGGTCAAGTGGCCAGCATGACTAAGCCACTTCTGGCAAAGCCAGAGCAGCACACGGAAATGCCGTTTACCTTCACGCCGGAGTGGTACCTACTTATCTACTTGCACTACGTGCTTTTGAACTGCTAGGTTGGCAGGAGCTGGGACAGAGCAACGGGAGCTCACCCCGTCGTAGGGATTCGAACCGCCGACCTTCCGATCAGCAAGCCCAAGCGGTACAGTGGTTTAAACCACAGTGCTACCCGTATCCTTATGATGACATAAGGACTATGCTATAATGAGATGCTCTTCACCAGGGATGCAAGAAGGCATCTTTGTCTGTTCCTCCCTGTATTTGTTGCATGCAGCCCTGTTTCTATTCTGCTGCAGTTTGTCTTCTGCCCAAAAGGATGCTAATCACCTTGCTGTCTGCTGTGGCGAAATTATCTAATTTATGTAATTCTTTATGTAAAGTTTGTGAATTGTGTAAATTGCACTGTCATTGTATTTTCCCGCCCTACACATTTCAGTACAAAAGAAACAGTGCAGATGCTTCAGGGATGTAGACAATTAGATATCATTTGCAGATTGAGAACAACAACATTCAGTACTGATCGTACTGATTTCCATTATCGACAGTGGACAAATAAGCAAACACTGGCAATTTCTGTTTTTGTCAGAATTCTCCAACACTCAGGCTACATATACCAACCTTTCCCCTCTTAACATCCTATTGTGGGCAGGAGCTGCCGGTGCTGCCAGCATCCCCTGCTCTCCAGCATCAGAACTGGAAAGTCCTCCTAAAATATCTTTGAAAAGAATTCTAGGGATTAGGGCACCTGGCCAGTCTGTGTTTAGGAAGTGATATTCAAGGATCTATTAAGGTTTATCCTCCATATCCACAAAGATGTGTGGCTTGTGGTCAACTTTGGCTAAATGGATTATATATTTAACATGAGGTTCATAACTGTTTTGAATGGGCTTTCCAGTATCAATACAAATATGATCCACCATGTATCCCAGTTCTGGGCACCACAATTTAAGAAGGATATTGACAAGCTGGACTGTGCAGAAGGCAACCAAGATGAGAAAGGCTCTGGAATTCAAGCCTTCTGAGGGAGTTGGGTTTGTTTTGCCTGGTAAAGAGGAGACTGAGGAGATATGAAAGCCCTCTGCAAATATCTAAAGGGCTGTCACATGGAGGATGGAGCAAGCTTGTTCTTTTCTGCTCCAGAGACTAGGACCCAAACCAACAGATTCAAGTTACAAGAAAGGAGGTTCTAACTAAACCTAAGAAAGAACTTTCTGACAATAAGAGCTGTTTAACTGTGTAACAGACTCCTATGAGAGGTGGTGGACTCTCCTTCCTTGGTGGTTTTTAAGTGGGGAATGGCTGGTCATCTGTCATGTATGATCTACATGAGATTCCTGCATTGCAGGAGGTTGGACTAGATGACCATCAGGGTCCCTTCCAACTCTATGATTCTATTATTCTAATAAGGGTGATTAATTCAGGAGGTCAAACTTTGTAACCCATTCTTAAATGGAACTCAGGTTGGACAGTTAGCCATGCAGGGACATATCTATGCACGTATTTTATGTACCAAATACAACAAGCAATCCCATCGTAATGCCAACAACAAACTGTTGACAAACTAGCCAGCAAGGCGGAGCCTTCTCATCTAAATACGTTGGCAAATATTCTCCAAGTAATGAACTGCACTCGCTGATGTCGGGAGCTGTTTCTGAATGATTCATGAACTGAAAAGGGGGCTCAATTAATTGGATAATTTATTCGCAATGAATAATTTGCACAAAGCTCTGTTCCTGAAAGCCTTCCTGCCCTTGAATAAAACTGATTTGCTAGCTTGGGCTGCCTCTTGTTCCGAATGCGGTTAAGGCTTCAATTAGACTTGGCTATGTTCAAACTTGACATTCTCAGCGTCTTCCTGCATATTTGTAGATGCAGAAGTGAGCCGGTGTTTGGGTTGAATTTGCGTGCGTATGCCTGGTTTGAAGTCAAAGGGCTCACAAAAACAACAACCGAGTGGCTAAGGACACGGGCTCCAGTTCTTCCTTTCAGTTTTTATGTGCAAAATCAAAAACATGCAAAGTTTGGTAGTATCAGTGCCTCAGCTGATAAGGCATACATTAAGGAGCAGAAAAAGAAAGCAAAGGCATGAGAGACCTGTCAGTCTGAATGTTATTTAAATAAGTACATAAGAAAAACAGTTCAAGGAGGGTTATGTAGCTGAATTTTCAATCATGGTGAACCAAAGGCTGTCAGAACAACATCTTGCATTAGCCAGATTTGTTGCCCAAATAGGCAGGCAAGGGAACCAATCAGCCAGGTACTACTGCTGTGAAACCTGGTAGATTGCATTCAAGGCTTACATAGGGGACTCTCATAGCCTGAAGATCTATTTTCAATGTATCATGATAAATAAACACAATAGTCACTTCGTCACTGATTAACCCTGCAGTTTGCTCCATACAGGGAGTCGCTGTCACAGACCAAGGGGTGATAGAGCAGAGTGAATATTCTACTACTGCTCAGACCTAGTTCTTGGGGTGAACCTTAAAAATAATAATCAGTGCTTTTTTCTGGGGGGGTTAATCAGGGGTACGCATACCCCTAAACATTTTGTGAATCTAAGTTTGGCCTCATTGAGGGGCGGTATTTCAATATGAGTAGGATAATGAGAGTACCCCAAAACATTCTTTTTAGAAAAAAAAAGCACTGATCATAATTATGATAGATTTTATTTCCATCCTGTATCTTATGGCTCTAATTTTTACTTGCAGGTAAAGGACCCCTGGGTGATCGACTGGACTTTGGGGTGCAGCACTCATCTCACTTTTCAGGCCGAGGGAGCCGGCGTTTGTCCACAGGCAGCTTTCCACGTCATGTGGCCAGCATGACTAAACCACTTCTGGCGCAACGGCACACCGTGACAGAAACCAGAGTGCATGGAAATGCCGTTTACCTTCCCGCCGCAGCAGTACCTAGTTACCTACTCGCACTATGCTTTCAAACTGCTAGGTTGGCAGGAGCTGGGACACAGCATTGGGAGCTCACCCCGTCACACAAACCGCTGACCTTCCAATCGGCAAGCCCAAGAGGCTCGGTAGTTTAGACCACAGTGCCACCTGCGTCCCTTACAAACTTGTAAACTGCACTGCAAGCTTGTATTACTAGGTGGGATATAAAACATAAATAAATAAATACTTTTGGTTGTCCTTAATAATCAATAATGACTATACCTTCACACACGTGAATGACCATGGATGATGATAGGGGTGTGCCAAACATTTCCCAGTTTAATTTTTTGTTACCAAACTAGTAATTTTGGAGGGTGGTGTTTTTTTTGGAAAATATTTCCTGAAAATATCTCTCTCTCTCTCTCTCTCTCTCTCTCTCACACACACACACACACACACACACACAATTATGTATATGTATATGTAGTGTTTTTTTCCAGGGAGATGCAGGGGTACATATACCCCTAAACATTTTGTGAATCTAAACATATATATAGAAAAAAGCACTGTGTACTGTATATATTTTTCAACATCATTGTTTTCACTGTCAGCTACTGTTTAGGCACTGTTCTCCACCTGGTTGCTGATTCCTAGATTAGTCTCACATGTGATCCCAACCAGTTAGGGATCAATTAGCGAGTGGGATGGCATTACCATGGTACACAGCCAATCAGATTTGCCGATGACATTACGGAGAGCATATGAAAACAATTAAAAGGGGGGGGGGGAAAGGAGCGAGACAACAAGAGAAAGGCAAGATAAAATGTGCAAGTGAGAAAGACGCCAAGAATTTATGGAAAACCCAAACTAAACATGAAGCAAAAGGGAGAGAGCTTTCCCATCACCACTCATCAAGGGTGTTTCCAGACGCGTGTTTATTGTAGGGTGGTTGCGTCTCATGCATGCATATTTCCCCCCCATGCATCAAAATGCCGGATTGTATTTCCATATTTTCCTTCATTCCTTCCAGATATTCCTCTTCTGGGAAAAATCTCATAAAACAAAATTTAACAAAATCTGCTGCCAATGACCCATTTTTGATATTTGAACGTCCCATTGACAATATAAGTCCCCGTTTGGAAGCACCAGAACATTACCATAAGCAAATGAGGACTCAGGTACCTCTACTAAGTGTGTTGGGTAGAAGAAGCTATTTTATCTCTCTCCTTCTTTCACCAGGGCATAAGCTGCGACCGTTCTGTCTTTTACACATGTATCAAAGATACAAGAGCCCTTTCCTAGTTTGCATCTAGGAACATGGCAGGCTGCCTGACATCAAATGAGGCCATTGTCCATCTAGCTCAATATTGTCTCCACTGACTGGCAGCAGCTTTCAGAATTTCAGACAGGAATCTTTTCCAGCCCTACCTAGAGATGCTGGGGATTGAACCTAGGACCTGCCTGAAGGTGTCCTACCGCTGAGTTTTGGCCCTTACATCAACTATCTTACTAGCACCGTTCTGCAAGGTAAGCAAATGTTTTTGGCTTTTTCTCATGTATGCTTTGTTTGGAATATATTACACAGAGAGAGAGAGAGAGAGAGAGAAAGGGGGGGGTGAAAGGGAGGGGAGGAGAAAAGGAGACATTTCCTCTGGTGCTAATGTATTTTTTTCCTGGGAAATGTGTAAATAGATATGAGCAAACTGTCTAAAAGTTATTCAGCTACTCAGTGAACCATGTAATCTGTTGGCTCATACAGACAACAGATAATAGAGTGAGATATTTCCTTTACATTGCCTGGGTAGAATCTCAGCACAAAGAGTCAATTTGTGTCCTGTCAGGGCATGTTACAACACACTATATTATCACTTCGGGAACAGGCAATTTGGATAATGAATATATGATTTAGAGAGCAAAAATGAAAAGACTATTTAGCAGATTAGATATCTGTGAAGTGGAAAGTTTGCATTATGATTTTTCTTCCATATATATGTGCTCCCTGCTTAATTTTGATTCCCTGGATCTACTTATTGCTCACAGTTTCTTTTCCTCCTTGCAATACTCATCAGAAATCTTTTTTTAAAATTAACTTTATTATTTAATACATAATATAAGTGTAGACTAGCTGCATTTTTTATAATGGTTCCACTTGTGAAGTCCCTTCCAATAATAAGATTCCCTACAATACCATTTCAGTGTTAAAATCTCATTGTCTTATCTTGGGACAGTATGCCACAATGCCTTTTTATGTTAATGATGAAATCTGTTCTTGTACACTGTCGTAAACAGGAAGGAGCATGGCAGAAAAACTGATCTTTCCCTGATACAGAAAGACATAAATAAATATGAGTTCATATTATTTGGTACATAAAATCAATTTAAAGTTAACTATATCCACCAGGCTTTACCTAGCTTAAAGAAGTCAAACAACAACAACAACAACAACAACAACAACAACATAATAATAATAATAATAATAATAATAATAATAATAATAATAATAATAATAATAATAATTTATTTGTACCCCGCCCATCTGGCTGAGCTTAACCAGCCACAACAACAACAACAACAACAACAGCAGCAGCAGCAGCAGCAGCAGCAGCAATGCAGATCCATGGGAATACTTTGTTCCCATTAAAATCAATGAGACTTAAATCAGTTATGACTACTTTGTTGTAATAGGACAAAAGCACAACTTAGGCCCTCTGGATCCAACCCACTGCGGCTGTCTTCCGTCTCAAACAAAAATAATATGAGTATTATCATTTGTTATACTGCAAATCTTGAGAAGATGAAGAATTCGTTCAACCCATAGTGTAAAAACCATGCAATCAGAACTACCACCAAACACAGCCACAGTTCCCCCAACCTGATATTAAGGAGTCAGGGCATTTTTTCTACATACTTCAACAGTGCCAACTCTGTTCGGCAGCATGACTTCAAAGCCTTGGGCTGAAATCAATCTGTATGAGCAAGGGCACAGCACTTTGCAAGTACCAGCAATCAGTTGATTCACAGTGCTCAACAGTGTTGCAAGCCTCAATGCTCACTTCATTGTTGGTTCCTGCACTGCAGCCCACTTTGTGGCCCAGCCACCTCTTGACCAGACGAAAACCTGATGGTGTCATATATGGGACTCAGCTATACAGCTGCAAATGAAACATTTTAAGTGTGTTGTAAAGTGCAATATACAAACATGACACTAGGTGGTGACAGTGAGCTATGCCAAATTCAATGTATTTTTAAAACCAATTTTTTTAAAAAGCATTTTCACAGCGTTTTTTAAATGTGTGTAGATTCCACCATGATGTCAGGCACAGGGCAGGTGGGGGTGGGTTGGCTGAAACAGACTCACAGACCAAATGGGAAGGGCTGGTAGATTTAATTTATGCTGCAGGCCAGAGATTTACTTACTTACTTATTTCACAAAAGTTATACACCACTTGGTTGATAAAAACAACAACAACAACCCAAGTGGTTTGCAAAAGAGAAAACAGTATAATCCAGAAAAATTCACAAACCTACTTTAAAATATACAAAAGTTAAAATACTAAAACGGATTAAAAGTATCTCAACTTTCTAAGCATCTGGGTAAGAACATGTTTAGCAGGTGCCCAAAAGACTGCAGTGAAGGCCCATGCTTGATTTCAATAGGCAGGGAGTTCCAAAGTATAAGCTCTGCCACACTGACAAAATTCTTACAAATACGGAAGGGGTATTATGTGGCAGCTATAGTAGTCATGCCAATTCCACCAATCGAAGCAAACAAGTGGGCACATGTGGGGTAAGGTGATCTCGTTGGTAAGCCAGGAGGTGGATGCCCACCACTACATTAGATTCTCTCATATATCCCTCATCCAGTGGCACTTTCCTGTGTAACTGGATCCTATTTTTCATTTTTCCCACAGACAGCTCAGACTATGTTGTTGTAGCTAAGCTGTAGAGCTACCCCTGATACAGATGTAAGAGCAGATTCCAGCTTACTCCAAAGCTGCTTCTTTTTAAAGAAACCATTCTGTCCACTTCCTCTCTCTGAAACTCTTTTTGCTAAAATGTTACCATACATTCGCTAATTTATTCGTTTTTTGGAGGGGCGGAGTATTAAGGATGGGCAAACCCCCGCTGAAAACTCCCCCCTCCACTTACTGAAATTCTTACAGCTTCTCACGAGAAATTTCGCTTTTGGCAAATCAGATGTTTTGCCATAGTTGCAAAAGTGGGTCTTGCGGGTTGAAATGCTACAAAGCAAAGGAGGAGTAGAATATGCCCAGCATATATTTCATGATATAAAATACTGTTGTTGTTTCACACCGCCTCTTCTGCTCATCTTCCATCCCTGTGTCTGGAGGTAGCTTAGCCCTTGTGACTGGACTGCACAGAAAAGAGCATGAATACATTCCCATAAGTATTGGGACCCGTATGGAAGCGAAGGGGCCCTTAGTGACCTCCGTCGTCTTCTGCTGATCACTTGCGTTTGTTGTAGTAGGAAGGCAAACACAAGCATAGAAGTGTCATTGAACAGCAAACCCTTCAAAAATTTCCCCAGTCTTTTGTATTCAAGTTACAGAGCGGTAGGGGGTGCCCCTTTTCAGAGAGACATACTTATGCAAGTATTAAGAACTGGCTGAGATAAGAAGTGAAGCTTAAGAGACCTTCATCATTAGCCGCTAGTGGCGGAGATTAGTGATCCTACTATGGGATTACGGAGGGAAAGGGTGCTGCTGCTGGCTAATTGTTCATTAATGCTTGTAAAATAAGATAGTGGTAGTCAAAACTCGCCATTGTCTGTTCCTTCAAAGTAAACCAGAAATTGGATATGGCCATCAGTAATGGTGCTGGTGTTTGAAAGGAATGCATTTAATGGATCGTTTACAGTGCAAATGGTTTCCTTGGATGTGCTTCAAACATTTAATTGGATGACTTTGGTGCTAAAAAGAAGCATTTCGCTTCTAGCTGCCAATGGTAAGGAGCCAACCTATCAGGCTTTTAATACTTCACAGTTAATATATATATATACTTCACAATAGAGGTGTGCCTGCCGGTTGAGAAAAATACCCCACTAACTTAAGGTTATAGATTACTCAAAGTAGACCTATTGAAATTAATGAACATGACTGACTTGGGGCCATCGGTGGGTTTGCTCTGAGAAGACTTTTGTAAGATACAACCCCTAGAGTGGAATTTGATGGCCCAGATGTGCATGGACCTGGGAGACCAGGGTTCAAATCCCCACTCAGCAATGAACCTTGGGACATTCATCAACTGTTAGCCTAATCTACCTTTCAGATTTGCTGTGGGGATTAAATAAAGAGGGGAAAGAAAGATGTACACTAACTTGAGCTCCTTGGAGGAAACGTGGAATACAAAAAGAAATAAAGAAATAAAGAAATAACAGAATAAACTGTGCATGCATTAGGGATGGAGTAGAAATTCATTTTGTTCACATGTGCATGTGAATTTACCTAATTTGCGCTTCCTGAATCAATGCCTGAACTGAAACTCAGTTTCGCTTAAAAAGTCACACTGCACTGAATTTTGCAATGCAGTTCTCCACCCAAAGAATGCCTACAAAAATGCATGTTTGCAAAAGCCGCTTACAAGAATGTGTATATTCATGAACATAATAAATAAATAAAAACTCTATTAAGGGAAAATAGCTTACAAAAATGAATTTACTAGGCCTACACAATTGCATACAAAAAAATCATTTATTAGGAAAACTGAAGGTGAAAAAACTTAGGAGTTTTCATGAGCACTTCATTTTTGAAAACCTGTAAAACATTTCTGGAAATGGAATGAACCAAACTTTAGATTTGAAAAATGAGAAACTAGCATGCACAAGACCAATCACTCCTCGATTTATGTACTTATTTTATTTAGTATGTATATCGGACATAGCTGTCAACTTTTCCCTTTTCTTGCGAGGAATCCTATTTGGAATAAGGGAATTTCCCTTTTAAAAAAGGGAAAAGTTGACAGCTATGATGTCAGAGCTGTTTCCCTGATTCTTTTCATCCCACTTTTCATCTTCACAACAACCCTGTGAGGTTGAGATGCTGGTTGAGAATGCTCCTTTAGCACCGTTTAGAGCATGATCACTGAGAGAGAAACAGGTGCTATGCACACTGCAGGGTCTACAGCCCAAAGGGCTGCTTCTAAATTGTGAGGCCTTGCCTGCCTGATGCTATATTATGTTGTTGGCTGAAGCCAAACTATTGTTATCATATTCTGTGATCACAGATGAACAAGGTTCAAAGGCAGATACCCCTGGGTACCCCTAAAATATTGCAGTGGGGATTAGGATTGGGGGGAAAATCTGTCCATTTCAATACTCTCGGTTTCTAATTTTTCCAGTTTTAAATTCAGCTCTCCATGTATCTTCAGAAATGTGCAGATTTGCTTCTCAAATGTTGTCATGAAAATTCATCAGCATTTTAATAATAGACACCTCATCATGCAATGTTGCCTAACAGACAACTGCAAGGCAATTCCCCCCAAAAGAATCTTTTCTATGTTATGTTCACCGTTAAATGTATTTTTATTAACATTTCCACCCAGTATATGTATTTATTTACACATTATTTGAATGGAGAACTGCACCACAAAATTCAGAGAAGGAAGCGTCTTGGAGGATGGCTGTGTTTCGGTCTGCATAGTGTTTCGAAAGAGTGCGAACTCATCGAAAGGGAAACAGAAATGAATTTCTCTCCCAACCCCTAGTGGGAATCCATCTTCAATAAAATGCACGTCTTCGTCTTGGTTTTCACTTGGCAGCCGATTCTGTAAGCTAAATTTTAGAGCAAATTTCAAGGAAATAGCTTGAACTGTCTGTTAGCTTTTGCTTTCCCCCGACACCGAATAGTTCCTAATCCTTGCAGTCCTTTTACCGGTTTTAAAAATGTTTACAACGAGTCTTTACTGGTGCACAAGGTGATCTGCTTCCCTTTGTTTCCCCCAAGGGAGACGGCGTGCCAAATGCAAGGGCAAGCTCAGCACAAAAAGAGGCGCTTTAAGCTCAAAAGAGCAAAACATCTGCATCCCATGAAAAGACATGCTGGTGTTTTAAGCTAACAATCAGTGACAGGTCTAATATTTTCTTGGGCTGTTTATGTAGACTCTTATTCAATACCTTTCACTGAGCTAGGGAATTAACCATGGAATTAACCTATGGGAAACCCAACCAGATGGGCGGGGTATAAATAAATAAATAAATAAATTATTATTATTATTATTATTATTATTATTATTATTCAGACACAGAGCACCTTCAGTGGTTCTCTTACAGCAGTGGTAGATTGGGTTCTACTGCTAGATCTCTGTGTGATTTGTAGTGGATCTGGGAGGGTTTACAACTCCCAGTGATAATGTTTGTTATATAAACCATCAGAAGTAAATTTATGCAGCTATGAATTATAGAAAGTGGCACCAAGTCTTGGCACTGCCACACTGTGTAACATAGTTTTAGTTATCCACAGCACTAGTACAGTAAGATATGTTTCTATTTAAAGGCATGCAGGAAGGAGTTTATTGCACTCTGTATTTTTCCTTCAGCTCAACTTCTTTTTAAGTATATGCTTTCATTGCATCTTCTTTGGACATTCTTTTGAAATCAAGCATCCCAGGACATTCTGTATTTACATCTCCGACTGTGGCCTGCTTGTAATGGCTGTAGATAGCCAGCATTTCTGTATCGGTTGGTTGGGTCTTCAGCTTCTTGACTTCTTCTGCAGTTTTACTAAACTGTTCCTGTGTTGTCATTGCAGAAGAAGAAGAAGAAGAAGAAGAAGAAGAAGAAGAGGAGGAGTTTGGATTTGATATCCCGCTTTATCACTACCCGAAGGAGTCTCAAAGCGGCTAACAATTTCCTTAACGCAGCAACTTCCTCCTGGTGCTAACTCAGAGAAAACAAAGCAGGGGGCAGCAGTTACGAGTTACGGGTCTTTCTGCAGCTACAGCAGGCGCTGAGATTCTCCAACAGTTTGTCTTCACCCCTGGAGGTGCCTCTTGGGACAATGGATGCCAACTATGGCTGTGCTGGTTGGGGATGGTGGGAGCTGTAGTCTTGAGGAGACTTGGAAAGGCTATAATAGAGCACTGGTGTTTCCAGCTGTTCCCAGAAAATGTGAGTTTTGAGGGGGGATTTGAAAGGAAGAAGGGAGGTGGTGTCACAGCTGCATTCTGGGAGGCAGTTCCAGGCCTGGAAGGCAGGAAGAGAAAAGGTGCGGAGTTGTTTTAGGGAGAGGCAAGGAGGAAAGTCATAGCTTGGTGGAAAATCACCTCCAATTTGGACTGGGAGAGACCTCCAGTGGAATCCTGGAGATCTACTACCAGAAGCCTTTGAGGTTGGTGTAGCTGGATAAGTACAGTGGTACCTCAGGTTACAAACACCTCGGGTTGCAAACACTTTGGGTTACAGACTCTGCTAACCTAGAAGTAGTATCTCAGGTTAAGAACTTTGCCCCAGGATGAGAACAGAAATCACATGCTGGTGGCGTGGCGGCAGCAGGAGGCCCCATTAGCTAAAGTGGTACCTCAGGTTAAGAACAGTTTCAGGTTAAGAGCAGACCACCAGAACGAATTAAGTTCGTAACCAGAGGTATCACTGTAATGGCCACAAGAAGGGATGGGTTGAGATGTAAGAGTGAAGAGATGGCTAATGGGCAAGACTATAACCCTCTGAGAGTGGAGATCAGGCAGTCCTGAGATACTCAAACCAAGCTTCAGGACACTGTGCAAAAAAACTTATGTACAATGAATACAGTGGCAACAATTGCCAATGGGCTTGTTATCAAAGCACAAATCCTGCTGCAGACCCTCCAAGTGCCCCTATTTTCCAGGCATGTCCCTGATTTAGAGAAGCTGTCCCTGTTTCTGATTTGTTCCCAGAATGTCCCACTTTTACTTAGGGTGTCCCAATTTTCCTTGGTGAAATGTTGGAGGGTATGGAGTTATCCGACCCCCGAGCTGCCTGAAGGCAATCCTCTATAGGGAAGATTTTTCTTAATGTTTAATGTTCTGTTGTGTTTTTATATATGTTGGAAGCTGCCCAGAGTGGCTGGGGCAACCCAGTAAGATGTGTGGGGTATAAATAGTATAATTATGATTCTGGATGAATCATAGCATGAGTTTGGCCAAACTATGGGAGGCAGTGAAAGATAGGCGTGCTCTGGTCCATGGGGTCATGAAGAGTTGGACACGACTGAATGACTAAACAACAACAACAACAACAACAACAACAACAACAACAACAACATGATTGTGGAATGGGACGTCCCTATTTTTATTGCAAAACTGCTGGAAGCTATGCTGCTGTATATTGCCCCCCCCCAGTGACTATGTTGGCCAGTGCCAGATTTACGTATAAGATAAACAAGCATTAGCTTAGAGCCCCACTCTCTTGGGGGCCCCCAAAAAATTAAAGGAAAAGAAACTGGATGTACATTTCCAAAATTTAAGATAAAAAACAAATAAAATAAAACCTACATACCGTAACAGTGTTTTGTGTTGTGTATGGACTTATTAGGTCCATAAATTACCACAAAGCATATATTCAACACAAAAAACAGTGAGAATTTGTTGTTGACAAAGGACAACTGGACATAGAAAGGGCCCCATTACCTT
Organism: Lacerta agilis; assembly: GCF_009819535.1. NCBI lineage: Eukaryota > Metazoa > Chordata > Lepidosauria > Squamata > Lacertidae > Lacerta > Lacerta agilis. Next base: position 24,213,428 of record NC_046317.1, read on the forward strand.
CAGAAGCTTATTGCCTCATCAAACCTAAATCTGGCCCTGATCTTGGCATGCATCTTAAACCAAGAATGAATTACTGATCTGATTGCAAGATATGTAATGTGAGCTGAAATAAAAAATATGCTGTGATTTATAATTATTAACAGGTTTAAGTTTTTTAAAAAAAAAAAAAAAAAAAGACTGCAGGAAAATAGGGGAGTGAAAACATTTTTAAAGCCAGTTACATTTTTAAAGCCAGTGAAAACATTTTTAAAGCGCACTGTTTCTAAACACGCTCCATAATAATAGGCCCCACTGATTCCAGTGGCTTTTAATTAGTTCCATGTAAATCTGCTTAGGACTGTAGTGTAGGTGTGATCAATGTAACATTTCCTTCCCCATAGCATTATAAAGAATTGAGTTCAACATGGGAAGTGGTGTGAACAAGTCAGCATTAAACCGCACACAAACTTTTCTCACAATGGATCGTAGGAGCACCCCCCCCCACCTCCTCAAAAGTACAGCTTCGTATCTCCATGGGCAAATAATTTGTTGTGTTGTGATGAGCATATTTAAGAGAGGGAAGAAAAAAATCAACAAGGTTATTAAGAGAATAAAACAAAGACGGTGTTCGTTTAGGATAAATGGGCCAGGCTTGTCAGCTTCAGTTTGAGAAATCAAAGCTGCTTCCACAATCTGGTTGTTTTGCTTAGAATGGCTAAGTATTAACTCTTTTGCCCATCCAGTATAGTTTTTCCTTTTTAAACAACTATGTGTTAGGTGTAAGTTATTGATGAATCAAATATTTTTAGCTGGGGTCCCCCACCCCTGTCTTTGACCCATGCCCAGATTCACCTGGCTTCGTCAGCTGACCAGATAAAATCCATCAGGCTTTGCCTCCTGAGCCACTCAAACTCACTAGATTCTGTTTCTTGACCAATTAATTTGAAGTCCACCTCTGGCTCTCCCCACTGATCCACACTGTCTCTTGCTCACTGGTCAGGTGCTTTTTAAAAAAATTGCAAGCTGCTAACTCTCACTTTAGTAGGGATGAAAACAAAATAAAAAATAAAAAAATCCTTCCAGTAGCACCTTAGAGACCAACTAAGTTTGTTCTTGGTATGAGCTTTTGTGTTCATGCACACTTCTTCAGATACCTGGCAGACCAACATGGCTACCTACCTGCACTGGAACTTTAGTAGGGATGGTTAGCATTCTTTTGCCTCTTGAAGATGTACTTTTTCAGGCAAGCCCTCCCCTGAATTTGAACTTCTTTACTATCCAACTGATTTATTATTATTAACTTTAATTGTTATTCTTTGATGACCTTGTTTTGTTGTATTTTTAAAATATGGGAGGTTTTTTTTTTTACTGTTTTGATGGAATTGTTTTATTGTGAATGTAATTACGTATGAATTTCATAGTTGTTGTTGTTTTGCTTGTAAACCACTTTGCAGCCACTATGGCAATAAGCAGTATATTAATGATGTTATTGTTATTGCTACTGTTGTTATTAATAAAATAATAGAGATAAGTGAACAATAAAATCCCATTGCAGCTGGGTAATATGAAATTTCTGAAAGAGGTGTCTTGGCATTCATTCTACCTTTCTTGCAACTGTGTGACTCGTAACAGCAATACTTCCCAGCATTGCAGCTCATTTGCAACAGAAGCCTCTGACATTAACTAAAATGTTGATATATGTAACTGGCGGTGTGAAGACTAATTTGTATTGTCAGGTAAGTTTTATCATTCCAAACTTTGTGTTTCATTTCATGTAATCAGCTCACCAAGTGACTATTACATGGGTAAGATGGTGTTCAGCACTCCCACAAAGGTACTTTTGGGCCAATACAGGTGTACCTTGGAAGTCAACGAGAATCCTTTCCAGAAGTCTGTTCAACTTCGAAATGTTCGACTTCCAAAGCGCTGCTTCTGATTGGCTGCAGGAAGCTCCTGCAGCCAATCAGAACCATGGAAGCCCCATCGAACGTTTGGCCTCTGAAAGAAAGTTAGATTTTTTGGGTGCTGGAACGTTCGACTCCCTAGGCGTTTGGGAGCCCAGGTACGACTCTACATAGTATGAAATGCCTTGCTGCGGTCTGTTGCATGTTACCCAAAATCCATCTACAGTCATACCTTGGGTTGTGAACGCTTCAGGTTGCATACTTTCGGGTTGCGTACTCTGCAAAACTGGAAGTAAAGATTGCTGCGTCGTGCATGCGCAGAGCGTTCTGCGCAGTCTGTGCATGCACAGAAGCATTCTGCGCAGTTCATGCATGCACAAAAGCGCGATGTCGCACTTTCACACATGCGCAAAATGGACACTCAGATTGCATACTTTTCGGGACCCGGAACGGATCAGGTACATAACCTAAGGTACCACTGTATTTGCCATCCCGTTGATAACTTTGAAATCTTATCTGCGGTTAGAAACGTAAAGAATGATAATATTGCCTTAAACTGGCTTGCTATCAAAATCTTCCCCAAGAGAGGTGTAAAGTTGGGAGGATACACAGCTGGATTTGTGGAGTGAAATAGCAAGAGGGTCCTTTGAAAAGATGCCACAGCAGAACCTTCCAAATTCTGTGGGAAAATTGCTCCTGGTGGACAAGATACTATATTCCCTCTATCACTGCCACCAAAAAAAAGAAGCTTTTTTAACTGACAGGGCTTAGGGTGGTAGGAAGGCAGAGCGAGTACATCCAAGATGCTTCCCAGAGCAGTTACTTTTTGATTACACCATCCCACCTGAGAGTACTTTCAAATCCAAAACATCACAGTTGGAGAGCGCTATCTAGGAAGTCTTTTTGATGCCTGTTCCTTCCTTGCTCTCCATCACTGCAGATATTGCAGCCAGCTTTCACCCCTGACATGTTTAAGGACAACCACCCTTGAAAGGTAAGTGATGGGCGAACTCCACTTGGCTTTTGACTTTTTTCGGAGAAAATTCAAGGGAAGCTTCAGTTTTCTTACCATTTTCTCCAGGAGCTTAATGCCATGCAAGCATATTGATGCTACTGCAAACATACTCATTACGGCACTTCCCTCTTGGGAACTGTAGTTTTCGTTTCACTTGCCCTGCACTGTCCTCAGTGGCTCCCAAGTTATTACGTTGTCGAGTTCCCTATGTGTCCCCTGAACATTCAGTTGCACAAATATTTGCTTGAGCGCATACACAGGCAATGTGTTGGATTTAAAAGCCCCCTTGACATCCTGACCCACCCACCAAGTTCAGTCTGTTTGGTGCTTCTGGTGCCCTCTCCAAAGACTCCCTGGCAGAAGTGTGAGCTCCCATGCACCCTGACCATACACATGAAATAGACCAGTGTTTCCCAAACTTGGGTCTTCAGCTGTTTTTGGACTACAACTCCCATCATCCCTAGCTAGCAGGACCAGTGGTCAGGGATGATGGGAATTGTAGTCCAAAAACAGCTGGAGACCCAAGTTTGGGAAACACTGAAATAGACATCACAACGCTGGTTCATAACACCCATTTGCTGTGGAGCCTCCCTATTTGCAATTACTTTCTTATTCATTTGTATGGAGAAATCTAGCCCACATACCGCACACTGGGTCTTTTTTAATGGAAACCCTACACAGGAGCTAGATTTGATGCACAGGTGTATGCCCTGAGTCAAATTAATTTGCTATAAACTCTTGTTTTCAGTTGTGCTTCCAGTTTTACGTCATGATCCACATGGCCTAGCTGAAAGTGTCCTGACTGTTCTCTAAATCCTGCATGTTAGCAAGTGACAGAACTTGGCAGAACCCGTGCAGAAAAGCGGAAACACCTTTAAAATGAGACAGCCAATGCGGCGTGTGCCTCACAATGAGGATCTGAAGTCATTACACATAGGAGCTCCCATCCCGAAGATGGAAGACTTGACAATAATAATGGAGGAAACTCTTAATTGCCAGTGTTGGGGCCAAAACTCAGGTCATTTTTCACTTCACAACGTAAGCTATTGTAGCTCTTTTAAAATGAAGATTAGGGCATCAGTTAGAATCCTGGGAAGAGCAATCCCTCCAGTTTTCTGAAGCTAAACCCAATATAATAACCACCAGAGATTATCCATAGCCCTACCAAGGCACCTTTCATGGTTTCTGGAGGTGGCTTTCTCAACTTGTAAGTGTCCTACTATGGGAAGTCTGGATAGTGACAGACAACGGCAAAATATAGTATAGCCTTTGCTACTCAGCTGTCAACAAAAAACATGATGACTCTCAGATCATTCTCCAGTATTTATTTGAGATGTTGAAAGGGATATAAGACACACACATTTCATTTGCTTGTTTCAAAATCAGCATTATGAAACCCCAGTGACCTGAATTTACTGCCAGCGCTTCTGTTTTTCCTCAGAGTCACATTGTAGAAAAATATCCCAAGGAGTGTCTCACCTTCCCTGAGAATCCACTTAGGACTGCAGATTTTCTATGATGTCCCCACTCTTTCCCTTGCTCTAGGAGCCCAGGACTAGCTTTGCTGCAGTTCTGTGAAGACACTGATACTTCTACCTGCTTTGTTCCCTATCTTTAAAATCAACACGACAAAGAAGATGATTTTTTAAAAATTCTCTGGATTGTGTAAGGTGGTGGGGGTTTTTTTAAACCCAAACATGTAAAATAATCAGTTATAGGCTGCTGAACCTTTAAAGGGGATTAATTCAGTGGGATAAACTGCAGTTAAGTAACTTTTATCAAGCAAACTGGGTTAGATGGTTAAAAGCGAGTACAAAAAAAATCCTAAAAACATACAGTAGGTAGCAGTTTATATGTCAAGAAAAACTGAGCGAAATTTTGACACTCTGATGTCTAGCAGATAGTACTTAAATCATTTTTCTCCAAACTTCAGTCATAAAATCTTCAAAGAGTTTTAGCCATAATACAAATTTTTAGACTAAGAAGTGGTGTTTGAAGTTATTTTATAGGATTTTGCTGTAAGGGCTCCAATTGATTTGTAGTAAGATAAAAGAAGAAAACTTTATTTTCGAAGCTTTGTCGGAAAAAGCTTAGCTTCCATTGGTCGTTTTGCCAATATGCCTGGAGGGGAGGATGATGTCGACATGGATATTATATGCCTTTCCGAACTGAACTGAGTTTACACCTCCTGCTGTTTGTGTTATGGTTAAAATCTGTCACAAAACTGGCAGTGATTTATTAAATGTTTAATGAAGTAAGACAAAAACTTCAAGAACTACAAACAGAAAAGTAGAACATCGCATTAAAATATAATAATATAGGTTATATATCTGATTTTTTTGGTATTTCTTTTGCTAAAAATGTGCAAAACACAATTAGAAATCAAGGAAGTATCAAAAGATAATGGGGAGCCACACATCATTCTAACCAACACTTGCCTTTAAAAAAGAAAATGCTTGTGTTTCCTTTCCCCAAACGGAGAAAAAGGAAAGGAAAGAAAAACTGAAATAAAATAAAATACCTGCATTCTCTAAAGAAGGTACCTTGAAAAGATATCTGATAGGTTTTTATTTTTGTAGCAAGACTTTGCTAGATTGGCTACCACCGTTTTATAACTGAGCATTATTCACTTCAGAATATTTCCCCTTTAGCAATAGCAGGTTAGATGCACATTCTGGTCTAATTCTCAGCGAATTAATCGAATATTTCATGGTATTTGAATTTAAATACTCAAATCAGAAATCTAGGGCACAAGCAACAAGAAAAATTTCCCAGAAAAGCACCACTTAATTCAATGGGTGTGGCAGTTTGGTTTCATTTCCTATAAGGGTTACAGAGGGTGTTTTCTTGATGGAATGTCTTTTCATTGTGGTTTGTTAATTTGTCCTCCTGATTCTGAGCATATATATATATATATATATATATATATATATATATATATATATATATATATGTACAGATATGCATATAGATGCCACAGTTTCCAGGATATTTCACAAGATAAAATAACAATTTATACCAATAAATCAAGTCAAGATCAAACATAAAGGAAATTATAAACTCAAACATCAAAGCAAAACAATTAAAACCCAAAAGAACTTTGGAAGTTCTTTTCCTGGAATCAAAAACTTTTGCAATGTTTGCACCAGGAATTCTGTAAAAGGAGGGAATTCCATTCATGTCGGGGGCAGATTCCACAAATAGAGAACTACTACCTGAAAGACCTTCTCTACATTTGCCACCCAATACACCTCAGAAGATGGTGGCATCTGGTTGAGACTATGCAAGCTTTTGTCTGATCTAGTAGGGCTCTGTCTTTACATTCTAATGTCCTTTAGCAGATCAACCTTCACTTCTCTGTTCCTGTGAATATTTGGTTTCTATCGGTAGGCCAATCACTAACTCTAGAGAGCCAGTGTGGTGTAGTGGTTAAGAGCGGTAGACTCGTTATCTGGGGAACCGGGTTCGCGTCTCCACTCCTCCACATGCAGCTGCTGGGTGACCTTGGGCTAGTCACACTTCTCTAAAGTCTCTGAGCCCCACTCACCTCACAGAGTGTTTGTTGTGGGGGAGGAAGGGAAAGGAGAATGTTAGCCGCTTTGAGACTCCTTCGGGTAGTGAAAAGCGGGATATCAAATCCAAACTCTTCTTCTTCTTCTTCTTCTTCTTCTTCTTCTTCTTCTTCTTCTTCTTCTTCTTCTTCTTCTAGACTTGGGTCTGTCTTCTGCAAATCCCCAGATCTCCCCTCCTAGTGGTTTCCTGCAAAAGAATATGGGAGAACAAGATGGAATCTTGTGGAAATACAGAAAATAATGTCATAGGGCTGAGCTGAAATCCCCCAGAATTGCACTCATGGCCTCACTAAGTATGGACACTCTGCTGAAAATAAGTTTGCAGATGCAGTATATTGGCAGTAAGATATCCAATGTAAATTTCTGGTTTCTAAAAAAATTACTCCAAGTCTTTTTTTAAAAAGTGTCAACATGGGATCCGCCCCACCTTTTTCTGAAGTACAAAAACAGCTGTTATCAACTTGTACACATAAACAACTCAAATTCTTCCAGAATTTTGAAAGGAATTTGCCAAAACTTGTAGACTGGGTGAACAGTTGCATTTCGACTTGGGACATAAAGTAGGGTTGCCATGTGTCCTCTTTTTCCAGGACACACCCTCTTTTTCATGGGTAGAGTCGTCATAGCGATCCATAGTTAAAAGTAGAAGTCGGCAAATGTGTCCTCTTTTTTGCTCTTCAAAATATGGCAGCCCTAAAGTAACTTGATTCTATTGTCTCTTGGTGTCTAGAGATATTTTAGAAAGCTCACATTTGCATCTCTTGGGGAAAGCTGGAAAATGCCCCTAGTATAAAAGTTTATATTCTAACTTGTTTTCCTGAAACGTTTGTCTGAATATTTTACTTCTTAAATGTTGTGCAAATGTTCTACAGTATTTGCACAACATATTAACCACAGAATGCCAGGAAAATGAGATCATTGGAGGGGATGGAAGTTGGTGAAGTGGAGAGCATACCTTTCTACCAATATCTCTGTTGAAAGAAATGTCACTGATTTAAAATTTACAGAGTGCTTTTCGTGGAAAGAAAATTATATGAAAACGATGTATAGATGGTATTTAACACCAGTAAAATTGGCAAAGACATATAAAACTGGTTTTAATGTATGTTGGAAATGAAAAGAAAAAGAAAGCATGTTCTACCACATGTGGTGGACGTGCAAGGTAACAAAAGCATTTTGGGAAATGATATATAATGAGCTGAAAAAAATGTTTAAAATAACATTTGTGAAAAAACCAAAGGCTTTTTTTGTTAGGCATTATAGGTATAGAGATTACAAAAGAGCAGAAAAGACTGTTTATGTATGTGACAACAGCGGCAAGAATATTACTGTCCCAGAAATAGAAAGAAGACGAAGTTCCAACCAGAGAAGAATAGCTGATGAAAATGATGGACTATGCCGAAATGGCGAAATTGACCTGGAGAATCAGAGACCAGGATGACAAGAAGTTTAGGAGAGAATGGGAAAAAATTATAGTTTACTTAAGAGAACATTGTAAACAGTTAAAAACTTTTGCAGGATTAGAATAATACTTGTAAAAGACAAAATATAATGGAAAAGTAAATAATAGGTATAACAAATGTGGGGGGGGGGGGGAGATAAGCTGAATAAAAAGGGGTGGACAATGGAAACCAGAGAAGGGCGGAGGGAAGTCAAGGGGTTCTGAGAATCCTAAATGTAAAGGTGATTGATAGTTTAAATGGAAATATGTTATGTAAAATTTAATAAAAAAAATTAAAGAAATATTAGGGAATGCTGTGTGGTTGGTATTCAAGTTCACTTCAAAAAGTCCTCTCTACATTCGTCCAACAGAATGCTTAGACCCAAAATATAATTTATCATTATCTAGTTTCAGCTATTACAGTTTTCAGAATTCCAGAACTTAATGAGCTGGTTCACACAATTGTTGTTATGTTACACACAAACCACCCTAACCTATTCTTGGGCACATATCAGTGTAGAAAAACATATTGTCATAACTAGCGGATAAGGCTGATAACAATTTCTAGCCATCACAGAGCTGCTTTTTACTGACATCCCAATTTTGAGAATCACACCTGGCCATATCTATGATTGGCCAATTCACACAATACTTTTTGCCCTGCAAGTACTTGCCCAGAGAGAGTTCACATCTGTTGTGTGAACAAGCCCAATATGCACTAACAATATTGTTCAGTCGGTTCTCATTGAAAGAAAGCTGGCAATCTAGCAGCCCAGTTGGGCCATTTGAGGATGTGATATTTTATTTGGTATGGATTTAGTACATGTTAGCAACCTGTACACATAGTGATAAATTGGATGTGATACCTATTCACAAGGTATAGCTAGAGGGGGAAAGAAAGAGTGTTACCTATGGATCTGGAGAACTTCTCTTCAAATGGTTGCTCTGATAAAGTTCACTGGGTGATCTTGGATGAATCTTCTTCTTCTTCTTCTTCTTCTTCTTCTTCTTCTTCTTCTTCTTCTTCTTCTTCTTCTTCTTCTTCTTCTTCTTCCTACCACTGGGAATCAAATTTGTGGCGATGCTGGTAGTCAGCTATTTTTCATTATTCACATCTGCTATTTTTGCTTATTCACATTCAAGTGAAAACCAAGTGCCCAGGGTCTTCTTTTTATGGCAAAATGCGAATGAGGATTTACCTCACAACTTCTGTTGTTTAGTCACTTTACTCCCAGGCTGACTCAATTCTGATCTCAGGACTGGCTTGTGAGAAAAATGACAGCACACAATAAGGGCTAGAGCTGGTGGGGTGTGTGTGTTCAGCTCCCCTCAGCCACACACACATTTTCTTGTAGTTGTTAGGTTCCCTTCCTCTGTTTTATACTTGAATGGGACTAACAGCAAATATTGCTGCTCCAGTGCTGATATGGGAAAATATAGGGGGCCCTTAATGAATTCCGCAAGTGCCACCTGTGACTCTCCCAAAACATTGCTCCCAGTCCATATTCTTCTAAATACAGTAGCTAAGGGGGCAATAACAGAAGATAACTTGGAGAAGGGGTTGGATTCTGTGCTTCTACAACATCTAGTTCCTCCCTGGCTGAAAGGGTGAGGTATTTATAGCTAGATGAAAGGCTTTGCATGTGTAGACCAACATGTACTGTGTCCTGTCCCTGGGGTTAAAAACGAAGACCTGCTCTCAGTGTATATGAAGCCACAGCTGTATGTTACCACATGCAGGCAAACTGAGCAGTCATTTCGGCAGAGCTGTGGATCCATTGGATTGTACGTGCATGAATAGAAACCATTCCATTTGAAGTCTTGAAGGGCAACGCCAGCATATGTAAAGGCAATCAGGGGTGTCATCATGGGTGGCGCTGTGGTCTAAACTACTGAGCCTCTTGGCTTGCCAATCAGAAGGTCGGCGGTTCGAATCCCTGCGACGGGGTGAGCTCCTGTTGCTCTGTCCTAGCTCCTGCCAACCTAGCAGTTTGAACGCATGCCAGTGCAAGTAGATAAATAGGTGCCGCTTCAGCGAGAAGGTAAACGGCGTTTCCATGCGCTCTGGCACTCGTCACAGTGTCCTGTTGCACCAGAAGTGGTTTAGTCATGCTGGCCACATGACCCAGAAAAGCTGTCTGCAGACAAATGCCGGATCCCTCAACCTGAAAAGCAACATGAGCTGTGTACACACCATAGGAGCCAATTCCTAGGGCCTGAGGTCCCTTTGCCCCCCCTAAAATATTTGAGAGGGCCAGGCACCCCAAACGTGATGGGCATTGCCATTCAAATGGTGCATCTTGTGATTAATTATGTGGGGTGGGGCTTACCTGCCCCCCTCAATATTTTATTCATGTTGGCACCTCTGGTACACATGATACATTTAAAGCACATTTGAAGCACACCCCCTGCAAAGAATTCTGGGTGCTGTAGTTCACACCTCACAAAGTTGCAGCTCCCAACAGCCTTTCACAAACTACAGTGCCCAGAATTCTTTGAGGGAGGAAATGTGTTCTGACTGTGTTTTAAAGATGCAGTGTATATGCATCCAGAGTGGGATCTAAGGACCTGGGCATCCCTCATACTGCGTTAAAAGCATTTAAATGGTTAAGCATCACCTTGAATTTTATGTATAGGCAGAGGGTTCAACTAGATGACCTGCGAGGTGCCTGCCAACTCTATTGATCTATGATTCTTTAATAGACTTACCCCAGTCCTGAAATTTATCATACAAATACAGTTGGGGCCTTTCTCCCTTCCACTCTGTTGCCTTTCCCCATAGCTTAAGGCATATCCTCAAGACGTTTGGGCTGAGTTTTTCCTTTTTTGCATTTATTCTCGCAGTGTAGAAACATTTAAATGTGTCCAGTTTTTTAGGTCTACTTTTCTCTCCTTGAGGACGGGAGGAAGCGAAGAGCATCAAGTATGATTAAAAGTAACAGTAGATCTGCAAAGTCCTCTTGGGAAAAAGAAGAAGTTAACTCTTCAGGTGCCACCATTGCCTTTTCTTCTGCTTTGCTGGTTAAAGAATCGTGGGAAGAGATTGCCCACAAGTGCCCATGGCAGCCTGAGGGTTATTCTTTTGCTAAAGAAGAAGCATTTCTTGAGATACTTATCAGTTAGGTTTAGAAGCAATGTGAAAAGCTTACACTTGATCATTTTTGCCCTCCTTGGTATATGACACTGCCTGTAGCTATTGCAGATATATTCAAGGGTGCCTTAACTCAGCAAACCAAGATGGCAAATGACATTGGATATATCCTTAATCCCTGGCCTCATATAAACTAATGGTTATTTTAACAGGGGTGATTTCTTCCCTCTCCCCCCACAATATTTGATCACATATGAAGCATGCTAGCTCAAAGAGTATAAAGAGATTATTTTATGCTTAAGGACTTAAGGGGTGCATTTGTGATGTCTTAACATAGTTGCTCATGTTGAAGGGCGTCCCCCCCCTTTTGTGCATATGTGATCTCCACTTACTGTACAATGTACTATTTTGTTATTTTGAATATAAGCAACCGGCTGTGTTCACACATGCTTTTTTCACAGAGGGGAATTTTTTCCTCTGGAATTAAATGGATTGATTTGTTTTCCTGCAGCCCACAAGGCAGACATTGCAGAACTGATCAGCCCTAGATTTCAGCAATGTCTGTGCTGAATGTCGGAAGCAATTCTGTACCCCAAATTTAGGGTCAGCAGAGAGAGAAGGGAATTTTTTTTAAGGGCTCCCTAGCTACACATTTATGTCCTGGATGACTTTAACTACCTCATCCATGCAGACTCAGAGACCATTCATCTTAGAATTGTAGAGTTGGAGAACACCTCGAGGGTCATCTAGCCCAAGCCCCTGCAATGCATCCAATTTGCATCCAACCCCCCATCCAGTTTGAAACTAAACCAGACCCAGCTTAGATTTTCAAATGTTCTAGCAGTTTTATTGCTACACCACTAGGAAGGATTTGTTGTTGTAAAACAAAACAAACAAAAAAAACCTTCCTTGTTAATTCTGAAGCATCTCAAGAGAGGATAACTAGTGTGACATTTTCATCATTTGTTAAAATGGAGATGCTGTACATTTGGAAATGAGCATGTCTGAATTCCTCAGGACAAATGGAAGTTTTAAATGTGGCATTAAAAGCAACTTAGTTGTGATGGGCAGCCCCTTGTGTGTATATTAGGCAAAATTGCAAACAAAACTGTGTTTATTAGGAGAAATTCACACTGATGGTAATAATGATGTTGGTAATAATAATAATAATAATAATAATAATAATAATAATAATAATAATAATAATAATTATTTATTTATTTATTTATACCCCATCCACTCAGGGCGGCTTCCAACAGAACATTAAAATACAATAATCTATTAAACATTAAAAGCCTCCCTAAACAGGGCTGCAACCCAACTAGGGAGACACAGAAATTTTCTCAATCGATACAAAATCAAAATGGAGAGACATAATGACATATAAAACACAATGCATTTTTCATGCGGACTTTAAATAAATCAATAAATCACAAACTGATTGTGAAATGTGGAGGACTGAGCTACATACTTGGAATACCCACCCACCAACTCACACATTTTATTTTACTGTGTTCTGTTGGTTAAAGCAATTTCCCTCCTCCTGTCCAGTTCACTTTGGTAGCAGAGCAGGGCCGGATAGGGCTGCCATATATGTATCTGGATATTACCGGGATTTCAAAGGCAATGGGGAGCTTTGTCCTGGATCTAAGGCAAGGCAATTGAAAAATTGCGTTTTTGTCCTGCACACCTGCCTTATTTGCGACCTCCCCTTTAAGTACAAACAGGATAGACACATATTGCATGGCTGCCCTCCTTGTTGGACCCCAAGAGATGGGAGCAAATGCTCCATTTGTAAGCCAAAAAGCTGCCCTTGGCTTGCCATTTTACATTGTTCCAGCAGCCAGAGCTCCCAGCTCCATGGGATAATGGTTCAGTGCCACCGAGAGCGCTCCTAGCACCTTCTATTTTCATTCTAAACCGAAACCTGAATGCTTTCTTTTTGCATCAACAGATGTCAAGCGTTTTCTCCTTGTTCTTTTTCTTCTTCTGACTTTGTGAAAAGTGCTTGGAGACACTTCAGCGGAAGAAGCACTCTCAAAATTTAAGTTGTTTTTTTCTCTTCAGGGACATCAACGTCGAAAAATGAATTCAGGAATCCCAAGGTGCAGCTTTTTTCTGAAAGGCAAAAATTTCAAGAAGACACTTGCTAGCATCATACTTTTTTATTTTTAAGTGCAGGATTCATGCTGGAATCTGCAGGTTGAGACACTTAAGTAAAAGTCAATTGTGATTTGTCATTGTACTCACAAAGCTTGGGGCAGCAAATATATTTAAACTATTATCAATAGGGTTCCACTAAGAAATTGCGGAGGCCTTTAGTATTTGTATGCTATATTCCCGCCCACATCACTCTTTTATTTCACCTGGGTGGGGTTGGAGGGATAAAGTGCCCCACCAGGTAGACAAATTAAAGATAACATTAGAAATTTTCCATGCACTCATTCAGGAGTGCATTCCATCCCATGTTTGCATTGATCTGTGCATTATTATATTTTGGAAAAAAGATACATATGGAAGTTCATATTCATATATAGAAATACATTTAAATAGTATATATTAAAAAATGTGTATTGAATGAGTGCATGGAAAATAGCCAGGGACCTGAAGTAGACTGATCTGCCTGCCCCTAAGGGATAGATTCCTGGGATTGCCTCCCACAAGAAAACCACCATTGGTATCCTTTAGAGAAGACATTTTGGTTCTATCAACCTCTTTTTTTTTTTTAAATATAATTTTTATTATTTTTATACTAAAATACTACAATAATCCTTAAACAAACATTTTCATACATTTTCCATTTGGCTATCAAGCCGTGACTTCCGTCAGTCCCTTCAAATGGTTTTCTGAATTTTAACTTAGCATTATACTTCTTTGATCAACCATTGCTTACATTTTCAAAAAAAAATTCCCTTACTTTACTGTCCTACTTACAATAATAATTCTACACATTCACTACAAAACTTCTTGAAGTCCTATTAACGTATTTAAATGTAAATTGTCTTTCAAATAATTCGTAAATTTTAACCAGTCTTTGATGAATTTCTGGTCCCGCTGCTCTCGAATTCTTCCCGTTAGTTTGTCCATTTCTGCGTATTCAGTCAATTTCACTGTCCATTCCTCTTTCGTCGGTAATTCTTCTTGTTTCCATTTTTGTGCTAGAAGAATTCTAGCTGCCGCCGTTGCGTATTGGAAAAGTCTAATATCCTTTTTTTCAATGTCTGTACCTACAATACCTAACAAAAAGGCTTCAGGTTTCTTAGCAAAGTTATATCTCAACATTTTTCTTAACTCATGATAAATCATATCCCAATACACTCTCACCTTTTTACATTCCCACCACATATGAAAAAAAGTACTGACATTTTGTTTACATTTCCAACACTTATTATCTGACTTGTACATCTGGTTCTATCAACCTCTATCCATGTCAGAATTGTCAAAGGTCAGCACTGGGACATAGACACACACGCACAAACACACTTTGTCTTGACCAAGAGGCAAAGGTTCTGCTCTTCCTTATGCATGAAGGAGAGATGGAGCTTAGATTGCTTCATTTTTGTTGTCCTATTTAATGAATGCTTGTTTCACGATAATATTTAATTAAAGAACTATCAGCTACGACACATGCTTATTTAAACAGTTCCTTTGGAGCAGGGTTGCCATATTTCAAAAATCTGGACACAAAAGTTTGTTTGTTTTTTTAAATAAATCTCCCATCTTCCCCCCAAAATGAAGTTTCTGAGCTAGTTTTTAGGAAAAATTCACTAAAAAAAGAAGAAGACACTTTTCCCAGACACTATTTACGGACATATGGCAGCCCTATTTGGGAGGCATGTTCAAATATCTGTTTGATCATACTATACAGATATGATCACCATGTGTCTTTATCTTCGATAATATGGAATGTATCCTAATGTTTTGCATCCAGTGCTTGCTAAGTGTGAGTCTGTATGCTGTAGCTGGAAAACACTCCTGGGCTTATACTGAAATGCAAATGTATTCATTCAGATTTTCTAGCTTACTCCACAGGACATCTAGTGGCGAAGTTTCCAATTGCACTTTCATTCGCAATCCGTTTAAATTCAAATTACTTGCATTTACGTTGCCTTAAATCCCAATACAGTGGTACCTTGGTTTACAACCATAATCCGTTCTGGAGCTCTGGTTGTAAACTAAAACAGGTTGTAACCCAATGTGCGCTTTTGCCAATGGGGCCTCCCTAAAAAAAAAAGTGGTTGTAATCCAAAAAAACAAACAAAAAAACAAAATGGGTTGTAATCCAAAAAAGGGACATGCACTTCAATGTTTGATGTGGTTGTATTCCAAAATGGTTGTAATCCAAAGCGGCTGCAAACCAAGGTACCACTGTATTTCCATTTAAATTGTGGTGAATTGGTGGTCCCAGTGGGTGGCGCTGTGGGTTAAACCACAGAGTCTAGGGCTTGCTGATCAGAAGGTTGGCGGTTCGAATCCCCGCGATGGGGTGAGCTCCTGTTGCTTGGTCCCAGCTCCTGCCCACCTAGCAGTTCGAAAGCACATCAAAGTGCAAGTAGATAAATAGGTACCGCTCTGGCGGGAAGGTAAACGGCGTTTCTGTGTGCTGCTCTGGTTCGCCAGAAGCGGCTTTGTCATGCTGCCCACATACGTGTGGGGCAGCCCTAAGTGAAGATGGAGGCAAATGCAGGGTCTGGGGTGGTTTATGTGGAGAGAGGTGGTCCTTGAGGTATTGGGGTCCTGAGCAGTTTATGGCTTTGTAGGTCAAAACCAGCATCTTGAATTGGGCCTGGAAAATAATTTGTAAAATCTCCAAAAAAAAACAAACCAAAAAAAAACCAACACCAAAGTTTTTGAGCTTTTTTAAAA
Source organism: Lacerta agilis (assembly GCF_009819535.1). Classification (NCBI taxonomy): domain Eukaryota; kingdom Metazoa; phylum Chordata; class Lepidosauria; order Squamata; family Lacertidae; genus Lacerta; species Lacerta agilis. The sequence goes on from NC_046317.1 coordinate 24,229,296, forward strand.
ATGAAATTCAACAAGAAGCGTGCACCTCCAACATGGGTTGCCATACACCCGGGTTTCCTGGCACATTTTGCTGATCTTCAGCCCTACAGAGGAGGAGGTGAAATTTAACATTGTGCTAAGGAGATTGTTGTGTCGGTGCAAGCATTTTTGCTCACCAGATGGAACAATCTCCTTTCTCTCCCTCCATGCTGTTCTGGTGGTTCACCTGACCCCCCCCCTGAGCAGATCTGAGGAGCACATGGAGGGCATGCGATAGAGAAGAAGGGGAAAATCCCACTGTGTTAGTGGGATTTGTGTTGTATTCCACTAGCACAACAACTTAATTTAATCCAGCCCAGGGTCCTTTTCTTTTTTATGTAAATCACCTAGTTTTTCTAGGCAATAATACATAAACAAGTAATAAAATTGTGGGAATTTGGACTATTAAAGACTTCCACTTCAGTAATTTTGTTTCTTGGTGTGTAAAAACAACCAAATATTTTTAGGCTACAATCCTATGACAACTTACCTGTGAGTAAGTTCCAGATGAACTCATGGGGACTGATTTCTGAGTAGAGAGGTATGCATTGGTAGCCTTCTATCCAAGATTCATGATGCATCTCAAAGCTAATCTGGAATCTGCAGTATATGTTTACATGGCAAATTAGAAGCCAATGCAAAGAGCATTCTCTTTAAAAAAGCAAAGCTCAGGAAAAAAAATGTCATCTTTAATCATGTCCACATTCCTTTCACTTCTTTAAAGCAACGCATCTGAGGTAATTACAGCCATGAGACCATTCATGGCTACATTATCACATTAACTAGGTAATAATGAGAGAGATGCCATAGGTTATCACAGACTCAGTGCAATAGGATTTGCTTCAGCATGAAATGAAGTTGAGTGTTAAGAGGAAATCTTCACATGCCAGATTACATGGGCTCACCTTATTAATTACTGCTTCAACCCACCCCCATCTGTTCCTCCATGTTAACAATCAGATACATCGGGGAAAGACTTTGGTCTGTAAGTGTCCACACAAATTAAGGGGATGAAATCTGCACAATGCATGAAGAAATTGCTCAGAATCACTAAAGACTGTGTGAGCCAACAAACACTAATAATTTAGGCTTATTTAAATACCACTTAAGCCTGCTCCAGGTGTCCCCTTCCCACACTAACTCCATCCTCTGAAAACCCAACACTATCCACAAGTTGGGGGATTGCCTGCAATGGGGAAGGTTGCTGAATAATGCATTTAGGCTCTCCCATAATCCAAAACCTGGTGTGATTGTCTTGCAACCCACAGTCCCCTAAATCAGAGGTGGGGAACCTGTGACCCTTTGCATGTTGCTGAATCGCAACTCCCATCATACCAGACCATTGGCCATGCTGGCTGAAACTGACAACATATCAGGTGCTTGCATGCATCTCCATAGTGATGTGATATAGTTTCCAGTGTCGTCCTTTCCTAGTCCATTTCTCCCTTATGAATTGTATTTTAAAATCCACTGATTTATGTGGCTGTTGCATTTCTATGCTACTTTTGAAGGTCACTCCTGAGGGTTTTTTTTTTCTAAAAAGAGAGACACAAATTTCAAGGGGGGTGGGGGAGAGAACCAACAAGATGGTTGCAGAAGAAGCAAGTTAGATGACTTTCCTGATCTTGCTCTACCTTGAAATCAATGGATTTTACGTAAATGGTTGTGACCAAATTCTAACGTCCAATTTCCAAGTCCTGATTTGCAACTGGAATCTCTGGAATTAATGGATGGTTTGATGATGACCAAAAGGCATCTTATCTAACTTCATGGGCCATTAGGCTTAGTGATTGCCCCTAACACCCTACAGACCATACCCAAGTCCCTAACTAATGCTCCATAGATCAGACCCCAATGCACCAAATAACTATACAGTTACATATACAAAAGATACTTCCATAGAAAGAGTGTCAGATAACCCAAGCAAAGCAAAGTCACATCACAACCCCAGAAGACTTGGGCCCAATTATCTGAGAGAATGCCTTAAGAAGGAACATAGAAAACTGCAGTTGATCCATTTAGTTCTGTATGGTTCACACTGACTGACTGTGGCTTGCTAGGGTTTTCCTCTTGTCCCAGTTCTTTGGGTAGGAGGAAATCTAACAGTGTCTGTGGGATGTGTGCTATTTGCTTCCTGCTGCCATGCACTTTTCATTGAGATTATATTGGCAACCAATTTACTCTGCTCTTAGCTGAAATATTATTAGAATGATTTTAATATAAGAACGCCACCAGAACATTTTGCAATAGGGAAAGCCACAAAATATATGAAAGTACTTCTTTGTGGGACTCCATGGGACACTTGGGGCATTCCTATCAAATATTCAAACAGATACAGTGTTGAACAAGGAGTTATCCAGACACTCTAGATGCTACCGTTTAGATGAAATAAAACTGAGACAAAACTTGAGGCTAATTTTCTGTCCCGCTTAGCATGAAAAACGAATGACCAGTGAATAGAGACGGATTCGGGAGATGTCTGTTTACCGATTTTTGCACTAGTAGCCAGACCTCAGCAAAGCGCAATAACTAAAATCACCTTCACCTTCTTGTCCGTGAAGCCATTAAGTCTAGAGGCATGCTGGTTTTGGCAACAGAGGAATCAAAGTGCTAGCGCAGCGCTGAAGATCTGTGTTAAAGAACAAAAATCCACAGGCTGCTTCAAATATCAACAAGGAACCCTGAAATTTTCTATCAATTTCTTTTCACGGCCTCCTGACATTTTCAACTTAAAACTATATTGCTTAACATCAAGGCACTTTGAGCAAGCTGTAGTTGGGAAAGGTAATTTTGGAGGGAGATTCAGCAGGAAAAGGTAATTTTTCAGAGAGGTTCACTGGAAAAAGGTAATTTCAGAACCAATTGCCACATTCTTTTTTTGCTGTTCTTTTGTGTCTTTTCTAAATAGCCCTAATGTCATTCATGGCCACACTGTGTCAATACATCAGTCCTGGCTAAGTCGTTTGTGCAAAGTAAGTTTACAGAAACTGTAGCTTTAGGCTATGTTATTCCAGGACTGTGAAGATCAAACAATGCAATTTCACTTGGAAGTTTCATCAATTTTGCATCAATGTTGATACTAGAGCAAGAGGGCCACATACAGAATCATAATTTCGTCGGACTAAAATTTGGTTTTTGATAGGAGACCGTCATCTCGTATGATAATGCATCCTGAAGCAAGCTTTTCTCTCCATAATGTAACTCGGCCAGCACTAGGCCGCCTTGCTGCAAATTAACGTGAAAGCAACTTTGAATGGCTGATCTGCAGTGCATCTGTTGATACTGTTTTAAGGTACTAAGGGCAAAATAACTGCCTTTCAAATGAATCTTATTATATGTTATTTGTTCAGCAGAAGAACAAGAACAGAGCTTTCATCTGCTTATTTTCCTGAGAGCTTTCGAAAGGGAATGATGTTTTTCTTTCTTCTTTTTAATGGTCTCAAATAAAGTCTCCGAAAATTACCAGCCATCTTCTGTTTGCAGCCTTTGATTGTGACTCCACAGAGAAAATGGGTGGTTTTGAGAGGCTCCTACAAAGCGCAAGCGAAAGTTGAAGCAGAAATAAATAAATCCTTGAACTCTAATACAATGCCACTGAATTGTTGCCTTTTTAAAAAAGGGAAGAACTGTAGCTCAGTGACGGAATATACACTTTGCAGGCAGTAGGTCTGAGATCCATCCCTGAGTCATCTCTAGATAGTGCTGGAAAATGCGGGTGGCACTGTGGTGTAAACCACTGAGCCTCTTGGGCTTGCCGATCGGAAGGTCGCCCATTCAAATCCCCACAATGGAGTGAGCTCCCGTTGCTCTGTCCCAGCTTCTGCCAACCTAGCAGTTTGAAAGCATGCCAGTGCAAGTAGATAAATAGGTACCGCTGTGGCAGGAAGGTAAACAGTGTTTCCGTGTGCTCTGGTTTCTGTCACAGTGTTCCGTTGCACCAGAAGTGGTTCAGTCATGCTGGCCACATGACTTGGAAAGCTGTCTGTGGACAAACACCAGCTCCCTTGGCCTGAAAGCTAAATGAGCGCTGCAATCCCATAGCCAGTCGCCTTTGACTGGACTTAACCACCTTTACCTTTACCTTCAGTGCTGGAAAAGACTGCTGGACAAAACTAGTCCATATGGACAACTCTGAGCTAGATGGACTAATGATATAGCATGATATATGGCAGTTTCTGAGATTCCCAAGATGAACTACAAATATCAACAGAGGTTTGCGTCCAGCATTATTGTTTAGTGAACTGAAGATGGTTCTTGGCTGCTTCTCTGGGCTGTGGGAAAGGAGGTGGGAAGCCCTGTTAGATAGTGAATCTACATTATCAGAGAGCAGAAGTAGCCAACACAGTGATGCCACCTGATGGGCAGGTGATCATGGTTTGGGAGAAATGGCCTTGTGGGCCACATTGGGACTCTTGCAGGCCCAGATTGGCCAATGGGCAGTAGGTCTTGCTTTTCATGTTGACATGGAATAGTATGAAGTTTTTACTTTTATCCCTGAGCGTGTGGAAGAAGGGTGCTCTTTTTCTTTATATCCCAGATGGAAAAATGAATAAAGCTCGCATGACGCTACCCTTTCTCAAGAATATTGCATCAGATTAGCTTGGAAGAGAACTGTTTTAAAGTGCAGACATCAGAACTATAGTGATAACACTAATTATTCTCAGTGACAAGACTCTTTGTGTAATTGCATAGCAAGCTTCACTCCAATTCTGATCAGGGATTTAGTAGTAGTAGTAGTAGTAATAGTAATAGTAGTAGTAATAAATTTATTTATACCCCGCTCATCTGGCTGGGTTTCCCCAGCCACTCTGGGTGGCTTCCAACAAAATATTACAAATACATTGAAACATCAGTCATTAAGAACTTCCCTAAACAGGGCTGCCTTCGGATGTCTTCTAAAAGTCAGATAGTTGTTTATCTCCTTGACATCTGATGGGAGGGCATTCCACAGGGCGGGTGCCACTACCGAGAAGGCCCTCTGCCAGGTTCCCTGTAACCTCACTTCTTGCAGTGAGGGAACTGCCAGAAGGCCCTGGGTGCTGGACTTCAGTGTCTGGGCTGAATGATGGGGGGGGGGAGACGCTCCTTCAGGTACGTGAAGGGAAGGATCATATTCAAACAAGTGTATGATATAAGTGGAAGTCCTGAAAGGGCTCTTGTTCAGTAGGAGAACTCATCCATTGCATACAAAAGGTCTCAGGTTCAATCCTCAGTATCTAAGGATATACTACCTGAAACCCCGGAAAGCTTCTGCTGATCATTGTATACAATGCTGAGCTAGATGAACCCAAGACCTGACATGACGAAATGCACCTTTCTCATCCTGTGCACATTTATCACTGAATACAGCAGGGCTTATTTCTGAGTAAACATGCATGGGGTTACATTGATAATAATAATAATAATAATAATAATAATAATAATAATAATAATAATAATAATAATAATAATAATAATAATAAATTTGTACCCCGCCCATCTGGCTGGGTCTCCCCGGCCACTCTGGGCGGCTTCCAACAAATATTAAAATACAATACAAAGTCACAGATTAAAAACTTCCCTAAACATTAGGTTTAATGTTCTATGGCAGTGTTTTTCAACCACTGTTCCGCGGCACACTAGTGTGCCGCGAGATGTTGCCTGGTGTGCCGTGGGAAAAATTGAAAAATTCAAGAGAATTACTTTATATATAGTCAATATAGGCACAGAGTTAATTTTTTTAACATTTTCTAATGGTGGTGTGCCTCGTGATTTTTTTCATGAAACAAGTGTGCCTTTGCCCAAAAAAGGTTGAAAAACACTGTTCTATGGAGTGAAACAACCTTGCTGGAAAAGGGTGGTCCTCTGAATGCACTTAAATCCCTCAAATATATATGTTTCCGGGTTTGAGCATTCTGGCTAATTAATAGCACTTGATTTTACAATTCAACCCTTTATTCAAATGGATCTCATTTAGATATGCTGTAAATTTTTCAATGTAATTTTTGCAGTCTTAGCGTAGCCCCTGGCTTTCTGAGGGAGGGAAGTAAAGCACATATGGATTTTAAAACCACAACACTGCTGGTGCTTTCCTGTCCCCCCCTCCCCCTTTAACAACTCTCACCCTTGTGCTGGTTTCTTCTGGTTTTTCTTTTCTTTCCCCCTCTCTTTTCCAGTATTCTTCTATCTTGGAATTCCAAGGCTTTATATGTTAACAACAAGACCTTGAACATAGCTCGGTGGGTGATGGGAGCCAGTTCAGCTCCCTCAGCACAGGTGTAATATGTGCACATCCATCACAAAGTCTCTGGATAGGCAGAGATTTCTGACCTGCTCTGCTTTCCAGGTCCTAGGAATGAAATGCACCCGTTTTAGGTGAGGATTTGGGTGCAGACTTCCATAGACTCCAGAACCAGGGCTCTTCTGATTTTTATGCATTCTAGTAATTGCTCAGCTCCAGGCCATTCGTAGGTGTGTTCTGTGTTGTTTTGGCAGTGTCAGAACATGGTTGCCTTGTTGACCAACCAAGATCAAGATCAAGCGGAGTTCTTCATACTCACCTTAGCTTTGATTTTGGAACCTTTGTCAAGATATGGAAGGAATCCTTCGAATGTTGTTTCAAGTGGTGAAATCAGCCCGAGTTGACTTCAATGTGTGGTCCCAACTTCACGCAGCACCGCCTTTTTCTGGGTTGAACTCCTCCCAGTGTTCCCTCTCCATACTTGACTCTGCATTTGAAGCTGCTGTGCCATTTGTGTCTATCTGCAGATTTCTCTAGATGCCAATTGCTTGATTGAGAATGATGGGGGAGATGATCGATAAATGGGACAGGGAGGAGGGAGAGTCTGCAGCACAGACTTAGGGCATTTTCTTTTCTTCTTGCTGTTCCCTTTTTAACTCTCCTTTTTATGTGGCTGACTGTTTTCCCTTTATTCGGTTCTTGTGGTGCTGAATGCTGATGACATGTTGGTGCATGCAACCCCAGGCGGGAGATTTTAGATAATAAATTCAGGGAGCTAACCATCAGAACCTGTCTGATAAGGAGGTGGGCCTGGGCTCTGGAATCCAGAGAGCTGTTGAAGACTATTTGAATTTTTCAAAATCCCTACCAAAATGCAAAATCATTCTAATGGGATACTTTGATAGAAGAGAAGTGTGGAGAGTCCCCTCAAAAGGAGAGCTATATATAACCTGCATAATTATTGCATTCTAGGCCAGATAATGGGTTGTATCAAATCCTGCTGACTTCCTCTTGTGAAATGGGGCTCCCCTCGCCTGTCCTTTGACTTGCATCCCCCACAATCATCCTTAAAATTTGCTACAAAGCATTTGAGGAATCCTTACAAGCAGATTTTGGGGGAACACAAGGAGTGGAGGGGAAGATAAAGGCCTGTTGTGAAAGCAGAACTCCACTTCTGGAGAACCCTGGAATCCTAAAATCATGACAGAGTAGATTCAGTCAAGTTATTGGGAGTCTTCTCCCCATCCCAAGTATCTTGCAGCACACTTCTATAATGTCTACTCAGAAGTAAGTCCCATTGAATTCAGTCCCAGGAAACCTGGCAATGGATCGCAACCTTAGGCAGTCAACACTGTTCTTTTATTTGCTCATATCTTTCTTAAGAAAGAATGGTTATAGTCCACCCACCCCGGCAATAGTCTAGTTAGCCACATTTATTATTTACAGAGACCTGTAAATGGGAATCTCTCTGTAGCTGGCTCCCCTTGATTGTTGTGATTTTGGCCCATTTGAAATCAAATATGATCAAATTCTATCAAACTTTTGCTGTAATTTTTGGTAGTTTTAAAAAATTGCTTTGAAAGCTGGATATGCTTAAACAATGATGGGACGGGTTTAATAAAATAAATCTGATATGCCAGTGGTGTTTTTGGGGGTATCTCAATGAGGGGGGGAGTAGTTTGACCACTATTACTGAACCTCCTCTGCAATGCTGAGTCAAAGGAGAATGTTGGTGGAGTCAGGTGCATTCTCAGTTCACAGACAATGATCTTGAGGCCAATCTGAATTCAGCGTGCACCTTGGGAAAATGGCCCAGGATTGTCAGCAATGCAATTGTTCTGTAGCAGGCAAGTCAATCCAGAAAGGGTTTCCTGAAAACAGAAAGTATGGCAACCATGACGACAAATCCAGGCATATTTTTGTCAAACACAAAATATCAACTCTTGGGTGGGTGATTCTTCCATGTATCAACAGTCTGATATCTAACACTGGGGGGGCAGGGTATGTGTGTGCTAGATATAGATATAGATATCAAATATTTGATAAATATTTGGTGAATTAGAATATGGGGCACCAGCATGTTCAGAGCAGGAATTCTGGAGGTGAAATGAATGTCAGCTTTAAATTATATGTGTTTTCTTTCAGCTGCCTTGGCAGAGCTTGCAAGCTTCAGTTGGTTGGCCTTCTACCCACAGACAACCAAGGGGCCATTCATCTGCCACATCCATTGACCTTTCACAAATGAAAAATGCAAAATTATTTTAAAATCACCCTTTACCCCCACCCCACCCCTCATATTACAAAACAATGGCATGGCCAAGAGATAGTTCCCCGGATTGTGGTTCCCATGAAATGCCTGTTCTATTAACATTTATGTATATAATTATCCTGGAGTTTTAGCTGGGTTCATTTGAACATAGGCAAAACATGGCACTTTTCTCACAGATCCAAGCAGCTGATGGGCAAAGGTTAATTTGTCAGTACATGGACACATTAGCTTGTCACATCTGCTATTAATTGCAAACAGATATATTAGTCTAATTAAACATTGCAAGGAACTGACCTAAATTGTGCATTGGTCTGCTGCTACATATATTCTCCTATTAACACACTTCATGTTTCATGTTTGCCTTTTGTATACTGATGAGAAGTTACATTCTTAATTGTAAAGCTAGTTACGCGCCTTGCAAATCACCACTTACTGCTGGTACATTTAATGTGTTCCAAATGTAAAAATAAAGCACATGTGACGCAGCCATGTGAATTTTCTGTCAAATTTGCAGCCATTCCTTCTCTGTTGTCTTCATTGGTCCTGTAGCGAAATGATTATTTTTCTTGGCAGCTGTCTAAATGGCTCGCTGCAGTCTAATATCAAAACTCATTATTAGGACAAACTGTTGCAGTGCATCAATAGCCCATCAGGATTAATTAAACTGGGAATCAGCAGCTGACTGCTAATCAGATGATTTGCAATTGATCACTGCCGAGACTGTCGTTGGGATATTACTGGAATCAAGTTTTATTGTGTATCTAGAATTTGCAACGAACTGAATCAGGGCATTCGTTCTGCTAACTGGGCATGCACTTGGTGACTGCAACAATTATTCCAGGAACTGTCTCCTCGAAATAGAAATCAAGTGTCCCTGTGAATGTAAGTTATTGGGGGTCAGAAGTGGGGAGAGCGATGTTGCATGCAGTTTCTATTTGAGGGCTTCCCGCTGGCATCTGGTTGGCTGCTGTGAGAACAGGTTGCTAGACTAGATGGGCCTTCAGCCTGATCCAGCAGGATTCTTCCTGTGCTCTTATGCCAAATGGAAAAAGTTGTGGCAGGGCAAACAAGCTGGTGGGAGGTGAGACAGCAAGGGGGTGCAAAGGAGGAGGGTGCCTTCAATATTGCTTGCTATCTGATTGGATAGCACAGGACCCAAATCTGCCTACAAGAGATTAAAAGAAGTATCTGGGTGGGTGAGCAAAGAAATGGCGTGGCCTAATCTTAAATCAAAACATAAAAAACCAATGTCAACAGCTCATCAGATCACACGAGCAACTGGAACAGACCTCAAGGGATTTAAGAAGCAAGCAACATTCTTCACATGGTGGTAAACTAGTGATATGAAAGGGGTGATTTGTTGAACCACATTATCTCACCATGAAGCTGTCTTTGTGGTTTTCTTGTGAAGACCTCATTTCCACATGCAAAAGATGACCAGAGTGGCAACTGAACAACAGCAACAACATATGTACCCTGCCCACCTGACTGGGTTGTCCAGCCACTCTGGGTGGCTTTCAGCATATACAAAAACATAAAACATTAAACATAAAAACTCCCCTATACAGGTGTCTTCTAAAGGTTGTATAGTTCCTTATCTCCTTGACCTGTGATGGGAGGGCGTTCCACAGGGTGGGCTCCACTACCAAGAAGGCCCTCTGCCTGGTTCCCAGTAACTTCGCTTCTGGAGGTGAGGGAACTGCCAGAAGGCCCTCGGAGTTGGACCTCTGTGTCTGGGCTGAACGATGGGGGTGGAGACGCTCCTTCAGGTATATAGGGCCGAGGCTGTTTAGGTAAAATAAAGGCTGTTTAGGGCTTTAATGGTCAGCACCAACACTTTGAACTGTGCTCAGAAATGTAGTGGGAGCCAATGTACTGGTGGGTCTTTCTTCAGTACAGGAAAACAGATGGGGAGCTGCCCTTTCTGCCCCACCCTCCCAGCATTTTCTACCTGATGCTGTTGCTTCCCTGAGTTTAACAGTAAGGCATAAGAAACATTGTGTGGTGATTACTTTACATTTAATGAGCATTCCATTCAAACTCCTGAAACAAAATGGAAAATGGATAGCACATGGTACAAGGTGCAGGCCACTCGGGCTTTTCATAGTATGGTCAATTGCAAATTGCACAACAAATGTCTGCTGCAGACACACCCTAGTCATTAAGAGTCACCTATACATTTATCTTATTTAACATGGCTCATCAATTGGAGATGGGATGCAAGTGGGTTAGGAACTATGGCAGCCTGTTGAGTTGATGGGTCCTCACTCCAGTTCCATGTCTCCAAATCCCATCACTTTCATCAAGGTTGTCTGCTGAGCCACTGTCTGTCACCTGCAAAACATTGTTCATCTGCTGGGCATGTGTTGATAGACCAGATATGCTAGGCTTTTATATATGAAATGAACAAACATGCATTCCTCTAGTCTAGGGCTGCCATATGTTGGGAATTTCTGGGACATAGCTGGGATTTGTCCATCAAAAATGGCGTCTGGGAGGAATTTTTGAAAAGCGGCTAAAATGTCTGGGGAAACCCGGGCATATTGCAGCCCATATCAGAAGTGTTGAATTTTTGGTGATTTTCCTTAAAAAAAATAATAGGTAAAAAACATCAATTTTTTCTTCAGATTTTGCCCACCCCCCAAAAAAGAGCTCAACAATTGTTGTGTCCAGATTTTCACTTTTTGAAATATACCAACCCTACTGTGGTCCAAGGACGTAAAGCCCAGTCAGACTTACTTCCAAGTAGACACATGCAGGAATTCACTTACCTAACTCTCCTTAATTTACTTCATTCACCTATGTCAGCTAAATGGCATAATGGCTGCATTTTATTACAAAGAAAGAAGAAATGTTCAGAATAGGAATGGGGCCAGACCAATTTGGCACGGCAGCTTCCTATTTCAATTATATGAAGAGGTCTCAATAAAATGGCATATTTTACTTTGTTTAGCCAAGAGAAAATGCCCCACGGGAACAGAAAGGGGACGAGGGATGTGTCATCACTTAATGACATCAAGGGAGAAAAGGGAATCTGGTTCAAATAAGAGAGGAATCTAGGCTTTTCTTCTTTTTGCCACCCTACCCATCTTGTAGCCTTGGGCACACGAATGGTCTGTCTGTACGGTAGGACTGGCCTGAACTAAATGGTTATGAAAGAGACCTCAGCACATCCCTTGGGCTGTATAGTTTTACAGTGATGACTGGGTCTGTTTCTAAAGCCATGCGATGGGTTCCTTAAGCTCTACACCCCCTCGCCCCCCCCTCCCAAATGTGTCTTACCGGGCTTCACTTGAGATGCACAAAAGAAGATGCTTGACAAAATGTGCTTCATCCTTTAAAATATACGACACACATCTTCTCCTTAATGATAATTGCTGGAGGATCTGTGGAGGCTGAGCTACGGTGACTAACGTTTTTGCCCATATGCTCTTGATTTGCCCAGCAGTGCAATGGTTTTGGTATAGAAGGCTCTGATAAGCATTTGATGCTGATGAAATGGAAATTAAATTTTGCATGCTCTAATGGCATTGGGTGGATATACAAGCAGAGAAGAGCAGCAAGGACGCTCTTGCCACAAAGCCTATGCTAAATGCATATTTTTTTCTTTACTGCCTGAAAACCAACATGCATGACTGGTAAAGTATTTTTGTTTTGTTTTTTAAGGAAGGCATTCCTGAACCCACATCCTGTTCCACCAAGTACAAAGGAACAATAATTGCTTGCCAAATACATACATATATATTCAGGATTATAACCAGATGGCCATGCATGCAAAAGGTGGGCGTGTGAATAATATACATGTGTAAGATACCTGTTCTCCAACTTTGTGGATGATGGGGAACGCTATCGCTTGGTATATTAACTGTTAAGTTTGTAGATTCTGTCTGTTAAAATCTGATTCCTTCATTTCTGCTTTTTTCATTACTTCAGTTGTGTTGAAACGGGCATGGGATTGTAGATCATAGTCTCAATTATTCTAAATGAGTTCTTTCGTGCGCTGTGAAAAGGAAATAGCAAAAGTGCTCTAAGCACATACAGACTCCCCAAGTCTTGTGTAAATTTACATCTGCCTTTTTGCCCTCCCACCTTCACTTTGTGCAAGCCAATGAACTATGAGGAAGCAGCTCAGCCCTAATTTCCACAGCTCATTGATATAGCAGTATTTAATGTGGCCATCACAATGGGGCCTCTGTCAAGATACTACTGAGGAGACTGCAGTGGTGTAAATCTATAAGGCCGGGGCACTGACGCGCAGCACAATTTATGGGTGCCCAGCACGCACGATGTGATGTTATGACATCATGCACCCGGCGGCCTCAGAACCTGACTTCTGGAGGCTCTGGAGGTCTCACAAGGCCTCAGACTGCATCTTCAAGATCTTGCAAGGCCTCAGATGTGACTTCTGGTGCTTCACGAGGCACCAGAAGTTGTGTCAGGAGCCCTGTGGTGTGGGTTCCAAGCAATCAGTTCAGACTTCTGAAAAGACCATTATGCTTTTCTCTCAGAAGTCTGCTCAGTGAGGGGAGAGAGAGACAGACAGGCATACGGTGAGGTCCCACCCATCTTTGGCTCTGACTCCATCCATTATTGGCTTCAGCCTGTCCACCGTTGCCATGACAGATGATGCCTGAGTGAATGGAGTCTTCAATAAGAGAAAAAGGTTGCCTAGCCTTATAGAAGGGCCATCACCCACCATCACTTTTCTCTTGCTTAAAATCCTTCTCCAAACTGAATGCTACTGCCCTTAACTTGAAGGCAAGTTCCATTGTAATTATTCCTAAGTAACTGCCCTCAGCCGTTGCAAAATAAAATGGTTACGAGACAGGTTTTTCCAAAATAGTTTATTGCATGTTGTCTGCCGCATATAGGTGCTACATTATGCTGGATGCTCCACCAGAGGCCAGCACTGGCTAGTGAAATGATTCCGTGAGATTAAAGCAATTCCTTTCTACCCAACCCAACCCCCGTTTTGAAACCTTGATAGATTATTGCATCCATGCCATCTATCTATCTATCTATCTATCTATCTATCTATCTATCTATCTTGTAAAAATAGGCATGCTTCTATGCATCACATTCTTTGTTAATATGTCTTGGGAATGAGTCCTCCATGCAGAGTATGGAGATCCACTGGAAGCTAATTTTCCAGGTTGTGTTAAATCTCAGAGCCTACCATGTGGTGGGATCATTCAGAAGATACACTCTCCAGGCTACTAAGTTGGGCAGAAATCATATCACAGAGCATATACTACATTAAAAAGTGAGTGCTATACCCTTGGTTTTCTAAAGTTAAGTTTCCCCTGTGTTGTGAGTGTCAGTGTCATTGGATATAAACAATACTGAATCTATTTGAAAGTCCACAGATCCAAACATGTTAGATGGCCCTGTTCTCCTAAGGCCTTCCAGATGAAATCTGTTGTGGGATTTGTTTCAGGAACACCAGCACTGCAGAATAGGTGGGTCTATATGTAATGTACCCAATGGCTTTGCAAGTATTGCCCAACCAATAATGGTGCCAAAGGAAAGCACCGCTAGGCACCGCCAGACCCAATAAATGTTCTGCTTTTCCTGGAAGCAGGTAACGTAACTTAAATGGTAAAACCTGGTGCATTACTGACCTTTTAAAAACGCCTCTCTCCTATCCTGCCACCACAGTTAGCTTGTGCTCCCTCACAACAAAATGTAAATTTTTATGACAGTTTTACAAGGGGTGTTACAATCAGCAAGATGGTTGTTAAAACGCCCCCATTTATACCACTTACAGCCTCTTTCTCTGTGTCTTTTGAGTCTCATTTGGTAAACAGGGAATTTGAAAGAAGAGCACATGAGTTTTACTTTTGTTTTTGTTTTTTTATAAGATTTTTATTATTTTCCATTAAAACAGAAGAAAAACATAACATAAGCACCAACATTAACACCATAAAAACACACTACATAAACACATCAAACAATAACAATAAAAAGAAAAAGAAACTTATACAAACCTTAAGATAACACTAATCTTCATACTTTCCTTGTTTCTATCTTCTCTATTTGGGGACTTCCCCCATTCCCTCCACTGTCTTCAAAATCATATATATCTTCTAGGTAGCTTTATATCTTATTCCATTAACATTTGCCCAAGTTTTTAATATGCTTAGCTTTACTTAATCAAATACCTGATCAACTATAAATCTTATCTTAGCATCAAATCTTAACACATTTTAACAAATACATCATTCGCATAAAAAATTTCCTCTTAGCAATTTTATCTAACATAAGTCTACTAAAGCCGATTCTATTTAATTCTGCTCAAATGTTCAATTTAACTGATTTAACTAAATAATCTTTAATTTTTTTCCAATCCTGTGACACCTTCTCCTCTCTCTGGTCCCGGATTCTGGCGGTCAGTTCTGCGAGTTCCATGTATTCCATCATCTTCTGTTTTACTTTTGAGCCAGGACAACTATTGGAGAATTAGTGGCCTTCCATTGTACCTCGAGGATCTATCTCCTCATTGTTATGGATTCTGATTAAGGCTGCAATCGTAACCCCACTTACCTGAAAGTAAAACCCATTGAATTCAGTAGAACTGACCTCTGCGTAGACATGGTGAGGGTCGTATTGTTGGTAGAATTTAGGTGTCATTGAAGTCAATGGAACAGCTTAGTCATGATTTAACTGAAAGTCCAACTAATTTAATTGGGCTCCGACCCATTGAAGAAGAAGAAGAAGAGTTTGGATTTGATATCCCGCTTTTCACTACCCGAAGGAGTCTCAAAGCGGCTAACATTCTCCTTTCCCTTCCTCCCCCACAACAAACACTCTGTGAGGTGAGTGGGGCTGAGAGACTTCAGAGAAGTGTGACTAGCCCAAGGTCACCCAGCAGCTGCATGTGGAGGAGTGCAGACACGAACCCAGTTCCCCAGATTACGAGTCTGTCGCTCTTAACCACTACACCAAACTGGCTCTCAGTGGTGGGAAGTGGTGGGAAGCATCCTGGTTCAAGATAATTTAGCCTTTTAATGTAGCCTTCTGCTGCAAAGTAGAACGTGGCTATCATTCAATTCTAGTTATGAATAACCAGTCCTACTGGTGGCTCTGGATACAAATGGGCAACTCCATGCATATCAATGTGTATCAGGATATCAGGAGACACAGCCAGCCAATCCAGTTCTGAGTGAGCAATGCACATTGGACAATGCACAGAAGGTTGGTGATGCTTGTGCATCTCTCACACTGGATTGGGGTGATGGAGATTTCATTCAACCGGGAAACTGTGTGTTGCCTGAGGTGATTTTAAAACGAAAATATCAAAAGGGGGCACATCTTTCGAATTAGCACTGGTTCTAAAAGTCCAATAGGGCAGATTCACAGGACAATTATATATTATATTCCAGCCACTGCAATATTCAGTGGAGGAGATGGTGCTTCCGGGGGGGGGGGGAGAAGGCCTGAAAAAGATTTGTGCCTTCGATTGCAAGTACAAAACATGCAAAGGAATAAGGCCCTCCTGTGCGGCGCCCCTGCACGAAAACGTGCGAAATGATGGACATTTAATAACCAAAAGCCCTTTAAAACGCTGGGGGGGGGGTGGAAGCACCCCGCATTATCCGTGCGCTTTCATGCTTCTTAACACTTTTAGGGCGACGCTTATCCCCTGTCAAGAAAATGTTTTCCAGTGGATGCAGCGTACATAATGCAACAAATAAATAAATAATGCGAGCGCACGTAACGAGGAAAGCAAACAAATAAATAAATAACAGCCAGAGCGCACTAAAACGACTACTGCCACCAGTACTAGTTGTTGCGTGTGTGTGTGTGTGTGTGTGCGCGCGCGCGCATTTTAACTGACCAGTGCACCTTCCAGCGCTTCCCCCTGGATTCTTTCACACAAAGAACATATTGTTATCGGGCCCATTATAAAGCTGTTCTGCTTTGCTACACTCCACAGGACTCTGGGGAAATGGCTATAGATTGCAGCGGAAGAGTCCATCAGGCAGATCGCGTATGACCCCACTGTGTCTCAAGAAGAATGCACCAGAACACTCCAGCTGAATAGACAGATTTTCCAAATGTTTTAAATCAGTTTTGAGACAAAAAAGAGAAGATGCTAAGAAATGGATTTGGCCTATAAACATTAGGCAACACGATGCCCATTTCTTTAGAAAGCCGACATTAGGAGCTTTCTTGTTGATGGCGAGCCCCCCCCCCCGCAAGGAACGGGGGGGGGTTATACAGAACAACAACAACAACAACGAAAAAAAAACCCCTTGCAACAATTAAGCAGCAATTGAAGAAAAGCAGTCAAGGAATCACAGCAATGTATTAGTACAATAGCTCAGAGGCTTTTCATTTTGGGATACAAAGAGGGAGCAGAGAATGCTGTTTTCCTTTAAAAACCCTTTTAAAAATGGTAACTGCATCCTGCTCTTGTAGATGTATTACTTATGACATCCCAGTTTTCATCCGTTCATGATTTTACATTAGAGCTAAATCTCTGCAGCTTGAATCTCACGGCTGAGTTAGCCAGAGCCCATAAAATATTGAAACCTTTAGAGCAGCAGCCAGCCAGGTTGAGAGAAGTTCATGTCCAAAGCTGAGCTTTAGATTCTGAGACATCCCAATTGGAGTGTAGTACAGGAAAAAAAAGAGGGAGAGAGAGAGAGAGGGAGAGAGAGGACTGATAAAATTTTCATAAAAATGAGCTGAGGATATTGCTAGCATGCTTCCCAGCATCTATATGAAAACTTAATCTGAGCTAATGGAAAGGATATGAAAGCCATTCTCAATTCAAACACAGTCAGTGCATAATTCATAAATTATTGTCAGAGAAGTGATTCTGCTCTGAGATTTATTCTCTCATGGATAGATGCAATGAGAGGGAAACTGGGTCTTTTTGACCTTTAATGCCAGCAAATTTTACAGTAGAGCTGTCAATATAACCAAGTAAACTGGTCATTTCACCAAACAGCAACAAAGTACGGGTTACGTGCTCACTGCAGGCTAATATTAACACAGCCCTTCAGGTTCCTTGCTAAGCCACTTCAACCTAAAACATTTAAGTGACTATAGTTTTACAGAGAAGAGAATGAAATTTCCATGTTTTCCATGACAGACACTAAAAGGTTCATTAAGTTAAGAAATGGGGGGGGGGGGGATCACATGGAAACCTCACTTTGTGCAACCCTCAGCTCGTGATCACCTTTAAAACCCCATTTCCCAATTAAAAACCTATGCACCATTCCAATGGAAAATGAACAGTGACAGATTTTTTTTTTTGTTCTTCCCATACTGCTCACTTCTAAACAACACAGAATAAAGTAAGGGAACGTTTATCCGTGGGTAGTGATTACATATTTCAACTCCGAGTGAGGTTGCTGCACAGTCAGTGCACAATCTGTGGTGACTGAAAAGCAAACCTGACAGAAATACTTTGGATTTTTAAGGAAATTGTAGATGCAATTAAGTACTGCATGCTCAATAGGCAGCGGTAGCTGGGTAATGCGTAATAATACACTCTCTTTTTCCTCCTAGCCGAACATTAACTTGAGTCTGGTGGCTTGCTACTCACTTATATTTTTAAGATCCAAATAAACATATACACGTGAGCCTTTAAAGCTGCAGTTTCTGGTGCCAGTTTATTGAGACAGGCCTGGATTTCTTATGCTTTTTGAACCTTAGTAGATACAATTCTATTTTTATTCATCAATTCATTAATTCATTAATAATAATACTGTGATAGGCAACAGGCACTGCTTGTTTTCAGGTGAGTCCCCGGTGTCACACCTCAGAACCTGGTCCCATTGGCTGTGTGCCATTTGGCAGGCTGAAGAGTTATCTGGCACCAAAGAGGTGGTCTCCTAAAGAGTAACTGGCCAGTGTGTTTAGTCAAATATTCAAGATATGTTGAGAAAAAACACCACTTGGAAAGTGGGATGAGAATTGTCCATTAAAACTATGCTGTATTGTGACTCCCCAGTAAACCATAACCCTGATGGAACCAGTCATTTCTTTCTCAAATATCTAGGGGTCCATGCATATCACCTCCAAAGTGATGTTACCTAACTATCTCCTAAAAAGGAAATGCTGTCAAAAGCCAGCTGCAACGAAACTGGGAACAGGGTTAAAAAGAGACAGTAAGAGGGATGCAAAGTGTATGCAGTTTTTAAAAACAGACTTCTATCCTTTTGACTTTCATGGCTGAGGAAGGGCTCCCATCTGAAGTCATACCAGAGCATCTTTCCTTCCAGCGGCCTTATTCCATAGGCTATAGCAATCAGAACCTGTTTTTTTTTTCATTTTATTTTCAAAGGATAGTAAACTATAGCTAGAATGAAAAGGGTGAAAACAGAGTGAGATTGGTGGAGAAATTTGATTCACTTCACATTTAAAGAGGACACCCTACCTCATTCACAGCTTCTAAAACGTTGCATGAATTGAAACGCAGCCATCCTCTGAAATTCGCATTTTCTGAATTTTGCAATGTGGTCCTCCAGTCAAGTAATATGTACAAAAAGGCGTACACTAGGGTAAGGCAGACATAAAAATGCAAAATACTGGAGAAAATTGCTTAGAAAAATGCATTATATTATGGAAAGTGGTTTTGAAAAATGTGCCCATTAGGAGAAATTCTCACTAAAATGCTGGTAATTTTCATGAAGATATTATTATTATTATTATTATTATTATTATTATTATTATTATTATTATTATTAATCCACAAACTGATGTGGAAATGGAGCAACCTGAAGTTAAGAGTGGAAAAAATGACAAACTGGAATAGAGATATTCACCCACTCCTAAGGCAGAGGTCAGTTCCTTTTATGGTTGGGGGGGCAACTAGACCAACCTTCATCAACCTGGTGTCCTCCAAGTGTTTTGGACTACAACTTCCATCAGCCCCAGCCAGCATGAGCAATTTATGAGCGCAGAGCCCCAATACATTACACTGGTAGGTGGCATTGTCATGTAGTGAATTGGTTGAATTCCGGAATCCAGGTTGGGACAGAATTTGCTGTGTCTTGCCTTGGTGAGTCGCTCTGGCTGAGTTCTCCAAGCTAACCTAGACTATGTGAACCCTGGCTGAATATAAGGGAAAGCAAAGCCTTGATTTGGATTCAAAATAATGGGGCACTTTTTGCATCCCGCTTCGGGTGGGCAAAAGCTTTCTAGATGCTGTAGATAAATGCAGTCCATTTAGAATGTGGTTTAGCAAGGACCATTGCTTTCTACTGCATTGCATCAACGCCTTTCCCACAGCAGGGATGATAGGGCCATTTGGGTCCCCAATGGTCCATAAGCATCAATTGAAGTTTGAATGCACCACAGACGTGAGCGAGATAGGAGTCTCAGAGATAGGAGTCTCAGAGCAAGTTTTCTTTTGCATACTAGGTAGTTAAAATAGTGGTGAAGTTGGTTCCTCCTCCCCCCAATATAGCATTTCACTTTTCCATAGGCTTTGAATAGATGTGAGTAAATGGGAACTAATTGACCTTCTGTCCTACTTGAGCTGAATATTGGGGATTTCTATCCTTATTCTTTTTGTCATTTTCAAACAGAGACCCGCACAAAATAATGCACTGCTACCACCTCCCTATATCTCGATAATATCGTTGAGTCTGTGGTGTTGCAACAATAATAAGAGTAATACCTGCCAATACAGAATGATAAAAGGTAAAGGCTGTTTTTAATTTAAAAACCAGAAGGGACCCTTGTACGCCTAAACCCATGGCTACTCTATTTGGATATATTGCATCACTTTTAATGACATTTCCCCCCTCCACAGCAGTTAAAAAACAATCTTGCATTAAAAGGCTAACCTCCTGCAATATTTTCCGTGTTGTCTTGAAAGAGAGGATAACCCTACAAACCCAACCCCCCAGCTTCTTTGTTTATTATTAAGATATGTATTACTTGCTGGCATTTCCATTTGGATTATTTGGGCGAGGAAAGAAGAATGAAAACAACGAGGATTTTTTTTTTATCATACGCAGCTAGTATTTTATTTCCATTCCATTATTTTGTTTCACTATTTCACATTAAAATTTGCTGTGATAATAATAATAATAATAATAATAATAATAATAATAATGACAACAGAGGAGGAGAATTCAGATTGCATAGAAAATGCTCACCCCTTCCTTGTTGTTGTTTTATTTCCTTTGACTGCTGGTTAGCCATAGTGAAGAAAAAGAGTGTGGGCAAGGAGAGGCCTCTTACAGCTGGAAAAGTTAACACACATAACTGGTGTGTGTGTGTGTGTGTGTGTGTGTGTGTGTGAGAGAGAGAGAGAGAGAGAGAGAGAGAGATGTGATTTAAAGCAAAGGCAACGCAGCATGCAAAGGGAGCAATTTTCTGCCCCTCCGACATTACTTCAGGTGATGTTGTTCATCTTTTCCTGACTTGCTATGTCAAAGCCCAGAGCTGAGGTGTTCAGGGACTCCACATGCTGTAAGTGTCCAGCTGAAAAAAAAGCACACACACACACACACCTCTAGGAGATATCCCAGGGCTCACTTTTTCAGTTGCTCTGATTTACTTCAGACTGCACCTTTGGGGAATTTATGTCCTCCATTGCTTAAGTTTCCCATTTCCTTTCTTGTCATCTTTAAAAATCCATTAAAGATTGCGGAGGCAGCTTCCACCGGCTTCCATTTACAAGGGTTTGAATTGGCCTAATAAAGTGTTCACTTTCTGAGGTGATCTGACTGGAGTCCCTCGCAGCGCTGTGCTGCAGCTCAGCCGACATTTTAATTAGGCAAGGTGGCCGCCGCTCGAGAAAGCCAGGCCGAATCCAGCAGGGACACGGAGCAAATTTCCCTCCCACAAAGTTTATGATCGTTGTATTGGTGTCCCCAGTTGTGAAGACAGACGAAAGAAAGAAAGAAAGAAAGAAAGAAAGAAAGAAAGAAAGAAAGAAAGAAAGACCATGATCCAGAAATAGTAAGAATAAAAAGGGATGAAGTAAACATCTGAAAATAGGTTTTTATTTAAAAAAAATACCTCATGTTATTTTGGCTCTTACATCTAAAGTAAAATGGCCAGGGTTAAATGCTGGCTAGCCTAGCTACTCAAGTTAAAATAATATAATAACCCCCTAATTTGCTCAATGACCATAGGATTACTGACCTACTAATAGCTCAAATATAAATACCAATATATCCATCATCCTAATTTCTTTTTATTCCAAATCAGCTTCTTGCCCTGTATGTTTCCCCTGAACCGAGTACTGTAGAATTCACACAACTTTATCTTGCAATTCAGCTTGCATTAAAATGCCACCTCACCCATCATATCACATTAATTCAAATTTGTCCATCATTTTTGCATGGTTACTGCTTTGCCTCAGGTATTAGAACTATAGCTTACCTGTCATTTCCTGCTAACATCGAACCACTTCTCTGTTTTAATGTTCCTGCAACAATTCTCTCCCCCCACCAATACCTGTTAACATTTTTGCCTGTGTTTGTGTACACACACACACACACACATATTTTTGTTACATGCATCTGAGCAATAATCATCCATTTGCATTAAAAGCAAATGGAATCATTGCAAGGTCTACTATAATTTTTCAGGCAGGAGACAGCTTTTGCACCTCTTAAACATGATTCCTGTTTGTAACGTACTGCTCCAAGACAGGCAGGTGACTTACATCATATTACATGTCTGTGTACTTGTGTGTAGTTAAGAAATGCAAGTTGCAAATTCTTAAATGCTTTAAGAAACGCTTTTTTTCTTGCACGGTTTCACCAGGATTTCAATTTCCGTATGTATCTTTTATAATATTCAATTGCCTTTTTCATAAAGAAGAGTTGGTTTAAAAACAAGCTGCATACATGTTTATCACAGCAAGCTTCGAAGGGCAGAGATGCTACGGCCCTGATCCAATGAGGACATGTATGTGCATGAATTGGGATCCGGACTGGCGAAAGGTGCAATGAAATGCATGTTTGATGCTCCTGTCCCATATCATGTACCCAAAGGAAACTGGTTGGATAACCTTGGTGGATTGTTTAGATATTGAGAGGACTGCAGTAGCTGCTGCACAGCCCACTGTTACAACGGAATATTTCTGGATTGAATGTTTCTGGTGTCTTCTCGTGATCTACACGTGAGAGCCAGTTTGGTGTAGTGGTTAGGAGCGGCAGACTCATAATCTGGGGAACCGGGTTCGTGTCTGCACTCCTCCACATGCAGCTGCTGGGTGACCTTGGGCTAGTCACACTTCTCTGAAGTCTCTCAGCCCCACTCACCTCACAGAGTGTTTGTTGTGGGGGAGGAAGGGAAAGGAGAATGTTAGCCGCTTTGAGACTCCTTCGGGTAGTAAAAAGCGGGATATCAAATCCAAACTCTTCTTCTTCTTCTTCTTCTTCTACAATTGCCTCCTGCAGAAGCCATTCCTTACAAGAAGCAAAGGGCTACTCACATTATATATTTCAAAGGACAAAATGCTCCCCCACCCCCATGCTATCATTTGCTTTCTTGAATGTCTGAGAAATACAATCAGGCCTAGATATAGATACGAAATATTTCATGTGCATGTATCCATGTATGAATATGCGTTGTGATGCTTGCTGGGGCTGATGGGAGTTGTAGTTCAGCAACATCTGGAGGACCAAAGGTTCCCCAAACCTGCACTTTAGCTTCACTGGGTTGTGGACTGATTTGGTGAGGCAGTCATAAGCCTTCCACACATTTAGTAGGGGTCCAGTCTTATACATGTATAATGATCTTTAGTCCTGTGCAACTGTGTGAAGGGTTACACTTATGCAGCAAAATTCCAGACCTGTTTACTCAGAAGTAAGTTCATCTAACAACACAGTCTTCTCCATGTTTACCCAGAAATAATTCTGTGGAGTTTATTGCAGTCGTACCTTGGTTCTTGAACACCTTGTGACTCAAATGTTTTGGCTCCCAAACACTGCAAACCCAGACGTGAGTGTTCCAGTTTGCGAAAGTTTTTGGGAAGCCAAATGTCCAACGTGGCTTCTGATTGAGTGCAGGAAGCTCCTGCTGCCAACTGGAAGCTGTGCCTTGGTTTTCGAACATTTTTGGAAGTCGAACGGACTTCCGGAACAGATTCCGTTCGAGAACCAAGGTACGACTGTACAAGGTTTATTATGTAAGTTCAGTGGGACTTTGTAACTCAGAAAGGTGTTTCAGATGACAGCCTTAGAACCTGGGACTAGCCTCTGAGTAAACAGCATGCACTGTTAGTCTCATAATTCAGAGTATGAAGTAGAACAAAGGATGGCACTGGTTAAAGACTATAGCTGAGTGGTAGGTAGAGCACATGCTTTGCATTTGAAAAGTCCCAGAGTTCAATCCCAGAGTTAATCTTCAATTAAACCATCAGGTTGTAGGAAATGAAGGAAGTGCCTGCTCGAGATGCTGGGGAGATGCCAGTCAGAGTAGACAATAGTGGCCCAGATGGATCAATGGTATGATTCAACTTGTGGCAGCTTTGCATGGCTATGATTGAGGGAATGCCCCTACTGGGACTCGGACTTGGGTCTCTCAAATGACAACAATGCTTCCTGCGGCAAACTTCCCTCGATACTCAGGGGAGTTTCCACGACAGGCTTTGATACACCCAGAGTTTGCGTGTGTGCAAGTGTGAGAGAGGTGAGAGCTGTCAAAAGTCCCACTGGGCAATCACAAGCCCTTGGGATATCTAAAGCATATGCATTGTGGCCTTTGAGTTTCTGTGTTGAATCAAAAGGAAATTCTCCTCTGTAATCTGATACCTTGTAGTTAGATCAGTCTATGACTCCTCTTTTGCACCCCCCCCCAAAAAAACAGTGGAATGTTTTGCAGTGGTTTTCTGCACGATGCCTTTTCAGCGAAATGAGAATCAGGGGTCAGAATTTACATGGCAACATTTGTATCACAACCAGAATTTTTGTGCACATACCAGGACCAAGTCCAGAAGGTGGCATTGTCGCGCATAGGTCAGGTTGGCCTCGGGACAAACGAAGACCACTTCCAATTTGCAGAGTGACCAAAGGGATTGGATCCCAAGCGAATCCTCAGTTTCCATGCCATACTCTTTCAAGTTTGGGGCGCCCACTTAGGGTGCCGTGTCTGAGTGACCCCGGAATCCTCACACAAAGTCAGGGAACAAAAAATCCCGGAGATAACATACTTGTGCATTTGTTCAAATAAGCAGGATTCGATATTCATATACGTTTCTGTTTCAGCTCAAGTTTATGGTTCCAAATTCAACTTGAGACAGGGAAAAAATCAGAGCAAAGCTCCTCTTTCATCACTTTAAAGCTAATGACATATTGAAACATTCATCACAGCCTTGCAATATGTATTGCCTTTTATCCAGGGTTTTTAAACCTTCAGAAGCATCCCATCAGATAGCAAATCTCCAGTGTGATGTTTCCCCTATAATTAAAGTGGACAGAGTTTTTTTGGGGGGGGGGCACAGGGAAAGGCTAAAATATGTCACTAAACTGCAAATAATATTAAATGGCATTATCAATAGCAGAGTCCCAGAGTTTGCATATTAATTGGTGGAAGGTGTTAATTTCAGTGTTTTAAGCTTGCAATCACAAGCTTGTTTACATGCTCTGTTCCACCTGGACCTGTTTGGAGGTTTGTCAAAAACCTAACAAGCAGAAAAAGATTGCATTTGAAAATACGCATGCATGTTTAATTAAGCTAGGGCCACTGAACCTTCCTCAATATATTTAGCTGTTGAGATTTCAGCACCAGCAGAGCATCAGGCATTATCACCTTTTGAAGTATTGTGGAATCTTTAATATTTAAAGCACAAAGCAGACTTTTAATATAAAATTCTAGCAGACCATAGAAGATTAAAGATGCATTCTAAATGTGACAGTTTGTAAATGGCATGCCAAGTATTAAAAGGAAACCCCCCTGATATTTTACAGCATATTTTCCAGGTGTATGCTAAATTATGAATACAATTAAATAGCTGTAATTATTCTCAGGGAATGGGCTGCAATCTAAGTGCCCCACCCTCAGTAAAAAAAAAGAAAAGAAAAAGTGATTAACTCTTAATACGGGGAAGTAGCAATGTGTGTACTACCAGACTGTTTAAACATTCCTTCCTTACAGCAGAACCTGATGTTAATTTTTACTATCCACCCAGGACCCTACTCAACATAAACAGAGATGTGTTACACATGCAAAACTCGAGCGCAGGCTGTCAGATCAGTCCTGCAGTCTATTTGTTCACACCAGCGATTGCTTATCACACAGTACATCAAAAATTGCACTCAGTGCCACTGGTGGCGCATTTTATGCACCAGATAACATGGTGTACAAGGGTTGTATCCAGAGCTTTTGCAGGGGTGGAAAGGAAGCACAGGTATCTGGATAAAAGTGCCCACACAAAATGGCTATTATGGGAAGCAAAAGAAAAGAGGTGACTTTGTACCAATGCGCCATATATATAGTTCCACTGGTGCCATGTGACTTCTGTTTCCAGTCCTTCCCACATGCCCTAGAGGATCTGGCAACCCTGGGGAAGCTGCAGTGTTGAAAACAGGTTTAATTGTTTATGAGTCTTTGTGCAAGTCTCTTGTGGGTAGTGTTCTGTTAGTCTCCAACTTGTGAATCCACCTCTCATGCTTTAGCCATGCCCACGGCTTTCCCCCCCAGCCTGGACCTCACTGGAACTCAGTTCGGGCACCTCTCAGATGGGCGCCATTGCCATTATGAGAGAACAAGGGAGGTGTTTGAAACAAGGGAGGCCTTTGAAAACCCCACAGGCACCTCTCCTGGACACTGGCAGTAAAAACAAGACCGCAATAAATCAAATACCAATTTCCTTTTCTTTCATGGACCACAAAACCAGCTGCAGAATGGCTAACTCTGTCTAACGGTAGAGCCGGCCCTGACTGATCTGATAATTTACCATGAAGAACCCAGGTGATGAAGGAGAGAGCAGGGTAAACTTGTGTTGTTTCCCAAGTGCCACAAGTAGGCCTGGTCTGGACTTTTAGGTATTCTGAGAGCATCTCCTTTCTCCTCAATGTATCCTCTGCTCCCTCTGCTTCGGCAAAACGTGTCGCTCTTACTTATCCAGCAGGTGAGTTGAAATGCCAGAGGATAAAATCAAGTTGCCTTTCTGGTGCCCGTCCTGATGTTTTGGGCTGCAGCTCCCATCATCGGTGATGACTGGCCATGCTGATGAGAATAAACTGGAGGTGGAGTCAACAAGGTTAGCAAAGGCTAGACCAGGATGTGGTAGCAAACGGAGATGTAAGAGTGGGCATGGGAAGTAGTACGCCAATGAGATTCGCTTCAAGGTCCAGGACCAAGCTGTCTTTTGTGGAGTGAGCTGCCTATGCGCATTGCTGGGGATCTTGACAATTTGAGTAGGAGAAGTCAATTTGAGTAGAAGTCACTCATTTCATCTCATCCCGGAGTTCATGTTCTTTGTGAATGAACGGTAAACAGCATACAGTGGTACCTCTGGTTATGAACTTAATTTGTTCTTAACCTGAAACCGTTCTTAACCTGAGGTACCAATTTAGCTAATGGGGCCTCCCACTGCCGCCACGCCACCGCCACACGATTTCTGTTCTCATCCTGAGGTAAAGTTCCTAACCCGAGGTATTACTTCCGGGTTAGCAGAGTCTGTAACCCGAAGTGTTTGTAACCCGAAGTGTTTGTAACATGAGGTACCACATTTTCCTGTGTATAACAGGAAAGACTAACCCTATTTTTAAGACTAACCCTAGTCTTAATTTATAAGACTAACCCTCATTTATAAGACTAACCCTATTTTTGGGGACTCAAATTTAAGAAAATGGGGGAAGATGGCCCAGAGTTGTTGAGTTTTTTTGGGGGGGGAGGATTGCCCAGAGTTGTTGAGCTCTTTGGGGGGGGGGGTTGCCGAAAATTACTCACACAAATGGAATGTGCTGAAAATCACCCGCATTGCTGATGCCATCAGCCATTTGCCCACTCGCCACAAGCAGCCGGCAATCACCCACCCGATCGTGGCTGCAACCAATCACCCAGCCCCCCTCTGCACTATCCATGTATAAGATGACCCCTGGTTTTTTACCTTTTTTCGAGTAAAAAAAATAACCTCGTCTTATACACAGAAAAGTATGGCGATCCCTGACATGTAAGGTGGCCACATGTCCCATTTTACAGAGGAACGTCTGCTGTTTGAAGGGTTGTCAGAGGAAAGGCCTCTGAAGAGCAGCCCATTCCAAGGTGGAATCTACACACATACAAAAACCGTTCTGAAAATGCTTTTTTATTTTTTTAAAAAAGAAAAGCATTTTTAAAAAATACACTGAATTTTCCATAAGGCTCACCATCGCCATCTAGTGTCACATTGTATATTGCACTTAAAACACACTTGAAACGTTTTATTTGCAGCTGTACAGCTGAGTCCCAAGTCTGGTTTAAAGATACAGGGAGAAAGATATTGTCCATCAGGAGCATATGCCCTTTTAAAATGTGTTGGGGGTTTTATTGGGTTGTTTTTGTTTTTATCTTGATTATGCATTTTGTATTTTTATATTGTGATTTGATCTTGTGAACCTCCCTGAGACCTGTGGGTATAGGGTGGTATACAAATTTAATAAATAATAAGTGTGAGTGTGCCTCCTCCTGCTATGATGAGATGAACTGCGACTCCACTTAAATTATGGCAATTACTTCTGAATCTGCACCTGCGCATGCAAATTTGCATACGCAAATTTCATGCAAATCTGTGTCCTCTTTCCGCCCCCTTCTTTGGGGATGTATAAGTGACCACTTTACTGGTGTGAGGAGTCTGGTTCAGTAGTTTATCCTGGCATCTGTAGACTGACATACTAAAACATTTCAGTACTCCTACATCCTTTTTGTTGTTCTCACCCAGCCTAAGAGAGAGAAAAGTGGCATTTGCTGCCTATACACACAATGAGCCACTAGGTGGCGCTTGTACAGGGAGGCTTTGCTGTGAACCTTACAGCATCCCACTAATGTTGGCTATGATGGAAGTTCTCCCTCTATGCACACACTAAATAAGCAAACTATATAATAATAACTAATAATAATAAACTATTTTTAATAAATAAATAAAAACTTCATTTGGAAGTAAGTCCAGTTAATGTTGGTGGAACTTACTTTCAGGCAAGCATTTAGAGTCATAGTCTGACAACACATTCCTAAGTATGCTTACTCAGAAGAAAGTCGCACTGAAAAGTTTGTTTCCTTGTTAAAGGTCCTTGGGATTTCAGCCTAACCGCTTGATCTTGTGCGGATTTCTCAGTGCCTAGGAAAACCAGTGGGCTTGTCCCAACTAGAGAGGACTGGCAAGGTAAGTTGACAGAATATGCAGAACTTATATGCAGATTTAACGCATGGAATAAGAGAGCAAGAAGAACATATGTTTAAAGAAGAGAGGAAAAACATTTATGGAATATATAGAAAATAACTGTATACAGCTGAAAACGCTGGCAGCACTAAGATAAATTCAACAGAGAAAAATATAAATAAAAAATAAAAACAATTGTCCAGTAGCACCTTAGAGACCAACTAAGTTTGTTCTTGGTATAAGCTTTCGTGTGCATGCACACTTCTTCAGACATGAAAGCTTATACCAAGAACAAACTTAGTTGGTCTCTAAGGTGCTACTGGACAATTTTTAATTTTTTTAAAAATATATTTTGACTGCGTCAGACCAACACGGCTACCTACCTGAATCAACAGAGGAAATATTTTTTGATGGATGTAAACGTGGAAAACTGATTTGAATGGTTATAGTAAAATATGCAGGGATGTATGATATGTAAAATGAACCATGGAAGGAGGAGGAGAAGAGGAGTCATTGGATATTTTAAAGTTTGTAAAATGTTTATTTTGAAATGTAAAATTGAAAACATACATATATATATATATATATATATATATATATATATATATATATATATATATATATATATATATATATATATATATATATATATATATATATTATAGTGTGTGTGTGTGTGAGAGAGAGAGAGAGAAAACCAGTAGGCTTACCCATGGTTAATGGTGCAATCCAGACTCTATACCAGCCTTTCCAATCATCTGCAGAGTGGAAGAGCCACCATTGCATCCACAGCCCAGCTATTCTCAGTGGCTACAGCAGATGCTGGAGGGGGAAGAGGAAGGATTGATTCCTGAGCCAGCTCCAGGCTGGCACACTGATCAGCTCTGGCCCAGTGCCAGCCACCAATATCTGTGAAACAGGCTGGGAATCCAGCAGATCCCATGCTGGCTCTGCCTGCCCCTTTCCCTGCCTTCCAAACGCCCCATTCTGCGGCTTAATCTGGCCACCAGGAAACCAGGGCCTTCTCGGTAGGAACACCCTCCCATGAGATGTCAAAGAGATCAATAATTATAAGAGCTTCCATTGACATCTGAGGGTAACACTGTATAGAGATGCTTTTGATGTGTGATGTTCTGTTGTTGTTGTATTATATTATATTATATTATATTATATTATATTATATTATATTATATTATATTATATTATATTATATTATATTATATTATATTATATTATATTATATTATATTATATTATATTATATTATTATGTGTTTCTTTATATTATGTTAGAAGCTGCCAGAATGGCTGGGGCTACAAAAAATGGCAGGGTACAATTATCATTATCATCATCGTTAGATTCACCCGTATTGTGTGACTAGCATCCTCCTCCATCACACCTCAATAAAACAGCCAAACAAGACATCACCCCCCCCCCATAGAAACAGAGAAATGTTTGTGTGAGCAAATAGTCTTCCAAAAAAGAATTTTCAAATTATCTCACACCTGATGTAGAGACTGGTCTGTTAAAGCAAATGCTCAACAACCTCAGCCAGCTCCCACTTGCCTGCCTTCTTACTTACAACCAGTTAGGGGGTAGTTCTAACTGGCTCTGCTGCCACCTACTGGTGGTCTCCCTGCCTTCTGCCCAACCAGTCCCAATGTGCACCAGCCAGCACTCCTGATATTTGGGAGGGGGTACGAGTTGTTACACAGGGTAGGAAAGAAAGGTAAAATCCCATTGCACAAGCAGAAGTCCTCTCACGCAACATTCAAGTCCACCCGATATCCTTCGGACGTAAAGAAGAATGAATTCTGCCTGATCATTTCCTAAGATTAAAACAGATAAATAATTTAAAGATAGCAAAAGTTACACTGTGGTTTGTTTCCTTTTCAGGTCTTTCTTACACTGTTAACCTTTGTAACGCAAAAAGGATGATTGGGCAAGCACCTCATATTAAATATTCAGCCACTTTCTCTCTTAATAACAATAAAAAGGGAAACCCAGGTCATGCTTTCCTCCCGATTTCGCCGGAGTTAGATTGCGTGTGTTCTGCATGTGATTACAGACACTCACTAGTACGTGTCTGAGGCTTATATGAAATTACGTTTACAAACGGAAAGCAAATATAAGAACATGAGGCACGAGGAAAGCAGCCGAAAGTAGAGCGTGAGGGAATCAACTGAAAGGAAGTAGAAATTCGAGTTTTCTTGAGGCTTTTGATCCTCAGCGGAATGCCGTTGCCATCATCTCAACAGACAAACAACACCACTACTTTCAGGATACAGGACTAGACCCCCTTCAAAACAGCAACACCCTTAGCACAGTATTATCCTTATTCATTAATAATAATTGCATCGAGTCACCATTTTATATCAAAAAAAAAGCCTCAAAGTGACTTACAACAGCATAAAGCACAAATCTGTCGAAAACAAGAAAAGAAGAAAACAAAATACAATTCCAAAATTCTTAAGGTCCTCATTCAATCTACTGTGGCACTAGAATTTGGGCTGTGTGGTGGAATTTCCCCATCCTTTCGACAGCTACACCAGTTCCTGGGGTTCCCCCTATACTCCAGAGCAAATTTTGATGCGTTTCACCCCCCACAAACCAGTTTTGATCTAAAATGAGAAAAAGAACAACCTATCTAGTTTTTAAATTGGTAATGTGTACACAGCCTTACTATGAATCAGTCGATCGATAAAATCAGCCTGGAATTAATACGTTCCTGTATATGGAATGTCAGTTACTATTGCAATTGTGGCCAGTGCTGGCTGCCAGCAAGCCACCCAGTGAAGCTCATTTAATTAATATTTCTTTTTTTTGAATGTGATTTGAAATGTGCACCTGTTGAAAAATGCATCTCACCATTTCCCTAATGCTGCTGCTATTCTGGTGAATAAAATGAGTGCACCTTTCCTTACCTGACTCATAACCTCAGGAGAAAAGATAATAATATTTATGTATGACAACAGCGTAATTTAAAAATCTGTTACTGAATCCCATATTATTTCTTTCTGCAGTGTGTGTGTGTGTGTGTGTGTGTGTATTAATGGAATAAAGGTTATTGAAAAATGTGAGTGTAAACTGGCAAACGGGTTGTCAATATCGCATTAAGTAGACCAACCATTGCCAACCTGGTGCCCTCCAAATGTTTTGACTCCCATCAGCCATAGCCAGCATGTGACCATCTTCTAGCATAGAATCATAGAGTTGGAAGGGACCCAAAGGGCCATCTAGTCCAACCCGCTACAATGCAGGAATCTCAGCTAAAGCATCCCAGACAGATGGCTGTCCGACCTCTGCTTAAAAACCAACCATGAAGGAGAGTCCAGAACACCCCGAAGGAGACTGTTCCAATGTCAAAGAGCTGTAAAACATTTGTGCTAAACATTAGAAGCCATCAGTACACAACTGATTCCACAGTATTTATGATTTCACTTCACAAGCGTGATATACATTATGGCAACTATGAAAAACTTGAACTTTTCAGTGAATGCTGACAATCATATTTCAATAACTGCCAACAGTCTGCTCTGTTTTCTGGATTTTCAAACTTTGCAACCCTCGACTGGCATTGTGAATGTTCACATATGATCATTCGTATCTCCCAAATTCCAGACATTTGCTGGAACATAAATATTCACTTTCCGTGTGCCCACAAGTTCATATGTGGCTGAGCTCTACTTCTATATAATTGCTCCCTTCGGTCTTCCTACCATACGCAAGAGCTGTTAAGAAAAGAAGAAGTATTTTTTAATATTATCCTCATAATTGACCATGGTATGCTCTGAGCTGGAGGATGCAGTCACCTGTTTGTGAAGTAGGTTCCTTTCTGGCCAGTACTTTGATAGTAGGCTCCTTTCAGTAGTACAGCTTATTCGTTGCCCCAGGTCCAATCCCTGACACCAGCAGGCAGAGCTGTCGGAAACCCTGGAGAGCGGAAGCCAATCAGCATGGATAACATTGGCCTAGTTGGGTCTCTGGTCTGACTTGGTATCTGCCAGCTTTCGATGTTCCCATGTTTGATATTTCCGATTGGATCCAGTGTATCATTTCCCCCCTGGAAGGAATTTGAGAGGACTTCGTAGCTTTTGCTGTGATCAGCTACATTTGGCTGATACCGCAAGTGCATTCAGTACATTTTCCTGCAGTTTCTCCAAACAGTAATGTGTCTCGGTGGGTTTAAAGCCCCTTTGCCCGACACTGTTTTCGTACAACACTTTTCTATGTCTAGAACTTCTCTCCCTTATATCAATTTATGATCGAACAACCAATACCTTTTTGTTGCGTTTTAATTTAAATAGGTTTGAGTGTAGCAACAGAAACACATCCGAGGGGTTCAGGCTGGCTTTCCCCCCCCCACACCACCACCACATTTCCCCCCACATCCTGGGTGAACATATACTTAGATCCCCCAAGCATAGTGATAATTTCTTCCTTACCAGCAGAGCCAGTCATTATTTATTACATCACTCTATCACTTCTTCAGTCTCTCCTAGTGGGAACATTGCAGTAGCTGCCGGCTGGAAAATTAGTCAAGGGAACTTCTTCTGTTGGTCTCTTTCCTCATTATACTAGTAAAAAAAAATTGTGTTTTTTTTTTAACTGTGACATTCTATCGCTCCATCTCTCAGCATATATATATGTGTCCCTCTCTCGTCAGGTTGGAAGCACACTATAGGGGCTAATAGTGAGTAATTTAACTGTGCGACTCTCCCAGCGTTCGAGCTCCAGCCTTTTCTCAAGACTAGCAGTGGCAGAACACTATGTTCATGCTACCTCCTATGATAAGCGGCAACTTTCATGTTTATGCGTCGCCATTCTGCTTCCATTGGTTTGTTTTTGTACCAAAGGTGAGCATGATATTATTTCTTTCTCTACCAAAAGGGAGCCACCAATTTTGCAGGCAATTAAGGCAAGGTTTGAGTGTTGGTGAGGAGGTTGCCTGGAAAAAATAAAACTTTTGTAAGGTATTGCATGAGAACTTTGGGGGGACAGGGAGATGGTGGATGATACACCAAGTTGGTGCAGCAATAAAAAAAAATCAGAGAATAGTAGAAGTTGCAATAGTCAGACAATTCAACAGAGGAAGTGTGGAACTGCAAATGTTTTCGTCATATTGGGTTGGATCTAGTTAAACTTATTTCCCCTTAATGGGACACCGGCTTAACTGAAATCCCGTCCTGCTTTTGATGTGAGATGGAAAGATCTATTATTTTCATTTTTCGGTCTCTCATTCCTTCAGTCTCAAATTGAGTTCCCCACACTTCTGCAGCCATTTGCATTAAAAAAAATCATCATGATTTTTTTTTTAGCACTTATGTGTGGATTTCTCCTTGCAGACACATTTTTGCATGCAGTTTTGATTAACGTATACAATTTGTAAGCAATCTCTGCTAATATATTGCATTTCAGTATATTTTCAGTAATATATTCATTTGCATACACACTCCCCCAATAAATTCTTTTTACTTTTTTTGTAAATATTGTTTGGTTGAAGAACTGCATCCAAAAATCCAGATCGCATTTTTTTTTATATTTGGCATAAAATGCAAGCTGAAACAAATTTCTCCCTCATCCATACTTTCATTAACAGGGAATTAAGCGCAACTAATTTAGTCTGTATTCAACCCATCATGTTTGTATGCTATCCTAAGACATGAGTGTGTTCATCTGTGTCTTTGCATTATGGTGCTGGAATCACATGTTCAGATTTGCATCACATTGATCTCACAACATGCCTTCTTGCATAATTCTGCAACTTGTGGCCCAACAAGATGAATAGGTCCTGCATCTACAATCATCCCTGTTTTGGCAGTCCTATGCAAGGGAACAGGTGCCCACACATAGTGGCATGCATTTGCTGGTGGGGGAATGTCACATGTTGTAAATGTATCCCCAAGTGATCATTGTGTCAAGTTTCATTTTTCTAAATTGCATTTGGAATCTTTAGAACTGAGGGACAATGTCATAATAGCACCAATAGAGGGACGTGGGTGGCGCTGTGGTCTAAACCACTGAGCCTCTTGGGCTTGCTGATCGGAAGGTCGACAGTTCGAATCCCTGCAACGGGGTGGACTCCCTTTGCTCTGTCCCAGCTCCTGCCAACCTAGCAATTCGAAAGCACATCAGTGCAAATAGATAAATAGGTACCACTGCGGCGGGAAGGTAAACGGCGTTTCTATGCACTCTGGCACTCATCACGGTCCGCCGTGCACCAGTAGCGGTTTAGTCATGCTGGCTACATGACCCAGAAAACTGTCTGTGGACAAACGCTGGCTCCCTTGGCCTGAACACTAGATGAGCGCCGCAACCCCATAGTTGCCTTGGACTGGACTTAACCGTCCAGGAGTCCTTTACCTTTTTTACCTTATATGTAACCAATTAGTTGTTTATATATATGGGTAAATTAAGACAATCATAAAATAATGATAAACAGTGTTTGTTACAATGCAGAGTCTGAGCTAGGAAACTGGAGTCTAATTTTAACGTCCAATCAAATCATTTCCATTTTTTAAAAATGTCTGTAACTCTTCTGATTTCCTTCTATTATTCCTCTATTACTTGCAACTTTAAATACAAATTGTCCTCCATCAACAGAAATATTGTCCTAGCAGTAAGTAGCTTGCAGCTGCTCTACCTATTCAGAATCAAAATTGCTCTAGTGGTATAAGGAGATAAAGGTCCTTGGGGACATTCCAATCCCCCCCCCCCCATTGTCACATCCTCGCCATCCCCTGCTATTCACACTGTGTGTTTAATTTGTCTTGTATGATCCAACAGGCCTAATTGGCACAGTAACTTGAGTGTACCTAGTAACACAGATGTCAAAGATGCTGGATGTTGCCCAAAGGGTAGAGGGTAGAGGAGAGTAAACAAAGACCCTGGTGTCTTCCACCCTGGAATGCCCACTTTAGCGTTTATTCTCTTCTTCTTGAATTGTAGTGGCAGTGCTCTGAGCAACTTAAGTAACCAAAGTGCTCCTCCAGCATCACGTTCATGTTCTACCACCACTCTGATGACCACCCATGTAATTCAAAGAGATAGGGTAAAAACTTACCTCTAGGTATGGAAAAGAGAGACACTCTTTTTAGAAGAGACTGTAAACAGAACAATGACAATTTCTGTCCTTAAGTGCAATCCTAATGCTCTTTGTTAATGTGTGTGTGTGTGTGTGTGTGTGTGTGTGTGTTCCTCAGAGAAGGTCATTCAAATATTCCCTTTACGTGCAACGTAGGATCATACTCAGTGCTATTTTTCTAGAAGAAGAGGTGCCGGAATTCACCATGAACACCTCCCCCGTTCTCTTAGAATGACAATGGCGCCCACCAGAGAGGTGCTGGCACACACCTAAGAGATGTCAGAACTGAGTTCCTGTGAGTTCACTCTGGGGAAAAAACCCTGATCATACTGATCTCTCAAATTCAAATTCAAAACCATCCAAATTTGAAAAGTGCACAATGACAAGGAGTGGGAGGGACAGACCCCCTAACAGGCCTTCATCATACGCTTGACAGGTGAAAAGAGAACATAATTCAGCTGCATCAGTGCTGATGATCTTCCACCAAGATTGCAGTTTAAGAACCATGATTCTACAGTGAAGTGACATGATGCTGCACATCTTGCTTGTGGAGGGTGTGTGCGTGACCAAGGGGGTATGGTATATTTAGCCGAGAAGAGTGGTTCATTTATTGCTGCTTTATGACATGCTAGTGATTCTCCTCTTCCTCCTCCTCCAGCACAACCCAGCCATACATATTTGCCAGCAGGCTTGAAGAGGAGCAAGATTTAAGAGACTTGTTCAGGGTCACCCAAAGGAACATGCAGGTCTATCTATGCCATTTTCTCAAGGGCAAACTATGAACTGGTTGCTCATTTGAGTTCCATCTTGCTTCCGGTCCTTTGCTCCAACCTCAAGACCTTTTATCTTCCGTCTTCCTTTGTGACAGCATGAAAGTGCAAGGTTCACGGAAAAGCCAACCAAGTTCTTTGTGAGATGCACATGTGCTCATGTTATTACTTAAAGAATGTATGTGGGCACATTCTTAGGTCGTTTTCTATTATTTGCAAAACCACCAGGTCTATATTTGAATCCACATCGAATAATATCTTCTGCTAAATTGAAAATGCATCATAAATTGACTTGCATGGTCTGCAGCTAGACAACTTAAGGGTTTAAATATAAAAAAATGAATTAAGATGGAAGGAAATAAAGACAACAAATTGAAATTTGCTATTGCAGAATAACAACAACAGTACATGGGAATGTGGGGTGTACGGGAGGGGTAGTCCCTCTGCTAGAGCACATGCCGTGCATCTTCTGGGTAGTTTTTCCACCTTTGGTCCCCACCCTGCACTCTGCTTTCACCTGTAGCTCCTAGAAGCTGTCAGTATGTGACAGTGGCTACAACCTGGGAACAACTTTGACTGGCTGACTAAACCAGGTGAGGGTAGCCAATGGGTCTCAAACTCTCAGTGAGTTAAGGACTTCCCTGCATGTGAAGACAGGCTCCAGTGGATTGAGTAGACAAGACCAATAGTGGGTCCATT
This sequence comes from Lacerta agilis, assembly GCF_009819535.1. NCBI lineage: Eukaryota > Metazoa > Chordata > Lepidosauria > Squamata > Lacertidae > Lacerta > Lacerta agilis. Next base: position 24,266,639 of record NC_046317.1, read on the forward strand.
GGCCAGGAACGTGGTTTCTGCATGTGCTGTAGAAGGGGCAGATGGGGCTTGTCAACCTAGGAAGGTGACCCATCTAGGAGAAGGTAAACTCTGATGCTAAACTTCCACTGCCTTGTGGGATATCTTTGGGAGAAGAAAGGGCTAAGGAGTAAACCCTACACATGTCTGGAGTGGAGTTCCTAAGACAGTTGGATGGCCTCCTTTCGGCAATTCCTGCAGCCAATCTGGTGCCAGACATATTGCTCTGCTTTCCTTTGGACCACATCAGGGAGGCCAAAGGGAGGTCTTGTCATCTGGGCAGCCCAGGACCTCCATACACTCTGCCCAAGGAGGTCACTTTAGTACTGCTTACACAGTGGTTTGACTTCACCCCTGGTGAACAAAGGAAGCTGACTTATACCAAGTCAGACCATTGGTTTAGTCAAAATAAAAAAATTCCTTCCAGTAGCACCTTAGAGACCAACTATGTTAGTCTCTAAGTTTGTCTTAGTTGGTCTCTAAGGTGCTACTGGAAGGAATTTTTTATTTTTTATTTTGTTTTGACTATGGCAGACCAAAACGGCTACCTACCTGTAACTGGAACATTGGTTTACTCATTATTGTGTACACTGATGGGCAAGTGGCTCTCCATGGTTCCACCCTGAGTCTGCCCAAGTCCTACCTGGGGGTGCCAGGGATTGAACCCGGAGCCTTCTGAATGCAAACAAGATTCTTTGCCACTAAGCCATAGCCCTTCCTTGTAGTATTGGTACTTCCCTGTAGCACCTCATAGCTAATCCCGATGGGCAAATTTTGGAGACCAGGATTACAAACAACAAAGAACTACTGCTGCAAATCCTCTATTTTGACAGGGCTTGTTTCCCATGTGAAAGTGTGGTGTACTGTGTTCGACAGTGGAGCAGACTCCCATGGGAGGTGGTGGACTCTCCCTCCCTGAAGTTTTTAAGGCAGAGGTTGGGTGGCCATCTGTCATGTATGACGTAGTTGAGATTCCTGCATTGCAGGGGGTTGTACTAAATTATTCTACAACTCTATGATTCTATGATTATAGAGTTGCAATTGTTATGTTACCTTCACAATGTGGAAGCTGCTTTATCCTGCACCATGAATGTACCAGCAGAAATCCCAGGTCATGTGGAACACCCTAAATTTTTTAGGTTTTGTCTGTTTCTTTTTTAAAAGAAGCACACTACAATAAATTTCAGGGCATCTGTTTTTCAACCTTTCAGTTAATTACAAAATCTCAATATGATTAAAAACAAAACAGGAAAACAGCATGTACAAAAATGGTTCCTGGAAGTTGCAAGGCAATTTGAAAGTATAGCTAATACAGGATATAGCATTGCTTCAAAGCTAACAGTTTTTCAGCTAGAAAGTGCTGGTTTATACAATGATTTTTGCCACCATTAGACCTTTCCCCTCTAAATGCAGGGCAAGCATGCATTTGTGGCAGAGAAATTAGTTTTAAATTCTATCACCCTCTTCCACATTTTCCCAGGAGAATGACTGGACCTTGAAAATGTAAGGAATTGATCCACTTCTTAAGTGCCTTGACCTTCCCTGCTTAGATTACCTATTTTCATATCCCGATTAGCCAACTGCAATTCTGCAGCCCAGCAAATCAATGCCAGGGCCATTTACAACGCGGAGAGGTCCCACCACATGGTCACTTAGCGGCTTGCATGAGATGCAGAGAAAGACTTACCTGATATTGAATTATACCGCAGCATATTTACATTTACCCATAACAAGGAATTTGATCAGGGATGGCCACTGATTAAATAGCTTCCATTTGATTAATTTGCCCATCCATTAAATTCGACATCATAGTGTTGGCTGCGGCCAGGAGAAGGAGCCACAGGCTAGCAGATGGGTCAGCATTTGCAGAGGCTTTGTGAGGTGCACGATGGGAAGGCTGCCTGTACTCTCTTAAAGGAGCTTGCCAACACAACCACAGCATTGAATAATGGAGTCATGCTGAATGACGTGTATGTGGGATTCTATGAGGCAAGACATTGTGACAACAGCAAGAGACTTTATTGAGCTAACGGAACTGAACAACAGGGGCAAAGCAGCTGCTTATATGTATTTCTGAAGGCACTCCCACTCTCAACATGATTGGCTCTCTAAGCTCCCAAGCTGTGAATCGTAACTCAGAGCTTAAGAGTCAATGCCAGTAGCCCAAACCCTGTAGTGCTACCTGATTGGATATCATGTATCGAATCAGAACACAGGGGCTCAGAATCCTTAGTCTAGACTCAAGCTCAGGCAAACACAGACCACTGAATACACAACACTGAGCAGGACAGTATCATCATTTAGTAACCGAAAGCAACAAAAACCAGGGTTGTGTGACCCTTTTCCGGCTCAGCACCACCTTCCCTTCTAGGCAACCAGTGGTGGGCGGGGCTAGAAGCAACACACACCTCTGTATCCTCTATTCACACAAGCAAGGGGCGTTGTCAGGGTTCAAGGGCACATGCCAGCCAGGCACAGAATGCGCAAAGCAGGGCTGGCTAGGGGGGTGGCCTTGGGAGAGCCACATTCAGCCCTCAGGCCTGAGGTTCCCTATTCATAGCTTAAACGGAGGCTGGGGTGTGTGTGTCAAGGAGCTAAACGGCCTCGGTCCTGTATACCTGAAGGAGCGTCTCCACCCCCATCATTCAGCCCGGACACTGAGATCCAGCGCAGAGGGCCTTCTGTCGGCTCCCTCACTGCGAGAAGCAAAACTACAGGGAACCAGGCAGAGGGCCTTCTCGGTAGTGGCGCCCGCCCTGTGGAACGCCCTCCCATCACAGGTCAGGGAAATAAACAACTACCTGACATTCAGAAAAAACCTGAAGGCAGCCCTTTTTAGGGAAGTTTTTAATGTTTGATATTTTTGTATTTGATTTCTGTTGGAAGCCGCCCAGAGTGGCTGGGGAAATCCAGCCAGATGGGCGGGGTACAAATAATAAATATTATTATTATTATTATTATTATTATTATTATTATTATTATTATTATTATCAGCGAGCCAGGTCCACCACAGGGCAGGCATACACACGAGAGGCATGGAATGCAACTAGCTTTTTATTAACAGAAAATGACAACACAGCAGAGTCCCCTAGTTTGCCTTAATCCAGCTTGAGATGTTGCTGAAACTGACCACTAGCTCCATCTTCCCCCCTCTGGCCTCTCACTCTGCATCTTGCCCAAGCAGATGAAGGCTGCGTTGATGGGAGTGAGCTCCTCCTCTAGGCCTGTCTGGCCCATTGCTCAGCAACGTGCAGAACTGTCCTCAAGAGGAGTGTCAGAGGGGTAGACGAGACTGTCCTGCTGCTGTGTAGCAGGGCCAACCTCTGACTCCTCTCTGTCTGAGAATCCACTGTGACTCTCAGCCTCTACCCCTATCCTGGAAGACCATCCTTCTCCTGACCCTTCTTGATCACTCAACCCCCTGCATCTAGCACCTCCCAGAGTGTCCCTTCCCCGAATGCTCTTCAGTGTCCCACCACCAGGATCCGGGATCTAAGTCATCATCTTCTGTGCCCTCCCTGGGAGGCTCCTGGGCAGGCAGCTCCCACCACTCTTCCTCATTCAGCCAATCCTTGACAGTGAGAGTCTGCAGCAGCTGGCCTTATGGCATGCTATCCTCTGGTTCCTGCAGGCCCTGCTAGACATTAAAAGAGACATGGATCTCCTGTTGCTCCATAATTTCCCCCTCCCCCTCCCTCTCTTCTAGAGATGCTTCTAGAGATGTCTCTTCATCCTGGCTTTTGACACCACACACACACACACACACACACACACACACACACACACACACACACACATATATATATATATATATATATATATATATATATATATATATATATATATATATATATATATATATATATATATATGGCCCCACCTTATTCTTTGGACTGTATTCATTTTAATCTGATTTTAATATTTAATTTTGCTGTAACCATACTCTCCAAGTGCCCCTAATTTGCTGGGATGGCACCAGAATTCCTAAAGCCATCACAGCTTCTGACTTCATCCTGGGGTGCCCTGATTTCTCCCAGCCAGTAAATGGGAGCTACAGAAGTCAACACTGGTTGACTGGATTGTGTAGAGTAATAGCAGCTAAAAGGGATTGCATGGAGATTGAAGATTATCTTTTTGAACTGGGTGAATGGGCATTCAAATGGCAAATGCAATTTGATGTAAGCAAGGGTAAAGTGATGCACACTGGTGCAAAACACACCCCCCCCCCAATTTCTCATAAACATTAATTAGCTCAGAACTGGTAGTGACTTATTAAGAAAGAGATTTTGGAGATACTATGGATAGCTCCTGAAGTTGAGGCTCCAGTACTTTGGCCACCTCATGAGAAGAGAAGACTCCCTGGAAAAGACCCTGATGTTAGGAAAGATGGAGGGCACAAGGAGAAGGGGACGACAGAGGATGAGATGGTTGGACAGTGTTCTCAAAGCGACTGGCATGAGTTTGGCCAAACTGCGGGAGGCAGTGAAAGATAGGCGTGCCTGGCGTGCTCTGGTCCATGGGGTCACAAAGAGTCGGACACGACTGAATGACTGAACAACAACAACAATGGATAGTTCAATGAAAACGTCCACCCAGTGTGAAGCAGCCATGAAGAGGATGCAGTCCATGTTTGGGATTGTTAGGAAACGGATTGAAAGCAGAACTATCACTATCTTAAAGCTGTTATACAAATATATGACGCAACCACTGGACTAGAAAGAGTCCTGCTTGGTTACATCTAGTAGGTGTGTATCAGGTTAGGCGGTATCTTTTTAGCTTCCTGTGCTTGTAAAAGTCCTTGACAAAATGGACATTGGGATCAGACAGACTTATAATTTTAAATAGCAACAATGAAGTATATTTGGCAACAGAAGAATCATAGAATTGTAGAGTTGGAAGGGATCCCAAGGATCATCTAGTCCAACCCTCTGCAGAGCAGGAATCTCAGCTAAAGCATCCCAGACAGATGGCCATCCAACCTCTGCTTAGAAACCTCCAAGGAGAGTCCACAACCACCCGAGGGAGACTGTTCCACTGTCAAACAGCTCTTTCCTTATGTCTTTATTTCCTTTCTTGTAACTTGAAGTCATTGGATCGAGTCCTATCCTCCAGAGCGCTCCAGTTGGAGAACAGCCTTTACCAAAGGTGGCATGGACTTTGAAGACGCTCGAACTCAGGATGAAAGCCAGAAACATGCTAAGAGGAAGGCATGTTTGGCAAACCCTCACCATGATCAACTCCCAGCTGTGTCCCCACTGTGGAAGGACTTGTGGATCCAGAATTAGCTTCCACAGTCACTTATGGACTCACTGTTAAGACTGCTCATGGAAGACAATGTTACTCAGCTAAGTTTTCCCCTATGTCTTAATCTCCTTTCTTGTAACTTGAAGTCATTGGATCTAATCCTCCCCTCCAGAGCAGGAGAAAACAAGCTTGCTCCATCTTAAGATATTTGAAGATGGCTATCACATCTCCTCCCAGTCTCTTTGTTTCAGAAGAGAAATGGCATTAAGGGTAATTAGTGAGGGTACAAGACGATGAGAGCTCAGACTCATAGCTGGAATGCACATGGAGTTGCGCATTTAGTACTGTGTGCCTAATTCTGTGCAACTCCCTTCCAGCTAACATCAGAATGGCCCCTCCCTGTTGAACTTCAGGTGCTTGGCCTTTCAAGTTCAGCAGGGCAATTTGTATATAAATCAAATGGGAAACTTGATTGAGTGGTGCAAAAATAGCTGAAATGATGATGGTGAGGATGGAAGGGCTCTGGCACCATCCATTCATTTGGAGGTATCACAGACCTCTGCTAGTGTGGTGTAGTGGTTAAGAGCGGTAGACTCATAATTTGGTGAACCGGGTTCGCTTCCCCGCTCCTCCACATGCAGCTGCTGGGTGACCTTGGGCTAGTCACACTTCTTTGAAGTCTCTCAGCTCCACTCACCTCACAGAGTTTTTGTTGTGGGGGAGGAAGGGAAAGGAGAATGTTATCCACTTTGAGACTCCTTCGGGTAGTGATAAAGCGGGATATCAAATCCAAACTCTTCTTCTACTACTACTACCTGATTCACACAGTTTTCCAGTGAACTCAAAGCTTTTGGATTTATTTATTTTTAATGAAAGGGCTAACACTTCCTCATGTCAACTGCTCTCAACATAAAGTAGTTCTGGCATTGCTCAATGGCAGAGACCCATCTCCCCCACCCCCCACCCCCCAAAATGCATTTCATTCTCCTCCCTACCACATTAATTTGGCTCCAAACAGTCCCGGTAGTGCTCTTAGTGAAATTTTCACATTGAACAAACAAAGACCACAATGGATTGAAGGGGGTTGAAAAACATCACAAAGCACTTGACCTTTGTGTTGGGGGACAGACGGACATGGCGCACGAAGTGGCGCCGTTTTAAATTGAAAAGCTTCACATTCATTAAATGCTCCCTTGGGAATTGGCGGTGATCCCAAGTGCATATAAACGGTTAAGTTTTTGTTTTTGATTAAAAAGTAAATAAATGTGTGGAAAGTGTTATATTAACACAGCACTCTTCTGGGAGTTAGTTGGTTGGCATTCTGGCATTTTAACGTATGGCAGGATGAACCAGCTCAGAAATGCCAAAATGCAGATAATTACTATGTAGCCTAGACCTCTTGAATAAGCAGGAAGCTACATCCCAGAGATAATGTATAGTCTGCTGCTACCAGATCTTCTTTTGCACTCTGTATGCCTCGTATCAATCATGGCCGCCTGGTGCAGGCAATATAATGCAAACTAGCATAAAGTGTGGGGGCCATCGGTCTCTATCGCCCGCCTTTTATTTATCTCTCTTTGTGTCACAGTTTCATCATTTGATCAAATAACAGCAGATTTCCACAATATGTCATTCAGGTATCCCCAGTTTATCTATAATGATTTTCCTCTTGTCAGCTCATTTCTTGAACCTTTGCTGAATCTGGTTTCAGTGGCGCTATAAACAATCATCATTGCATTGTAAAACTGGAAAGTCTCCACTAAAATAGTGTTTTGATCTGGGTTGCCATAGTAATAAGTCTGTGCTCCCCTCTTTGGAGGCCTTGTTATATGAAGTATCCGTGATTTGCTCGGAATGGCCCCAGTTCATCTGTCAAAATGAGTTTTTCCTTTTTTTAAAATAATGATCTAGAAAATCCCTTAGTGGCAACAAATATTTTACAACCATAACGAGGAACATTGTATCACTCAAGCTTTGTAAACCTATGCCATTATTGCATTAGAATAAATCACTTTTTTTTCCAAAGGTATGTTACTTGGAGAAATCCTATTCTAATTTTAGACCTTATTCTGTATTCAGTGGGAGGTATTTATTTCTTATATAAAGAGAATTATTAACTTTGACTTCAAAAATATATCACATGTCAGCTCCTGTTTAGAGGCCCTGGAGCAATAAGACACACACACACTCACACCGAAATTCTTCCTTATTTCTATCAAAGTGCTGCAAATATCCAGTCAGTTTTAGACTTGATTGCTTTAATGAGATCAGATATTATGGTTCATTTTAGATGTGCACTTTCCTAGAAAGGACACCCAGCTTATTTGTTTGCGAAAATATTAGAAATCCCTGCAAATTGGTCAATGTCACCAGGAGAAAATAGCGCTGTACATTATTTTAAATAAAGATGTTCCAGTCAGTTACAGTAATTTGATGCATGAACTATAATGTTTCCTCCTGCAGGAGCAAGAATAAACAAACACTATATCAACAAGCTGGTGACATATTCTACAAAAAGAGAACAAGGAGTGAGATCATATTTCATCTAAGAAAAATGATAAAGTTGGTTACTTGATGTAAGTCACTACTGGTACAGAGTTATTCGATGTAGCTCACTGCCAGTTACAGCCTCATAATACCTGACATGGGAATATTAAAACATCAGCTGGAGAAGGTACAGGGAGAATCCATCTGTATTCAATGAATTCTAATTAAAAAGTAATTATTGCACAATGATGTTTCTGCCAGCTTCGTTCCCAAACACAGAATTAGCTGACTGCTTTTGCATATTGCAAAAAAGAAAATCAGAAGGCAGACAGCATACAATATTTCAATTTCTTTCGGGGGGGGGGGGGTTCCCTCCAAATTATTTTCCAGGTGTCTTAGTTCTAAGCCAGTTCAGATGATGGGGAGGCATTCGTTTCTTAAATAGTTTTATATCATTTTGCCAAGCGAGGCCCCAATAGGCAGTGCTGGGGCAGAGGTGCTACACATCTTCTGTTATAATTGACCTGGGCTTTGAGATTTCTCTGTCATGATGTATCCCAGAACATTGCATGATGGGAAGAAACTTGTTATTCCTCTAGTAGTGCCAAATGGACAAGATCAAGTAGGCCTGGGACTTGAAAATAAGAAGAAATATTGACAGATAAGTAACCATTCTAGTAAATGACAGGCAAGCACAGGAAGCATCATTTCCTCGGGGCTCAGATGTAATCTATTAACCTTAAAAAAAAACTCTCTCTGCCAGTGTGATGGATAAATGCAATGGGCAGAATTTAAGATATTCATCAGTTAAAGTCAATAGAATGCATTGATTGTCTTTCCTGCCAGTAGATTACCATAATGAAGATGCATGAGATTATAGCTGAAGACTTCCCCCCTCCCCAATTGATACTTGCTAAAAAGATTGAGGGCTGAGTTGAAGCTGGGGTAGTGTTGGTCTGTAAACATTCTAGCACCTCACAAAAAGCACCGTCCTTTAGATGATCTTTATTGAGTCTTCTGGGTGACCCCCAATATATGCACTGAGGATTTGAGAGTGAAAACAATGCTGCTTCCTGCTCTCACTTTGACTTGACTTTGTCAGCTTTTCACATAACCAAATCTGATTGGCTATGTAGTGACATGATGCTATCACACTCACAACCCACCCTTGATAGCTGGGATTGTGCAGTGTAGGAGATAACGTGAAGTGGCGGAAAAGAGAGGAACACAAACAGGACTAAAACAGAGCCCCTGGGTGGATAGTTTGGTGAAGTAAGGGTAGCAAAATTGCAGCTAAGAATCTCAAATAATATCTATGACTGACACCACTCTTTGGAAATTAAACCAACGTCCAGACTTTAACATTCAAAAACTTTACTTGCAGAACCTTATAGGTGAATTAAAACATAACATTCACATTCACATGCTTTTCCAAACATGGGCTTGCAGTCTCTTCTTCTAACTTCCAAACAACTGTATTTTTCTTTCTTTCCAGAACTCAGCACTCAGCCTTCTTGCAGCTCCTAGGAGAGATTTCTATTGTGCCAAGAGGGCGGTCCCTACCCTACCTGGTCTACTCCCCTGGCTACGCACTCCCCAGTTGCTATTGGTTCATTGAGGTGAGTTAGGCAGGAATCTCAGGTTTGCAACTTGGGGAGGCAGTCCAGGACTGCTTACCTGGGAGTTGCGTAGGATCAGGGGTGCTGTGTGCAGCCATGCAAATAGCACCCTCCTTCTGATGTGGAGAGCGGTCATTCTGCTGAAGCTTGGCTCTTCTTTCAAGCAGAGAAGAAGCACTCCAACACTCTATTCAACTTAGTGGATTCAAAAACACTGCCATCTTGCTTCACATAAAATGGAGTCTCTCCTTCACTAGATACTTCCCATGTAACCAACCAATGAGAACTATTAGAGAACTCTCTAGAAATCAGTTACCAACCAATCAAATTTAAACACATAGAAATGCACACAAGCATTTACAATTTCAGTGAATTCAATTATTATACTTAACATGGTTCAGTGGGTATTTTGTGCCTCCTTGACGCTAATTTTGGGCCACACGGTTTTGCAAGTGAGCCCTAGGCTAAACTGCAAAAATAATGGCTGTGCTATAGTTCAAGAACATTAGTCTCATCTTCCAAATGGCTAAGATTTCTCTTCTTCTCTTTGCAGCTTTGTGAGTGGCAGAGAAGCATTTATTTGGTGATTGTTTTGATGCCTGTCTTACCTACACAGATCTGCTGTGACAGTAAAAGCAAATCAAACTGAGCTGCTGAAAGAGCAATAGGAGAAAAGTGTGTGCTCAGCGGCCCTGTTCCATGGATTGTTCAGCCAAAATGATAACAGTAATCTAGATGGATTAAAGCAGTGAGCCTCCTCAGATGGTTGTCAGGATTTTACCAGGGACTCCCTAAAACATCTAATGAGGAACAGATGGAACACATATAGGCACTGAAATTTATGCTGTGTGATCTCATTTATCTAGCAGGCCTCATTATCAGAACATACTGAATGTCCTTCATGTGTCTCCCATGTCAGTGTAACCATAATACTTTTTGTTTGTTTGTTTAATGTCACCACAGTTTGTACCTAATAAGGTCAGACAACTTGAGCCTTCACAAAGCAACAGTGTTGGTGCGTCATGAGAGGATCTTCATTCATTTCTACCCCACCTCCATCGGAAGCCATTATGCAAAAAGGGTATGGGAGACACCATTACGACTTTTAAAGCCCTAAACGGCCTTGGTTCAGTATACCTGAAGGAGCGTCTCCACCCCCATCATTCTGCTCGGACACTGAGGTCCAGTGCCAATGGCCTTCTGGCAGTTCCCTCGCTGCGAGAAGCCAAGTTACAGGGAACCAGGCAGAGATGTCAAAGAGAAAAACAACTACCAGACTTTTAGAAGACACCTGAAAGCAGCCCTGTTTAGGGAAGCTTTTAATGTTTAATAGATTATTGTATTTAAACATTCTGTTGGAAGCAGCCCAGAATGGCTGGGGAAACCCAGCCAGATGGGTGGGGTATAACTAAATGTTGTTGTTGTTGTTGTTGTTGTTGTTGTTGTTGTTGTTGTTGTTGTTGTTATGCGCTTGGGGTTTCTACCTCTCACACAGCAACTGATCACTTGCATATGCTAATTCCTCCAAGTGTATCAAAGAGGCAAACCTTCAAACTCTCTCCTGCACCCTTACAATCAGATTTGGCCTTATGGTGATGCAATGTAGTCAATTCAGAGTGAAGGTCTCTCTCAAACACACAGTTCTACCACCCAACCTCCATGAATGTAAGCTCCATTGTGTTAAACCAAAACTCGCCAGTTGCCAGTAAACACCAATTTTCTCCCATCTCTGCTCACGGAGAAACGTGCACAGGATTGGAGCCTTAAGCACATTTCCTCACTGATATCAAACTTTTAAAAGTGCTTGACTTAAAGATTTGAGTCCCATCCATGTCTTCAGAGTGCCTCAAATGCAGTCCTGCAGTGTTCCTTACAGTGATGTATCAGGCAATCCCCAGATTACAGTTGTGTGGCTGATGAAGAGAGATGGTTGAGTTGATATTTCAACCAAGGGCTATCTAGCTTTTGTAGCTCACCTTCTCCATAACTGCACTGCAGCTTCAATCGGCTGCTGCTATTGTTCTTCTTGCTCATTTTGTAACAGCTTCCGTTGATTTTTGCTTTAGGCATACAAGAGGGTTTGGAGAATAAGGCTGTTGACCAATCTGACCTCTGTCATACCCCCCCTCCCCTTGTTACCTATGAATTTTCTGTCAGATATAATGAGGGGAGAGGGGGGGAATGTATTGACTTTAATTCAAATGAGGATTATTTTAAGCCATCTCTGTCTCAGCTATTGGGTTTTTTAAAATGTATAAGTCTGATCCTGTGTCTGACATAGTCGCTCAGGTAGCCAGAGTCATGACTCATGGTGAGTTTAACGTCAAGGACTGCCTTGGCCATTTTAATGACTCCTCTTGTGTGCAAGATATTAATATTCCTGTGAGCAAACACTTCACTGACTCATTAATCAATAAGCCAGCTCTGCTACATAATAACAATAGCGGTACTGGATAATTAACTTTGGTGCCATTGACTTTTATTTTCTACCAATGCTCCAGCCAGTTGACATGGGATTATGTGTTCTGCAATGGGCAAGGGAGCTCATCGTCATTCATTTGGGTGGGAAATCAGCACACCTATGTGATGTGTTTGCGTAGGTAGGGGCACATCCGAACGCCTACCTTGAAGTCACACTAACTGACAAAGCAAAGCAGAGTGCATGATAAATATGCAGCTGGAGTCATAATTAACTGGTACTCTGTAAATTCCATGTACTTTTGTGATAGATTTCTCTGAAGAAGAGCATCTATCCTGAATATTCTCCCTTGTTGATCTTCAGGTTGAAATCATGCTTTCAGATAATGGGGAGGAAGTATACAAAAATCATTTATAATATTTTTATTTTGAGTATTTAGCACATTTATATCCAGCCTTTCTTCCATTCTCAGCCCAGTATACCTGAAGGAGCATCTCTACCCCCCCATCTCAGCTCGGACACTGAGGTCCTCCTCCCAGGGTCTTCTACTGGTTCCCTCACTGAAGTTACAGGGAACCAGACAGAGGGCCTTCTCGGTAGTGGTGCCCTCCCTGTGGAACACCCTCCTTTCAGATGTCAGGGAGATAAAGAACTAAGCAACTTTTAGAAGACATCTGAAGGCAGCCCTCTATCAGGAAGTTTTTCATGTTTCATGTTTTATTATGTTTTTTATATGCTGTAAGCTGCCCAGAGTGACTGGGGAAACCCAGCCAGATGGGTGGGCTATTATTATTATTATTATTATTATTATTATTATTAGTGTGCATGCTGTTCCCAAGCAGTCTCCCATCCAGGCATGTTCAGATCCAGACCCACCTCACCCCAGCAAGGTAGATCATATTCTGGGAGCACTACAGTACTACAGTAGTTGCCCCCCCCTCCCCACTCAATCCAGTACACATCCATTGTTTCTACTATCTACTGTAGCTTTTAGGTTGTATCTAATGCTGTTCCACTGGCAAATGTGACTGCCTCTCCCTCCACTCCCCAGGCACACTCAACATTTGCTCTGGAGGGTCTCCAAACTCTCCTGAGAACATTTTCAGGATGCATGGTGGGGTGGCTGCAGAGGAGAGAAGATTGAAAGGTCCATTGCACAAGCAGACATCTGCTGTATGAATGGAATGGCAGTCTTGGATACAACCTTATGTATTTAAGGAGACCATCCATTTGGCTGGGGCTGATGCGAGTTAGAGCATGAGAATGTTTGGAGAGTGTCAAGAATCCAGGTTCCCAGCTTGATAACACAGTAAGAGTAGATAATTAAAAAGGAGGATTTATTGCAAAAACAAACAGATAACTCCGGACGGCTTTAACAAAGCCTCCAGCATCATTACTCATGATGACCCTTCTTGAAGACTCCTTCTGGGTTCTACAGAAGATATTGAGCTTACGACTCTTACATCTCTTGTTTTGCTTCCTATCTAACAGCCCTCCCATTTGCCGACTCGTTGGACTAAGTGGATCAGCTCTACCCTCTCCCTGATCTAGGAGGCTGCCTCTTAGATGGCTTTTTCTGCTTCTTGTGAGCTTTGGCTGTGTTCTAGCCTGCTCTCAGCTACTGCCTTATCAGCTTGTTCATCAAGATTAGGAAGAGTCAAAGTCTGCAGCTGCTGGCTCTCCTCTGCTTGACTAATATCTCCCTGTTCCTGGCTGCTTTCTGCAGTTGGCTGCAAACCTTCACTGGGAGCTGACTCATTCCTGACAGAGAGCTGCAGGTTTCCCCACTCCTAACATATGGAATAACTCTTGTGAAAATCATGGCTTCATGCCTATAGATAAGCTTACGTGGTATAATGAATGGGGGGGGGGGAATGTTCAAAATAACTTTTGTTTAAAAAAACACAGAAGTGTTTCTATTAGGAATTATAGGTGCTGAGATTCCAAAAGATCAGAAAAAAACTTTTCATGTATGTGGCAACAGCTGCACAGATGTTATTAGCCCAAAGATGGAAAGAAGAAAAAATCCTGACTAGGGAAGAATGGCAAACCGAATTGCTGGACTACACTGAAATGGCAAAACTATCCGGGAGACTCAGGAATCAAGAAGACAAGGACTTTAAAAAAGAATGGGGAGAAAATATAATTTACCTAGAAGACCATTGTAAACAAATTAAAACTTTAGCTGGACTTTAAGACTCACTTGTAATGTAACAGAAATTGTGGACAATTCAGGAGTACAAAAACTATGGAGAATAGACTGATATGTAGTTGTAAATTTTGGTACAGGGACCCATGTAGATGGAGGGAAGTCTGGATATTCAAAGAATCTCAGAATATGGTTACCTAAACAATTTTGTTATAAATTTGTACTCGTAAAAACAAATTAAAAATATTACATTAAAAAAAGGTAAGCTTACATGCAAGTAAGTCCCATTGAACTCAATGGCACTTACTTCTTTTATTTATTTTTAAAGGAATTTTTAAATTTTACATTCATCAAATAAAAGCCAAAAACCATACTTACTTCTGAGTAGGCATGCATAGGATTGAGTCAGAAGGTAAATAGCTGGACAAAAACATCTATTTCCCCTTCGTAGGCATTCTTCTGCAGTCTCTACGTGGAGATTGCCCTCACAAAACTGTAATTTGAAATAGGAAGCACAACCTTTCAGAAGAAAAAAGTATACAGGTAAGTTTATCCCATTTAATTATGATATTATTAATGGCAGTCTGCACCACCACCTTGAGGAGGAAACACCCTCCAAGACAATGGCCCGTCAGCTTGCATATAGAAGAAAAAACATTCTTGTGCTCAAAATTGTGGAAATGTCAATATTTCAAAAGGTAGTTTTACGGTTCATTCAAGCACTGATAAGAAATCATTACACTTTTTAAGAATATTGACCATTGTAGAGAGGCATTTAATGGAGGGAAAGCCCTTTTTTGCAGTTCGTTAACTTGTGCATGTCTAATTGACTCTTCAAGACTCTTTTGCATGAGTCACTAAGCACAGTTTTTAAATGGCTATATTTATATATCCATTATAAGCAAACTTTTCATCCTTTGGAAGTTTTCTTTTTTTCTTCTGCATGACAGGAATGAGGGGCTTGGATTTGACAGACCTGGAGCCTTTTTGTGAAAAGCCAAACACTCAGGGCCTTTGTTAAATATTGCAATCTAGCATAAGAGGAAGTGCCACTCATTGCCCCCTGATGCTCCTGCTGACATCAAACAGGAGTGTTGGGTCATGGACCTAAGATTTTAGGAGTATTGCATCCCAGTCCAAGACAGCTGTACATCCAAGCTGAATCAGAAGGTTCACCTGCCAACAGCATTTTCCTCAAGTCTAGGTTATGCTTCAGCTTGTACCATCCCAAAGCTAGGAAGCACCCTTTCAGGATTTTCACCGCCTTCCTAAGCATATTAAGATAAATTTTCCACTAAAACAGTAATGAATTTTCATGATGATTTTTTTTTTTTTAATTCCCACTGGTGTGGGAATAGAGAGTTAAGACTGGAGAAATGAGAAACTGAGATTGCAGTCAGACAAAACTTCATTCGATTTTCCTCTTTTTTAAAAAAAAAAAAAAACAACCTGGCAATTTCTGCATTTTCTGGAAATAGAGTGGACATTTAGCACTCATTTCTGTGTTAAATGTCTCCCCGCAAATTGTTTCCCATTAATTTGGAAAATCATGGGAGTTTTGCATTGTAATTTCACGTGGGGGGGGGGGGAACCGAGGTGGTATCCTCATATACAGTTCTTTCCCGCTGTTCAAAATTTAGCACGACATGGCAGTATATCACTCAAAAAAGCCACAGTTTTATAACACAGCAGGTACCGCAGTGTAAAAGGAGTGTTAGAAATTGGGACAGAAGTGCTAGCATTGTAACCAGTAAAACTAATACGATAAACACCATGTCTGAATGCAGCCTAAAAGAAATCAAAATTGCCCTTATCTAGGAGCAGATCAGACTAAGATAATATACAAAGTAAGCAATTAATCAGCCCATGTAAATATTGCCCCCCAAAAAAAATTCATTCGTGGGTAAGAATATTTCTACCTCTTTGTGGCTGTTTGTTGACAGTCTCCTGCATCTGGTATTTTGTGCTAGGTCCTTTAAGAATCAGCAGCTTTAGGCAGGATTTGTCTAAACATGAAAATCAGGTGCATTTGAATTTTTGTTCTGACTAGTTCAATCAGTCCCTGCAAACCGGAAAGACTGCGGACATAAATTTTTCATCCAGCTAGCTCTTAACTGAACATATCACTGGTTACTTAAAATTTAATCTATTTTTAATAGAAAAATTGATATAGGAATATGAAACATGAAGTCACACATTATTGTTCTGTAGATGACTGAGCTTTTAAAGAACATTATTCCGGCCCAGGAATGGACAGAAAAACTTAAAAGGTTATGTCCAACATTAAAAGTAATGTAGGTATTCACCAAAGCCCCATTCATCCTACAGGAACAGTGGTTCAGGAATTATAGAATTGCTTATTTTGTTATCTGCTACAAAGTTAGCATTCATTGTGAGTGAAAAAGGAGTGAGAGGCATCATTTAAAGAAATGTGCTTTTGATAAATGGAGGGGGAGATCCCTACAGTTTGAGATTATGTAAATCTTTCCCTTTCCCTTTCTATTATGATACTGTTTTATATTTTTATTTTAGCTAAAAAAAATATACCGCCAAGGTTGACAAAATGCAATCTCTGCATATATCTGAAGTTTTCATATCCCTTTACCTGTTTTTGTGTTTAAGACGGAGTTCGCCGATTGCAGTCTATTCAGCTAACACATGAGACTTTTGCTTAGTGAGAACATAAGACATCATTTGTGCATGTGTGAATTTATTTCCAAACAGCTTTTGTTCTTTCGTATGAATTCCTGGATAGAATTGTTTTACGTTATGCAGGCACAAGCACTGGCTGTATTCTTAGACTGCATTTGATCCACCAGCCCATTTATGTTGCCACTGTTTTTTCAACATCTGCTCACTTTTAAGTGTAACCTGGTGCAACACTCCCCATTTGTGTGACTGCATGACGGGAGCTTTTGGTTTAACAACAGGAACAGCACTGGGATAAAATTCTTTACTTGCACTTTTTCAATGCTCAATTCCCACCCCCTACCCCAGTGATTCACAGGGTTCAACAAAAATAACCCTGAAGATAAGGGACGTGTGGAATTCTCCATCCCCCCCCCCACGGTGGAGTTATATTTATAAACGAGGCACATTAGGGGGAAAGATGACTGGTTTTGCGGGCTCCATTTGGGAGAAACCATCCCCACACCCCACGTTACGATGTCTCTGAGGACCATTCAGTTTCTAGAATCGTAGAATTGTAGTGTTGGAAGGACACTACAAACACTGCAGTTCCAGTCTCCCACAGTGCAGGAATCTCAGCTTTTCAGTGCATTACAATTGGCTCCAATTCAGTGGTAAAATGTGGGTTTTCCCTGAGAAAGAAAAAAAAAAAACCCAAACAAACTTGGACATGAAACTTGATGTGCAGATGAAGTTAATGGACTATATGGAACTCGCTGAACTGACCGCGAGACTCCGAGACCAGAGGGAGGAGATGGTGCAACAGGACTGGAAGAAATTTAAGGACTATTAAAAAAATCGTGTAAAATTGGACATTTGAGCAGAATCAGCTTGGTGAATCGGCTTTAGCTAGTTGATGTTAGGGAAAATTGTATACAAGAAGTATTGTTATGAATGATTTAAATGTCTATGAATGTTTTAGGATATGTAGTTTAAGTAATGAATTATATTTGAATAATCTATGTCCTAAAGACTATTAAGAAGAATGGTTAATGTTAAGAAAAAAGATACAAAGTTACTAAAGTATATTGATATTGAACGCAGCTAAGAGAAGTCCCCCCTTTTGAAGAAGATAGAAACTAGAATTGAATAAGGATAGTTTACTGTTCTTGTTTATGTAGGTAAGTTTTCTTTTATTCTTTGTTGTTTTTGTTTATTATGTTTTTTCTTTTTTATTGTTTATTTGTGTATGTATTGTGTTATTGTTGTTCAATGTGAAAATAATAAAATATCTTTAAAAAAAGAAAAGAAACTTGATGTGCAGATCTATCTATGCCTGGAAAGTGTGGCACAACAGAATGAGCCCCCAGTTTGCATCAGAAATCACAGCAATCAAATTACGATTCTATAACAAACCCCATTTTTTAAAGCACCAGTAATTCTGTTCCTATTTTTCCTGCTGGGGGTGCCTTGTTAAAGTGTTAATGTGTTCTGATGGAGTAGACTTGTCTGTTTGCATGCTAAATTGGTATTATGGTTGACATTTAAATTGCGGCAGTATCAACAGTTGTAAGATTCATAGATTCATACAATCATAGAATTGTGAAGTTGGAAGGGATCCTTAAGGATCATTTAGTCCAACACTGTGCAATGCAGGAATCTCATCCAAAGCCGTTGAACCTCTGCTTAAAAACCTCCAACAAAGGGGAGTCCACAAGCTTCTGAGGGAGAGCGTTCCACTGGCAAACAGCTCTTCCCAATAGAAAGTTCTTCCTAATGTTTAGTTGACATCTCCTTTCTTGTTACTTGAAGCCATTGGTTCGAGTTTAAAAGGCATGCTGCTTGAAACATTGGCCAAGGTTTTTTAAACTTTACAAAAAGACAAAAACTTACTTTCAGCTACCACATCTGTAAAGGAAATCCCCTTGAAAAATGCAGTTTTGCCACCACCACAGAAAAACCATAGAAAGGTACTAACTGGTACCATTACCATTACTTTGGGGGTGGTGGACTTTCCTCATCTGTTGGGGATGCTGTAAGCCAGAGGTTTTTAACCATTTGATAATCTGATGAAAGCTATGGACCTCCTCTCCAGAAAAATGCATGTGCACACATTTTCATTTTTGCATACAACTTGTTTTATTGCATTGGAAAAATCATTTTCTTTTGCTCCCAATTCACAGACTCCCTGAAGCCCAGCTCTACCATGGACCACAGGTTGAACAACCTTGCTCTAAATTCTGGATTTCATAAAATGAGAAGTGGTTGGAATAAATGGCCTACAGAGCCCCCTTCAATTCTATGATTCTATGCCTTTTGTCTGTCTGTCTGTCTGTCTGTCTGTCTGTCTATCATGAATTTTTGTACCTATCTATCAACTTCAGTATCTTCCCTGTACATCTGAAGTTGGCTCTTGCCTGCAACCATGCTACATTTGTTAGTCTTTAATTTGCCACAAGCTTCGCTGCTGTTTTGGATACAGTCATGGAGGCTACGTCCGACTGCATTTGAGTCATCATAATTGCTTAACTGAAACAGTTGAAGTAATTGGTGCAAACTAATACCACTGCATGAGAATGAGCCAATATTTGACCATTCTAGCTGTCATACGGAGAACCTAATCAATGAATTAGTCTGGGCAGATAATTACTCCCTATTCTATTAGTCCATAAAAAAAGATCAATGAAGTCAAGTGTCCAATTTAATGTTTCACATATAATCATTATACTATGAGCACAGCAGTACTGGGAGAAGAAGTATTGTACATTTTGAATGCAAATTGTGCAATATAACAGGATAATCTTCAAACGATTGAAGCAGAACAGTATTATAGTGATAATAAGCCATTTGTTGCTGGGCTTTGTTATATTTAGTTTGAGCACACACTTGTTTTCTGCACAGGTTGTTCAAGTGGTGGCAGTCAACTGCTTTAAGGGTACAAAATGGGAGGGTTTTCTCAACAAGAAATCCCTTTTTGCATGTATTTATTTTGGCAATGTATATGCATCTTTTGAAAGAAATTCTCTAAGTGGTTTACAATATCTGAAAAAAAATCCCAAATAAAAACAAAAAATACCATCAAAACCCCACATCTTAGAGCAGCAACAGAGATAACAATTGGAGAAGATATCCTATGTCTTCTTTCTTAGTATAATTACTCATGTAGGGCAACAAATTCCCAACACCTCATATGTGCCAGACGTTAATCCACTGGTCCTTCATATATGATGAGGACAGTGGCCCAAATCCCCCTTACCACTGTAACCATTGTTCATTGTTGCCTATCTTCCTGGGCCCAATCCGCATAACCTATATAAGTGAAGAATGCTGCTCCATCTCTTTATTCCTTACATTGCTTGCATGCCCACAGAGGGCAAGTAAATAGGAAGGGAAAGCAAAGAGGAGTAGCAATAACCCCAAGAGGATCTGGCATAGGCAGTGGCCCCTGGCAGATGTGTGGGCCTTGGCGGGTACCCAATGATGCCAACCTTTGATGCCAACTCTGAAACCAATAGCTTGCACAGTTGATTTCTTAGTATCAGTTCACAGGTCTCTTATAAAGGGACAGCTTTTCTGCTTCTCATGGTGCAACAGAAAATCTGAATCAGAACATAGTCAAGAGCCATAGGGATTTGTCCTCCAGTAATTTATCTAAAGCCCAGCATGCAATGATACATACTTATATTCCTTGGACATCAGTGGGACTTAGATCTGAGCATTTGGGGGGGGAGAGAGATAAGCTAGAAGGTTCATTTCTGCACAAACATGTCTCTATTCTCCTTCTAAGCAAGAAAGAGGCAGTGGGCTGGTTTAGGGTGGCCAGGAAAAGGCTGCATAGGTTACACAGATGTTTTTTCAGCTGGGGACTATCCAGAAAGTATTGGGAGGATCACTCCGGGGGCTTTCACTGCTCCCCCTAGAACCTACCAACTGTGTTCATCACTTCACCTTTTCTAACACCTGCCCTTCCCACTGTTACATGCTAACTGGGCAGTATCAGTATGGTGGCCCTTAGAGTATTAAAGGAAATGTTACAACAATCAGGAACTAGCTAAGATGTTTTGGATCTCACTATTGTCTGAGTAACTGATGGTGTTCGCCGAATACCAGACATTCTTTCTCTTGAATACTGCAATCAGGTTTTTTCTTCTTCTTATCTTAGCATGCAAGGATATGAAAGGCTTTCTCTGGAGACACCGATAGAACAAAAAATAGAGGAAGCCTTTGAAGGCATCTCAAAATGGCAAAATCAGGAATGCTAGTATAGGGAGATTTTGCTGAGGCTGTTCACTTCCACTGCTCCCTAAAACCAATTACTTCCTGCACGCTACATGCGCATGGAGATGTCCTTTTTGATGCAAACACAGAGGAAAGGAAAAGCACGCAGTCTTCATCAAAATGTGTGCCGCTCTCTGGCATGAGCAGTGTTCGTGTCTAGACAGTGAAGCTGAAACATGAATTGGTCCAAACCTGCTGAGATGCCAGCATGGAGTCATCAGGTAGAACTTTGGGAAACCAAGATCCTTTCACATTAAAACCTCTAGAGGGAGAAATGCTTGCATGAATGGGCACAAGGACTCCTGATGTGAACAAAGGAGTCTCGGTGGTTGAATTTGGTTTACACAAGTTACACAGGTCTATAGTCTGAAGCGTAACTAGCGTAACTCGGATAATTTGGAAGCTTTTTGTGAATCGAGTCTTTAAAAAAAAAAAATACGTATCACAGAGCAGGGAGCAGAACCATAGCATAAACCTTCCACCATGCCATAGAGGCTTCAAAATGGCTCCCTGAGGCCATTACCCATCCTAGAATGGAAACTGCCATTGGCACCATTTGAATAGCAGATGGAAAGGGACCTTTGTTGGAACCATGGTGAGGAGAGCTAAAGACTCATCATGTGTGCCATGATTCCGGTCCTGATCACAAACACACCCACAGCTCTTGCTCGGAAGGTGGAGGCAAAACCTACTAAATGCAAGGGAACAGATCATATATTGTCTTGTTTGGCCCTCAGACTTGAAATTCTTGTTGTATCAGTTTCACTGAGATGGCAAATTCAACTCTTGGCTGCAGTCATAAGACGATCCGCCAAGTGAAATAGCTGTATGAAGTAGATACTAAATGTGTAATTTAGACCTCCCTTTACGAAAAGCCTGGATAATCAATTGCTAGAATCAACTGTGTGCTTATGGTTATTATCAACAGTTAATGGTACTCCCTGTAGTGGCATTAATTACGGCAGAGGCCGCTCTTCTCATTTAGCTTTCCATAGCCAACAAAGGAAGTAAACAAACCTCAGCTACACTGGATCAAAGAAAGTGCATCATGAAAACGTTGCTTTTCACCATCGACTAGTCAAATATGATGAGCAGGAGTGTTCCACCATTCAATTGCTAGCCATGCACAAAACTCTGTTTCTTGTTACTGTTGAACACACCAGAAACCTGCCTGCTCAGTCTGAGCAACTGTTTCTCAATCAATAATTAAGTAACTTTAAAGGCTAGATCTATACAAAATTATTGATATTTTCACTCAAAACGAATCAATAGGAGCAGGGCAAAGCATATGAGTAAGACTTTTTAATGGCAGTGTTTTGGCTGTGAGAAATAAATGAATTGATTCAATGAATGACAGATATTGGGCAGCCAAAGTAAATCTTTTCACACTTTTATAAGTCCATCAAATCAGGGCTGGCCTTTCTCTTGGTTGCCCTTTTCTCTTGTCACAACTGTGTTGTTTTCAAGTTTGGTACAACTCTCTTTTTTCTAATATAAAATACACTCGTTTCTTTACCTTTCATTTTTGCCTGGCTAAACAGAGAGTCAAGGGTACTTTTAACCATCAGAATAACTTCTGTGGCTGGAAGACAGTGGTCTCTCCATTGAGCACGGAAGTAGGAACATAGGAAGCTTCCTTATACTGAATCAGACAATTGGTTCATCTAACTTAGTAATGACTATGCTGATTGGCAGTGGCTCTACCTGAAGATGCCAGGGATTGAACCTGGGATGTTCTGTATGGCTTTCCTATAAGATCTATAGTCCGTGCCTTTGCCCATGTTGCAGGAAGGAAGACTAAACCTGGTTAAATATCACCTCCTCCTCTGCCCTGTAGTGGCAAATTCAAAAGTGCAGGATCCATCATAGCCACAGCCACTTCTCTTCGCAGCAATGCCCCCTTCTAAGGTCATAATTAGGGATGCAATACAATTATCGGTGCAGATCTCTAGGTATTGTCCTTTGGGTATTTTCTGGGTAGATGGTTTGGAGTGCTCAATGTCTTCCTTAGGACTGACTTAAGTAGTGTGCCTGACAGAACTTGCACACCGTTTTCTTGAAACTGAGGCACCTTGTGTTTTCAGTGTTCCTAAATGCTTAACTTTGGAGCATACGGAACAACACTTCCCCTGCAAACCTCCTGCACACCTGCTCCAGAATGATCCTAGGAGTCCATCCTCAGGGGCACACTCACCTCCTTTCACTCCTTGAAACTTACCAAATGGCAACACCAGTGTCTAAATTGGAAGCCCCCCTCAAGCTTGAGGTCCAGACACCACCCACGAATTCAACCTGCATATGTTTCATTAGGGTTTATAAACTTACTGGATGACCAGGAACTGGTTATTAGCTCTCGATTTAGCCTGCCTCCCACTATGTCATGAAACTAAAAGGGGTGGGGATACATTTGCAGCTCTGAGCTCCTTAGGGTAAGGATGAGATAAAAAGGCAGGCAGGCAGATGTCGTACACAAGCCTGGTTCAGATGAAAATATGTGGAACAAGATGTTATTGGTAGGTTTCACACACACACATAATTATGGAAGCTCTAAAGTGGTGTGAGGTACGGGAATTTGTTGCTCTCCAGTCGCTGTTGGGTTTCAACTCCCATCACTGTTAACCAGCATAGCCAATGTGGCTAAGGATGAAGAACAATCTCTGCATGCAAACCAGCTTCTGCTCATTGATCAGCCTTGTTGGATCAAGGTGAATCATGTCTCTGAATTCAGATGAAGATATAATACCCAGAATAGTTGCATCAATGTATATTTTCCAGAGGACAGAATTCTTTTAGAAGTGTATTTTTTGTGAGTTAAGGAATCTTAATGACTGAGAAATGCTTTGTCACCTCTCCTGAGTATTTTCCTTTTCTCAGGGTCACAATTATCTTATCATAATCCAGTAGTCCATTGTATGGGAAGTGTAAGAGCTGCCATGGCACAGCTGCTATTCAACGTCACCATCAATTTGGGTACCACTCCTTTTGCCAGTGGTCATGGTATAATTTTCTGGTGCCCTTGAGCTGCAGTAAACACATCCAATTCTTGGTTTCAAAACCTCCAAAGGTTTCTATATCAATATCTGGTTAGTTGGATATTGGGGGTTTGTTTGTTTGTTTGTTTTTAAAATGAGTGGGGATGCAGTCTCATCTTTAAAGGCTGAAAACTTTTCCATCTGCTTTTGCCCTTTTCCGGAATTGCATATCCCCTGTGGTGCGCAGCTCAAAGGTTTTCACTTCCAGACCGATGCAAAAAGAAAGAAAGAAAAAGGACAGCTATGACAGCACAGAAAATCTTGCACTGCAAAAGTAGCCCCCAAACTGTTCAGAGCCCTTGTAACAGATCCCATTCATAACAGGCCGATCCCATGCATAAATAATTATTAACGTTCTTTATGTGATGTGTGTGAGAGGCTGCCATGTGTGATTGTTCCTAGGCTGAAATCCTTTAGAGTCGTGGGGTAGAATCCAGACTAGTTAGTTAGTTGCACTTAGCTCCCATTGAAAATAATGAGACTGGCTTAGTCTGGATCCAACCCTAGAAATTTTAGAAACTGGAAGGATCATTGGAAATCTCTTGGTCAAACCCTCAGTCTATGGCCCTTGGAGTTGTTCATCAAGAGTTAGTACCTGGACAACAGACTGAGCAGGCACATCGTTCACGTGGTCACAGTTGTCCCTACTTTGGAGAGATTGGTCTTACCATAGAACCGTAGAATTTCAGAGTTGAAAGGGAGCCTGAGGATCATCTAGTGCAAATGTGCCAGCACTGCCAGTTCAGCAGTCCTGCCAATAAGTTTGCACCACACCAACCTCCCTGCTGCCTTGCCATTCTCTGTCCTGGTAAGCAGCAATGACCCACCTATCAGGAAGCTACCCGGCAGCAAGTCATGCAAACAACTGGATGGATGCAACAGAGGGCAGAGGGCACACAAAGAGAGAATATCTTGCTCAACCTTTCCCTTCCCCCTCTCAAAAAAGCCCTCTGCAAATAGCACTGCATAGAGCCTCTGGCAAGGGTGAACCAGCCACTGGCCACATAGAGAGCATCCTTCAGATCTGCTCCAGAGGAAACTGAGCCTTGTCAATCCACTAGGAAATTTCAAGTGTCAGGCAAAAAGTGCTAAGACACATTAGCCTCAAACTGACAAGAAGGGATTTTCGGCTTTAATTATGCACTAATTAGTCAACGTTTACTCTAGATGAGAGGGTCAACTATTGTTTTACGAGCTTTTATAAAAGAGGTATAGCAAAGCAAACGGAGTAGGGAGGAGAAAACTGAGGAGAAAGTTAATTGATATTTCCTAATTGTCCTGCTAGTCTCTGAAATGGTGCACAAGCCTAGACTGCAAATAAAAATATGCAGGGGGAGAAATGCAAGGGTTTATGAACCTTTTCTAATTTCCAAAATGTATGGGCAGCAAAGTACCTGGTGTATAAACCGGATTTAGAGTCTATGAGATGCTTAGGCCTACTTAAATCCCCAAGGAACATGGGACCTCCAGGGGGTATACATTAGTATGACCTCCATGCAGACAACCAAGCGGTGAGCTGATTTGCTCATCCAACTGGGGGGGGGGGCGAACAACACAGGAGATCAATGCCGGTGCACTTGTTGTCATCACAGCATGCAAAGGATTTTAAAAACTGCAAGCCCTTGACATCCACAGGGAAGCAGGAAGGCTGACAGGGTGGAAATGCAACCCAAGAAACAGGCCACATTCTCTCTTTACCACCACAGCTATGCAACTGGAGGTAGACCCACCACAGACTTTACATACCATTGTGATGCAGAGCCTGAATCATTCAGCAAATGGGTTGTAGGTGGTGAAAAGGTAAAGGTAAAGGACCCCTGGATGGTTAAGTCCAGTCCAAGGCGACTATGGGGTGCGGCACTCATCTCGCTTTCAGGCCGAGGGAGCCGGTGTTTGTCTACAGACAGCTTTCCGGGTCGTGGCCAGCATGACTAAACTGCTTCTCACACAATGGGACACCATGATGGAAACTAGAGCACCCAGAAACACTGTTTACCTTCCTGCCGCAGCAGTACCTATTTATCTACTTGCACTGGCATGCTTTCGAACTGCTAGGTTGGCAGGAGCTGGGACTAAGGAAGGGAGCACACCCCATCGCGAGGATTTGAACCACCAACCTTCCGATCGGCAAGCCCAAGAGTTTCAGTGGTTTAGACCACAGCACCAGCTGCATCCCTTTTAGGTGGACTGGCACTCAGACCACCATGTGTACTACAATCCTGAGAAGACCCCGGTCATGTGGCACCATAGCTGCTGTCACTGACAGCTCTTCTCCCAAGACCCAAATCCTGAAAAGTGGCTTTGCTCCCTTTCGCAAAGGGGTGGGAGAAATTGCCACAGTGCCATGTACTGGTACATCTCGCATGGGACAAAAATGTTCACCAAAATGCAGTCATTCCGGCTCAGCAGCAGACCTTAATTACCTCCAGTGTTTTTCCATTGCACTAAACCCATGTGTTGATAGGCAGCTGCCACGACTCCTAACAGCGCAGAATGTCTATCCCATTATTTAATGGCCAAACACAGGAGAACAATGATGACAACTAATTCAATGACAGCTGACAACACCTGGGATCTTTAGGTTTTGCAGACAGTTAATTAGCCGCCTCTGACTCCTTCGTAGGGTTATTCCTGAAGAGAGGATACTTCAGAGAACTTCCTTCTTGTTCCGTGAACAGAGGCAACACACTAGAATGTTAATTCTTTCTATCGTTGCCAATAGCCTCGTGTTAAGAAGCTTCACAACTCAAACCATTTAGAAACCGTCCTCGACATCCACAAGCTTAATGCGGATCGAGTATTTTTATTAATTAATTAATTAATTAAATTTGTATACCACCCTTCATCTGCAGATTGCAGAGCGGGTCACAACATAAAAATACAATATCAAAACAGAAAATACATAATAAAAACAAGAACACCCCCCCCACACAAACCAATAACCCCTCTCCCCCAACCCACAAGTATTGTATCATTAGAAAATAAGGGTCCACATGTATGATTCCCTCTGTCCCAATGTGTCTATAAATAGAGCTTTCCCTACCCCCTATTCCCCAGTCTTGTCCTATCCTTACAATAAAGAGCTGTTCACTAAGAAGTGTTGCTGGACTTATTGCTACCAGAACCCATGACACAACAATTGCCACCCAAAATTTTATGTAGACGCCTACTGCTTTCCAACAGTTCATCACATGAGAACAGTCACCATACTGAGGCAAACAATCCAGAATAAATGTTCATTGAGGAGCCAACATTGCTTAATTTATCTGGAAACTAATCAGGATGAATGCTCCATAAACAAACATCTGCAAGGGCCTTGTGTGATGTGCCCTAACCATGTGAACTAACATTGCAAGTGCTAGAGGAGGTGGCTATGTATGGAAATATAAAAAACTTCACAACAAATAAAGATCTATGGGTTTTAGCTTAGTGGCACTTTCTTTCTTTTTATTTCCAAATATAATTGCACTTTTAATAATCCTGTAAATCACCTTAGACTTCCTGCGTAGCGAAGCTTCAAACTGAATCCCTTCTTTAAGCTGTTCCCACCTATATAGAAATCAGGCTGACCCCCTTTTGCAGACAGAGCTGGAATCTGTTTTTTTTTAAAAAAAATCTATTTGGCTGTATGTTATAGTGAATAAAAGGCAGCATAATAAAGAGGGAGACCATTATTCAAGGGATGACATGGAATAAATTAAAGTCTCGCTCCATCAATATATATTAAGCATCATTCCAATATCGTTTTAAAACAGTTTGTCTTGTTAGCCAAACAAAATACTGCACAGTAATCCGTTAACTCTCTGGTGTCAGATTATCAGCTATTTCTAGTAAGTGTCGGAAATGCTGCCACCGACAGAAGTAAATTACGTTTTCTTAGACAAACTTGCATCAACTTGCCCACCAAGCCGAGCTGAAATAAGAATTGTTAACAGTGTGCTGTAATGTGAAGTGGGGTGTTTTTTTGTGGGTGGATGTGAATGTGAAACAACCTTGTGTTGTTGTCTTCTAGCCATGCCAGACTCAGCCAGAAAATTATTTCTTTATGTACAATATGTAAAGATATAATTGCCTAGGTTTCAAGCATCACATATACTAAAAACTTTAAGTTCCTGTCCTTTTATAGACAAAATGGCACCACCCATGCACAAGAGGCAGATATCAGCAGGTTTGGGGGAACCCCAAACTTTGTAGGAGTATTCTTTTTCAAAATCCTCTGGGGTGGTGGTCCTTCAAAACAGCCCAGGCTCTGTGGCTATGAAATGCCAACTGACTGCTGGAAGAGGGTGGGAAATTGGGTGGAAAGGATAATGGGATGGAGTATCCTGAAGTTGAGACACTCCACATCACGGTAGTTTGTTGCATGCCCCCACTTGTTGTCCCTGCCCTGGTCACCAACACCAGACTTGGAGTCAGATACCGACCCCAGCTCCTTAGACAGAAACTGCAGGCTCTGACCCTGTCTTGATTGCTGCTGGCCTCTGAAGTTATGGCAATGCTAAGGTACCCTTCACACAATGCACCTGTTGAAGTAAAATTTGCACCATTGAGTCACGGAGCTCTCAACGAACCAGGTCATCCACTGGGCAGGCACACACACAAGGCAATTAGCTTTTTATTAGCAGGAAAAACAACAATATAGCAATGTCCCTGGTTCATCTTAACTCAACGAAGGCATTGCTGGAACTAAGCACGCTGGAACAAAGGCATTGCTGGAATTATGGGCATGCCCTTCCCCTCTAGCCTCTCACTCTGGGTCCCTTCCAAGTAGATCAAGCCTGCATCAAAGGGGTGGGCTTCTCCTCTGGGCCTGTCTGGTGTGTTGCTCAGCAATGTGCAGGACCCTCCTCGAGCGGGAAGTCGGAGGGGGAGGAGAGTTAGCAGAACTGGGACTGTCTGCGCACACACTGTGACTCCCAGCTTCTACTCCTGTCCTTAAGGGCCCTCCTTTTCCTGACCTCCCCTTGATCACTCAAGTCTCCTGTTTCTATGAGCTCCCAGCTTGTTCTTTCTGCTGACTCTTCCTCAGTGTCCCACCACCAGGCTCTAAGGCGTCATCTTCGGAGCCCTCCTTGGAGGGCTTTTGGGAGGCAGGCTTCCACCACTCTTCCTCATCCAGCCTGTCCCTGGCACATTGGATGACAATGATTCTTCTCTAGCATTACCTTCAGCCCAGTGATGACTAACCTATTTTGGCCCAGGGACTGCCTTCCACCTTGGCCAACCCTCTGGAGTCCACATGCCAGCAGTGTGCGTGGCCCAAACTCTCATGTGCACACAACAGAGGTTCTTTTTTCATATTTTATTTGCATTTCAAATACAATTCAAAATTGCTACATCTTCTATTACTTTCAAAGATGCAAAATAAAAAATAATAAAAATCCTTCCAGTAGCACCTTAGAGACCAACTAAGTTTGTTCTTGGTATGAGCTTTCGTGTGCATGCACACTTCTTCAGATACACTGAAACAGAAGTCACCAAACCCTTATATATAGTGAGAGAGTGAGGAGGGGTATTACTCAGAAGGGTGGTGGGAATGTGAATTGGCTGATGGGTGTGGAAAACCTGTTGATGACTGTTAACGACTGCAATTAGTCTTAAAGGAAAAAGCAAGGGGTGAGATGGCTAAAGATAGCTTTGTCATTATATCTCATTATTCTTCTGATTTGGGGGGACTTCTGGTGTTATTATGCCCAGGAGGGAGGAAAGCTTCTGGGTTTGGGGAAAATGTTCCTTTAAACATTTTTTTTAAGTTCGTTATATATTATTTCCCAATGATCTTTAATTACACTGCAAGACCACTGCATGTGGAAGGATGACCCTTCAGTCTCTTTACACTTCCCACATTTACCTGTTTCCGATTTAAACATCTTCACTAGTCTGTTTGGTGTTAAATACAGTTGTACCTTGGAAGCCGAATGCCTTG
Source organism: Lacerta agilis (assembly GCF_009819535.1). Taxonomy (NCBI): domain Eukaryota; kingdom Metazoa; phylum Chordata; class Lepidosauria; order Squamata; family Lacertidae; genus Lacerta; species Lacerta agilis. The sequence goes on from NC_046317.1 coordinate 24,296,439, forward strand.
GGAGTCGAATGTTTTGGCTCCCGAATGCTGCAAACCTGGAAGTGAGTGTTCCAGTTTGTGAATGTTCTTTGGAAGCCGAATGTCCGACGCAGCTTCTGTAGCTTCTGATTGTGTGCAGGAAACTCCTGCAGCCAATTGGAAGCTGTGCCTTGGTTGTCGAACGGACTTTCGGAACCAAGGTATGACTGTACCAAACTTTCACGCACACACAGAGAGGTTCATCTCCTTAGTTGCAGATCAACTGAGGAAGGTCTTCCCCACTCATCAAATTATTGACTTGATTGTTGTTGCTGTTATTTCTTAAATTTGTATACTGCCTTCCATCCAAATATCATAGGGCAGTTCACAACAGAAAAATACATAACCTGATGACCACTAAAGGGGCAGTTTCCATCCTCATCGTCATCAAGATTCTCTCCATCCAACCCAGGGCTGTGTCAAGGTCAGCAGATAGGACTCACCCAGCCACCTCAATTTCCTTACCATTTCCACCTGTGGTCTGAGATTTGCATTTGCACCTTGTCTGGCCTACACCCTCTTCAGACGGAAGGAAATCCCAACACGCAAAACAAAAACTACTTAACTACAATTACAGCACGAGGAGGACTTGGCAAAAGGCACTTTGTGGGATAAAAATGGCTCATGTAAGTTGAAACAGCTACTCCTTCGAATATATTCAGATATATTGGAATCTGCGGCACAGATTTGAGCAGAAACACGATGTTGTTTTTTCTCTCTTGACATGACAAGATCTATGAAGCATGTCTGCATGTCCTCTCTTGTACCCACTTCCATTGTATTTTGCATTTCTGTCAATATAGTCTCCAATAGCTGGACCCACTGATAGAACAGATGCCGTAATTGCAAACAGCTGTAAAGTATTACTCATCTTGCTAATCAAAATGACTTTCTGCTAAATAAACCATGAAAAAAGCTTTTCCACCATCAGTGAAGTGGAGTGGAAACGATAGACTGTAAAGAGTCCACCATGAAGTCAAATCAACAGATTGAATTTTCCTACAACAATAATCCTGTGTGCTAATGCACACTTTCAGAATCACCCCCACCCCCCAAAAAAATCCCAGACCCTCCAACTCTGCTGTGTTTAGAAATACAAGCGTGCATGGCAACTCAAACGCTTCTTCATTGTTGTTTTTCTAACATGATGCCTCCAGTCATTTAAATATAAGGTAAAGTAGTTTTATATCTTCTCCAGATTTTAAATCAAAATGAGAATAATTGTCCATTTGTTTTTATAAGTGTGTGTACACTGCATATTCAGCCATACTTATACATTAGGACAGTTTGTGGGTTGGGAAGAGTGAGAAACCTTTGTTGGGGGGAAAAAACAAAAGTCTCAAGAAAAGCGTCCAATAACCCATTAAAAAAAAACAGCAATGCAAATCAGTCAGACTTAGATGATTCCCTAATGAGAGGATTCTTATTTTCTAGCTCATTGTGTGTCAGTTATCCTTTTTCCTAAGTACTATTCTTTAATTCTTTAAAAGAAGCTATTAGAAAAGCTATCATCTGTCATTATATATGCTTTCTCGAGTCCCTTATGTCACTTAGGCACTTATTGCTGTGGGCCACTCTGCTGTATAACACTCAAGAGGAAATAACTTAGCCTTGAGTTACTTTTATCAGCTTCATGGATCACAAAGAACTAGGTCGTAACCAATCCTTTTCTATAGTGCAGTGGGACCCAATGTAATTTTATAAAAGGCCACAGCTTTGAATCGTTCCAAGAAAAGTGAAAGATACAAAGCCAGTCCACGTAGCTTTCGCCTTCCATACTGGGGAGGCGATCCCTCCTTATGCTGTGAGATCAGCCCAGAATTCCTCACTGATTATACCAATGAAATCCTTGTTGCTGAGAGAGGGGTCTGGGTGGCTGTCACGCCTCTCATGGGTCAGGAGTCAGATTCACCTGCTGAACAGCAGCCTGAAGGGGGGAAGGTGGAATGACTCCTGCAGCTGATCAGCCTTCAAGGACTGGAGGAGAAAAGCACTGATGAGAACCAACTGGCTTCATCCTTCTTAAACAGAGCTCTCATCAGCAATCAGATGCTGGAAACAATGCCTGTGGTTCCTGGCCCTACCATGCTGCTTCCTGCTGTCCAACAAGACCCTTGGCTCTGTGATCATGTGGATTCCCTAACCTCTGGACTGTCTGACTATGCAGATTGCTGCCTGCCCGACCCTCAGAATTGGCTTGACTTTGGATGTGGAGTCTGCTCTCAGGCCAGTGTTCCTGAGAGACTCCTAGGCTTGCTTGGCAGTGGGACTCAGATGGGGCTATAGTGAGGGCTAAAACAACTCCATGCTGGAATTTCCTTCCTCAGAAGGCTCACTGGTTTTTCCTTTCCATCCAAAATGCCTTAAGTATAGGAATTAGTACTATATGGTCATAACTAAAGCCTTTGTCCACCTTAATGGCACTCTCCAGATGTTGTTAAACTATTGGCCATTAGGCTGCGGCTGATGGAAGTTGGAGTCTAATAACATCTGGAGGGCACCACGTTGCAGTATGCTGGCTTATATGTGTGTTTAACACTTCTGCCAATAGGCCTCTCCAAATCACTGTGTGCCTGATGCTCAAAGGAGAGTGGGGAACAGTCCCACTAGTCATGCCAATCCTCAGGCAGATTTGCAAAGCAACTGTGGGCCAATTGGACATCAGACTGAAGACATCATTGTGTGACATTAGCTAAGGGCCATAACCTTACTGATAACTCAAAAGGATCGCCAGTGCAATATTTCTCCCCCTCTTAAGCAAGATTGCCTACCTCATTCCGACTGTCTTCCTTACATGGGTGTCTGTGAGGTTTGGAGCTTTCAGGGTTAAAGAAGCTCAACAGTATGCCCCTCCCACAGGGAAGATGTCACAACATCCGGGGTATCTGCTGTATGTGAAGCCTATGTGATTTATGTGACACACTGTTTATTTCCTGGTCAGTCTTACTTTCGGTTTTGACCGGAGCAGAGATGTCGTCCGTATATCCTGGAGAAGTTCCGTGATTTATATGCTTGTAAATAAAGCATACTTGCTTGAAACAACCCAGACATTGTGGGAGTTTTATTGCTGGCACAAAAGGCACACATACCATTGCGCAAGAAGAAGTAAGAAGTTTGATGTTTGAAAAAACTCTGCTAAAGCACTGGAGAAGCAGGGAAACGCAGAAGGAAGCGTAGCTGGACACCACTCCAAGTGCTAAACTGGTTTTGAGGCTTTTCGTACTGGATGAGGGGCGTACTGTTGAGCTTCTTTAACCCTGAAAGCTCCAAACCTCACAGTGTCTCCACATGGAATCCAAGCATTTGATCAGTGTGTGGATGTATTAGTACTCATAATCAACTTATCTTACAAGTGTTACAAGGAGGTTCCAGGCAATGACTTCACACCACAGCTGGTGAGAAGACCATTCAAAGGTCACTTTTCTGCTCATATCCCTTCAAGATGGGAAACCATAAGAGGTTGAGTGCATAAGCCTCACTTCACCTTTAGGGTGCCTAAGGCTACCACTTGCCAGCATAACCCCCACCAGAATTTGCTTCCTACCCGGCATTGCAGCTACCTATTTTGATCTATTAGCAGGTTGCAAGGCTGAATCGGAGCAAATAAACCAACACCACTATCCCCAAACACTCAGCAGTGTAGAGCAGGTGAAAAAAAAGGTGACTCCACCACTAGTCAGGAAATGCCAAGACCTACCTCACAAAAGTCAAAAAGCTCTTGCCAAGTTTGGGTCGATGGATCTCCAAGCCACCATTTCAACCTGCCTTCTGATTGTCTACGTGGTGCTGCAATTCAGGCACAGGCTGGTGCAAGGATGCCCCCATATACCATGCATGGGACAGGGATGGTCAAGTAATCTTCACTAGCCAAGCCCTCACATAACATGGAGAAACACTGCCTTAAAAACTTGCACGCCTCATGGTGCATCCTTGACACAAGGACCTGCACTTCCTGAAGGGAACTAAAGTTCTGATGTGACAGTGGATCGCTCCCTGGAGGACATCTAGGTCCCTTGAAAGTTCCCTTTGCATAATTGCATAATTACATAATTGGATGAATTACAAGGGCTCAGAAAATGTAGCACATTCATCTTTGCCCTGCAAGAAACAGGATAATCCCATGGACGGCATAGGGAAGACCCAGGGAAATGTTCCCTACTAACATGTCTGTGTCAGTGCCTTTGCCAAGCAAGAGAGACAGTGATGGAGAAATGGATTTCGAACAGTTTGTTTGTTTGTTTGAGGTCAAGCAGTTTTTAAAAGTAACTCTGCAGTATTGAAAAATGTCAGTGCACATCCATGACATTTAACTGCCTATCTCTGTGTCAGTAGGTGCTTCTTTTCCTCAACACCTCCACCCTTCTCTGGGTACATCATTTCTTCCAAATGGGTGCCTCAGTCACCTCTGCTTTCTTGGATGTGTTTCAACGGTTTCTCCCCCCCCCCTTCTTCCTACTATTATTCATCTCCATCAGGTCCTCGTCCCTGCACCCTTGTTCAAGGATTTTATTCTGACCAGAAAGTTTATGCTACTCCAAAATTCTCAGATCTTTGGTATCACGCATATCTTATAGGATGGGTGAAATGGTCGATTTAGGTTTCTCTCTGTTTCTCATCTTTCTAGTCTCGTTCAGTCCTCTACATTTCCACATCAATTTGTGGCGATGGTGTTTATTCTTAAAAATAAGTCCTCGTGAAAATTCGCCAGCATTTTAGTGCAAATTTCTCGCAATTTCTTACAAACGCCGGCTCCCTCGGCCTATAGAGCGAGATGAGCGCCGCAACCCCAGAGTTGTCTGCGACTGGACCTAGCGGTCAGGGGTACCTTTACCTTTACACTGGACTAAATGGACTAAGGATTCTACATAAGGCATGTTTGGGGTGGAGTGGGGTGGGGAGAGAGCTCTACATAGCATTGCAAATGTAGGGCATCACCAACATATGCGGTGATTGCTTGCTGTGTTCACAAAGTGTATCCTCAGTTGGAAAGATTCTTCTTAGCAAAAAGTTACCGGGAAAGAGGTTACCATCAGCAATGTATGTGTGGCACTCTGTGACGCAAAAAGCCTTGAAACAGTTTTCTGGCAGAAGTGATCTCCAGTTGGAGGAATGGGACACAGAACTGGACTAAATTAAGAAAATGATACTGATGCCCTAGGAAAGGAAGGAATAAGATCTGCCCCCATCCAGTCCTTTAGTCATTTTCCTGCTCATTATAGGCGAGATGTGTTTCTCGAAAAAGAGCCACTTGTGCGTGCAGTGACTTGAGATAATTAAGAATGCATTTACATTTTATGGAGCCATTAATGCCCTTACATTCTAGGATATATTAAATTTCTTCATGCTACTTTGCCCATCAGTGAATATTAAAATATTTAACCAGCAGCTGGGCTGCAACCTGTCTGTTGTGCCCTCTTGGGTAGTACAGATATAAGCAGAATAGAAAAAGAGTTTGTCAGTGAAGAAATCATGACTTCCTCCTTCATAGCCTCTTTTTCCAAAGGGAGGGACACAGACGATTTAATTTCAGAATTCAAGAAGATATTCTAAACAAAAGTAATAGTGGAATAGACAGCCGGAACTGAGTCAGAACTATGCAGCTCTCATTGGACTATACCAACCCAGAGAGGAAGTGGAGTGTCATATGTCTGGATGTTCCTCAAAATGTAAGAAATACTCTCTGTATATAGGAAACAAGTGTGCAGGAAGAATGCTAGTTAGTTTGAAGAAAGGTGTGTATTTGTGTGCTTAGATATAGATATACCTGTAGGCAATCAAACATACTACTCCCACCTGATATATGAAGTGGTAGTCCCAGGAAGGAGACAATTTTGAACATACAGACTTGATCTGATTAGGAGCACAGAAAAGGTGAAGTAGAGATAAGGATCAGAATCTTAATTTCCGGAATGAAACCATAAAATTGACCCTAGCTTGGTGTATCGGAAAACAGTTTACAGTGGAGATTTCATGTTTATAAGGAAACCATCAGTCAGACCAATCCCATCCATTTTACCAAGAATGATCAAAGATGTTGGAAGTTGTTGTTCAGAACATCTAGAAGTCCTCAGATTGTCAACCCCTGCTTTTGTCCAATCAGGGCTGTAGTACAATTATTTAATTTGAGATCACTAGTCTTAGATAGCGAGATGTATTTCTAGTGCTACTGTATAGGGGGCCCTCCTACTCATTCTGCAGAGTAGGGCTCTGCACCTCAGCCCCAAAAGCCTGCCCAGCACCACCAAATTAGGGCATGAGTCAGAGTCACATAATGACAAAGTCCACCCTGGTGTCAGGGACTGGCTGGATGGGGAAGAACAGTGGGAGTTGCCCACCCAAATCCCTCCAGGGAGGGCACAGAAGATGATGACTTAGATCTCAGATCCTGGAGGTGGGACACTGAAGAGTAGTCTGCAGAAGGGACGAGCTGGGAGGTGGTAGAACAGTGGGTTTGAGTGGTCAAGAGGGGTCAGGAAAAGGTGGGTCTTCCAGGACAGGGTTAGAGGCTGAGTCACAGTATGAATGCAGGCAGGCCCAGAGGAGGTGCTCACCCCATCAATGCTGCCTTCATCTGCTTGGGAGGGATCCAGAGTGAAAGCTTAAGGGGGAATGGTCCATTTCAACAACATCTTAGCTGGATTAAGGTGAACCGGAGGACTCTGCTGCGTTGTTATTTTCTGCTAATAAAGAGCTAATTGTATTCTGTGCTTTCCATGTGTGTGCCTGCCCTGTGGTTGACCTGGCTCATTGACAGCTCCTTGACACCTGGAGGCAGCCTTGGCCAACCTGATGCCCTCCAGATACTTTGGACTGCAAAGCCCTGTCAGAATGTCTATGGCACCTGATTGGCAAAGGCTACCTTTAGCCAAGAGAGGATGGCTCCTAAGAAGGAAAACGCATGGTTTTCTGATTGCAACCCTTTTCTTCTCTAGTCATGTGCAGCTAATATACATAATATACCCATAAATAATGAAGGAAAGGAGATTACTACCCAACACCATCACCACTCGATGAGACAGGTCCAGCAGAAAAGCCAAAGGAGACTCTGTCTGGAAAAGGAAGGAACCATAATAAAGAGAAGCAAAGGAACTGGACTGGCGGCTTGATGGTTCTGCACTTTTCATTTTTTCAGGGCTGTGGCTGATCACAAGAGATGACATCCTGGAGGAAAACAAACAAACAAAAGCAGTACATGCGCCCAAAGATCATTCTGAAGAAAGCCATAAACCACTATGATTTGAAAATACTTTTAAAAAAAATAAAAGAAATGAGAAAGTAAGAACAGCCTCATGCCCCTGTGATACTACTTCACATCCCCGCATTTCATGACACACACACCTCTCCCCCCCCACATACACACACAAAAAAGAAAGGAAAATCCAGCAAATGCTGTAAATTGTGGCCAGCTCAATTATTTCATATGTTGCAGCCAGACTGTATTCAGAAACAAGGCTGGCGGTTCCCCAATGAACCCTTCCATGTCACTGGACAGGGTAAAAATAATAAATTGGTCATTGTGAGACTTTATGCATTTCATGGGCATTGCAGAGCCTATTTTAGATTCTTTTCCTGTCGCTGCCTCTTGTTGGCAGTAAATGGTAGGCCACCACTGCCATATTTCAGTTCCTTTCATATACTTGGCTTGTCATCTGCTGCTGAATTGCCCTGGCTGCTTCCTGTCCACTTGTCAATTGCTGGCCAACAGGAGCTAGTGGCTCATTGGACAGCTATGGATGGATACAGGTATATTTAAATCATTTTCACATGCAAGGCCTTCTGTGTTCCAGAAGCCACAAATCACTGGGCTCAGCTTAATTTCTAAAATAAGAGATGCCGGAAATTTTCACATTTGAAGAAAAGAGTTGATTGAACCCACCTCCATCAAGCTGTTCTTCATTTCTGAGAAGGTGCACACAAGATGGAAATTGAAGGCAAAGATGTGAAAATCCTTGCTGGAATTTGCTACCCAAAGCAATTCCTTCAGTTTCTTTCACTGAAAGAACCTCATATTTTGGAATTTGCTCATTGTTTTCTCATTGGTTCTCCAGTGATATTCTGAAGCACAATTGATCCCCATTTTAGAATACCTCTGATTATTTTTACTCCCCACTGAAACTGCTTAATTAATGCATTTCTTCTTATTCTCTACAACAAGGATTAGGAACATGTAGCTCTCCATTTGTTGTTGCACATCAGTTCCCATCAGCCCCAGCCAGCATGGGCAATGATCAAGGATGATGGGAGCTGTAATCCAACAACATCTGAAGGACCACAAGTTCTTGACCCCAGTCTGCAGTATAGGGTTACAGTAGCTTGCACACACAGTCACATTCCTGAGGCAAGCTACAAATCCTAAGCCTACTGAACAGGAAATTAATTCTATCCCACAAACACAGTATTCAAGCATTTGCATGCAAATCGTACCCTGTAATGGTTTCAGCCTCAGACCATGAAGCAGCAGGTGGAAGTTCTGACATGCTTAGAGCCCCCTTTCAGGCCTCCCTACTCAATGCAGGGAAGTTGCAGTGGAACTGCTGGGGCTGGTATGTGGGGTCCTACACCCCCATGTCCCTTCATCCCCTATGTGTTCTTTGAATGCCCAAACACGGTTTTTGGTTAGCAATGAACTGTGGGATATCCTTACATTGAAATCTGATCCACACTATTCAAACCATCCTATCAATATGTTTGGTCCTTATTCCAGGCTGGTGTGAAGGTTTGGCATCATTGGTCACCTGCGACTCCCCAAAATACCTGGTTGTCCTTGGTGTCACATGAGTCTTCTATGCCAGTGTGGTGTAGTGGTTAAGAGCGGTAGACTTGTAATCTGGTGAACCAGGTTCGCTTCTCCGCTCCTCCACATGCAACTGCTGGGTGACCTTGGGCTAGTCATACTTCTCTGAAGTCTCTCAGCCTCACTCACCTCACAGAGTGTTTGTTGTTGGGGAGGAAGGGAAAGGAGATTGTCAGCTGCTTTGAGAATCCTTAGGGTAGTGATAAAGTGAGATATCAAATCCAAACTCCTCCTCCTCCTCCTCCTCTTCTTCTTCTTCTTCTTCTTCTTCTTCTTCTTCTTAGCAGTGGCAGGAGCAAGGAAATGGGCCAACCACCTCTGCTTGCTTGCTCACTCTTTGAGCAGTGGGCTAGACCCAGAGGGAGAGGATAAGCAAAAGGGGAATGGTGACAGAAGTGAGTAGGAGGTGGTCCCATTTGGGGAGACAACCACTCAGGGCATTTTGCCCAAGGGTCACCTAAATTATGGAGCCAGCAGTGTGCCATTCAAAAGTGCAGTCTTATTCCAAAGCAAAAGTGACTAGGGAGCAAAAGTCACAAATGAACTTACAAAAACCTGCAACCTGTCTCCTCATTTCCAGACATCAATGCTAGGGGGTGAAATTTTATTTTTGTTTTTTTTTAAAAAAAAATGGCCAAAAAAATCAACAGAAAAGCCACACATGCCAAATCAAATATGCACGCATAGGATTGAGCTGAAAGTTTCCCAAATGAAACTTGCATTCCATTGATGTTTAGATAATCTTGCATTCAGAATAGCTGGTTTCAGGGAAATTAATCAATTTTTAAATGCATGATGGATAGCTCACCTTTTAAGATTTCAGGTTTTTGAAGTTCCTCATGTAAAAACAACATAGTTTTAGGAGCAGGATTTCTATATTGCAAAATGCTATTTTTTAGCAAATGACATACATTAATAGCACAAGGCCTTGACATGTTAAGAGATTTAAAACACAATTTTATAAGTGTCTACTTGTTAAGTCTCCTTGAGTTCAAATGAGCTTACTCCCAAGAAACAGGGTATAGGATTGTAGTCTTAAGATCAATACACATGATTAGTGGGCAGCCACAGCAGGTGACCATGAGCAACAGCAGGCTGCATGGTGAAATGATTGTTTGATCACTCCGTCACATGCACAGATCATGGTGCAATACACAACTGGGGAGTACATTTGTCTGCTCACTTCACTACACATAGCACTGCAAGCTGAGCATGCAACAGAGTGATCAAATCACACTTCATTCAACACTTCATTCCCTTCTCTTTCCTTCCTTCCATGGTTTCTTCAGTTTCCCATCTACTCTGCATATTCTAAATATTCTGTACTTTCCTCCCTCTTCTTTACCTTATACTGCTGAATCTACTCTAACCCTGCTAATGTATTTACCTGTTTACAATGAGTTTAAAATAATCTACAAATATTTTCCAATCTTCCTTATTAGTTCTATCATTTTGATCTTTTATTCTGCTGGTCAGACCTGCTAACTGCATGTTCCAACATCTTAAGACGCCATTCCTCTTTCTCCAGTACTTTGTCCGTTCTTCATGTTGGGGAGAATAATATCCAAGCTGTCATAGTCGCATACAGAAACGAATTCATCTGACTCTTAGGGACCTCTGTCTGCACTGTAGCCAGCATCATTGGCAAGGCTTTACAAACTCTCAGAACTACTTTGCACATATTCACTGTAATGCACCAATGAAAGATGGAGTTAATTTAGGTCAGGAGTGGCCAACATGGTGCGCTCAAGATATTTTGTTTTAGACTGAAACTCCTACCACCCCTGAACACTGGCCATGCTGGCTGGGGCAGATGGGAATTGTACTCCACAACATCAACCATTTAATGAACTGTATAGCTAAGTTGGGGGTGGGTGGGTCTTGAATTCTGCAGAAGAATGTACAGTATATGTGAAATAGTGCTGGGTTGAAGTATTCTGCCAATGCTTTCTTCAGCATTTTGTGAGAATAGGACATATCAAATCAAGCTTTATTGGTTGGTGATGGTGGTTCTAAGACCTTGGGTGAGGGTTGTTTTTCCTTAATACATACTGATGATTTTTGTTTCATTTCATTTCATTCTGGTTTTTTGCAGGGGAAAGCATTGCTAGCATATCAAGCAGTGGCTTGACGCAGCAGGGCCAACTTTTTAAGACAGAATACAATATTATGAAGACTACTGCTCCTGATCCCAAGAAATCATATTCATGTTATGGAAATAGAGTGGTAACACTGTAAAAATGAACCATCTCCTCCTATGGATACCCTTTTTTTAATTTGCCTCCACCTACAGAGTGTGAATTTCTCCTAATAAACTCCTTTTCATACGCAACTTTGACTAAGGTACATATTTTTTGCAAGCAATGTAGGCCACTTTTGTGCGTTATTTTTACTAGTACTAATAGTGCATACTTTAACCTAATTTTTGTAAACACTGGTTGGCTGGAGAGCTGCATTGCAAAATTCAAGTTGGGTGCGAATGTCAAAGGAAGGCCTTGTTTTGGTGCTCATATTATTTCAGAAAGCACAAAATTGATAGATTCACCTTGAATTGAGAACTCCAATCATTTTTTTCCTCCATCCCTCCGGCCAGCCCAAAGATGAAACTGCCCCTTTGTTCTCAAAGTTACCCACGACCTATCTTCGATCACTACCGTTTTTGTTGTATGCATCAGTTTTTCATGCAAATCGCCTTGCATAATACTACAAATCTTACTATATGTGCCAAATAAATTGCACAGCTGCAGTGCCAACATGCTTACCATGAACTTAGGGTGGTGGTGGAGAAAGGTTTATAAAAAAGACCCAAAATAGAGCAATCAGGATGTTGTTGTTGTTCAGTCGTTCAGTCGTGTCCGACTCTTCGTGACCCCATGGACCAGAGCACGCCAGGCACGCCTATCCTTCACTGCCTCTCGCAGTTTGGCCAAACTCATGTTAGTAGCTTCAAGAACACTGTCCAACCATCTCATCCTCTGTCGTCCCCTTCTCCTTGTGCCCTCCATCTTTCCCAACATCAGGGTCTTTTCTAGGGATTCTTCTCTTCTCATGAGGTGGCCAAAGTACTGGAGCCTCAACTTCAGGATCTGTCCTTCTAGTGAGTACTCAGGGCTGATTTCTTTGAGAATGGATAGGTTTGATCTTCTTGCAGTCCACGGGACTCTCAAGAGTCTCCTCCAGCACCATAATTCAAAAGTATCAATTCTACGGCGATCAGCCTTCTTTATGGTCCAGCTCTCACTTCCGTACATTACTACTGGGAAAACCATAGCTTTAACTATACGGACTTTTGTCGGCAAGGTGATGTCTTTGCTTTTTAAGATGCTGTCTAGGTTTGTCATTGCTTTTCTCCCAAGAAGCAGGCGTCTTCTGATTTCGTGACTGCTGTCACCATCTGCAGTGATCATGGAACCCAAGAAAGTGAAATCTCTCACTGCCTCCATTTCTTCCCCTTCTATTTGCCAGGAGGTGATGGGACCAGTGGCCATGATCTTAGTTTTTTTGATATTGAGCTTCAGACCATATTTTGCGCTCTCTTCTTTCACCCTCATTAAAAGGTTCTTCAATTCTTCCTCACTTTCTGCCATCAAGGTAGTATCATCAGCATATCTGAGGTTGTTGATATTTTTTCCGGCAATCTTAATTCCGGTTGGGGATTCATCCAGTCCAGCCTTTCGCATGATGTATTCTGCATATAAGTTAAATAAGCAGGGAGACAATATACAGCCTTGTCGTACTCCTTTCCCAATTTTGAACCAATCAGTTGTTCCATATCCAGTTCTAACTGTAGCTTCTTGTCCCACATAGAGATTTCTCAGGAGGCAAATGAGGTGATCCGGCACTCCCATTTCTTTAAGAACTTGCCATAGTTTGCTGTGGTCGACACAGTCAAATGCTTTTGCATAATCAATGAAGCAGAAGTAGATGTTTTTCTGGAACTCTCTGGCTTTCTCCATAATCCAGCGCATGTTTGCAATTTGGTCTCTGGTTCCTCTGCCCCTTCGAAATCCAGCTTGCACTTCTGGGAGTTCTCGGTCCACATACTGCTTAAGCCTGCCTTGTAGAATTTTAAGCATAACCTTGCTAGCGTGTGAAATGAGTGCAATTGTGCGGTAGTTGGAGCATTCTTTGGCACTGCCCTTCTTTGGGATTGGGATGTAGACTGATCTTCTCCAATCCTCTGGCCACTGCTGAGTTTTCCAAACTTGCTGGCATATTGAGTGCAGCACCTTAACAGCATCCTCTTTTAAAATTTTAAATAGTTCAGCTGGAATATCATCACTTCCACTGGCCTTGTTGTTAGCAAGGCTTTCTAAGGCCCATTTGACTTCACTCTCCAGGATGTCTGGCTCAAGGTCAGCAACCACATTTCCTGGGGTGTATGAGACCTCCATATCTTTCTGGTATAATTCCTCTGTGTATTCTTGCCACCTCTTCTTGATGTCTTCTGCTTCTGTTAGGTCCTTTCCACTTTTGTCCTTAATTGTGGTAATCTTTGTACGAAATGTTCCTTTCATATCTCCAATTTTCTTGAATAAATCTCTGGTTTTTCCCATTCTGTTATTTTCCTCTATTTCTTTGCATTGCTCGTTTAGAAAGGCCCTCTTGTCTCTCCTTGCTGTTCTTTGGAAATCTGCATTCAATTTCCTGTATCTTTCACGATCTCCTTCGCATTTTGCTTGTCTTCTCTCCCCCGCTATTTGTAAGGCCTCATTGGTCAGCCACTTTGCTTTCTTGCATTTCTTTTTCATTGGGATGGTTTTCGTTGCTGTCTCCTGTATAATGTTACGAGCCTCCATCCACAGTTCTTCAGGTACTCTATCCACCAAATCTAAATCCTTGAACCTGTTCTTCACTTCAACTGTGTATTCATAAGGAATTTGATTTAGATTGAATCTTACTGGCCCAGTGGTTTTTCCTACTTTCTTCAGTTTAAGCTGGAATTTTGCTATAAGAAGCTGATGATCTGAGCCACAGTCAGCTCCAGGTCTTGTTTTTGCTGAGTGTATAGAGCTTCTCCATCTTTGGCTGCAGAGAATATAATCAATCTGATTTCGATGTTGCCCATCTGGTGATGTCCATGTGTAGAGTCGTCTCTTGTGTTGTTGGAAAAGAGTGTTTGTGATGACCAGCTTGTTCTCTTGACAGAACTCTATTAGCCTTTGCCCTGCTTCATTTTGATCTCCAAGGCCAAACTTGCCAGTTGTTCCTTTTATCTCTTGACTTCCTACTTTAGCATTCCAATCCCCTATAATGAGAAGAACATCCTTCTTTGGTGTCATTTCTATAAGGTGTTGTAAGTCTTCATAGAATTGATCAATTTCGGTTTCTTCAGCACTGGTAGTTGGTGCATAAACTTGGATTACTGTGATGTTAAAAGGACTGCCTTGGATTCGTATCGAGATCATTCTATCATTTTTGAAGTTGCATCCCAGTACAGCTTTCGCCACTCTTTTGTTGACTATGAGGGCCACTCCATTTCTTTTACGGGATTCCTGCCCACAGTAGTAGATATGATAGTCATCCGAACTGAATTCGCCCATTCCTGTCCATTTTAGTTCACTGATGCCTAGGATGTCAATGTTTATTCTTGCCATCTCATTTTTTACCACATCCAGCTTACCAAGGTTCATGGTTCTTACATTCCAGGTTCCTATGCAATACTTTTCTTTACAGCATTGGACTTTCCTTTCGCTTCCAGGCATATCCGCAACTGAGCGTCCTTTCGGCTTTGGCCCAGCCGCTTCATCAGCTCTGGATCTACTTGTACTTGTCCTCCGCTCTTCCCCAGTAGCAAGTTGGACGCCTTCCGACCTGAGGGGCTCATCTTCCAGCGTCATATCTTTTATATGCCTGTTGTCTTTGTCCATGGAGTTTTCTTGGCAGGGATACTGGAGCGGCTTGCCAGTTCCTTCTCCAGGTGGATCACGTTTGGTCCAAACTCTCCGCTATGACCTGTCCATCTTGACCTGTCCATAGCTTGCCTGAGTAATTCAAGCCCCTTCGCCACGACAAGGCAGTGATCCATGAAGGGGGCAAAATAGAGCAATCAGGATACATCTTTTAAAATCCCTACAAGCCAAAAAGGCCAACCACAATGTGATTATTAATTTTAGCAGTAAAACTTAATAAAGAGCATCATAATTGCTTGATCCAAAATTTCCATCCTCATGAGTGCCAGAACTTTAACCTCCCAAGTTTTTGCTCTCTCTCTCTCTGTGTGTGTGTATGTGTGTCTGTGTGTCTGTGTGCAGAAAGGCTACAATGTCTTGGGAGAAATGCAAGAAAAATTATTTGATAAAGGTGACGGTTTTTCACACCTGAAAATAATGTTTTTCTTTCAGACTCTCTTGATCAGCAGCCTCCAGTAACACATTGCAGATATAATCTCAAGACCTTATGGCATGTACTTGTCACTACTTGCATAACTTACCGCGGACACAGGATCACAGGGACTTTGAACATAATTTCCCACACTACAGGAGATTAAATAGACCACATCTGAAGAAGGCAAGCAGCAGCGATGGCCCTGGAGTAACACAAAGCAAACTTCACCCAGTTTCCTCATCGCTTACATTGTACATACACACATACACACACACAGAGAGAGAGACAGAGAGAGAGAGAGAGATGGGTTTAGAAAATGTTAGGAAAATACAGCAGAACTATTCTGATGATATAAATATATACAGTGCTCGGCTACATTCAGGAGTATCCCCTGGGCTAGGCAGGTGAGGTGGGGAGTCTAACCTTCAGATACAGACCCTTTTTGGTTACTGTGGATCCTGGATACTGAGCAACAGTTTGACATTCAGAGGGCGCCCCCTTCTTTGTCCAATGCTAATGCAAGATACATAGTAAAACCGGCTGCCTACCAGCCACAATTAGAGCTACATGGTCATAGGAGGGCCTTTACACTGCCTTCCCACCTGCGATTTTAGATGGGGGCTACAGAAAAATCCACTTTGTCAAAAGGCTTTGCTCTTGTCATGATGGAGAGATAGAGACTGACAGAACATGTCCTTTTACTTTGCCCCTATTGCCAAGATGTTCATACAAAGATTATTGCCCCACTGCTTAGAACAGGGGTCAGCAAACTTTTTCAGCAGGGGGCTGGTCCACTGTTCCTCATACCTTGTGGGGGACCAGACTATATTTTTTTGGGGGGGGGATGAACGAATTCCTATGCCCCACAAATAACCCAGAGATGCATTTTAAATAAAAGGACACATTCTACTCATGTAAAAACACGCTGATTCCTGGACCGTCCGCGGACCAGATTTAGAAGGCAATTGGGCCGGATCTGCCCCCCCCCCGGGCCTTAGTTTGCCTACCAATGGCTTAGAAGAATAGGACAGGACATACCGAAAGACCAGAATAAATTGTTTGTGTATGCAACCACAGCTGCCAGGATGCCTTATGAGCAGAGGTGGAAGGAAGATACCATCCCAACCAAAGATGAGTGGCAAGCAAAATGAATGGACTATCCAGAAATGTTAAATCTATGGGAAGAATAGGAAAACAAGAAGAGTCTTTAATAAAGAATGGGGAAGTTATATAGATTATTTAAAGAACTATTGTAAGTAATTAAATACCTCAGCAGGATTAATATAAAATCAAGCAATTAGAAGGTGATTTTGGGGTGGGGGGGAAGGTAGATAGAATCTTTTAAAAAGAAGTCAAGGGGGAGTTGCAGTTTAGCTAAATGATTTTTCATTGTTGTTGTTGTTGTTGTTGCTGTTGTTGTTAATATTAATATTATTCTCCGGCCATCTGGCTGGGTTTCCCCAGCCACTCTGGGCGGCTTACAGCATGTATATTAAATTGTAAAACATCAGACATTCAAATTTTCGCGATACAGGGCTGCCTTGAGATGTCTTCTAAATGCCAGATAGTTATTTATTTCCTTGACATCTGATGGGAGGGTGTTCCACAGGATGGGCACCTGTGGAACCAGAGAAGGGTGGGGAGGGAAGTCAAAACAAGGGATACAGATGTAAAGGAAGACTATTGTTGTTAAACTGACAACTGAAAATAAAATTTATTAAAAGAGAGAGAAGGTGATCAGCTCTTCAGACCCATTTTGCCTCCCTCACCTCCACCCTTAATTGTTACCTGGAAAAGGTACCTTTCTTCCACCCTTATATTTCTCCTGTCCTTTCTCCAAACCACCTCATCATCTTTCTCTTTAAACTGCTGTGATATCATGCGACATTTTCTGGCTCTGGTAGCTGAAACTTAAAATCGCTGTTTCTTTGAATGTCAGTCATCAGGATCCTTGTGGTGGGTAGCTAAACCACAAGTCTTCTTTAACTCTGTCACACAGAATAAATGGCAAGTGTGGGCTTTCATGCTTGCACAGAAAATAGTTTGTGGGGGGAAACAACAACAGGTAAAAGGTCAAGAGGAGCAACTTTGTAGAAATACTATAACACTGCTGGTATTAATAATTAAATGGACATGAAATCTCAATAAATATTAAGTTCTTTGCTTTAAAAACAACAACAGCCCAGTATACCCAGTGGCTTTTTCGTTCAGGCAACTCAATTTAAATCAGGGAACTGACAAACCTTATTTTAGTCTATCTTAGATGATTTTTTTTTCCTACAGAAAGGCAAAGCACATTTCTTCCTAAGTCGGGATTTATGAAAGGTACACTTGATTTAACAATACTATTCTGATGTGTAATGACAGACGAGCATTCCTTATATATTCTGTTAATCTTGAGACTTGCATTTTCTCAGAGTTAGGATAGGAATTTGTACAATACATTAACGTACAGGCACACCATAAAATTGAGATACTTCATTTGGTGCCTTATTTTTCCGCACCCCCAAACTGTATGTGTTATTGGAAATACCTTTCTCTCTGTGTTGCTTTATTCTAGTGCTCCAGAATCTGAATTTCAGTAATCCTGCATATGGTGATAAAATCAGCTGAAGATTAGATTTGGATGCTTATGGTACTACATTTTTTAAAAAACAAACCCCTAAACAGTAGGTTTTTGTTAAGAAATAAGAATGGTTCAACACTGGCCATTTGTTCAAATATATACCATTTCCATTCCATATTTTCTAAAGATTTTTTCGTGAAAATGAACACAAATAATTGTGTTTAATGCTTAAGAAATGATACATCTGCAGCAGATTTCCCTTGCGAGAGGATTAAGGGATTTACATTTTGTGAATACAAAAATTAGGTTGTGCGTATATTGTGTTTTGTTTTGTTCAATAAAGCCATCACATCTATGCCAAGTCTTTCCTTTCTCAATGTCACATTCTTATCTCTATGGTTAGCTATGGGGTGCCTCTTATTGACACTATCCTGTGCCAAGTAGAAATGCGGAGGTTTAGGGATGGGCAAATTTGCAAGGTTTTGGTCTCTCCCAATTTCTTATTCCCCCCCCCCTTCGTAAGTTCAGTTCTCCGCCTTTCCACATCAATTCGCAATTATTGCTATTTTAAAAGTCCTTCTGAAAATTCACCAGCATTTCAGTACAAAATGTCTACTAATATACACATTTTTAGCACACATTCCTGCTAATATATACATTTTGGCAAGTCATTTCCTCTAATGTGATGTATCTTTGTGTGCATACATGCATTTCTTTGCATTCTTTACACGTTACATGGCTGGAGAAAAATCAGGCAAGTGTGAATTTTGAAGCATGGCTATGTTTCGGTTTACATATTGTTCCAGAAAGTGCAAATTAGGACTGTTTGCCTTTAATTGTGAACTGAATCAAGTTTATCCCTCATCTTTAGTGAGGCCACACATTGGTTGATCTCCAGTGGTTGATCTCCAGTTTTGAAACGACCCTTCTTCAGAGGACCAACAAACACTAAGCTTAAATATCATCTGAAACATAAGATCCTGTAAAATATTTTTAATTTTTTTACTTAGGCCAGTATATTGCGGCCACTGGTCACCAGATGAACAGTAGGTATCTTTAAGCAGCTTATATAGTTTGGATCATTGTTCTGACCATGAAGCACCTTCTTCATTTAGTTCCATGGAAGGGGCACCTCCACTGGGAATATACCTGGTGGATCTGCTCTTCCATTAAAAGAAATGGAATGGTTGAAGGAGCTTGGTATGTTTAGCCTGGGTAAAGAGGAGACTGAGAGGAGATATGATAGCCATCTTCAAATATCTCAAGGGCTGTCACATGGAAGGGGGAACAAGCTCAAAACAATGGCTATAAGTTACAAGAAAGGAGATTCTGACTAAACATCAGGAAGAACTTTCTGACAGTAAGAGCCGTTCGGCAGTGGAATGGTCTCCCTTGGGAGGTTGTGGACTCTCCTTCCTTGGAGGTTTTAAGAAGAGGTTGAATGTCCATCTGTCATGGATGCTTTAGTTGAGATTCCTGCATTGCAGGGGGTTGGACTAGATTACTCTTCCAACCCTACAATTCTATGATTCTATGGATCAACACAGTGGGGGGTTTGTGGCTTGTTACCATATATAGTTAACTTCATTGACTCTTTTCAGATAGGATAAATTATATAACCAAATAAACTTCCATAAAGCAATGCCCACTCCACTGCTAGTAGTTGACATGAAAGGGAAATCCTAAGAGCTAGGGTGTGTGTTCAATTGAAATTGATGGTGTTTAATTCCAAGCACAGCATGTTTTGAATTATGATATACAGGGAGTCCACTCCTAAGATGTATTTATTTTAAATATCTCACAACCTTATAAATATGAAAGCATTCCTTTCCCCTGAAAACAATAGGAAAGCAGTTCCTCGTTTGCATGGGAATAGCAATTTAGTACAAACCCCAGAATGTTTCGGCTCCATCCCTGCAGTTTATTGCCTTAGGTTTGCAAACTGCTTGAACAGCCATCAGCCAAGAAATGTACATGTCATCTGCAAATCACAAATCACAGATCTTGACTCGAGTGATTGCACAGGGAGAAGTGCTGAAGGGTTCACAGTGGCCAGAACAAGACTTAAAAGTGATGTGAAATAGGGAGCAAAAAGGGCTGCAATTGCCTTGGAGCCTGAAATAGACTTAGCTTCAATGCCACGGAAAGAAAAGAAAAAACCACCAGCTTCTCCATCATTTCTTTAAAGGTCAGGATTTTTGTAGGTGGATTGGGAGAGCAGTGGATTGCAGATGCGTTTAACAGCAGGGTATTTTCCGCTGCCATGACCAGTTAAGGAAGATTTTCAAAAACACATCTGCTGGTAAACAGTTTGGCCCTACTCTGGGTCATCTGCCTTATCTGTGCTCATTGCTGCATGAATTCTTACCTGGATAAAGTCCCAAACCTCACATCAGTCAAAGTTAGGCTTTCAGTACAGTCCATTACATTTTTTAGAGAGGTACCTCAGCGGCTTTCCATTCGGATTTTTTCCTTCTTCTTCTTTTTATGATGTGGGTCTGCTACTTTGCAAACATATGAAGCAAACACGAATGAAAGATAAAGCATGTTCTTCCACCACTGTCTATTCCTAGGATGACAATCAGAAGGTAGGATTATTTTATTTTATTTTATTAAAAAAAAAAACCCTGAAAACTGCAAGCACATTTGCAAAGCTAAGCAGGGTCCGATATGGTTTCAAACTGGATAGGGGGCCATGTATTGAAATTCCTACATTGCAGGTGAATGAACTAGATGATCCTCAGTGTCCCTTCCAAATTTACAGTTCTATGATTCTATGAATACAGATAACAAAGGGCACCTTTGAATGTTTCAATGTGCAAGGAGAACAAGAAACATAAATGCATAATAAATACATATGTCCTGCAGGTTTGTATGTGGCACCTGGATCAGAACTTTCCAAGCATCTAGAGCAGTGGTGTCCAAACTTCTTTCAAAGAGGGCCAGATTTGATGAAGTGAAGAGCCATGGGGGCTGACCAAAGGGCCAACCAAAGTTGTTGACCTTGAGCTTTTTTAATGATTTTACCCCAGTAAATAAACTTCCACAGGGGCCGGATTAAACCGACCAACAGGCCAGATTAGGCCCCCGAAACGGACTTTGGACATGCCTGATCTAGAGTGTAGTTTTTCCAGAACAAGAGTGATGTCATTCAACAAAGTGCCAGGGTAATGGACCAGACAAGGGAATGGAGTGCTAATGAGGCTTCCAGGTTTGTTTGTGTCAGATTAGCACAGAAGTTAGTTCCAAGTAAATTCCATTAGAACAAGTTAGTTATGACTAACTGAAGTCACAGGGCTGTATATGAACAAGAATACTGAGAGTAGACCCACTGGAATAAATGAAATTGTTAGTCATAAGTAGTTGTCCATTATTTCCATTGGTTTTCTCCTAGTGTGACTAATAACACAGTCCTAACCATGGCTACTCTGAAGTGAATCCAATTGAATCAAGTGAGGATTACTCCAAGGTAAACGGGGTTAGAATTACAGCTTTCATTAAGCTGCTGGACTGGAGCTTAATTGAGGTAGTCCTGTAATTTTGCATCTATTGCTGGTGTGGTCCTTTGTCATGATACACAGTGAGTATAGGAAATCAGGTAAGGACTATGCTCACTGGATCAAGTCAATGTTGTTCCACAACACTGTGCACATGGAGTCTTCAACAACTAAAAGAAAGGGGTAGCCCCAGATCACACGGAGTTTCATGTTCATCCCAGACCACTGCAGAATTGGAAGACATTTAGTAGTTGTAGTAGTAGTGGTGGTGGTAGTAGTAGTAGTAATTTATATGCCAAAATAGCTTCCAATGGTGGAAGGCGGGATGAAATCATTGAGTAGTGGAATTCAGCCACCATCCCATTCTGTGTTTATTATGTGTTCTTCCAAACCAAGGAAAACCTACAGCCCTCGGCAGAGACTCTAGAGCAGCTCAAGAATCACTGTTTGGCCTCTTGTCACACATGACTTTTTCTGGACACGAACCGATGGGGTGGCAAAAGAGGGCTCTCATTCTATTTTGGGACTGACACCACAAAGTCAAGTGAATTAACCTGCACAGTCACAGTCATGCTGAACAGCAAACGATGCCTTCTTTGAGTAAACGGCTGCCCTCCAAGGAAAGGATGTATGCCTGTACTAACAACTTTGCCCTGGACAGGGCCTTTGCCTGCTTGCCCATATGCACCCCAGAAAGAGCAGAGTGATCAGTGGTCAAATTCCAACAAGAGATGCCAGGGGCCTATCTCCCTAGTGAACCAACGACCAGAGCCCTGGGGTTGTGGGGTTGGTTGCAGCCCTTCAAGGTTAAGAGAAAGGCTCTCAGAGGTGTGTTCCCTCCTTTTAAAATTACTGTTCGGACTCTTGAGTATTCCTGGACAGAACATTTGTGTGCTCTGCTGCACTTCACACCTCAGATATAATTCTACAGAGCAGTGATGTGGCCCAGAGCATGCAGCCAGGGAAGGACAGTGGCCGGCCAATGATCCAGCGTGTTTGAGAGGCCTTACAAGCAGGTGACGTCCCCCACAATTGGCCTCCTGCACCACCATCTCCAACGGCTAACAGAGGCCAGGAATTTAGCCAGAGCAAGGAGCCCTTTCCATATCTGCAGCGGAGTATCTGAACGCTGGAGAAATCGCTGCCGTGCCAACGACGAATCCCATTTTCTCTCTGGGAAATTCCTTTAAAAGAGGATTAGACCAATTCATGGTGGATGAGGCTCTCAGTAGCTGCTAACCCTGATGGCTATGTTCTATCTCCATTGTCAGAAACGGTATGTTTCTCAACACCAATTGCTGGAAACCGCTCTTGCATTCAGGTCGTGCTTCTGAGCTTCCCATCAGCATCTGGTTGGCCACTGTGAAAACAGGATGCTGGACTAGATGGGCCACTGGCCTGAGTAACTCATTTCAGGTGTTGTTCTGAGACTACTTAAACATTCCGATCCAAAGTTGTCTCAAAATAACATCTGAAATGAGTTACTATAATATCTGATGAGTTATTGTCATATGGGCTCTTGCCTGGAAAAGCTTGTGCCACAATAAATTAGTAAGACTTTACAGAGTCTTTGTCTCCTTTGCAGCAACATGTATATTAATTGGTCAGTTAGCTGACTGATGGGTTGAAAGTTAGGGAGTTAATCAACTGAAAATCCTTAAGCCTTTGAGGAGGTAGATAACATAATAAAATAATAATGGGTTTAAAGGCATGCAATGGACCAACCACTTGAGATGCATGATATTCACTTTTATTAAACCATTTTGGTATTAGGCAATTCCTTTTTTTCCTCTTTTGATCTTAGGCAGCTGATGTTCTATCCAAAATGTGAAATGTTAAAAGACAGGGGGTGGGTCAGGAGGGGGAAATCTCCATAAAACTGGAAAAATAGGAATGCAACCAGGGAGACAAAAGGGCTTTGTGGAATGTTTCTTCTGTGCTGGATAAGTATTCATCCACTCTGCCCATATTTGTAAAATACTTAAATCTATCTAAGTTATTTAAGTTGGCTAAATGTTTATTAGTCCATAGTGAGTGAGCGAGACTCTCTGCAGGGATCACAGAATGGAAATTTCCAAGAAATGCCTGCAAAAGATTCAGAACATTTTCAAACTGAACTGTAATGAATCCACCATGTCGGGGGAATGGGGTTTCTTACTTGGTTATTTAGCTGTTTACTTATGAAAAATATTGACGCGATCTCGCCTATGGAGATGCTTGACACCACTGGTAAACTGTTCCTATGTGTTGAGGAGTTTAATTATGAATGGAGTGCTTGTTTCCTTTGGTGTCTCCTTCCAGTCCCTTTTGCCCTCCTCCAAACATCGAAATGGTTTGTGAATGTTAATGTGTGCCTTGTTGGGGTGGGGTGGGGGGTAGAGAGTTCTCTAAAATGTAAATGACGGGGGAAAGACATGGAAAATGTGTCTTAATAGGCTATAACTGTGTAAGGAGGGGGCAATGCAAAGGAAGGGATTTTCCGTTTTGTTATTGACCAACTAGTCAAACTAGTCAAAACTATTAAAACTTATTCACATTTGCTGTGGGAAACTCTCGTTTATCCCTGATCTAGGTCAAGGATCAGTTTTCTAGATCAGTTCTAGAAGACAGATTCTCCTAGGTGGATGAGCTCTGGTGGACTTGGCTGGTGGCAATGGCAGCAGCAGGTAAAAAAATGTAAAAAGGTGACTATGGAGTTGCAGCGCTCATCTCGCTTTCAGGCCGAGGGAGCCAGCATTTGTCCACAGACATTTTTCCAGGTCATGTGGCCAGCATGACTAAATCGCTCCCGGTATTCCGTGATGGAAACCAGAGCGCACAGAAACGCTGTTTACCTTCCAGCTGCAGCGGCACCTATTTATCTACTCGCACTCTGCATGCTTTCGAACTGCTAAGTTGGCAGGAGCTGGGACCGAGCAACAGGAGCTCACCCCGTCACGGGGATTCAAACCATCGACCTTCTGATCGGCAAGCCCAAGAGGCTCATTGGATGAGACCACAGCGCCACCCATGGCAGCAGCAGATGGTTATTCAGCTGAGGGGTTATTCAACATGGAAGAACAAAGGTCATGGGACAACTATAATGGGTAACAGTGGATGCTGGTTCTTAAGGGTGAATGGAGCTCTGTGCCCACCAGCTTCAGTTATCTCCAACTGCCTTCCTTCCTGCTTACAATCAGTCCAGAGGCTGGGAATGCTTGTCAGCTTCTTCTTCCTTAATCTCAGTGTTTCCCTTGTCAAACTCCATGCAACGAGAATGAGTTGCTGGCTCTGCCTGTCATTAGCTCTAGCGCCACCTACTGTGGGCCTCCCTGCCTTCCTCCAGCCACTCCCAATGGGCACCAGCTGCCACCGCTTCAAAAACAGGCTAAGGAAAGGCGCCATAGCATCGGAATACCAAGAGGGGTGAAATATTTTGTCAGCAGAGTTCTGGGCAGAGGTGGAGGGCTGAGTGCAGAACTGAAAGGAGGGGATTTCTGTCGCTTCCCATCTTCCACCCATCCTCCTCTTCCTGTCACCATGCCACTATTGCCATGAAACCCTCTGTCCAAAATTGAAAAGCCTGCAGATCAAAAAAAAAAGAGGGGAAAAAAGACCCAGGCATCAGAGCTTCATAAATATGTATAGATTTTCTTGCTTTATTGTGAGCACAGAGGGGTGGGGAGGAGTGTGTGGTGGAAAAATACGTGGATTCCTTCCTCTGCATGTGTGTCTTGTGAACAGCCCTTGTAGCAACCAGTGTGCGTTGTGCAACTCAGAAGAGAGAGAATACGCATTTGTATTTATGTTTCTTCATCCCGCTCTGTGCTCTCACCCCCTCTCTGCGCTCACTACCGCGGCCGCTTGCCAGGCAGCTGCTAATATGGGTCAAAGATACCAGAGAGCTCAAAGGATTGAATGCTATTATTTGAATGTCAATATGGTACTCCACACACCGAAATGGGATGGGTGAGGGGAGGGAACCCTGGTCCCCAGATACAAGTACTTCAGCATATAATGCACAACTTTCATCCCAGCAGATTGAAGGCATCACCTCTCTGATGCAATCAGTTTCTGAAGCTGAGCTGAGGGCTTAAGGTTCACAGCCAGTTTTGGGGGGTATACTCTGCTGCCACACTGAGTACGAACCGCGTTGCCGTCTGAGTCTTCCCTCTGCTTCTATTACTTTCTCTCTCTATTTTGCTCCCAAACATTAAATGTTTATGGGTTTATCAATCCAAATTTTAAAAAATACAGAAATGGATCATGCTGCAATACAGAGCTATCTGTATCATGCAATACGTAACAAAATGGAACTATCCCCATCTCTCTCTCTCTCTCTCTCTCTCTCTCTTACTCACGAATGCACACATATACACTTCTCATTTAACTCCACATACCCTTTCTTGTTTGTTACGGGCACATAAGATAGATTTGCAATACGTCCAGAATTTCCCAGAAATGGCCTGTATTCGGTCCTCTTAAACAGTGTTGGGGGAGGGGGAATCGCTAAAATGTCATAAGTGTAGATTTTGGAGAAAAAAGCTCAACAACTTTTGGCAAAACTATATACATAAAAAAAACTTTGGATTTTCACTTTTTGAAATATGACAACCCTAACATGAGAAAATCAGAGGTAAGCAAGGTTGATGAGTAGCAAGGGATGGGCAGATTGATCGATTTTGTGTCTCGTTTTTCTATTCTTAAAATTAGTTCTCTATATTTTCACTCAATTACAAAAACAAACCTCATGATAATTTGTCAGCATTTTAGTGCAAATTTCCTCTTATGTACACATTTTGAGCAATGAACACATTTTTTTTTGGCAAGCAATTACTCCCAATATAATGCCTTTGGTATGCTATTTTCATTCATTTCTATATGCATTTTAGGCACCCATCCTCCTAATAGGTGCCTTTTTTGATACATTATTTGGTTGGAGAACTGCATCGCCCAATGCAGCGAAGTACGGATTTTAGCAGCGCTTCTGTTTGTGAACTGCATGTTGGATAGCTCCTCTTTAAAATGCACAGAGAATCAAATTTCTTCCCCATCTCTAATAATAGCACAAATTCACAAAATAGAAAGAAAGACAAAAAAAAATTGAGGGAAAGGAAAGAAGACAAAGAGGGAAGAAAGAATTTATCACCCCCTTCCGAAGAGAGATCTTTTCTTTTCAAACACATTAACAAAAATATCACTTCTCTCTCGACTTTCACACCATGAACCAAAGGTGTATTAAGTAAAGAGCTGATTGCCCCAATCCAGCTAGGGGCCAAACACATGTGGAAGCAAGCTTTCACACATGTATCAGTAACTGGGTGGCTGGTTGGGGAATCGAGCATACAAATAACTGCTGTACGCAAAAGTCCCCTACCTGCTCCATCAGCTAGGCCTGCGCACAGGTCAACTGTATGGGATAGGGAGAGGAAAAGAGGTGGGGAAAGCGATCCTACGTTTAGGAAGCCAGTGGAATTTAACACAAGCCAAAGTTAAGCAGGCGTAAGTTACCCCTATTGCTAATTCTGTTCAGGAGCAGGGCTGAAACATGCAGAGGGGAAAACAAGCTTATATGATAGAGTTTGACTTTTTGCCACCGTAAATTCTGCCAGGTTGCAAGGTCACGTGACTGAGCGGAAAGGGGATGCCTCCGGAATGCCCCCCCTTGCAGCGGTGGAGCATATGCCCGCGCTCCCCAGGGCGGGCGTGGTGCAGAGGGTGCCCTCCCAGGTGCGGGGTAGCCACTTGGGTGCCTGGAGCAGCATGCGTGCCCAGCAGCTGGGGTTGGAGTGAGTTGCCCACGGGGGTGGAGAGAGACATCCATGACGGACATTCGGCGCGCTGCCCGCCCGCGACTCCCAAGCCTCCCTCAAGCTGTCAAAATGAAGGGGGCAGAGGGGAATGCCTCCGGCAAAGCGGTGCAGCTCACCCCTTACCTCGACGGCTTGGGGTAGGCTTGGGAGTCATGAGCAGGTGGCACGCCAAATGTCACCCCCCTCAGTGAGGGCATTCATTCATTCGCCCATTCATTCATTTGCTGCATTTATATTCTACCTTCTTTTTCAAGGAGCTCAGGGTGATGTGCATGGTCCCCCTGCCATTTAATCCTCACAACAAACCTGTTAGGTGGGTTAGGCTGAGAAGAAGCGATGGGTCCAACGTCAACCAGTGAGCTTCATGACCAAGTGAGGATTTGAACCCTGGTGTCAGGGAATGGTCTGAAGATGAGGACTGGGGAATGGACTCTTATGGCAGACCAGCTTCTCTCCAATGGAGAGCTGGAGGGGAAAGAGTCACGCCCCCCCCACCTTGTCAACGGTGTATTCAGAAGCAGAGAGAGATACAGAAGCTGAATAGCTTAGGGGAAATTTACCCAGTTTTGAGATAATGACAAGGGAATCAGAAGGGAGGGGGCAGCTAGTCGAGATGTCACTTGAGAGTGTGGGGGGGGCCTCACCATGAACTCAGAGGTCCGAATGTATCAGAGAGCAAAAGAGTCAGAGGGAGGGAGGAACTTCCTGTTGGCGCCCAAAATGCTACAGAAGCCGGAAGGATGATTAGACTAGGCAACTGCACCCTCCTTGTGGAGAGCTGTGTATTTGTGCTTGCAACATGATGCTGTAATAAAAGGACTATAAATCTATCAACTGCTCGTTAATTCTTATCTGTGAAGTTACCGAAGGGAGAGGAGGACTCTCCACGCCTGACACCTGGGGTCCCAGGTCCTAGACCGACACCCTAACCACTACACACCACGCTGACCTCACAATACGGACCTCATTTGACTGCAAAAAGAAAAATGGACTGTTTGTAATATTTAAAAGAGATGGGGATTGGGGATTGTGGTGGCTTTGTTGGGTGAATATCTAAATATGATAGTTGTCTAAATATCTCGGGAAGCAACTCAGAAGCTTCCTAGCAAGACTCCATGCAAATACCCTCTATGCTTGTATGATCAATGATTCAGTAGGCAATGAGGGGGACTTCTTCTCTGTTCATCTTTGATTTTTGCACTGAACTATGCTAAGCTTGTGTTCTGTAGATGAAAGCAAGTGATACAGTTTATGCTAAAATGACAAACCAATTTGAAAGTGAATGCATCTAATGGCAAGAGGAACTTAAGCATACGGGTGACACTCGCTCGTTTATTTCTCAGTGAGACCTGTCTTCCTGTGACACTAATAAAATAAAAAAGTGGGTCACCTAGCAAAGGTAATTTTCGTGGAATCCTGAAATTGTTGAGTCAATTTGATCCCTTTTTAGCTGAACACTCACTAAGAACAGCCAGGCTGGTGGAAACTCAGCTCAGTCATCATACTTGTCATTGACTGTATGTGAAGAGTTTATATCCTTAATGGGATCAAAGGTTTTATCAGTGATCCTTCATATAGGTAAACAGACGAAATATTCTTCTATCAGCATTGATTCCACACCTGACATGTCTTCTGCTGATAAGTTTTTAGCAGTTATTGTCCGATATACATATATATACACACACACTCCACAAAGAGCTATTAAATTTATAACAACCAAGAAGCTGGGAAACTAGAGTGGGTATTTATTTCTATCAAAAATTGCCCAGTTTGTCTTGACACAGCTGAATATTAATCATAGGATTTGTTTTTGCCTGTAGCACACTTCAGTTTAAAGATGGGGGAAGAAATCCAATTCATTTCATATTTAAAGGCAAACCTACGGTACCTTATTAAGTCCTACAAATTGGCAAACCTAGCAGCACAATCCTACATATGGCTACTCAGAATTAAGCCCCTGTTAATTCAACGAGGTTCACTCCAACGTATGGATGGAAAGGTCTGTCAATTTCACTTCTTGTTTTTTTTCAATATTAAATTCAGTTTTCCAGATTTCTGCTGCAAATTCATCAGCATTTGGGTGCAAAATTCTCCTAAATTCTCTCATTTCTTGTATGCAGTTTTTACAAATGTACACATTTTTGCAAACAATTTCTCCTAATATAATGCATTTTTGTGTGTTATTTTCACTAATGCATGTATTTTATGCACACACACCCCCCAGTACATAAAGGTAAAGGGACCCCTGACCATTAGGTCCAGTCGTGGATGACTCTGGAGTTGCGGCGCTCATCTCGCTTTATTGGCCGAAGGAGCCAGCATACAGCTTCCAGGTCATGTGGCTAGCATGACAAAGCCGCTTCTGGCGAACCAGAGCAACACACAGAAATGCCGTTTACCTTCCTGCTGGAGCGGTACCTATTTATCTACTTGCACTTTGACATGCTTTCGAACTATTCTATAAACATTGTTTGGTTGGAGAACTGCATCGCAAAATTCAGACAACTGCAAATTTCAACGGATGGCTGTTTTTCAGTCAGCACATTGTTTTGAAAAGTGTGGATCTGATAGATTTGCCTTTAAATTTCTCTTCCATATCTACTGCCAGGTAAGCTGGTATCAGACTCCAGGTCTAATAATTAAATATAGGGGAGTATGTATGGCTGCTCTTTCTCCCTTTTCTAAAGGGTTGTCCCATCCCCCCA
Organism: Lacerta agilis; assembly: GCF_009819535.1. Classification (NCBI taxonomy): domain Eukaryota; kingdom Metazoa; phylum Chordata; class Lepidosauria; order Squamata; family Lacertidae; genus Lacerta; species Lacerta agilis. The sequence continues at coordinate 24,326,138 of NC_046317.1, forward strand.
TCCACCCACCCACCCACCCCAGGAAAAGAAAAGAAAAGAAAAGAAAAGAAAAGAAAAGAAAAGAAAAGAAAAGAAAAGAAAAGAAAAGAAAAGAAAAGAAAAGAAAAGAAAAGAAAAGAAACAGTGCTGAGTATAAATTTAGTTGTCTGATTCCTATTGATGTTAATGGGAGTCACAGAGCTAACTCCCCATGCACCACCTTGAAAATGAACCTCTGAAAACAGAAAATCCTTGAGAAAGGGGGTTCATTAATAACTCAAGATGCTCTGAACCAGCTCCCTTAAGCAGAGAATGTTTATGTACACAAGTGTTTATTTAAATAGACCTGAATTTGAAGGGCACAGGTTAAAAAGAGAGGAAGGCAGAGCAAATAATAATAAATCCGGAGAAGTGTAATTTGTTGAAATTTTTGAAACTGTATGCCATGATGGTGTTCCTATGCTGTTGTGTCTGAGAACCAGCACAGAGTGGCAGGTAGGAAAAGGATAATATGTGGATGTGAGGGCATTCTGAAAACCTTTGCTGGCAGAAAGTCATCCAACTGTAATGGCAGGGGGAAGCTTTTAAACCTTGTCTGCTCCCCCTGAGAAGAGACAGTTCCAGTTGGGTGCCCAAAGTAAAGACAGAATAGAGATACCGGCAGCTACCTGAGTGTCTCAACAGGCTACATATGGAATTATTGTTCCCAGGCATAGGCAGGAACAGCTGTATAAGCAAATTGCGAAAGGCAAGATGGAACACATGCGAAAATGTATTACTCATGGGCCATGGAGGAATCATAGGAGTCAGAGACCTCTCAGATGAAGAACAAGATTGGGATCCTTCCCTCTACTCGTAGAAGATACTTTTTCCTCACAGGAGATACATATCCAATTGGATGCCTGATTAACTCGACCAAGTTATGTAGGTGTGTTTACTTGCTTGCAGAACCCTGGACAAGCTATCTTTTTAGATGACCAGTTATGAGAGTCAGAATCCAAGGGACCAACCAAGAGCCAACAGAGCAGAATGTATATTAAACCTAAGAAGGACCAGTTGTTCCTTCCCCTTGTGAATGTGCATCATTCATTTTGCGTTTTGCCTAATTTATGTTTGTGGTTCACTTCTCTGCTCAGGAACCTAAATGGAAGGTATTTCACAACACGGTTCTGGGGGTCAGTTCCCACCTGTTGCTTGTATGGAACAGGAACCAAGGTAAATAGGACTTATTTTTTCTTGCTGGCCCTCCTCTGCAGGGTGGCTCAGCAAATCAAACAAGGGTAAAACTCACAATGTGTTATTACATTACCTTGGGTAGCTAAGAGACACCATGATCCAAACACCCCTTTTCTCTCCAGCTGCTCCCCTCCCCTCCCTGCATCAAAGTAAATAATTTGAGGCAATCACACCAGCTAGCCCTCTTCCTCTCTTGCCCTGGGATTTTCAGAAAGGGCTCTAGTACCTATAAGCAATTTAAAGAACAGCAAGAGATAGAAAACCAGCAGTGGATAGGCCAGAGGAGTGATGCTAGTATGATTTGTATGGGAGCAGATGTCAAGCTGTTGGAAAGAAAAGAAACAAACCAGGACCTGATCTGTCAAGAGCTGCTTTAGCCCTATGTCCCCACCTGCCTGGGGTACTGTGTGTTACAGGTTTGAATCCCCACAGGTATCTTTAAATTCTCTCTCTCTCTCTCTCTCTCTCTCTCTCTCTCCTGAAGGGATCAGTGAGGGATAGGCCCAGCACTCAATGGGCACCTTGAGTTGTTTTGCTAGTATTGTTGCTGACAAATGTTCCTCCAAGGTCCAGAGATGGGTCAGTTGAGGCAGTGGGTGGGCCTCAGTTCACACCAATTCTCCACACAGGCTCACTGGCCCCATACTCAGGTGTGGAGAACTGAATGTGATGATGAAATCAGTCAAAATACTACTCTTAAGCTTAATTCACATTCAGGTCACTCTGTAGTTATGAAAACTTGTTTCAGGTGTAATTCAGAGATTTTTGAACTATTTCGAAGAATGCCTTTAAAATAAACAAATTCATTCCAGTTGTGTTGAAATTTGGAAGCTGACTTCAAGGACTTCCTTTTGTCTTTCTTTATAGTCGTAAAAGATTGTCATGGGATGAGACAGACTTCTGTTTGAAAGTGTTGCTCTGTTTGAAGAGCTGTCAGATGATGGACCAGCACTGGAAAGTGCTGTCTATCTGAAGGTCTGTCCGGTTCAAGTCTGGTTTAAATGGTACAGAATAAGAGAAGGGAAGATAGGGGCCTTGAAGCTGCCCATCAGCAGTTAGTATATGGAGGATGCTTGCAGGATACCAGGCCCATTCTACCCATTACTGCCCAATCTGACTCACTCAGTGAGTCATCAGAAGGTTGAGTTAGAGTAAGCAGAAAAAAATGCCACCTTGACGGATTTTTTATATTTTTATTTTGCAAGTGCTATAAGAAAAGGAGCAAGCTTTTCTGATTCAGCATGTCAGAAGAAACACACAGGAGACTTCCACTGCAAGCTAGAGATAGATACTGTCAAGTTTTAAATCTCAGGGAAATCTAGGCTGGTGTCAGTCAAATTACTTTGTCCATCAGTCTTTGAAGAAAATATTCTGAAAAGCTTAAAACGTCATGTTGGAAAAAAGATGGTGCTATTTCTACTGTGAAATAAGGGCATGTTTTGTATACCAAACCTGACAAAAAAATTCCAGCATGAAATAAACCTTTCACTATAGCTCGATCAAAGGTATTAACATAAGGACGCCTCCACACAATCACATTTGTGGAAGATTATCAGACAGCCATTGGATTGCAGTTTGCTACCAGATATTTTTCACTAGGCATATAGAGTCCACACCACTAGTTGCTTCTACCTCTGTTTGTTTCATTTCAATACATGCTTTCTTTATGCTCAGTATGATTTCTTTTTCAAAAGTATCTCTTTGCACTGAATGCTAATTTTTACAGTTCTCATTTTTGCCATCTGCACTGCTATTCCACTTCCTTTTGCATCACAAGAGTGGCAAGACCTGCCCCTGAATCATTCACCAACTGCCTTCAAAAGGTGGCTCTGTGTTTCCTGCATATCTCTCTCTGTGTGCTTGCAACAGAATAGAATTTCTTAATATGCAGAATGTATATTGAAAATATATTTTAAAAATGAAGTTATTATTATTACCAGGTGATAGAAAGCTTTCCAGCGTAGTTTGAGCAATTGTAGTTTCTCAGGCAACTACAGCTGGAAATGTCAATCAGACCTCTAAGATTAATTTCTAATCAGTTTCATTCATTTGGGTCATGGCTAGAGAACCTGTGGCTCAGCTGTGGTTGGATTAAAATTCCTGGTTGTTTTAAAATTGCTATTGTATGTGTATTTAAAAAAAATTAAAAAATGGTCACAAATACTTCTCTATTGCAAAGAAAACTCAAACCCAGCTGCTTTACAATTCTGATCCAAAGCTTTGTAGCTGCTCTAAAGGTTTACATTGTGCAATGTGTTTTGCAAAGCCAATGTGGTTTCAAGGAACATTACAACTGTATATGCAGGAGGGGGCTGTTTGCAATACATTCATCAATCTTGTCCATTTGGAACTCTCATTGTTGAATGAAGGCCACAATGCTGAGCATGTTTTCCTTGCAGTTATCTCCCTTGCAATTATTTGGACTTTCTTTTAGTTGTACCTTGCGTAATGGATAGATAAGTAGATAGCTCACTAAAATAGTTGTAAATGAACAGTTATGGACAGAAGGCGTGGCTAGACAGGAGGGTGAGAAAGTAACCATTGCTAAAGTGATTAGAAGCCAGGAGAAATGGAACAACTGAGGAACAGAAATCTGATGGAACAATTTGCTTAGGAGACACTATAAATTAATTCCCTGATCATCTAAAACAGTGGGGCCAACTTTTTGTGTCTCAAAGTGGGTGCACTTAAGAATTCAAGAATCAGACTTGGGGCTGAGTCATTTACATATTGTTGTAGTACCCAGAACAGCGGTATTATTTATTGGGTATTTCCAGTGTGGTGTAGTGGTTAAGAGCGGTAGATTCATAATCTGGGGAACCGGGTTTGTGTCTCCACTCCTCCACATGCAGCTGCTGGGTGACCTTGGGCTAGTCACAATTCTTTGAAGTCTCTCAGCCCCACTCACCTCACAGAGTGTTTGTTGTGGGGGAGGAAGGGACAGGAGAATGTTAGCCGCTTTGAGACTCCTTCAGGTAGTGAAAAGCGGGATATCAAATCCAAACTCTTCTTCTTCTTTATCCTGAGGTGGCCAATGGTGCTACTCAGAGGTTTATGATTGCAGTTTTGACCTGCTTGGCAGCACACCTGTGGTCTCTTCACAATTTGACTACTGTATATTCTGGAGTATAAGACTACTTTTTAATCCAGGAAAATCTTCTCAAAAGTCAGGGGTCGTCTTATACACCGGGTAGAGAATCTGCGTTCGAGTATATCTCAAACTCTATATTTTAACTAGAAAAGTTGGGGGTCGTTTTATACGCCCAGTTGTCTTGTACGCCGCAAAATACAGTAATTAAAGGGGGAGTTTACTTTCTGCACCAAATGCAGGAAGGGATGTGATAGGATAATTGATTATTTGAAAACTATTTAAGTTGATCAAATGTTTTGTATGCTAGCTGGTGGGGAGGAGTGGTGACTTGTACTTTTTGTTATATGTTCGAAAATAAAAATAAGCAAAGATATTACAGACAGCTTTTTATTTCAACACCCCAGTCGCTGCGCACACTCTGGGTTGGCGAAATAGCCCAACATTGTTTTCCTTTACAACAGTGCCCTCCTAGAAACCGAAGGAGATAGCAACCAAGATCAGGAAAGACTTTGTTTTTGTAGGACAGCCTTTTCCAAACTGGTTCCCCCACCCCACAATGTCGTTGGTCAAGCCCCTTAATATTGGACAATGGGCCTGGACCTGGACCAGGTTGGTGATGATTGTATAGGAAGACAAGGAGCTGTTTCCTTGATGCAATGCTGACCCTAATCTAAAATATTTATTTTCTTAAAAGGTAAAGGGACCCCTGACCATTAGGTCCAGTCGTGGACGACTCTGGGGTTGCAGCGCTCATCTCACTTTATTGGCCGAGGGAGCCGGCGTACAGCTTCCAGGTCATGTGGCCAGCATGACAAAGCCGCTTCTGGCAAACCAGAGCAGTGCACAGAAATGCCATTTACCTTCCCACCGGAGCAGTACCTATTGATCTACTTGTACTTTGACGTGCTTTCGAACTGCTAGGTTGGCAGGAGCAGGGACCGAACAACGGGAGCTCACCCCATCGCGGGGATTCGAACCGCCGACCTTCTGATCAACAAGCCCTAGGCTCTGTGGTTTAACCCACAGCACCACCCACGTCCCTATTTATTTTCTTATATGTAAACTAATCAAGTTTAGAGGAGGCTTGGTTGTTATTCTAACAGCAGAAGTTAACATTCCTTTCAGATCAGCTAAATATAAGCAAGCTGGGTAGCAACAGATTACAAGCTACGCTATTTGGTCTTAGTCTCTTTTTTATTATTCCAACTGTGGATCAATTTTTAATATTTTCCTCCTAGCAACCATTCAACCATATTTTGAGTGCAGCTGCAAGTGCTGCAAAGAGATAATCATGACAGGTGAAGGATGGAGAACTTTCATCCAGAAGACAACCATAGAGAATGGATCTAACTTCTGACACAGACAATTATGAGTGGTATGTAATGTCAATCTAGATAAGAGGACAAAAAGTATAAAGCAATCTGAAAATATTACCTCTTCTTGTCTCATCACATTTTAAACCACTGCTCTGCTTTGTCCTTTCTAGCGGCAGTGGGGGGTGGGGAATGGCATTCTTTATGGGACTTAAAGGTTTTCCTTAATGGGAAAAAATTGTGCAGGTTATTTTAATTAAAAAGACACTGGTAATATATTATTGCAGCTGGAGTCAAATGAATCAGTAGCCTAGTTTCACTAGTGCAAGGGTAGTGAAAGTGATACCCTTCAGTTGTTGTTGGACTCCAGCTCCCATCATTCCCAGCTAGCATGCTCAGGGATGATGGGAGCTGTAGCGGAACAACTTATGGGGAGCAGCACATTGGCAATGCTACAGCTCCTATAAACTAGCTTCATCTAGGTGGGGGTAGTGACTAGCAACCTGACTTATAATAACTGGAAGGCAGAGTTAGAGGCATGGGTCAACCCAGCACTGTGCATGGTTGCCGAGTGTCTAGCCACCCCTTACACGTGTCCTGCGGATGTCATCAAGGACAACTGGCCAATCAGCAGCCAGTTTTGCATGGTGCTCCATAAAGCATCTTCTGCCTCCACTGCCATTCTCAAGAGTTACTGGCAAGGGAAGGAATCCTCCTCTCCTCTCAACTTCCCTGCAGGAGTGGCTGGTGTTTCCCACTAGTGCTTCAACTGCTACTGCTGCTGAGCTCTGCCAACTCCTTCCCCAATCTCCCATGTTTCCTACACTTGCGGTGTTCACATCAAAACAAGTCAGTCCATCTAGCCTACTTCTGACTCTATCCTGATCGGCTGTAGCTTGCCAGGGTTTGTAGAGATAGATCCTAGTACTGGAAACCTTGGTCTTCAAGCAAAGATGGCAGGCATAGAGAAGGGACCTTCCACTTGCAAACCATGTGCTCTATCCTTGAGCTATGGCTCCTTCCTTGTGAGTCTATGAATTTAATTAATGATCTGTAGGGCATCCTCCTAAACCTGTATAAAGATTAAGAACATGATAACATAAGGTGAGCCTGCTGGATCAGGCCAGTGGCCCATCTTGTCCAGCATCCTGTTCTCACAGTGGTTGGCCAGATCCCTGCGGGCAACCAGTAAGCAGGATTTGAGCAAAAGAGCACTCTCCCTTCTTGCTGTTTCCAGCAACTGATATTCAGAAGCATTGCTGTCTCCAACTGCAGAGCATTGCCATCGTGATTAGTAGCCATGGATTTCTTCTCCTCCATGAATTTGCCTAATCTTCTTTTAAAGGCATCCAACTTGATGGCCATTACTGCTTCCTCTTGCAACCTTCCCTCCAGCACCTCCAGAACTTCTGCTAATATTGACGTTTCTATTTAGCCAGTAGTTTTATTTCCCAGTGTTCATTTAGGGAATAGCACCACTAATCCTTGGTCCCATCCGAGCTTCATGAAAGGGAATGGGGGCTAGGCAAGTGGACCATCAAACATTTGAAATGGTGGGTCCTTTTTTTTGTTGGTGGCAAAAGGACAACCACAGCCGTTGGTGCTGGACCGTTTTGCTCCTTCCCTGTCAGAAGAGAAAGCAGCTTGCAACATTTGTGGAGACCTACTGCAGACAACTAAAGCAAACAGTATTCAAAGAGCACATGGGGGGCATTTATGGAGCACAGTGGAACTGGATAAACTTTGAACGTATGGATCCGAGCTTCTGGAGTGGCTGTATCAAGTCAGATGAAAGGCTAATAAACACTGACCAAGGAAGCCTAATCTGCAGACAGATCAATAAATAAAAAGTTGCTGTTGTTTTTAATCAGTACAGATATCTCGGCTCTTTCCCTACTCTTGTAAATTTCTCTGGTGGTTTCCCCTTGGATGCCTTTGTAGAACTTTGAGGGCTGTACATCAAAAGCAAACGCTTCCCTTACTAGCAGCTTGATCCCGCCGTCTCTGCACATGGAAAGAACAAGACACACCAGCCTACAATCAATGGGCTACTGGCAGAGCAACAGTACTACACAACATGAGCAAAGTTCTCCCTTGCAATCGGTCCCTAAAAAAACTTTACAATAATTTGTTTGTTGCTGGCAGTAGATTGCAAAGCATTCCCCCACCCCTTCGCACACACATTTGCACAGCCAAGATTCATTACAAACACTTTAGGATATTTCAAGATTTATTTATTTTTTGAACTCTATTTCTTTCTACGAGAATTATAGCCAGGGGATAGAAATACCCTGTTTTTAAGTAATTCTGCTCCACTGCAGGAACCTTTATACTTTGATTCCTCAAATCCAATCCTCTTTCATTTTGTTGTCTTCTCCTGGAAACAAGAGCAAACAGTAGGAGCGTTCAGATACTTCACTTTAGTGATTCAGCTAACAGGTCTGATCCTTAGCCTAGACTCTATCAAGACGGCATCTCTGATTCTGTCTTAGGGACCACTTCTTGCTCCTAAACCCTTTGTTTAACTTGCGCCTTCTGATAATCTAGAGAATTATCCTCAAATTGCATCAGCATGGAAGGTTAATGTTGGGAATGACGTACAAATTAAGTTCAACAATTTACAAAAAAAGGTTCTATCTTTTTGCTGAATAATCACTGTAATAAGAAACTTAAGTACAGTAATGCCACTATCTTTGCCCTAATGTTTCTATAATAATAGCATCCAACCTACTTTATGCAATGCTGAAGCAGAACACTTTGTCAGCTCATTAAGCTCGGGGCTTCTCAAACTTTGTCCTTGCGAACAACATCAAAGTCAATGTCAAGAGGTCAATAAGAAAGCCAACATGAAGGGGAAAATAGCTCAAGCTGGCCTGCACAAAGAAAGACAAAAGGACATCATTGGGGGTGCTCGTTTTTGTGAGAGATGGAATGGTGAACAGATCAAGGAGGGAAAGGAACATGCTGTCTTTCAGTGGTCTTGGCAGGCATAAACAAATTGTGACCCACCCGGATGAATGCAACCCACTTAACAACCCCGTAGGACTATTTTTGCGGTCCTTGGCAGGCAGCAAAGCCCAGAGTTTTATCGAGCCACTCAGCTCATTACATAAGAAGAGTCTAGCATCATGTTTTCAACGTTAACAAGCCAGATGTGCCTCTGGGAAGTCCACAAGCAGTGCATGAAGGCAACCTCTCTCTTCCATTGCTTGCCCACCCCCAACAGCTGCAAGTTAGAGAGTTCAATTTAGTTCAACCTTCCCCAGAACCCGAGGGCGCAATTTAGCCATCGATTCATGGCTTTCAACAAGGATAGCCTATGTGGTCATCCTGGCTGAGAATGATGGGAGTTGTAGTCCAACAACATCGGGAGGGCACAATGTTGGCCACCCTACCTTATAGCCAAGCTTCCTTCTATTATTATTATTATTATTATTATTATTATTATTATTATTATTATTATTTTCCTAATCCCCTTTTAAAACCATCTAAGACAGTGACTATTGCCACATCTTGGCTATAACTGAATTTAACTTGCATTTGCCATTGGGTTGTCAAAATCTTATTTGTTGTGTTTAATTTTAGGGTCTGCTGCAATGGATTCTCACTATGAAGGCAAATTTCTTTTCCAGTAGCTGTTTCCCACTATATGTATCAAAGCAGCCTGTACCCATGTCATTTTACTTCTAAGATACATTTGTTATTTTAGTAGCCCCTTCTAGAAAAGAGAAGTTGAAGGGACCTGCTGAGATTAATCATCATTTGCGGTATGTAAAGCAAATTCTGTATATGGCCCTGAAGTAGCCCCTTTGCAAGGACTGTCTACAAAAAGAAGTGCAAGTCATCATCTTCATTAATTCTGGGGAACAGATTCCCACCTAGCCTTTTCACTTACAGAGTTGTAACTACAACTGCAAAATACTGTTGGCTGCCAGACCCTCCTGAGACTTGTTCATTACCTGTCATTAAATGTTTTAAAGTTTGCATAATTGATCCAGCCAATAAGTCATCATTGATTTATAGGGGTCTGTCCTGAAGAGTCGCTTGTTAAAAATTCATAACACCAGTATGTGTCTTTACAATCCATTAGCTGTTTACGTACCTACAGACCTAAGATTGATTGACCTTGGACTAAGAGTCTTGTGGACTTTTACTTTTTTTTTATTCTCCTCTCCGTTCCCACCCCCACCCCCACTTCTTTTTAAACAACTCCTCAGTCTATAGAAAAGCAATACTTCAGCCTTCTTCCCTTGACAGCTATACTTTGAGTCCCCCCCCCCATCACAACTGAAACTTTACTCAAAATGATGAATAAATAAAGCATATTCCATAAACAGCTTTTCACTATTATTTAAGCTTGCGAGCTGTGCTCTGTTAGTCTCCTTTCTCCACCATAAGATTCGAGTGTGTAAATGTTCTAAAAGGCTCTGAATGTTTTATGATGATTTCAAGGAATGATGGAGTAATCGCTGCAGAGAGAAGCTATTAGTTTTAATATTTATATTGAGTGCTCTGAAACATTAATGTGACAGGATGTAAGATCAGAGCAGCGGGACATATTTACTTCACAACCACTGCCACGTGGCAAAAATATTTATTTTCTGAAGCTCTATGGGCCAAGTTTTAAAAAACACACACCAAGAATCATAATTTAGGATTGATATAGCCATTAGTGTCTCCTGGCGTTGTGAGTTATACATTCTGAGGAGATAATGCCTGATTATGGTATTGCTATGCATGAGTTAATCATCATGGGCACCAATACATATGACATCCATCCTGCTTCCTCGAGATTCCATTGATGAAGCCCACTGTCAACGGAACTGTATGTACCTATACTCCATCTTTCTACCTCAATCTGTTAGCACCTCAAAGAAAAGAAATCTCCATTAGATAGGGAGATAAAGCAAATAGGGATTCTTCTTTTTTACAAAAACGCCAAAAACCCACTATTTTTCAGTTTCCTTGCCAAAGATCCAGGACAAACCATCACCTTCCGGAAAGTCGCCCCAAACATCACTTCCACAATCCTGGTAATGTCCGGGAGATCCAGGATGTATGGCAGCCTTAAAAGTGAATGTCTTGTTTATTTATTTTCTTAAAAATAATAAAAAACTTGCCCTTCATCACCGTGTGGGATAAAATACGTTACATTTACACCAGCCAATGCAAGTATAAACAGGAAAATAAAATGAGCTGGTAAAATCATAGCACATATAGCAATAACAACTATTGTCAAAATGTTATCAACGCCACACAAAAGCCTGGTGGAATAGGTAGGTTTTCCATTAGCACTGAAAACTCATCGCAGCAAGCATCTATCAATGGCGGGAGCATTCCATAGCTAGTGCACCACTGCAGAATGAATCTTCTCTCCGGTTGCTACATACCTGGTGTGCCTTGGATACAGAGCAGTCAGGAGCACATCAGCTGTTGGTCTTAACACTCCTCTGCTGTTATGAACAGCATTATCATTTGCAGATTAGCATCAAATCTTCTTTGCTAAGAAAGAGGGTCTAAATCAGTGTGCCCCAAACATCAGAAAGTTGAGTCTACCTTTTTTCTTCCCCATTAGAAGCACCTTTTGCTCTTATATCAAAAAAGATTTCTTTTAGACTATCTAAGGGCAAGAAAGAACTGTGAAGAAGAAGAAGAAGAAGAAGAAGAAGAAGAAGAAGAAGAAGAAGAAGAAGAAGAAGAAGAAGAAGAAGAAGAAGAAGAGGAGTTTGGATTTGATATCCCGCTTTAGCACTACCCTAAGGAGTCTCAAAGGGACCCAGGTGGCGCTGTGGTTAAACCACAGAGTCTAGGGCTTGCTGATCAGAAGGTTGGCGGTTCGAATCCCTGCCATGGGGTGAGCTCCCATTGCTTGGTCCCAGCTCCTGCCCACCTAGCAGTTCGAAAGCATGTCAAAGTCCAAGTAGATAAATAGGGACCACTCCAGCGGGAAGGTAAACGGCATTTCCGTGCGCTTCTCTGGTTCACCAGAAGCGGCTTTATCATGCTGGCCACATGACCCGGAAGCTGTCTGTGGACAAACGCTGGCTCCCTCGGCCTATAGAGCGAGATGAGCGCCGTAACCCCAGAGCCGGACATGACTGGACCTGATGGTCAGGGGTCCCTTTACCTTTACTTTTACCTTTACCTTTAAGGAGTCTCAAAGCGGCTAACATTCTCCTTTCCCTTCCTCCCCCACAACAAACACTCTGTGATGTGAGTGGGGCTGAGAGGCTTCAAATAAGTGTGACTAGCCCAAGGTCACCCAGCAGCTGCATGTGGAGGAGCGGAGACGCAAACCCGGTTCACCAGATTACGAGTCTATTGCTCTTAACCACTACACCACACTGTCACCCATGTTTCCGTGTAGCTCATTGTTCTGCAGATGTTCTGTCCTCTGAGGATGAGCTTGTCCTATCATGACCACCTCCGGTAGCAGATGCTAGGGACAGCAGTGGTATTCCCTTTGACCAAGAGGTTTTTATCCTCCAGCACCAGGACTTGTGGCAGCAGTGATGTTTGCTTGCGACTGGCTATCTCACCTAGTTGCCTTGTCCCAATGCATCATAAGCAGCACTGATGAGGAAGGCTCCTTGCTGGGTAAGCAGGCAAAGGGGCAGCCCCACACTTCAGCAGGCATTGTGCATATTCAGGTGTTGCTCTGTTTTGTTCGTGTGTTGCACACCACTACCTCTGATGCTGCATTTCAGCACTTGTCTGAGTGGACAGCGAGCAGGTGCCAGGCAGAGTGGTGGCAATGAACTATTGGGAGACAAAACTATGTGTGCCACATGGCTTCTTGTATGCCCCCTAGGTAAGCTTGCTATCCTCGGGTCCAGCAGAGGAGGACACTGCCCCCATTGCTGAAGAAAGATTAAACTGATAGTCTAGTCACCTTCTGCACATGGAAAACTTTATTTTGCTTCTTCGTGATGAGTAAAAATCAAAAGACTGTTGTGTCTTAGGGATGCAGTCCTTGGTGAGTCCAGTAGCCACCATTGTTGAATCAGCCCTGGAAATGACTGAGTTAATGTTGCATAGGATTTTGAAGTTAAGTAGGGCAGAGCAAGCTATCTGTGCCCCCCCCCCCTTGCTAAGCAAGAGGGTAGAATGTGGTCTATCTTTTCCAGCAGATTTAGAAGGAAACAAAACTTTCGTCAATCTGCTGTGAAGCAGAACCTATTCACAATTCAGATAGAAATGTAGGAAGTTGCCTTATAGCAAGTCAGAACACTGGTCAATCTAGCTCAGTAATGTCTACACGAACTGGCAGTAGCTTTCTAGGGTTTCAGGCAGAGTTCTCTCCCAGCCCCTCCTGCAGAGCAAATCATACTGATCATCTTGTTAATTTATTTATTATATAACCCATTTTCTTCTGCTGTGGAACTCAAGCCAGTATGCATACAGAGGTTTCCAAAGTGCCGCATACACACACACACACACACACACACACACACACCACCCCCAAACCTGTCCCAGATAGTTTTAGCAAGGCTTTTGCATGATGCACATTCAAAGCAGGCTACAGTATGCCATAAGCAGGCAGCAGATACACAGCCCAATTGCTGTTGGCACAGGAACAGCTAGAACAGTAATAGAAATAGTACAGCTCTATTCTGCCTTGGTCAGACCACACCTAGAAAATGGTGTCCAGTTCTGGGCCCTGCAGTTTAAGAAGGGTGTTGACAAGCTGGAACATGTGCAGAGGATGGTGATCAAGATGACCAAGGGTCTGGAAGCCAAGCCTTACGAGGAACGGTTTAGGGTGTTGGGTATGTTCAGCCTGGAAAAGAGGAGACTGAGAGGAAATACGACAGCCATCTTCAAATGTATAAAGGGTTGTTCCATGGAAGATGGGGGCAAGCTTTATTTCTCCTGCTCCAGAGGCTAAGACCCAAAGCAATGGACTCAAGTTGCAAGAAACGAGATTCCAACTAAACACCAGGAAGAACTTTCTGACAGTTAGAGCTGTTCAACAGTGGAATTGACTCCCTCGGAAGGTGGTGGACTCTCCTTCCTTTTAAAGCAGTGGTTGGGTAGCCGTCTATCATGGACGCTTTAGCAAAGATTCCTACATTGGCAAGGTTGGAGTAGATGACCTTTGGGGTGCCTTCCAACTCTACTTTTCAATGATTTTATGAAAACCCGATGCAAAGTTCCATGGCTAGAGGCTACATCCAAGCACAAGCCATGGTGGCCTTTTGCTACACGTTCCTTATTGAAATGAACAGAAAGTGGGCAAGGTCAGAATGGCAGCTCTATTGCTTCTGGCATCTGTCTGTCTCAAGAGACAATGAAGTGCACCTCCAGGAATGAATGAAGCCAAACCTCTGTGTTAGCACCACTGAAGTGACTTCCCTGGGGTATAAGCCTGGGCAGTGTGTGTGTGGAGGTCCTGGGCTGCCCAAGACCCCACTCTCAGCCTTACTGATGTGCTACAAAGGAAAGCAAAGTAATGACGTTCAGCATCAGCTTGGCTGCAGGAGTTGCTGGAAGGAGGCGTACAAGATGGACTGTCATAGGGACTCCACTCCAAATTTGTGTGGGATTCATACTTTTCTTCTCCTGAAGATATCCCGCAAGGCAGTGGAGGTTTCGTATAAGAGTTTCCCTTGTCCCAGGTTGACGAGCCCCATCTGCCCCTCACTTCCCTCTGCAGCATGCGCAGAAATCGCCTTGTCGACTGTTGGACCCACTATTGATCTCGTCCACGCATTCTGCCAAAGCCTGTTTTCGCATGCAGGGGAAGTCCCTAACTCACCAAGGGTTTGAGACCCATTGGCTCCCTCTCCTGGTATAGCCGGCCGGTCGGAAGTTGTTTCTGGGGTATGGCCGCTGTTGCATGCTGACAGCTTCTAGGAGCCACCGGTGAAAGCTGAGCGCAGGGTGGGGACAAACTACCCCAGAAGGAGCAAGAGGTGTTCCCCACCAGGGGTACTACCCCTCCCCTAACACTCTATAGCAGCATAAGAATCATGTGCACAGTGTGTCAAACCACCCTCAAATAATAGAAAAAAAGCTCGTGGATTATTCTGAAGATCGGTTAAATATATTAAGACACACAACCTATGATGCTTCCTTCCCCCTGTGCTACTGAATTATTCCCGTGGCCTCTCTTCTCCGTAGCCAAGAAAACAATTTCGATGCTGGCAGAGTGATTAAAATATAGATTGTCAAATCTTGTAGGCTTTGGGTTATGTTTTCTCTTCCCCCCCCCTTTTCCATTTTAGCTGTTGTTGTTGTCACATAACTCACCTGCCAACTTGTTCTTGTTAATTCAGCCTCTTCTCCTCCTCCGCCTCTGCTTTGGAGACAGGGTGACTGAGACGGCATAGGAGAGGAGCGAGCAGCAGTTGCCGGGGAGAGATGAAAATGAATGCTATTTTCAAACCCTAAGCAGGGCCGCAGAGGCTAATAATTACATTAAAAAGGCCCTCTGTAGGTAGGTGCAAATAGGCTAGTCTAAACAAGTGCCACTCTCTTTTTTCCCCCGTGTGGGCTGCTCGAGACCGCTGTCATTACCTGACTAGACGGCCACCTTTCACCTCCAGCCATTGTGCTCTGTTAGATCGCACTAACGGGGAGAGTGAGGAACTTGTTTGCAGGGGATTTGTTGTCTCACGCTCCGAGGCAGCCGAGAGACTTGCCAAATGACAGGAAGACGCTTACATTCGCAAGGTGTGATTGCCTAAGTGTTTGACTGTGTCTAATTAGCTTGCCTTTGCTGGCTGGTAGCTCCTCAGTCAGAAGCAGATTGACTCTGCAGGCTTTAAGCAAAGTGGTTTGATTGGTGTTGTTATCATATGTTTATTTAACTCTCTCAGCAAAACAGCCTCGGAGCTGCACGTCCTTTTTATTTTCTCCAAAAAGAAAGAAAGAAAGAAAGAAAGAAAGAAAGAAAGAAAGAAAGAAAGAAAGAAAGAAAGAAAGAAAGAAAGAAAGAAAGAAAGAAAGAAAAGGGTTTATATAGCATGCAGCATTAGCTGCAATAACATGTGGATCTTCTGATAGGGTTGCCATGTGTCCTCTTTTTCCAGGACATGTCCTCTTTTTCCGTGGTAAAATTTCTGTCCTGGTAGATTTTTTTTAATTTGCCCAAATGTCTCTGGCTATACTTTCTGGATGGGACATAGACATAACTGGTGGCTGAAGACTTGCTTTCCTCTTCTCATCTCTTGCCCCCCCTTGGCAATATTTCACTTGGTGAATCTGGTTTTAGAAGTCATTGGGATGGGGCTGTTTGCCATCAGGTGACTTACCTTTCCCACCTGACTTGCCCCACCCTCCAGACCTCAGGTCCTTCATAAGGGAGCTGCTTCCAGAAGAGGAGAATTCAGGGGAGCTTGGCAGGTTTGGTCACACTGGAAGCAGAGGCTTGGGGGTGCTGCAGGAAACAACATGACAGTTATTTAGAATGGAGTTGGAGTGGTAAAGTGGCACCGAATTTAGGCATCACACAGGGCACCACTGAAATTTGAGGTCCCAAGTTCTGCCACTGCTTTCGGAAGAACTTTGACTGGCCTTTTGGACTGAGGCATTAAAAATGGGGGTGAGAGGGGTTAATGGGGGTCACGTTATCATCTTTGGGGCTACTTTTGAATTTGAAGTCATTGGCAATTTTTACTTGACCATATACTCATGTAAATTCTGATATATGTTAAAGAAATTGGGGTTTTTTATCTGTGCGTCATGTTGTAGTTGTATTGTGCTTTCTAGACTGTGTACACACCATACCTTTAAAGCAGACGCACAACCAAAATTCACAGCACACTTGACAAACTAGAGATCCCAGGATTCTTTGGGGCAGAATGTACTGACAAGCAGATGCCTCTGAGCAGTGCTTCTTTCCAGCGCTCCCCCCCCCCCATGCTAAAAGTGTGGCACTTACTGTAACAACTTCATTGTGAGCACCAGCACCATTTTTTAAAAAAGCACTCCCTCTTAGAAGCCTGGACCCCTGAGCACAACATCACTCTACTCTCCTGCAATCTCCAGCAACTGATATTCAGAAGCATACTGCCCCCAACTGTAGAGGGACAGCATAGCCATCACTGCCAGTAGCCAATTTTAGTCTTATCCTAAAATTGAGCGGGTGGTGCTGTGGTCTAAACCACTGAGCCTCTTGGGCTTGCCAATCAGAAGGTTGACGGTTCGAATCCACGCGACGGGATGAGTTCGCGTTGCTCTGTCTCTCAGCTCCTGCCAACCTAGCAATTCGAAAGCACACCAGTGCAAGTAGATAAATAGGTAGCACTGCGAAGAGAAGTTAAATGGTGTTTCCGTGCGCTCTGGCACTCGTCATGGTGTTCCGTTGTGCTAGAAGTGGTTTAGTCATGCTGGCCACATGACCCGGAAAGCTGCCTGTGGACAAAAGCCACCACCCTCGACCTGAAAGAAGAGATGAGTCCCACACCCCTTAGCCAAGTTTGACTGGTTGCAGCTTGTCCCCTGCTCCTCTCGGGACTTCTTTCAGATGAAAGGCAATGCCCAATAAGATATGCCCAAGATGTTTGCATTGCCTGACAGAAACTCCTCAGGATCCACCTTCTGGAATCCTGTGGGGTCTCATTCTTGTTTCAGTTCTGTTCATTGTGAGACTGCTAAATGAAATCCTGGAGATTTTGAAAAATCTTGAATGTCTGCAGTTGCCTTTAGAATTTGATTTGTTTTGACTATGCCATTTTTTTGACCATGCCATATGGCTCATAGCAACAAATGGAGCTATTTAGAATGTGTCACTTTAAAATATTATTATTAACAGAGATAGAAAGTGAAGAAAACCAAAGTCAGCAAAGTTAGAGAGACTTTCTTGCAATAAGCCAATAATAAGGCAAAGAAGTTGCATTCAGCTTCTGAACCTAAGACTTTTGAAAACACAATTTTCACATCTTGGTAAACTATAATTAATGATTTACTGTGAACACAGAGGTCGTTTTCCTGCTGTGCTCCTCTCCTACTGTAAGTGGGAGCAATAAACTACAGTCCCTGTCTTAGCATTATGTCCAAACTGGGAATTATAGTGTGCCTTTGTCCCAGCTCCCACACCACTGTAAATGTGATGTCCAGAGACTGACAGGTGTGCAGCCACCCACCTGTCAAATTGAGCCCATGAGGCCAATTCTGATAAGGATACCTGAATTAAAACCATAAAAGATATAAGAAAAATGACATTAAAACATCCCTCAAAAAGGCCATATATAGTTAAAAGCCAAAGGCCTGGTGAAAAATGAATGTTTTTACTTGGTGCCTGAAGATATGTAATGATGGTGCCAGGCAAGCCCCCCTGGGGAGAGCATTCCACAAGTAGGTTGTTGTTGTTGTTGTTTAGTCATTTAGTTGTGTCTGACTCAACTTTATATACACTATTTACACAATGGGCCCCACGTGATTGGCTAATTCCGGGATACTCCTGTATGCCAATCGGAGTGCGGATTCACTTTCACCTGGAGCTGGATTGGGTGGCTCCTGCGGACCAATCAGACTGCTGCAATCTCAATCCTATTGTTCTGGGACCAATCAGACTGCTGCAATCTCAATCCTATTGTTCTGGGACCAGTCAGACTGCTGCAATCTCAATCCTATTGTTCTAGGACCAATCAGACTGCTGCATTTTGGATCCTATTCAACTCAGTACATAACAGGCTGAAAACTGATTTACCAAGGGTGAAATCCTAACTGCACTTACCTAGGAGTAAGAGCCACTGCTCACAGTCTCTTCCTGCTCTTCCTCAAGGTCTTCTACAATTAGATCTTCTGAAAGGAAAAGAAGAGAAGGCTGGCAGTTAAAGAGACTTTCTTATATACACTGAACATACTCTTGGAAATTACCTTCATGTTGTCCTGGGTTTTTCTTGAGTTCCTCCAATGAAGGAATTCTTCTGCCATCTTTCTCCACATGAGGAAAGGAGGAGGTATGCAGAGCCTTCAGGGAAACAAAGAGCCACATGTGATTTTTTTCTGAACCTCAAAATAGGCCTCAGTTAGAGACCTTAGGGACTAATATTATTCAGAAATCAATATCTATATGCTGAAGGGTCTTACCCTTTGTGTCCTCTCAAAGAGGCGTCCAGAGGGGGATGCTGAGGGTGAAGGGGTGGGCAAGGGGGAGGTCTCTGGGAGAGGGGAAATTCTGTTCTTTCTTCCCAATCAGGAAAACACTTTTCTGAGTCTGGATAGCCTAGAAAAGAAAGAGAAATGGGGCTCACTGTTAGTGCTCTCTAACGCCTTTATGCTCAAGATGAATTCTCTATCATCAAATAATTTAGATGCTGAAAGAACTTACAAGACTTCTCGCTTTTCTCTCAATCACGGAATGATCCAAGCATAGGAGATCCCCAGGCCTTCTAGAGCTCTGGCAACCAATGACCCAGCAGAGGGAGGTGTCACAATGAACCTGGCGATGCAGCAACCTGGGCCCTGAGAAAACCAGTAGCCACAAGCCCTGCTCCTCTTAAGTCACACGACTGCAAGAACCATGATCAAACCCATCCATAGGAAGGTTTCTAGATCTACAGCCTAATTTTCAAGAACTGGTTCAACAGGACAAATAAAGGCGTCACACCAATAGGCAGACCAAACCCATGATCCCTTCATCTTGCTAATCCGATGCCTCTCAGTGGGCTACAGTAAATTTTGTACCTGTCTGAGACCATGAAGACATGAGGACATGGAGCTGTCTTCTCCGAGGCAGCACTAATGCGCCGGCACCCAAGAGTTGGAGCAGGTTTAATTTAAAATGTGTATAATTGCAGAACACCGTACCTTACCCTCAGCAATGAAGGGTTTCTCCTGCGTGCTAAGCTTTCTGAGCCGTCACATAAATTGGTGGCAGGAATAAATCTAACCTATCAAGTTACCAGATTAAAAATAAAACAAACTGATATTTTCTAGGGCTTTTGCTAATTGTCGCTTCCCGAACATGTTACACAACTCCCCCGAGCAGGTGGACTTGCTGGCAAGTTTCTGTGTACACACTGGAACCCCAGCTCTGCAAAAAAAGACCCTTCTCTTAGCTACACTAATTTGCCATGTCAAATTAGTGTGATGAAACAAATTCTAATTACACTGAAAGATCACTTAGAGCATTAGCGCTGCTGCTGCGGCCTGTTCTTCGGCTGCCTTATTTGCATATTAATCCTAGGGTGCCTAGGTAGATGACAACATGAATTGTCTTCTAGCATGTTTACTAATATTTGCAGAGGGAGGTGCTGGGAGGCAGCTGCTCCCAAAGGCTGGAAGGAAACAGGAAGTGAGAGATGAGGTGATTAACCTCAGCAAAGGATAGAATTTTCCCTTCTGCCTTTGCAGTCTATTTGGACATGACAAACCATTCCTGCATTTTAAAGATGCTAGCAGACCTATGAGCAGAAACTGGCTGGTTGGTGCAAATTAGCTAACAGTCCAACTCTAAATTTCCACCAAATACATATTTAGAATACACCACATTTGCAACAACCCCCATTTTTTAAGATTGCTTGACGTACGAGGATCGTTGGATAGACATAAATGATCAAGGCTGCAATAGGATGTTCTGAATATGTTATATATTTAATATTTCTGTGGCGTTTGGGGCTTTTTTTTTAGCCGCCTTGAGCTTCATTTGAATGTTGGCGTCAAATGGAGCTTTTTTTTCCTAGGGCAAATAAGAGCAAGCAGGTGTATGGTTTTCATCGGAATCACAGCAGAAGTGGAAAGGATTGAGGGTTCAATCCACATACCGCTTTATACCAAGTTGTGGGGGTTTGAAACTGAGCAGAGGCATTCTTCCACTACTGTCGAGTGTCAATGGAATAAGACATGTAGGGGGTCCTCTTCTCCCTGCTGGACAGGCAGAAATGGAGCATTCTGAGGATGGGGCAGGGATGAGCTGGCCTGGGGTCTTCTGATCTTCCAGCTGCTCTCATGGCAGGTTTAGGACCTGGGCTGCCTGCCCCCCCAACCCTTCCCCAGCTGCCACCATGAATAGCCAGGCTGTGAATGCAGCGGTAGCTCTTCTGTTCCTCGGAGCCTCAACAGCTACAAGTTTGGATTACAGTGGTACCTCTGGTTAAGAACTTAATTCATTCCGGAGGTCTGTTCTTAACCTGAATCTGTTCTTAAACAACTGGCAAGGAGGAATAACAGTTTTCCGCCTTACCATAATCATTGTTTATTCATTGTGCCTAAAGGCCAAACAAAATACTGAAATTAAATTAATTTATCTGTATACTTGTGGAAACTCGAAACTATATCTCAACTCTTTGTAATGTGTTGATTCTTTGCCATTTTTCCCCCTGTTTCATTGCACATTGTGTGAATGACTGTGCATGAAATAGACAGTGTTGTCTAACCTCCCTGCAAGCAAATCAGGATAAATGCTCAATTGGGAAGCACCCACACTCTGCTAGTAAGGTTTCGTCTGGGGCTCCTTTATTCAAATAAGAAAAGAGCACAATATTTGTTAGTTTGCTGATCTGATAACATGTTTAGCCAGAGTGGAATAGGGGAACCAATATGCAGAGCAAGAAGCAGCATAAGGTCTAGAGAAAGGAAAGTGGATGGCAGCACCAATGAAAAGCATTTTCTACCTTATAATTGAGCCAAAACATACTCCTTCCAATGGGATCTTTTCTACTGACTGCAGTGACACCAGGGTCAGGCCCTTTGCCCCATTTTCTCCTGAAGGAATGGCTAAAACATCTGTCTTATTCAATCAAGAATGCTGCCTTCTGGTTTTTTTATTTTTTATTTTATTTTACCATCTTATAGAATTATCTACCGGGGATATTATTTCCTGTGAAATGCCAACATATGGCTCAAAGAACTGTACCAAGTTATAATTGTCTATGTCATTCTATCAAAGTTTCATCTGAAGGTTAGCCCAGGGCCCCTTTCTTGTGCTATTTCTTCCTGCTCTTATTTTTAACACTGTCGGGGTTTGGGTGCTGGAGCTCCTCGTGCACAAACTTGGACTGCTCATGCACGAGGTACCAGTTGCGGGGAAAGCGGCCAGCGTTCCACGTGCTTTTGAGCACGGGCGCCAGCCAAGTCTCACAATCCGAAGGAAGCTGAGTAAGCCAATTGATGACTCCGAAGGTGCATGAGTTCTTAGTTGCCTTCTAAATGAAATGTTGCCTCGAGAAATAGAATATACCCTGACTCTGAATAGATGGACCAACTTAAGGAAATTAAAATTTTTACTTTAAACCTTTTACTCCCCCCTTTTTACCCCAAAGGAAGACAGACACCGGTTGTATCTTTAGTGGCTTCGGCAGAACCCGCGTAGGCTCGTCCCCTAAGCTAAGTTCTCCTAAGCTTAAAGTCCCTGCGTGCCCAATCTTCCGCGAGGCTAGCTAAATAAAACTAAAACCGAAATATCTTCCGCAAGCCTAGCCCTAGGCTAAACCTAAAAGGAACCTAACTAAGGCTAAACCGAATGATCTTCCGCGATCTAACTCTAACTAAAAGAAAAACCCATCCAACCCATCCAGCCCGCTCCCAATACCCTTAAACTAAACTTGACTTCAACTAAAACCCAACTAAAGCAAAACGGAAAGAACGCACGAACGTGCCTAAGCGGGGAGCCTCAGCCTTTTATTTAGGAACCAACGTGACATCATGATCAATGCCTCAACCAATAAAATCACTGTTGCTGCCCTCCAAAAAGGCGGGAAGCAAGCTTAACGCTCATTAATAACTTTGAACATGACCGGAACTATAAAATAAAGGCGGATTAATCTCATTAGTGAACCAAACTATTCATTCTTACTTTTGCTTTCGCTTTTGCGCGTATTAATACTAAAAGTAGTTCCCGAAAACTTCATTAAATAATTAAACAAATGTGGATCCTATGGCGGATCCGTGAAACGTATTCCGACATAACACAACTCTCTATTTCCCAACTTGCACTGTTAAGTAGGAGTCTCTGCTTTATGTGGAAATGGCTCAGACATTGTTTCTGAAGTAGCTGTTCAGGAATAAACAATGGGCCACAGAGGCGGCTTTTTATCATTATTACCAGTGTATTAAGGTACCATTAAGGTACCGAGACCATATAACACCGGTCCTGAAAGACCTACATTGGCTCCCAGTATGTTTCTGAGCACAACTAAAAGTGTTGGTGCTGACCTTTAAAGCCCTAAACAGCCTCAGCCCAGTATATCTGAAGGAGCGTCTCCACCGCCATTGTTCAGCCCAGACACTAAGATCCAGCGCCAAGGGCCTTCTGGCAGTTCCCTCACTGTGAGAAGCGAAGTTACATGGAACCAGGCAGAGGGCCTTCTCGGTAGTGGCGCCCACCCTGTGGAATGTCCTCCCATCAGATGCCAAGGAAATAAACAACTATCTGACTTTTAGAAGAAATCTGAAGGCAGCCCTGTTTAGGGAAGTTTTTAATGTTTGATGTTTTGTTGTATTTTTAATATACTGTTGGGAGCCGCACAGAGTGGCTGCGGAGGCCCAGCCAGATGGGCGGGGTATAAATAATTATTTGTTTGTTTGTTTGTTTGTTTGTTTATTATTACCACCATTAACAAGCATGATTAGGCAATACTTTAATTGATAAGTCATTTGTACAGCATTTATACTGAACCTCCTCCACCTTTCCCCCATCATTCTCCTTCAATTCCTCTTATACCTTCTTCCTTTTCGTAAGGGAGTGGCTGTAGCTCAGTGGTAACTTATCTGCCTTTGCATGCAGAAGATCCCGGGTCCAATCCCCAGCATCTCCACGTCGTGATGGGAGAGACCCCTGCCTGAAATCTCGGAGAGCAGCTGTCTGTCTGTGTAGATAACATAGGAGCCAACTCCTGGGGGCCGGGGTCTCTTCGGCCCATCCCAATAAAATACTTGAGGGGGCGGGGGGCTCAAGGTTGATGGGCATTGCCATTCAAATAGGGTGTGTGTGTGTGCTGTGTCATGTTATCGGTTTTGTGGAACAGGGCTTACCTGGGCCCCCCCAAAAAATTTTTATTCAAGTTGGCACCCCTGGTAGATAATACTGAACTAGATGGGCCAGTGGCCTGACTCAGTATAAAGTGGCTTTCTACATTCCATGTATTGTCATTTATATATGTAAGAAGAAGCAGCAGCAGTAGCATGTGAGGTGAGTCAGAGCAGAAGGACTCCTCTCCCACCACTGGTGGGGTGGGGCGAGGCTGAAGCAAGATCAGGGTGGTGCTGACACCTCGCCCTTGCCATCACTTCACCTTGTCGCATACCCATCCTGCCACTGCCAGCACAAAGAGGACAGAACAGCCTCCCCACCTCCCCTCATGCAAGAGGGCCTTTTCTGTGGTGGCTCCCCAACTGTGGAATGCTCTCCCCAGAAAGGCTTGCCTGGGACCATCATTGTATGACTTTAAATGCCAGGCAAAAACATTCTTCTTTACCCATTCTTCTTTATCTCCAGTACCAGGCCTTTAGCCATTAAGTAGTCTATGACCTGTGAAAATGTGGGGAGAGGACTGTTATTATGATGACTATTTTATTATTAGGCTGTCTGTCATTATGTTTTTTTTTTTAAATTATGTTTTTATCATTATGTTCTGTAATGGGATCTTCTGATAAAGGTGGTATAGAAATTGAATAAATTATAACAATTTATCGCATTACATAATCTGTGTGTAAATGTAATATTTTTTCCGTAATATTTGAGATATGTTTAATAAATTAGGCAGTGGGATGCCAACCAAACTGAAAGGTCTTGACCATGTTTGTTAGCCGGGCAGAGGGGATAGATAAGAAATCACTGGTGGCCATGGGGAATGATTTGTATTAAAATTATGCCATATTTTTTAAATGGTTCAAGTTTTGGGGAGACTGAGGTTCAAATCCCTGCTCTTTCACCACCTCTCAGCCTATCCTGCCATGCAGAATTGCTGTGAGGATAAAATAGGAAATGAATGAATTACGAATGCCACCTTGAACTAGAGGAAGGAAGGGATAAAAAATGTAATTTAAAAAATGGTGGAGAAGAATATCATATCTGGTGCCTATAACCAAATCCTTTTGCATTTTTTAAGGGGAACGTTTCATCTGGTATCCAAATTCTTAGCTTCACCTCCTGTCTATTAGATCTTTGAGGTAACAGTTGTTCTATAATTGGTGCCATGCTGCCACATAATGTAAAGTGCTACGTACATTTAAAACTTGCAAATAGTACTTGAATTCCATATTCACACTAATAAGAGTTCATCTTCCTGGTGGCGAAAATGAGTTTCGGAATGACAGTCAAAGGCCATGTATGGCTGACATGATGTTTTCTGTGCAGTCATTAGGTGGCTGAATACCTAGATTGCTGTGGAATGAAGAAAAGATCAAGCCTCTCCACATGTATATGTGTGGTGTCATTTAATTTCATTAAATCCAAATTAAAACAAGGCTCAATCGACCCAGTATCAATAACAAAGGAAACAGAAAGAAGAATTTGCAATAACAAGAGCCAAGTTGTCAGGGTTTTTTTTTACATAAAAAATACATGGTTGAAGAGAGTAAGAGGAATTCCACTTTTTAGATAACTCAGGCCACATTCAGAGAGCACTTTGTTCCATTTTCCTGACATTTCCTTACCAGCTAATTTCTGTGTTTTATCTTTCACACGATGTAAAAGCCAATCCTTGAAAGCTAGGGAAAGGAGTGAAAGTTTAGCGCTCATTTCAGTGTTAATTGTTTTCAGGGGAAAATCCATTTGCAACCCCATCAGCTTGGAAAATAGTGGGAATTTTGCGCTGTAATTTCATGTCACAAAATTTGGGTCATTCATAAGCAATATCTTTCCTTTGCTCCATTGTCTATGTGCTATGGAAAGACAGTGAGCCAGAAAAGCACAGCACGTCCACTTCCAACTGGTGATATCTCCAGTACCAAAGAAGTCTAAGAAATATATCCTACCTAACTTGATGCTTTGCACCATTTGTCTTGAAAAACTGTTTGTTTGTTTGACCTTTCTTCTTTGGATGATTGCAAATAGAAAGTAATATATGCAATATTAGGGCTTCCATACATCTGGGCATGACCAGGATTTCAAAGTCAGAAGCGACATCCGGGGGAATTCCTGGCTCTTCAGCAAGTAAACAGAGAAATTGCAGGTTTGGGGCATTTCTGTAAAAAAAATGGGCTTTGTCTTTTAAAAAAGCTCAAGAATTTTGGAGTTTTCCTAAAAATAGCTCAACAACTTTGGGGGTGTCCTGATCTTTACTTCTTGAGATACGGAAACCCTATATATTCTGTGCACTACTGCATTTGTTGGGTAGTGATGGTGTGTACACACACTCACAAACATGTTGGCATGGAACCAGGAAATCTGATTTTGAATTCCCATTCCATACTGGTTAGCCCCTGACAGCGATGTTTCCATATTACACCCTACTGAGCAACTGCCTCCTTTATTCATATTAAAATGGCCCTAATCTTATCAAAGTGGCCATGCTATAGAGTAGAATTACTGTGCAGAGAATCCATTCATTCGTGCCGTGAAGGAGAAGGTAAGGCTGGCAAGGAGTTAGT
This sequence comes from Lacerta agilis, assembly GCF_009819535.1. Classification (NCBI taxonomy): domain Eukaryota; kingdom Metazoa; phylum Chordata; class Lepidosauria; order Squamata; family Lacertidae; genus Lacerta; species Lacerta agilis. The sequence continues at coordinate 24,352,238 of NC_046317.1, forward strand.
GTGCCTGATGGGATCATTCTGGTGGGACACAACCCAGCCGTTTGCCAGCTGCCTCCCTCGGTTTCTCTCGGGGGAGGAGAGATGAGAGAGAAGGAGACCAAATAGAGTTTATTTTCGAGTTCTGGTCCAGAGCAGCAGCAGTTCCAGAAACCTATGTCCTTAAATAATATGATTTGTTTATGGAGAAAATGCTTGATTATAATGCCTGGTTGCTTCTGTGTGCACAAATCTGTCTATTGTCCCCTTTCTTGCTTCTCTGTTGGCACTTACAGTCTACAGTTTGCTTCACTGTTTATGTGCTGTTGAAAAACATGGCGTAAACAGAGCACAGCAACTTCACGGTACATCTTAAAAGGCTCTTTTCCAAGCGAAAGGAGCCCAAAAAGATTATGTTCTGATGATGATGATGATGATGATGATGATGATGATGTGATATTGGGTCAGATCATCTTCTGCTGCCATTGTTGGCCAACTATAAATGGGGATCATCTCAAAGGACACAGCAGCTCTTGTTTCTAAAAGAGCTCTCAAATCATTATAAGGATTGTCTTAAATGTAGCGAAATCAGCAAGATAAGTCCTTAGCAACTCCATGGTTATGACACTCCAGTCTCTAATTCAGAAAGCTGCATTATGAAAAAGAAAAGAAAAAGAGAATTTTTCTCTGAACTGCACCCTGCCTTGCAAATGCTGCAGTAAACTTGTTAAAATCCATTATGATCTTGAGCCATTAAAATGGCCTTGAGTGTGAACTTAGGCTGAATACCCAAACACGTATACTTGGGGAGTGATGATGATACGGGGACTCATTTTCAGCAGTAATGGTGAAAGCTAGCAGTAATATAATGAGATGTCAGAAGGCTGCTTGGACATGTCTTATTTATTTTCCCAAGGAAAGTATGTGTAATGATGAGTCTCAAGCCTGGTCTATACATGCAGCACAATGAGGTGGGAATGAGGTGGTAGAAACCTTAGATGGTGGAATGAACTGTTCCGCTTCAGGCTGCTGCTGCTGCTGGTGGTGGGAGACTACATTTTTTAAAACCTTCTTGCCTGTAAAAGAAACCCCATCAATAGAAGACGAGCATAAGGATGGAACTGGAGTAGGCTTCCTCCTTGTTGTGCTTAGTGTGTGCTTGTTTTGCAACTTGCAAGGAGGGTTTTGCTTTTTGCACGGAGGAATGCTCAAAAATGTGACCTGCACCTAAAACGTGCAGTGGGACACCACCTCAGGTGTATTCGGAAATGGCAACCCATTTCTGTACAACTCTGGAAAATTTGAAAATGTATGGGATATCTGTGTGTATTTGGGGGTGGGATAGGGAACTAGGAATGGTTTGTATATTTAAAAAAGGGGGGAGTCACGAAAATTTGAGCAACAACAGCAAATTCATCCCCCACCTACAACTCGAAATGGTGCAGTCAGTGTTATACCTCAGGAGCATTTTAAAAAAACAGCATTCCACAGCTACAGCATGAAGTGGCAGTCAGTGCCATCACCTCAGCTTCATACCACCAAATTTTGTTGCATGGGTAGACCCTTCAGCAAGATGAAATCTCCATGCTTCAAGACACTCCACTTCTTCCAAAGAAGTTTCTACTACAGACGGGTGATTTTCTTCTATTTCCTAACCCTTCTGAAACAGACCTGTTGAAAGTTAACTAAAGTAACTATAATCCCACGAAGCAAACTTGTCCAGAACCAGCGTGGCGAGAGAGAAGCTGAAAGCCCCAGCAGGTCATGAATTTATCCTTGCCCTGGACACGGGGCCAAGTGCCGCTGTTGGTCAGTTGGTCCCGTGCACAGGGGAACGCGCTCTAATTCCTGCTGCCATTGGCCAATTTGGCAGCAGGAGGATGATCTGGGCTGCAATAGGCTGGTTCACAGAGGAGGCCCAAGGCCCGCCTGCAAAGTTGCCAACCCAAGAAGGGGAGAACGGAAATAATAATAATAATAATAATAATAATAATAATAATAATAATAATAATAATAATGTACTTAAAGATACAAAATGATGATGACAGTGTATTTGTGGATTAATAATAATAATAATAATAATAATAATAATAATAATAATAATAATAATAGTATCAGTAATACTGTCAGACTGCCTTTCAGGGTTACCCTTCCCAATATTATGTATAATATTAAAAGCTCTCAAACAACAAATTACAACTATAGAAACAAAATCTAAAAGACACAAATGCATCTCACAGAATTATATAAGAGAAAGCAATAGCAAATATCACTGTGCAATCTCCTTGTGCCGTTTTAAGTATTTGCATAGGTTATTCCAACACCCTGAACCACACTTGCTTATGAAACAGAATGGAAAGGTTGAGATTTGCAATCGCTTGATTCAGAGAGGGACACAGCTGTAATCCTAATAGGATTCAGTCTTTCTTTTGATAAACTTCTTTCAAAATCTGCCTTAAAAGAGCTGTGAACCTATCATTCAGGCATGTGCACACAAATACGGCAGCTGCTGTTGCTGATGATACTGGTGAGTCGGTTGCACAGACAATGCCAGGAGCCTGTGGACTCATGCCAAACCATGATTTTATACTGATCCTGGGAGATTTTTGTGCAAAACACCCCATGCAGCCAGAGGTCATGGTTCAAATGTAATCAACTGACATGAATTAGGCAAGATTAATGAGTTTGGACACAAATTAATGGGTTCCCGGTTGGATTAGACAGCTTCTTCTTACCAGTATATAATTTCAGCATAATTCTAGAAAAAATATGTACACCAAGACTTCTGATGATCAACTTTAAAGAATCCAAAGAGATGCTATGTTTCTTTCTTTTAGGTAAATTAGGTAATGAGTTTGAGATTGTTTATCATCCATTTTTATCATGTGCTCACGTCAACCCAGGTCTGACTGCTGTGCAAAGTTCAGCATTAATAAGACAAGAAATTGCACAATTATCGGTGAAATCCTCACCTGGTCACCTATCTGGGCTAGATGTAGATAATGCTAGAAAGAAATAATTTGGAATATGACAAGTGTTCTGCACAGTTCCTTTGGGAAGAGATTTACACTAAGTCTATCTTAATTGCTTACCAATACAATTTCACTTTAATATAAATCATACCTCATAAAATTGTCTTTAAGAAAGTAACACTCTCGTGCACTATTGTGGAACCAGATTCTGCCCTGCCTATTAATTAATAACACCACGCAGTTGCCACCACAGTGAGCTGCCAAGGACAGGGAGAAACTCCCAATTTGTGCTTCACTGTCATTTCATCAGTACTAATCCATGTTCCACATAAAATATCAGGCTTTATTGAACTGTAGTATAGCCCTCCCGTTCCTGCTATAAAATTCAGAATATAAAATGGGGCATCTGCTTCCTTTTAACACAGTTTCATATCACATGTCCTGAAACCTTTGGAAGGCCTCCATTGACTTCAACAAGATCCATAGAGCAATCCTATACATGTCTACCTAGAAGTTCAATGAGATATACTCAAGGAAGGTGTGCATAGAACCCTTCACAGTTGAAGGCCACATTCCCTCTTGGACTACCTTCCAGGGACAACATATCAGTCGGGTCCAGGCCAGAGGCAAAAGTGGGCATGCTCAGAAAAATAAGCGGATAGAGCAACAAATATGAACTTTACCATTGTACACTATGTAGTTGATACACACAGCTGTGCACTGATTTCTGTCATTCTTCCAGGCAAGCAAGAAGCCTTACCAGACAAGCTGAAAGCCTTACCAGGCAAGTTGCCAACCAGGCAAAAGTACGGTTGTGTTCATTTTCTCTGCCTCATCATTTGTAGCTGGGTGGCACGTGGAAGACAAGCACAGCTCCACCTCCATGAGTGCCTTCCAGAACTGGGCATTGAACTGGATTCCTTGGTCAGAGACAATCCACCACGGGAGCCCGTGTAGGTTGAAGATATGGTCCACAAACATCTGTGCAGTCTCCCTGGCATTAAGGAAACCCCTTGAAGGGGATGAAATGTGCCATCTTCATAAACAGATCCACACCTCCCCCCCAGATCATTGTTTACCTCTGGGAGTAAGGCAAGTCAGGGATAAAGTCCATGGGTATGGCTTCCCACAACCCCTTGGGGGTGGGTATTGGCTGCAGCAAACAAGCTGAAAACTCATTGGAGAGCTTAGATTTCTGGTATGTTTCACAGACATGGACATACTTCTTAACATCTTCCCATACCCATAGCCACTAGAACTATTGGGACATAGTCTTGCACTGCCCCAAGTGGCCAGTGGTTGGATTGTCATGACAATGACGTGGAACTTTCACCCAGGAGCTCCCCAGCAGGTAGTTCAGTGCCTCTTCATACTAAAGCAAGCCAACCCTTTCTGAGAACCCCTCTGTCTCACCAGGCTCCTCCTCCCAGCCTGGCCAGCTTCTCTGGGGCATATTGTCTGCCTGTATCTGTTCCTCGAGCTGTTCCCACGGTACCATTGCTCCAGTCAGCTCCAACTCCTCTAGTCATAGGATTTGCTCTGCAGGATTTGCTCTGCACGGGACTGCCCACCATACTCTGGCTTCCTCAAGAGCACATCCACTCATCAATTCTGGCTGCTGGGAATGTATGTTATTTGGAGGAACTCCAGCCAGCAGATCTGGTGCTGGTTAGGATGTCTGGTCATCTGCCAGTTCTGTAGGTTCCAATGATCTGTGTGCACTCCTCCACCGTATGTTTGGACTCTTCCAAGAAGTGCTGCCAGACCCCAAAATCATCCTTGATAGCTCCTTCTCCCACACTGTGTAGTTCTCTTCTGCTGGGAGCAACTTCTTACAATGGAATGAACTCCCCTCCCTTCCCAGCTTGCAACAGCACAGCTCCCATTGTTCTATCAGAGGCATCAGTCTCCAACACAAAGGGTGAGTGGGGGGTTGGGTGAGCTAGAAGAGCCTTGGACATAAACAGTTCAGGGAGGTGCAACACCACCAGAAGGGTGATTGCTGGCTTGGGCTCTGGGTGGTGGGGCCAGACAGGGTGGTCTCTGGTCACCCTTCTTTCCCAGGCTCCAGACCTCTATGAGAGCTGGGAGTTGGAGTTTTCCATCACTGGTCCTTCTTTAGCCAGGCAAACGTAGGTGAAATGCCCCCCTCTTCCCCAACCCTAATCTGATGCTCTAACCATTATACCACATATCTGCCTCAAGGGGTTCTTTTTCACTACCATATCCAATAGCTAATGATAGATAGGTCCAATGCTCTATGAATGTGCTGTATTCCTTTTAAAACCCATCCAACTAGTGGCCAGTGGAGTCCAATTGGTTTGCAATCCACTAAATGTGAGACAGACAATCTATGATGTCGGCTGGTCCTATCCATGTTTTCTCAATTTACTATTTTCAATTGGATGTGTTCCCAAGTAAGTGTGCATAGAAGGAACCGTGTGTCTGTTCCCGTGGTTTGTGTGGTGCATGACTCTGAAGCAGTCTGCCATTCATCAGATTGACTTTTTAGCTAACTTTCCACTCCATGGTTCCAGTTTTGAAACCTCGCCTTCTGTATGGGAGCAGGCTAGGCAAGCTTGCAGAAGAAGTGGAGCAACGCCTCCCCCCCCCCCCGAGCCATGTGGAAGGCACCGGCATTTTCACTGCAGCTTGTTAGTGCGCATTTTGGACAATGTTAACAGGATTTCAAATATTCAGGACAAGCGAGGTGCCTGCTTTAAGTCCTTAGGAGAAGCTAAAAAGACTATTAACAAGCTGAGTCCATAAAAAAACATCTGTTCCAGTCATGCTGCTGGTGTGTGTGTGTGTGTGTGTGTGTATCTCCTTCAAATCTGTAGCAAAGATCTCTAGAGCAAGAAAAATGCTCTAGTGTGTGGTGTGCAATTTCCAATTTCTAACCTGATTTTGTTGATTCATACATATGCATGACTGGAGTGCTCTTCTTGAATACAAAGTCCAACCTTCTCTCCTCTTCCCTCTCCCCCACCCCCTGACTGCCCCCCGCTTTTAGGGCTGTACTTTGTTTATTTTCCTTGAAATGCCCTTGAAATTTCATTTGCTCAGTGAAACCAAACAAATAATTGCATACTAAAAGGGAAATGAAGACAGGGAAGCTAAGTAATTTGCAACATCAAATATCCCCCTTCTGTGGTTAACATTCACAGCGAGGAGGAAATAGCAATAAACAGCTGACTGTCTCTTAAATGCAATAACTAATGCCAATGTCAAATGCGTGAAGTGAAAATATCTTAGGATATGCCTTCACAGTTCGGCTCTAGCGCTGTTAAATGGGATATGCTATATAATATAATAGGAGTCAGACTTGTCATATTTTCCCTGATCTCTGAAGAAGAATACCAATGTAACCATAATGCTGCCTTACATCTTTTTCTAGTCAAAGTCAGTTTATTTCACGGGACTTCAGGATGGATCTTTTTAAAAAGGTTAGGGCTCTGTAAAAGAAAACTGTCAGGATTTATAAAGCTGAGAGTAATTTGCCAAGCCAATTTTGTGTGTGTGTGTGCAATTAGGAAGAGAGAGACACACACACACAGAGGGAGAGGGAGGGAGGGAGGGAGGGAGAGAGAGAGAGAGAGAGAGAGAGAGAGAGAGAGAGAGAGAGAGAGAGAGAGAGAGTTACCGTTTCTCTGTGCACACATCATCCTCCCCTAACAGGGCACTAAGTGTACAAATTAGTTGCGAGTAGAGCTTTTGTGAAGTCCTCCTGTGTGAAAAGGAAGGGCGAAGGCAGTGCGAAGCAGAATTTCTAACCCGCAGCAGCAAAGGCACAACAGGCCAAAGGCACGACTGGCGGGATGACCAGCCTTGTCCGTGGAGTTACGCCAAGGATGAATTTGGTCCACTCTAACTTCCGTGGCACTTGTTTTCCCTCAGCACAACGGCCTCAGACTTCATAGGGTGAGGAACAGTTTTCACCATGTGCCAAGTGTGAAATGCTGCTGAAAATATATATATATGTGTATCTATAAAGTTTATAATTAAAACTGGTGTTTTTCCCGAGTCTGCACCGCTGGTAGCTTGGAAATGGTGTTGTTGGTTCCGGTGAAGACGTTAAGTGTGTGTTCTGTTTGGCACACCCGAGAGAGTTTTTGTGTTAATGGTGACATTAACAGCGTTGATCCATGAAGTACTTTGGGGCACCAAAGCCTATTCTCACAACTTAAGGCCTAATGCCTCCTCTCTCACTAGCCATTAGTTTAGTCTATGCCGCTACATACGTGAAGACTACTACGTACATGTAAAGATAGCTATAGCCATGACCAGGATATTCATGCAGACCCTCCAAGTGTCCCTATTTTCCAATGACAGTCCTGGATTTACAGAAGCTGTTCCGGTTTCTGATTTGATCCTGGAATGTCCCACTTTTCCTTAGGACGTCCCTATTTTCAACAGAGAAATGTTGGCGGGTATGGAGTTATATGTCCCCCCCAGAGCCAAGGAGATAAGTAATTATACAACCTTTAGAAGACATCTGAAGGCATCCCTGTATAAGGAAGTTTTTTAATGTTTTATTGTGTTTTTGTATATGTTGGAAGCTGCCCAGAGTGGCTGGGGCAACCCAGTCAGATGGGTAGGGAATACTCCTCCTCCTACTACTACTACTCCTACTACTACTACTCCTACTACTATTACTACTAATAATAATAATAATAATAATAACAATAATAGAAGAAGAGGATGTCAACCCTATTGACATAAACATACACACAACACTGGCGAGCTACACTCCTCAGAGGGTTGTGTGCTGGTGCCCGTCTTGTGCTGGTGCTCTGAGCCTGTCAGCAGGGACCAGCACTTTGGTGCAGCCCTTTGACAAGCATGGGAAGCTGTGTGGGGCTCACCAGCAGGGTCACGTCAGAGTGCCAAAGGTCCAGAGTGCCTTCCTGTGTAGCGCTGTCACTCCTGGTTCGTCAGAGGGTCACGACGACAGGCACATGCAGATGCACGTTGCACGAGTGACTGGAAGTCGACAGTCAGAACAGCCAACCGTTGGGAGCCTCCTCTCTGCCCCTCAACATTGAAAGGGCCCAGCCCCTTGGCCAGGGATTTTGATGGCTCCGAAGACCCCCAGTCCCCCTGGAGTTGGTGCTCCTGACCAGAGGCAGGGATTTTTTCCCCAGCCTGAACTCAGTTCCGGCACCTCTCAAATGGGTTCCATTGCCATTCTAAGAGAACAAGGGAGAAGTCCATGGTGAGCTTTGGCACCTCTTTTTCTAGAAAAATAGCACTGACCAGAGGAAATAGCTCAGTTGGTTAGAGCGTGGTGCTCATAATGCCAAGGTTGCAGGTTCTATCCCTGTACAGGGCAGCTGCATATTCCTGCACTGCAGGGGATTGGACCAAATGATCCTCAGGGTCCCTTCCAGTTCTATGAATCTATGAGGGGACTAGCCATCTTCTGCTGTTGTTCCCCAGCAACTGATGATCACCAGATAGCTGCCTCCGACTGCATAGCCTTACCTTTTATGTGCATTCTTCCCATTCACATCAGCATATCTGAGGTTGTTGATATTTCTTCCGGCAATCTTAATTCCGATTTGGGATCCATCCAGTCCAGCTTTTCACATGATGAATTCTGCATATAAGTTAAATAAGCAGGGAGACAATCTACAGCCTTGTCGTACTCCTTTCCCAATTTTGAACCAATCAGTTGTTCCATATCCAGTTCTAACTGTAGCTTCTTGTCCCACATAGAAATTTCTCAGGAGACAGATGAGGTGATCAGGCACTCCCATTTCTTTAAGAACTTGCCATAGTTTGCTGTGGTTGACACAGTCAAATGCTTTTGCATAGTCAATGAAGCAGAAGTACCTATATACTTGAGTATAAGCCTAGTTTTTCAGCACATTTTTTGTGCTGAAAAAGCTGCCCTCGGCTTATACTTGAGTGAGGCGGGCGGTGGGGGCGGCGAGAAAGAAGCCCTTTCTCTCCGCTTGTGCTGCCACCCGCTCTCCCCAGTCAACCATTCCTTAAGAAGCATACAAGAACAGCGGTTCTTTACTCTCCCCAGGCAGCTTGTTCCATTCCTGAACTGCTCGCATAAATGCAACCTTGCCAAAGGAGGAAGAGGAAGGAGCAGCCCAAAGGGCTGCTTTCGGGCTGCTCGTTCCTCCTCCTCCTCCACAGCGGCAAAGGTGAACCGGCTTATACTCGAGTCAATAAGCTTTCCCAGGTTTTTGTGGGAAAATTAGGTGCCTCGGTTTATATTCGGGTCGGCTTATATTCAGGTATATACGGTAGCTTTCTCCATAATCCAGCACATGTTTGCAATTTGGTCTCTGGTTCCTCTGCCCCTTCGAAATCCAGCTTGCACTTCTGGGAGTTCTCGGTCCACATACTGCTTAAGCCTGCCTTGTATAATTTTATATTCAAGTTCGTAAAAATATTCAAGTTTATATTCAAGTTCGTAAAAATATTAGTGACAAATAAAATTGAGGTATGGTGATTTTTTTTTCTCTCTCTCTCTCTCTCTCTCTCTCTCTCTCTCTCTCTCGCATGTTTGTTTGTGTGTGTGCGTGTGTCAAAATAACTGTTTGTTGTAGATGCTGCACTATGAATGTATACAGTATTTTATATGTTCTATTGGGCAGGTTTGCTAGTGCTCTGCTCACTGTGGAATTTCTAATTTTACCACACATTACATGTGTCAGTTTATTTTACTTCTGACCGGGTGCCTTTTTCCTTCCCTGGTATTTGACAGCTTGAATATATTTCCTGTCAATGTCTTTAAGGCTGCCTTGTAAAAGTTTTTAAAATGCTAAGTAAGTCTATGTCATTGCCATGACTTCCATCACACAACTGCACATTTCAGTCACTTCACTGCTAATAACAGTGGGGCTTTATAACAGTTTGAAATCAACTGCTGCACTATTCTAATTTATTTTTATTTATATATATATATTGCCTAAAGTGCCACCTCTTCCTAAACAACTTCTTTTATGTGAAATCTCCTTTCCTTCCTTGAAAAGTGTGAAATTGTAATTTTAAAGGGATGGCATGCGGGAAGTAAATAAAATATTGGATCCCGTACCAAGGCTAGATAATGAATTACCCACGCTTAACTTGAACCAGGATTCAGCATTAGGAACTCTATTCCGTGCAATTTCATTTCACCCCCCCCCAACCCCACTTTTAATTTGTATACCGCCTTTCTATATTATTATACACATGGCAGTTTACAAGCAGAAGAAACGGCAAAATAGACAGTGAAGATCACACACAATCTGATCCGAAACAAAAAAAGTCCCAATAACTTTAAAATACACAACTTATATCAAACAAAGCAATGTTCAATAATCCATTAGAATATAACAGTGAAAAGTAAAATTAAATATCAGCAAATAATAATTCAACTGTTTACACTTAACAATTGCAATAAAGAGCACAAAACAATAATCAGTAATGATAACAGCAACTCACCGTGCATAAAACACTACAGAACATCTCCCTGTCTTCCCATACAGGTAACCCTACCTGCTGGGTTTTCAGAAAACGTAGGCACCCAGGAAGGCTGCAGAATGCCGACAAATTTGCTGAGTCAAGGAAAAGGCACTCTCAAAAACCAACAACAACCTAAAAGGTAAAGAAATTGCAACAAAACCAAGCACCCCACCCACAAAAATTTCACTGAAATTTCATTTCCCCTTTGCTAATTTCCCAGTGCATTGTCTTTCCTTATTTATTGATGGAGAATGACACACTTGCACCCAGTACAGCTGACATGATTGCAACAACTATGTCTGGGTCAATGAAACGCCTTGCCCTCAGAGCAGGGCCAGCCCAAGATATTTTGCTGCTGGATGCAAAGGAGAAGGAGCCTGGGGGGAAGGAGGGTTTGTTTGTTAATATTTCCCTGGAGCCTATGCAACATAATATTGCTCTAGGAGGCTAACAAGGAGAAGAAAACACATCAAACTGCCATGCATATTATGAATACACCATACAATCATGAACCAAAGAAATACACAGCACAAATCATAACTGCAAGCAATAAGACAGGAGATTTCATCCTAATAGAAATTATACTTGAAAGAGCTTGTGGTAACTGGCTGTGCTGCCAGTTTGTCCTATGGAGCAGTGGAGGCCCAGTGAGTGGGGTTGGAAAGATGCTGTGTTTCATCTTCCATTCCTGGTACTCTTCTCAGCAAACAGCCAGTTTCAGTGGTAGGTACCTGCTGTTGAATGCCCAAGAGAATATCGTGATTCTTTTGGAACTCCTCCAATCTCACTGGCTTAACAGCTTTACTTTCTGGGTTGGTGGCCATGGTCTTGGCCATGGAGTTGGAGATTTCCAGGTTGGCGCTTCCAGAGGGGATTCGTGCCAAGGCTGCATGAACAAATGAGAGCCATTTTGTCTACAAAGTAGTTTTCTGTTGGCAGAAGGAGATGAGGTGATTTTTGTTGAGCTCTACTGCAGTTCTCAGCAGCATCCTATATACTGTTCTAGCAGTCCCCCAAGCCTCTGGACCAGTTTTTAGGTGCATGAGGAAATGTAGTGGAGAGGGGGAAAGGCAGGGCTTTTTTCCAGCTGGAACTCACTGGAACTCAGTTCTGGCACCTCTAATGTGGGTGATATTGCTATTGCCATTGCCATTATAAGAGAAGAAGGGAAGCATTCATCCAACACCTCTTTTTCTGGGGAAAGGCATACACTGATGTGAACTTAGGATCCAACAACAACAACAACAACAACAACAACAACAACAACAACAACAGATCCAAGTAATTCAGTTTCCATTTTCAGAGGCATCTACATGTGCATCATTACATCTCGTTTGGCCCTGGGTGACATACATATGTCCTAAACCATTGCTTTTCGACCTTCAGTCCCCAGATGTTACACTGCAACTCCCAACATTGGCTAAGCTCTCTTGGGAAGATGGAAGGTGTACTCCAACAACTTCTGGACACCCAGAGCTGAGGAACACTGTCACAAACCATCTGAAGCCAGGGTCATAAACGTTATGCATATGCATCATTGACTCACAGAACAGCTCCAAAATTCATTGGATTATTTTGCATACAAATTATCCACTCATGGAAGTTCAGGGTAAAATTCAGAGATGATGGGAAGGATAAATTCTGGATAAATCCATCATAACTATTGTGGGGAATGGATAATTCAGAAGATGGCTCCAGTGGGTTTCATTCTTCCTTGGTAAAGAGGGAGCATTCTTCATAAGAAACCCTCTTGAATTGGATGTGCACATCTAAAACTTATTTTCTTGGACTTAATTCCTTCTCACACCACCACTTGCTCACCACATAACAGCCAGGAGAGGCTAAGCTGAAACCGACAGTATTTACAGTCCACAGACTTCCATAATGTGAAAATTGTCATGGGCCTCTACTGTAGAGATCAAACTGTGACACCTGGCAAGCCGAGAGCAGCCCCTTAAAATTGCAGTGCCACTTCAAAAAGACCTCACAACCTTTTATGTGATTCATCCCTTCCTGAAATGATTCTACACACACACACACACACACACACACACACACACACGTTCTTCATCTCAGTTTATGGTATGATGGCTGCATGATTCGCTGTGATGGGGTTTATGCCCTCTTCTCCCTACAAGCTGGAGTTCTTCCTCAGGCTGTTGGGGGGGAAGTCTACATCCAAAGTGCTTTCCTGCCAGAGGTCTTAATACCCTAGCTTTCCTGCCACCCTGAGCTTCACTGCATAATCCAACCAACACTTGGCATGGGTGATCCATCAATTTATATGGATTTCCATGTGGTGTCAAAAATTTGTGTCCTTTCCCTCTGCTGTGACATGCTTATCTTTCCCTTGACTCGGGGGCTTTTATACTCATGGGCAGGCATCCCCAACCTACGGCCGTTCAGATGTTTTGGACTACAATTCCCATCATCCCTGACCACTGGTCCTGTTAGCTAGGGATCATGAGAGTTGTAGGCCAAAACATCTGGAGGGCCGCAGGTTGGGGGTGCCTGCTCATGGAGGTGCAGAAATTTTCACTCATTTCTGTTGCCTTTTGGGGGAAATCACAGGCATCCACCCTAAGCTACTGGTAGTGAGATTTAACAGGGTGGGAAGATGCAATGGAGGACAGCACCCTACTGGACAATAGCTTAGTGGTGTAGTACCTGCAGAAGGTTCCAGGTCCCTCTGGGATGGGAAGGTTCCAGGTCCCTCTGAGATTTCTCCTTAAAGGACTTCAGGTAGCAAGGCTGGAAAAAGACCTTTGCCTTAGGAAAGGGGTAGAGAATCTAATTCTTCTTCCTTCTCCAGCAGCCTTACCCAACCTGGTGCCATTTAGATGCTTTGAACAACAATTCCCACCAGACCTGCCAGCCCTCCCAATGATCAAGTACAATGTGAGTTGGTGTTCAACAACATGCAGAATACAGGTCCCCCAACCTCTGCCACAGGGAGGCCCACCAAGAAACTTCTGGTTTAGCCACAAATACCTTGTTATTTTGTCAAGCATTTTTTTTAAAAAAATGTTCAGTTGCATTTCCTGGGTAGGTGGTATTGACATCATGTTATTATTCCATTTAAAATTACATTTTTTAAAAAAGAAATCAATCTTTCATGCATCTGCTGTAAAAGAAAATACTTTCTTTTTCTACATGCATACTAAAGATTTGTGTCCTTCCTGGCCCTGTATCTCATGTTTAACAAACCACTCACTTTGCTCCAGTTTCTTTTTCTTTCTTTTTTTTTTTAAAAATAAAAACAACATTTTAAAAACCATATAGATAAAAGGAACATTTCAACACTGAGTAACAAGCCAAGATGTGGCTTAAAAAAAAAAAAAGACCTGAGGCAAATTAAAGCCCAATTTAACTTTTGCTCAATAACTTCACTTTTCTGAATGAATCATTTATGTAGTGAAAAACTTCAGCTTACCGTACCAGAAAACGCAATTAATAGCTATCAGCCTTCTGGTCAGGTGTATATGAAGATGGGAATGGGGAACAGCCTGGGGAAATATTCCAATATTTCAGTTTGGAGTACTGGAATGTGAGATGATAAAATATAGAGAGTAAACTGGCAAACAACTTTCAGCCTGAAAATTACTTCAACAAACCATTTGATGAAAACCACTGAATGCAAAATCCATCTGGAGAAATTAGAAATCATGTGGGAATAATTCACAGCTAGATAAAAAGTGTTACATTCATTGGGTAATTAACACATGACAAATTATTGAACAGCCCAACTTGCAAATATTTTTCAAAGCAAAATTTCACGGGCACGATAAACTGTTTTCTGCTACACATTTGAAGCCTTTCCTGTCTCTACCACAAAATCATCAACATTGCTTCTGTCACAACATTTTGTGGTTGCAAGTCTGTAAAAAAAAATAATAATAATAAATCAGCTGTGATGTCCACCACAATACTTACGCTATTCTAGTCTGCATCAACAGAAGTACAGTGTTTTGGTCAAAGGAAGTAATTTTGTTGTTGTTGTTTAGTCGTCTTTGTCGTATTCGACTCTCGGTGACCCCATGAACCAGAGTATACCTTGGAAACTCTCACTTTCTTCTCAAAGCTTCTCCTTTTTTAGGTCCATGGAGTTTTCTTGGCAAAATACTGGAGTGGTTTGCCAGTTCCTTTTCCAGGTGGATCACATTTAGTCTAAACTGTCAGCTATGACCTGTCTGTCTTCGGTGGCCCTGCACAGCATAGCTCATAGCTTCTTGGGGTTATTCAAGCCCCTTCCCCACGACAAGGCAGTGATCCATGAAGGGGAAAGGAAGTAATAGTACCACTCTATTCTGCCTTGGCCAGACCACACCTGGAATATTGTGTCCAGTTCTGAGCGCCACAATTTAATAAGAATATTGTGTGCAGAGGAGGGCAACCAAGATGATCAAGGGTCTGGAAACCAAAGCTTATGAGGATTGGTTTAAGGACCTGGGGAGGCTGAGAGGAGATATTGTAGCCATCATCCAGTATCTAAAGGGCTGTCCTATGGAAGATGGAGCAAGTTTGTTTCTCTTGCTCTGGAAGGTAGGACTCGAAGCAAAGGCATCAATGACATCAATTTACAAGAAAGGAGATTCCAACTAAACATCAGGAACAACTTTCTGACAGTACGAATTGTTTGACAGTGGAACAGATTCCCTTGGGAGATTGTGGACTCTCCTTCCTTTGAGGTTTTTTTAAGCAGAGGTTGGATGGCCATCTGTCAGGGGTGCTTTAGTTGAGATTCCTGCATTGCAAAGTGTTGGACTAGATGACCCTTGGGGTCCCTTCCAACTCTACCTTTCTATGATTCTGTGGTTCTCTCCAGGATCTTGGACTTCTATGGATTTCTGTTAGGACAGTGGAACTTTCCTTCACCGTTGTGCACCCTCAAAATCTGTTCCAGAGGACCCTGTAGATCCTCCAGAGCAGACTTTGAGAGTGTGTGGAGAGAAGAAGGGAAAGTCGCACTGCACAAGCAAAATGCTACACATGCGGGTTGGATACCACCCCAAACTTGGAAATAGATACATTTCAGATTCCTCTGCAGTTCCGTAAACTGGCAAAGAAAAACCAAATTATGGATTTTGTATCTTGTATCTTTGTACCAGCAGGCAAGGCTTGAATACCAACAGTTTGCTATTCGTTTTTTACAGTTTGCATCTTCTTCTTCTCTTCCTTCCATTTTCCCTTTCTTCCCTCCTTCTTTCTACAGAGGCCCTCTTGGGACAAACCTCTGAAAAGCAAACTGAGAAGGGACTGCCGCACTCTGAGGAGACAACAAGAGATTCGGCAACAGAGACAGGCACAAGCTGTTGCCTCTTTCCCTTCACTTGTTTTCACCTTAAACGCAGGAGGAAAAGAAATGCACTAACTGCCAGAAAGATGCAAAAGTCTGAAGGGAGAAAAAGGCTGAAAGCTGAATGATAGGCTGATTGCTGTGGTGTCTCAGGTTTTAGCACGTTAAAATAGGTTTAACCCTTCAAAGTCTGGATACTTGCTATCAGTGGCTTTGTTGCGGTTGTGTGTGTGTGGGGGGAGATATGCTACTAACTGCTGCATATGGTGTTCCATTAATAAATACATCTTCCTGCTAGAGGAACATTTGAGTACAAATGTGTTGTTTGGGATACTGCCAAGAACCATGTGTGGCAGTGAGTCATAAAATGCGTGGTTAATTAGTAGCTTGGGGTTGAATGTGGGGAATAAAACGGATTTGCCCCCAGATACTAGAATCATTTAGCACCTTTTAAAGACATGCTAAATGAACTTTATAACTTTTTAACAATGGTTGATTAAGTTAAAATGTGCCTAAGAAGGAGATGCTGTTAAGAGGTAGAGCACATGTCTCTTGTGTGCCCTGTCTGAATCGCCATCTCAAAAATTAGATAGATGATTAGATAGAGAGATGATAGATAAATGATAGATGATAGATAGATAGATAGATAGATAGATAGATAGATAGATAGATAGATAGATGATAGATAGATGATAGATAGATGATAGATAGATAGATAGATAGATAGATAGATAGAGCGCTAGATAATCAGGTAAGATGCCAGCTAAGTGCTCGTGGTGAGTGTACTAGGCTAGCTTGATGAGCCCATCGTATAGATCAGTAAATGACAATTTCTTGGGCCTTTACTCACATTTGTTCAGTATTAAACTTTACTTCAGTCACAGACCAGCGTATGATAAAACATACGGATAAACTGAACTCACAAGACTTAAAACAGGTAAGGGATTTTTTTTAAAAAAACCTAGTCATTAAAAGGTGATTATTATCAAATTTGTTGTATCAGATTTGGTGCAGATTTGTAAAATACTATCTGTCATTCACACACACACAAACACAAACACAAACACCATTTCACTAAAGGGAAAAGACAAGCACAAGCTTTTGTAATTAAAATCTCAAAGCAAAACAGTAGGACACAAACACAACATGCAGAACCATAGAGTTCAGAGAGTTGTAGCTTAAAACATCTGGAGAGAACCAGCCTGGCCAAGTCTGATGTACTGTAATGGGGGATATATGTGACAATACTCATTATGTTTATGAAGATGGTGGTGATGATGAGCATGAGAATCAGTACCTAGCTAATTGTAGATACAGCAAATCATCATCATCATCATCTAATAAAGCAACGATTCATTTCTTATGTTTTAATTGGACATACATTTTATTTTCAACCTGTATACATGAGCTAGACCAGATGTTGTAGGACTACAACTCCCATCATACCTGACTAGTAGTCCTGTTGGCTAGGGATGATGGGAGCTGTATTCCAACAATGTATGGGGACTCAAGATTGGGAAAGGTTGGTCTAGGCCAAGCATAGGCAAACTCGGCCCTCCAGATGTTTTGGGACTACAATTCCTATCATCCCTGACCACTGGTCCTGTTAGCTAGGGATTATGGGAGTTGTAGTCCCAAAACATCTGGAGTGCTGAGTTTGCCTATGCCTGGTCTAGGCAGTTGGTTTGCATGGGGTTGAAGTCTAGCTCCAACTCTAGACTGAGGAAAGACAATCAAACTGTGCTCTGAGTTTAGAACTATTTCATCACAATCTCACTTCATTTCTCCCTCTCTGAAGCAATATTCCTCTTGTCGCCTTGCTCTGGATGAGCAATGAAACCACCCCTTTTACAGGTGTAAAAGGGATCTCAAACCTCCATTTTACATCATAAAGGTCTATGAAAAATGCATTCAGAAGCTGAACTCTGGTTTTGAGTGCCATGCCAATTAACCATCAGCTTTAAGTGGAGCACAAGGAATAGGAAATTGGCGCTGGGCACAAAAAAAACCACACAAAAAACCCACCTTAAAGTGGGTACACTCTAAGTTATGAACTGTAAGTTATGTCATGTTGTGTTATGTAGCATCAAATCATAGTAGGGTGTGACACGACGTCAGCTACGTGAGTGGCGCAAATGTGACATGGCTGCGAGAAAACGAATTCCTTCCCGTCTTCTTAAGAGAGCATTTTACTTTTAATCAGATCGTCGCTGTCAATCCTGTTAACAGCTCCCTGACCTGGATTTTCAGGCGGCGGAGGTGGATGGATTTAGAAGGGAGGACCTCTTCCCGCGATGCAAAAGTTTAACATTCCAGACTAACACTTGGAGCAAAAAAACAAAACGAAAAACCACTCCTCCCCCACCACCTATCTCAATTTTTTTCACAGTAACTAGAGTTTTTGTGGAGTGTGTGTGTTTTTTTTTTTTTCTTAACTTGCTGATACTGAATCAATAATTTCATTTCTCTATTACAAATCTTAAGACAATACCGGCAGAAAGTATACTGGAATTTTACTTACTCATGTTTAATTATTGATGCGGGCTTCTTTAAACATCTTTGGCTCTCCGAAACAGCCCTTTAGAACTGTGTTCCATTTCTCATTGCTTACCTATTCTGTTTGTTCTCTGGCTCCCTGATCCATTTCGATTTTCTGCAGGTTAGCAAGTGCAGTATTGTCTGCTTTTGAAATGTGTCTTTAGGCATGCTTTTGTTTGACAAGGAATGCCAAGGCTGAACTGACAAAGTCTGTTTGAAAATCTTTTTCCAGGTATACAAGATCAGTAAGTCTGTTCAATGTATTCTGTGATTAGTATTTTTCCTCAGATATTTATATCAACATTTCAGCTTTCGTGAAAGATGTTCCCCCGAACATACCTGTCAGTGAGAAACTTACTCAAGGTAAAGTAACAGTATCATTTATATATTCAAATGCAGAGATACATTTATGGTAAACAGTTGACATCTCTCTCCCTATAACTTGAAAGAGATATACCTTTAACAAGCACTCGGAGTCAGGAGAGGCGTTTTCCATGGACTGAAACAAATATCAGCTCACGGAATATGTCTCTTAGGCCTTTGGGTCCCAGCTTTCTGCAAGGCCTAAATCTAATATTTATATTTTTGAACCCTTGTAATGGCAGTTAATGTTTATAAGGCTAGACAAGCAGTATGAGAACTCTTGATCCGCTTTGGCTTAGAAGAGTTGCGTTTTTGAGCTAAGCTGCACCATTTTCAACTAATGCACATCTTTGCCTCCTCAACTATCACTCTTAAAGATACAAAGCAAAGAAACCTGGGAATTATAGTTCTGTGAAAATGCTTTGCTCCTAAGCAAAGAACGGCCAGCATGCTTACAAAATGAGATAGCTAGGGTTCCTTGGAGGTTACTTTGAAGGCTGAATATGCCTGGTGTCTTCCAAACACAGGTCTAAAATATATCCCACAGTATCACATGCTCTCTCTCTCTCTCTCTCTCTCTCTCTTTGGAAGATTGAACAATGTTTAGACCAAAGCAAAATTTCCATCCACAGACAGGCAGGTCTGTATTCATACTGTAGAAAATGTGCTCAATAGGGGGGAAAGTTCTAGACTAGCTCTCAGCCTTAAGTAGTAGTTCACTACCACAAGTCACTCAATGTGTGGGGCAGAAGGGTTGCTGTTGCTTACTGAGAGGTGAGGGGCAATGTGGCAGGGAGGTCAGCTTGGTGCAAATGCACTGGCAGAGCATTTGCCAAACTCCTCTCTCCTTGCACCCCGCCCTGTCCTGGCAAACAACAGTGGCCCATGTGCCAGAAAGCCAGAACAGCAGCTCCACCGCACCTGACAAGCCACTTCGGTTCCCAAGATACAGCTAGCTTTTTTGCAAGGGTTACCAAAAAGAAGGGAGGCGGGTGGTGCTGTGGTTTAAAATACAGAGCCTAGGGCTTGCCAATCAGAAGGTCGGTGGTTTGAATCCCCACAACGGGGTGAGTTTCCGTTGCTCAGTCCCTGCTCCTGCCAACCTAGCAGTTTGAAAGCACATCAAAGTGCAAGTAGATAAATAGATACCGCTCCAGTGGGAAGGTAAACAGCGTTTCCATGCACTGCTCTGGTTTGCCAGAAGCAGCTTAGTTATGCTGGCCACGTGACCCGGAAGCTGTCTGCAGATAAACACCGGCTCCCTCAGCCAGTAAAGCAAGATGAGTGCTGCAACCCCAGAGTCGTCTGCGACTAGACTTAACGGTCAGGGGTCCCTTTACCTTTACATACTGAAAAGAATGCAATTCCATACATGTTTATCTGAAGTAATGCACTCATAGAAAGACTGGGGTTGCCTGGCAGGAAGGTGTTACAAAATTCAGGGCGTGTTTCTGAGCTACATAAGCTACACTATTTTCAACTAATGTACATCTCCGCCTCCTCAACTTACACTCTTAAAGATACAAAGCAAGGAAACTTGGGAGTTTTAGTGCCCATAAGGGCTTCTGCTGGTACCTTTGACCTGGTGCCCCAGAATCTGAAGGGGTTTTTTTGTTTTTTGTTTTGTTTTTAGAGTAAGTCTCTAATCTTCCTAGAAAGAAAGTTATGAAGCAAAAGGTGCAGGTAACCTCTAAAAGATTTTTTTGTGAAATGAGGGCGAGCATGAGCCTAGATAGCACAGTTGCTTAGAGCATGGTGCTTATAATACAAAGGTTGCAGGTTCGATCACTGTATGGGATAGCTGCACACTCCTGCATTGCAGGGGTTGAACTAGATGATCCTTAGGGTCCCTTCCAACTCTACAATTCTGTGATGTGTCTGCTGCCAGGTATATGCTTCCTAGAACTGAGGAATGCTCCCGGTTGCTATTAGACAGCAACAGCATCTGGGTATGTGTGTCCCCTTCCATGGAACCCAGCACATCCATGCAGGGGTGAAGCTTTAAAGGTTAAATTTTCCCAAAGATAAAATGAAAGGAAGCAGCTTATGATCCACTGCTAATTTCAGATATTCTGGCACCTTTGAGTATCATGGGTTTATAAGCAGACATAGCAGTCTCTGCACCTAATCCGGAAAAGTATAACCAATTGCTCGTAATTTCGAGACAGTTCAAAAATAATGCATTTTGCTTACGATCTCGTGACACTTGTAACAAAACCAAGCGATTCAGGCACCTTATGAGAGCCATTTCACTTAAAAGGATATGGGCTTCGCTAATTAAGTGAGAAACACCTGCCATTAATAATTCATTAGATGTACAGGACAGGATAAAGGCAGGCATCTAAAAATACCAGCCACGTAAACTGGGTTTGAAATGGCTCTGTTAAAATTAAAAAGCTGGAAAATTCTTTGACTCTCTTCTCTTTCTAACAGAACATAAGAAAGGAATATTTTAGTTGATTCTCACCCTCCAGGCAAAGTACTATAAAACCCCTGGCCTGATTCCAACCCCATTATCAAAGGACCACTCACCTAATCTAAAAAAGCAGCTCTTCATCAATTTATCATTAACAAGAGCATTACAATATAATGTAGGGAAACGGCTTTCCACCAGGGATTCAGTTAATGGGAAGCTAGAGCCAGATAACAAGCATGGCTGCAGATATGCCACAGTAGGTGAAGATAATATACATATATTCTGGGCAGAGAACACTGCAAACAGCTCCTTTCCCTACTGTTGATGAGTTTCCCTGGAAGACAAAAAATGGGGGGGGGGGGTTAGGATTAAATGGCATTAAAAGTTTAAGCCTTGCAGTATATTTTCTGCATCATTTGCCAAAGTAAGAAGGTTATTGCACAACACGTTATGCCATTGTCTTGTACAAATTGCTTAGCCACAGACATAAATATGGCTTTTTCCCTTTGTTGCTGAATGAGAGTGAGATTTCTTCTCAAGCTGATATAAGCCTGGTCCTGACACCAGGGATGGAAATCCCGCTCCCGCATGCCTAGCGTCCTCATGGATATGGCGGCATGAGTGTCTGATTCAGTCAGAGGCCATTTTGACAGCTGCTTCTTCCAGTGGGGACAATTCACATGAGTGCAGTGGGTTAAAAATGTCCCCATGCACACCAGAACGTTTGTCTTCCAAGAAATGGCAGCTGTCAATGTGCTTGAACCAAACACTGCTTCCTCCATGACACAACAACACACGGGAGATTTTTTTTTACAGTGCCTGAACTGGGGCTCCCTTTTGGCCTTGGTTAAATAAACCCCGAGAAATATATTTGGACAGTCG
Source organism: Lacerta agilis (assembly GCF_009819535.1). NCBI lineage: Eukaryota > Metazoa > Chordata > Lepidosauria > Squamata > Lacertidae > Lacerta > Lacerta agilis. The sequence goes on from NC_046317.1 coordinate 24,374,145, forward strand.
TCTTCGACACACAAAGTTGCTCATCCCTCAGATTGTGCATTCTCATTCTTAAAGCCCTTCAAAAGTCATAGTTGTTGTTCTTGTTGTTTAGTCGTTTAGTCATGTCTGACTCTTCATGACCCCATGGACCAGAGCACGCCAGGCACTCCTGTCTTCCCTTCCTCCTGCTGTTTGGTCAGACTTATGCTGGTAGCTTCGAGAACACTGTTCAACCATTTCGTCCTCTGTCATCCCCTTCTCCTTGTGCCCTCCATCTTTCCCAACATCAGGGTCTTTTCCAGGGAATCTTCTCATGAGGTGGCCAAAGTACTGGAGCCTCAGCTTCAGGATCTATCCTTCCAGTGAGCACTCAGGGCTGATTTCCTTAAGAATGGATAGGTTTGATCTTCTTGCAGTCCATGGGACTCTCAAGAGTCATAGTTGGCTTCTGAAAAATTGGTCAAGGACCAAAAAAAACCAACCCTGAAAGTTGTAGACCTAAGTATACACCATATTACTATCAGTCTCCCCTCCGGATTATCGATCAGGTCCGCACCTTCTTAGCTTCAAAAATCCTATAGCATCTGATGTTTCCTGACCTATCAATGTTTCTGCAATCCCTTGTGGTTGGAAGCATAATCCTGCCTTGCCCATCTTTGCCTCTCCTTACCGGACTAGGAAGGGTTTCAGAGGTCCTGGAAAGCCTTCCAGTACACAAACCAGGACCTGCATTGGTACCAAATATTCTGAATACCGCATTGGCCAGAATATAAGCCACACCTTTAAAATTGGAGGGGGGGAGGAAAACAAGAAAAAATACCCGAATACAGTGGTACCTCTGGTTACAAACGGGATCCGTTCCGGAGCCCCGTTCATAACCCGTGACGTCCGTATCATGAAGCGCCGTGTCTGCGCATGTTCATGACGTGATTCGGCGATTCGGCGCATGCGTGTGGCGTCATTTGACGTGTCTGCGCATGCGCGAACTGCCGAACCCGGAAATAACGCGTTCCGTTATTTCCAGGTCGCCACGGTGCGTAACCCAAACGTACGCATCCCGCAGCGTACATAATACGAGGTATGACTGTATAAGCTACTCTCTTCCTTGCTGCTCCTGGCTGCATACTGGGGGGGGGTCACACTGCGTTGCCAGTGACCTTTCCTCTTCCTCGCTCTTTCCCTTCCCAGCCTTGGGGGAGAGGACGGGGAACTACACGCTACCACTTCACCACGCTCCTGGCGCTGTTTGCCCCCCACTCCCGGCTGCATACCATAAGGGCGCAAATATAAGCCACACTTTAATTTTTCACGGTCGGAATTTGGGGGGGAAAGTGCGGCTTATATTCAGGCCAATACGGTAATATACCCTCTAAGTGTCCTGACTTTCCAAGGACAACCCCAGAATTACAAAAGCTATGCTGGCTTCTGATTTGATCCCGGAATGTTCTCCTGGTAATGCAACTGCTGCCAAGCCCAGGATGGAGGATGAACCAGTTATTGTCCCAAGCAGTGTGATGGCAGTTGGCTGCAGCTGTGAGGGGGTATCCTATGGTCTCTCCATGGCTGCTGTTGCCAGCCGCCTCCCTTGGGCAGCTCGTAACGACTGCTGCAGGAAGAGGAGTGTCTGTCACTGCCAGAACCAGCCTGTGCATGACACATCAGCTCTGGGGGGCAGGCAGAGGGCAGAGCCACCCTAGACAGGAAGAAAAGGAAAGGGGAATGCAAGAAGTCTAGAGAGAGAGAGAGAGAGAGAGAGAGAGAGAGAGAGAGAGAGAGACTTTTTCAAATAGGAAATGCTCTGCAGGGGGAAGGGCAAAAAAAATTGAGAGGTCGAGGAGGGTCAGTTGCAGGCGAGTGAGAAATGTCCCCATTTTCGTATGAGGAAAAGTCAGAGGGTACGGAATAAGGTTGAGTGTGATTTCTGCAAGATCTGTGCCTCAGTAGTTAAAGAATTGGCGGGGGCCTTGCAGTTATCACTGCCTTATTGTTGTGTGTGATGCTGAAGTTGGTTCCCAGTTCCTTATTCAACGAAGAGCTGTGTGAATAGCCTAAAGAATTGACGCCATTTTCCACAAGGCTCCGTCAGCCATAGAAACTTCTCAAGAAACTTCACAATTGCCCGTGTTAATGTTTATCTCTTTTGTGCAGGCATTTTGCAACCTGAGACAGAGCAGCAAGAGTGGGGGGCGCACACACGCACACACACAAACACACACACACACACACACGTGTCAAAGTGCTTATGTGTTCCTAGCAGTTGCTTCTCAGCTGCTTACTGAATCATTGATCTGTTATGACAGTGGTTCCCAATTAGGGATCTGGGGACCCCTGGGGGTCTGCGGAACTCACCCAGGGGGTCCATGGCCCCATCTCTTGCCTTCCCCAACTACCTTTTTGTCATTTTTGCATGGTAATGTCACAAATTTTATGGTCTGGTTGTTGTTGTTGGTGTTGTTGTTGTTTGCATACCTAAAATCATTTGCTTCTAAGGGGCTACCCCACATTTTGTTCAAAAAATTGCTTTGCGGAGGTAACTACCATAGATTTATCAAAATTTTCAAAAGTACGGGGTCCGTGGCTTGGCTTTTTTAAAAAATAGGGGGTCCTCAGTAATTAGCTGTTTGGGAATTATGCATTATGTCATAGGTACACTTTGTTCCACTGTGTTCCTAAAGTCCTCAACTTTCATTGCAGGCAGACATTTTAATGTGCCACTCTCAGGATATTTTGTTAGCCAAGACAGTAAACCCAACAGGCACCTTGGAGAGAAATACAATACACTAATTTGGTATTCTTTCATGGTAGCCAAAATCAGCTGCCTGAGGTGACCACATCACTTGGCCTAATAGCAGAGCTGGGCCTACATTCTGGGTAATTCCTGTCTCCATGCAATGCTGCCCTTCATGGATAGGAGCTGTGGCTCGTTGGTAGAGCACATCCTTTGCCTTCAGCAGATCCCAGGGGCTGTGGAAGTTCTGAGATCAACTTCCTCCTCTCCATTTCCCCCCTCAGTGCAGTTGTGTGTACCGTCATTATGGACAGGGCAGGATTTTGGTTTATCATCACAATTTTAAAGCGAATCATCCCAATCTGCATCTAGCCAACTGTGCCCGAACCAAAGACTGCACATCTTTGGACTTTTTCGAGTGTGGTCTGTTCCTATGCGCTTTTTAAATGAGGTGGTCCGAGGGCTTTTCGACAGTGTTCTTCTTTCTTCTTGCTACAATTTCTGGCTGTTTGGAGCAGCTCCAAAGCACAGTACTTGCCATGCTTGCTAGAAAATTTTTGAGTAAAAAAAAAAAAAAAAAAAAATCCCCTGGAAGCAGCAACAGTCAATTATGTTGCTTTGGACTTATACTTTATATTTGCTTCTGTTTTGCTCTGGGTTGTTTCATTTGATGTTTTGATGTTGTAAACCGCTTTGAGATGTTCTCTTCTTAAAAATATAAAGCAGTATAAAAATGAAAATGTACAATAAAAATAACACATTATATGCCACCAGTTCTGAGGTAATTGTATCAAGGGGTCTGTTCCCATATATCTATTTGGGGGCCATGTTTTTCTTTCTATCCAATGCCTCTGACTGCTTCCATAGGTAAAGGTAAAGGTAAAGGGACCCCTGACCATTAGGTCCAGTCACGGACGACTCTGGGGTTGCAGCGCTCATCTCGCGTTACTGGCCGAGGGAGCCGGTGTACAGCTCCCGGGTCATGTGGCCAGCATGACAAAGCCGCTTCTGACGAACCAGAGCAGCGCACGGAAACACCATTTACCTTCCCGCCAGAGCGATACCTATTTATCTACTTGTACTTTGACGTGCTTTCGAACTGCTAGGTGGGCAGGAGCTGGGGCCGAGCAATGGGAGCTCACCCCATCGTGGGGATTCGAACCGCTGACCTTCTGATCGGCAAGCCCTAGGCTCTGTGGTTTAACCTACAGCCCCACCCGCGTCTCGTGCTTCCATAGGTACCTGGAGGCAACTATCTATTTCAACATAAAATTGCCAGGAAGTAGTGGCATGTCATAACATGCAAGTACTTCCAGGGGCTTTTTTTTTTACTTTTTTTTTAACTTTCTTAAAAAGAGAAAAAGCTCAAAAACCTTCAGACCACCTCATAAATTGAATTAAATATATGGCAATGCAGGTTTCCAAGTTTTCTTTTTGTGTCCTGGTTTTTACTTTTTGAAATATGGCAACCCTACCGAAATGGCAAAACTTACTGGAGCAATAAGAAAGCAAGAGGAGAAGAACTTGATCGAAGACTGCGGAAAATTTGTGGACTATTTGAAAAGTTTTTGTGCACATATAAGTTCCTTAGCAGGATCAACTTAAAACCAAACAGTTAAAATTAAGGTTAAAGGAAAACTAGGGAGTCATTAATAATAGGATTAATGAGGGAAATGAAAAAGGCGAAAGATTTATACGAAAAAATATGGAACGCTTCACGAATTTGCATGTCATCCTTGCGCAGGGAAATGCAGTGTTAAGAATTTAACACTATATTGGATTTGTATGTTTGTAAAACTTTTTTTAAAAAAAACCTGAAAAATATAATTTTAATAATAGTAATAATAATTATTATTATTATTATTATTATTATTATTATTATTATTTTCCCCTCAAAGAATTATGGGTATTGCAGTTTGTTAAGAGTTTTCTTTGAGAAAGAGATTATGCTTTGAAGGTATACAGTGGTACCTTGGTTTACGAACTTAATCCATTCTGGAAGTCCGTTCTTAAACCAAAGCGTTCTTAAACCAAGGCGTGCTTTTCAATAGCAGCAGGGGACTCAATTTACAAATGGAACACACTCAACAGGAAGCAAAACATGTTCTTATTCCAAGGCAAAGTTCACAAACCAAAACACCTACTTCCGGGTTTGCAGCGTTCTTAATCCAAGTTGTTCATAAACTAAGCTGTTCTTAAACCAAGGTACCACTGTGCTGTGTATACAAACCTTAGCCCTCTTCCCTCTGGGAACCAGAGCAGGGACTTCAATGGATTCATCTCTCCCTAACTGCCATCCAGACTAATTTGGCACAAAACACTCAGCTTTCCCTCTGTTCTTCCCTTCCTTACCTCTGTTGCCATGCTTAAAACTACAGTGGTGCCCCGCTAGACGAATGCCTCGCTAGACGAAAAACTCGCTAGACGAATGGCATTCGTCTAGCGGAAGCCGCCCCGCAAGACGAAAAAGTCAATGGGGCTGCTTTGCAAGACGAAAAATTTTCGTCTTTTTTTTTTCGTTTAGCGGAGCGTGGCTGTCATTGCCGCTTCGCTAGACGAAAAAAACCGCTAGACGAAAAAATTCGTAGAATGAATTATTTTCGTCTAGCAGGGCACCACTGTACAACAGAAGACCCAGCCAGCCATTTTGCAGACTAGGAATAAATCAGCATCTCCTGGTTTAATCTCAGAGCAGGCTGCATATTTAAAAATAAACCTGAAAGGGGAGGGAGGAGTTGCAATGTATGCCTCAGGTGACACACTATGAACACATCCACGCCATGTATTTAAAGCACACTTCCCCCAAAGCACCCTTAGCAAACTACAATTCCCAGGATTCCTTGGGGGAAGCCATGTGCTTTTACTGTCAGGTGTGGGTGTGAAAATGGTCTGAACTGCAGCAGAGGAAAAGGATTTGAAGGAGAAATTACAGCAACAGGAGGAAGCTGAGACAAAGGTCAAGTGTGACCCAAACATAGCCACTGGCATGCAAAAAACGGGTCGCTGCCTTCCGGCGCCACTTTCCCTGCTTGTCATTCACCGATATGCAGACTGGCTGTTCTTCAAGGCGACCATCTTAACTGTCTCCTTGGGCTTGCTGTTTATCTGCATTTATTCTCTGCATATCTTTAAAGAAATCTTTGTTTAAATCCTACGAGCGGCGGGGTTGGCTGCGGGAGCTTTTACCGGAGTAATGATCTGGCAAGCGGATAAGTGGGAAGGACTGAGTGAGGAGAGAAGGAAAGATTAGTAGGAGTGATTGCAGCAGGAACTGTGAGGGGAATATCATTTGACCGGAGCAAACAGTGGGAGATGTGGCGGGCTTCGCCTTGTCATTTTTGTGAAGAAATCTGTGGGAGCCACAGCGCTCGGTGGGAGCCCATGTCTGTGAGCTATAACATTATTACCTACTGATGAATAAGCTGAAAAGTTCTCTGAAATAAACTTTCGGAAAACAGGGAGCATACTGTAGACAACAAGAAATGTTATGTTAATGTCAGATAATTAGGACCAAAGCGTAAGGATCATGACGTCTTCCACATAGTTGGGAAAGTATTACAGTAGTATAGATTGAGGAAATTTACTACATTGTGAATTGCTGCATATCTCACGCAAACATGAGGTAGGAAATCAGAAGCCGCGCCTTGGTTTGCTAACGTTTCGGAAGTTGAACGGATTGAGTTCGGGAACCAAAGTACCACTGTATTTCAAAAAGTGACAACACAAAAGTTTTGTTTGAGCTATTTTTAAGGAAACTTGCCAAAAAAAAATCAACACATCCTACACAGGTTGTCATACACCCGGCTTTTCCTGGACATTTTTACTGATTTCAGAAATTCCACCCAGATGCTATTTCCGATGGATGAATCCCAGATATGTTCAGGAAATCCTGGACGTATGGTGGCCCTAGTTAATGTGCATTACCAACCATTGTGCATATTCAACAGGCCTCCTGGAGAATATGCACATATTTATGCCATGAAATAATTATTATTATTATTATTATTATTATTATTATTATTATTATTACCCCGCCCAGCTGGCTGGGTTTGCACAATCCCCCCTCAATAGAAGTCATATCCAACAGGTGTTAGGAAATGTCCATATATGATCTACATTTTGTACATTCTCCACAACAAGGTATGTTGCAGACTATGTTAAGATAAGCAGTGAGCCAGAAACAGCCAGGGCGCAGGGCGGGGCACATTTCACACTTTTGAACAAGAGATAGGGAGGGGGAGGTATGTTTCTTAGAGACTATGCACACTAACTAGAGAATGTGCATATCGCTTGAAGAATATACAAAATGGACTGGCGTTTTGCACTTTCCCTATGGCCTGTTGGAGATTATGTATATGGATCATGTGCACAGAGTGGTTTAATAATCAATCTCTCCTCCAGAGAAACTTGCACTGAAATATCGGTGATTTTCATGAGGATTCTTTTTTAAAGGAAATTGCTGAACAATGTGGAGAACTGAATTCCAGGTGGGGAAAATGAGAAACTTAGAGAACTGAAGTGGAAAGATCCTTCCCTCCCTACCTGCGACTACACTTCTCTGCACTCAGTGGGACTTCTCCGCAGACATGCATAGGATTCTGCTCTTGGATTTTAGTATATAAGTTTTCCCCGCCCCTTGTTATTATAGAAAATATGGATTTCACGTAACCTCAGTATAATGGGTGGCAATGATAAGAATCATCAGGTTGAAAATGGCAGAACAACACCAAACCAGGTTGGGGGGAAAGAATGACTATATGCACAGTTTCCACCCCATTGTAATTCTAGTTTCCGCCCGAATCTGAACTCATTCAACATAATATCAGGTTAACTCCAATTGATTCCTATTATTTTATATAGAAGAACCTGATTTCCTAATCATTGTGTTTTTCAATGCACATTTTGTTTTGCTGTAGTAAGACTTACCGGTATATTCTGTCTTTTTAGACTCACATAAAGAGTGAACCTAACAAGTAAACTGATAATCAGCTGAGAAGATACCACACTAAACATCTCCTGAGCATGGCACAGCTGGGGATACATCTCTGCTCCATTCCACTATGCCTCAGTAGCCGCTGCTACATTTAACCTTGCAAAACCATTTTCAATGAGGCTTTAGCACACGCCTAAGCAATACAAAACATTCACTGGGGGGGATAAGTTGGTCAAACCCAACTGTGAATATTTGTTCTTTTGAGAAAAGTTTAAGTGAAATCCCTCCTGTGTTTCTGAGTAGGAAAAGAATATTTAAGTCAACATATTTTACCCACATTTTGAGAAAGAAAGAACCATCTAAATGCCTTATTTCACATGCACATCCCAACAGTCTTGAGACTATATCTCTTGCAAAGATACTGCATGAGGTATGTAGCAGATTGCATAACATGAGAAAAAAATAAAGTATTCGTGTTCAGAAAATAAGTCACTGTGAAAGATTCAGGATTACTTTAGAAAGGAAGGAAGGAAAGAAAGTAAGTAAAGAGAAACACCACCAAGGAAAGCAAGGTGGAATCTACACACATATAAAAAATGCTTTTTAAAAAAACGTTTTGAAAAATACATTGAATTTTGCATAGCTCACTGTCGCCATCTAGTATCACACCTGTATATTGCACTTTACAGCACATTTAAAATGTCTTATTTGCAGCTCTGTAGCCGAGTCCAATGACAAAAGTCTAAATAGAAATGACTTACAGGGAAGTGATTGTAAAACCACTCATAAATTATATATCACAATCAAAATTTCAGAAGCATTTTCTAAAGCAGATCCATTGGCCTCGTGACAACAGGGATGAAGTGGCCACCCAGTTGTTTTTATTGCATTGATTCAGGATCAATGTCATCGTTTGCATGGGTTATTGTGGCCGAAGTTTCAAAATCATTTTAAATCCACATTTGGTGCTTCATAAAACAGCCCAGTTCACAAGTTGCCCAGTTCAGCTCCCACGGAAACCTGAGGCCTGGTACCGCTTCATTTTTCATTGATTCAGTTCTGCACCCTACCTCCCAGGTAAGCCTTCTGAAAAGACAATCCTTAATGTTGTTTTTGAAACTTTTAAGGTGTGCCGATTATGGTGGTAGCTGTTATATCAATGCTAAACGTCATGTAAATATTATGTACATGACTATTCCCATTCCGACCAAAGACCACCAGGTGCCTGGTTATGTGTGGCTCTGTGCTAGAAGTGGTTACAATTACCAGTCACAAAGGTGGTTTCTAAGAAATATACATAATTTCAGCAACATGCTCGCAAAGCAACGTGACAAAGGTGTTGCAAGAGTTTTCCACAGCCTCTTCACTTAGCCGGTTCTTTGTTCTTTCCTGCCAGCATGTGTTTTTATTATTATTATTTTATTTCGGTTTGCGATTCTGTAATACTAGCTGCTTTCCCCCTTACCAACATCCTCTTTCTGACAGTTATAGAGGTTTAACATACTGCATTAGGAAGCTCGTGAATATTGCTCTTTGATTTGTATTTTGATAAATGTGCCATGGGGAGAAGCGGGGGAGACACAAAATACAAAAAAAACAAAACAAAAAAACACCAGTGAGTTATTTTGAAAGCCTTCATGCTGTTGAATTCTGAATTTAGCATATGCACATGCTAAAGTGAATAATTTTAGAGGTGTTCAAGCGATTTGGAAGGTACAAAACAAAGGCTCTAGATGCAATAGGAAACATCTTAAAACAGGGGGTCGGAGACCTCTGGCCCCAGCAGCCAAAGGTAGCCAATCTAGGCTTCTCAGTCTATTCCTCAGGACTCTTCCCAGGTCACACCCTTTATCCCAGGGCCCAGGCTACAAACCTCAACAGCCCTTCTCTGCACTTATTATTGATATTAATAATAATAATAATAATAATAATAATAATAATAATAATAATAATATACCACCCTACACCCGGGCAGTTCACAGAACAAGATCAACATAAAAGCCACAGTTACAGGTAGGTAGCCGTGTTGGTCTGCCGTAGTCAAAACAAAATAAAAAATTTAAAAAATTCCTTCCAGTAGCACCTTAGAGACCAACTAAGTTTGTTCTTGGTATGAGCTTTCGTGTGCATGCACACTTCTTCAGATACTAAAAGCCACAATATAGATAATCAAAATAAAAACAACACAATAACACCCCACACACACACACACACAATAACACAATAGCTAGAAGGTGTCTTTGAACTCTTGTTTGCCAGAATAGAAACAATGTGGGTGTGGCGTGGCTGTAACATAGAACCTCTGGCTTTTATTGTATGGAAATAAGCCATTCCTGTTTCACCACCCACATAGCCTCTGGACCTACAACTGGTAGGATTGCCACACATCCAGAATTTCCCACGCAGAGCTGGTATTCGGGCCTCGTAATCAGCATCCAGGCGGAAACCACTTAAATGTTCAGGGAAATCCAAGCGTATGACTGCCCATGTCGGAAGTGTAGATTTCAATAACTTTGTCCAAAAAGTTTTCGCTTTTTGAAATATGGCAACCCTACCACTGGCAAGTGGTAGATGTCCCTCCCCCCCCAAGCACATGCCACTGTGATGTCTGTTTTGAAGGGCTTCCCAGAAATCTCCAGGTGATTTTCAGGGGGCCCCGGGGCTACGAGGAAGGAAGAGAAATTGGCAAAGATATTGCCTCTTCTCTTCTTCCATTAGCAGTTCATCCACTGGCTCAACAGCCCTTCCAGGAGTTCAAGGTCGCCAATTGGATTCCGTGCTTTTTTAAGGTGTGGATGTGAACCTCAATAATCAAAGAAGTGAAACAGATATAATTGGAGCCTTAATCCCATAAACTCCCAATAGATTGAAGCGCCCATTCCTTACTAATATATTATTGGACATGGCAGAGGTCGGGGGAAGAAAAGAAAAGAAAAGAAAAAAACAGTGCCTACAGATAAAGGTGTCCCAAAGTGTCTTCAATGAAATTATCTCCATCAAATTATCAAATGACATTCAGAATAACAGGGAACATATGCTTCATAGGATCAACAATCCTCAATGGATACCTTTAATGATGCTCTTTAAACGATTTAACCCAATGTTCCGTTCATGGATTTTGGATGTTCTTCAGTGTTTGCTGCCATAATTAAACAAACAAATCTATTCCGAAAAGTTCCTGTGTATGGGGCCAAATAGCTCCTGAAATATCTCCTCCACCTTTGGGATTCAACCCAAACCGAAGGCTGCCTTGATGAAACAAAGAGCTAAGCACAAGGCAAATTTGTCACATTCTTCAGCGTGCTGCACATCCAAGTTTCATAAGAAGATCCATATAATTAGATTAGCTTACTGCGGGTGAGGGAGTGGGGGGGGGAGTTGAATGACAAGGTCAGTCTCTTGCCCTTTCAGTAAATTAGAGAAGATTGCCATAAATTGCATAATATAATGAAACACCAATTTGCATATTAGCTGCTATATTAAAAGGGATCAGTTTTAGCTCGCAAAGCAGAACAAATAAAAACATGCATTTTAATAACTCAAATTACTCTCAGGAAGTGACCCTCAGCAGAAAGCCTGATTATCACTACTTAATTAGAAGCCTTAGAAATCTAAATCCTCCTTTAAATCTTATTCTGTGTACAGTGAAAGATGAAGCCATGAGTTTTGTCTTAGATTCAATATTTACTCTTTACTAATATGTTTGCAGGGGAGACTTTCCGAGCATTAGGAAGATACGCGGGTGGGGGGGGGGAATTAATATTCGGAGGGAGGACGCACGCGCCAAACCTGTGTCGGCTTGCAGGTGCAAAGCAATTAACAAGTTGGCATTTACAGTCCTTTTAATTAATTAATTAAAAATGCAAAGCTGACTTTCATTTCTTTAAATGTTTGAACATTTTATCCATCAATCATAAACCACTCCTTGCATGCTCTTCTACGACAGCTGGGAAATTAGAAGAAACTTTGGGAGCTGGCGCGGTAAACGAGTATGGGCATTTTACTGTATATGCTAATTTCTAACGTGGGCACAATGTACTATTTTCTTTGGCAATTGAATACAAGGCAGACAACAATCTGCATCATCATGTAGAAAAACTAAGATGTCGCCACAATACTTTTTTAAAAAAAATAATATTATTATTATTCTTTTAAGAAAAGCATTATGGATAAAAATGACCTTTCCTTTGTTTCATTTGAAGGCTTGTGTTGATCATAAAAGTTACAATTTGCTTTGTATGTTGGTATATGAGCAAAATGTTCATATAATAACGCTATAAGGTAAAGTTTTGATGGATGTCACTGCAGGACACTGGCTGGGGAGGAATATCCAGCTCTCCGATTTTGAGCGATTCATGTTTAAAAGACAACATCATCATTGCAGCTTAATTAAAACATAAATACTGCATTGTTACCTCACTAGGCATTCACTCAGCTGGAACTAACTGTATTTGCTTAATCTACAATTTTAGATGTATTAGCAAAAATAAATGTTGGCGAATATAAGAGCCTGATTACATATCTTGGGTAAATTGGTGATAATGAGTCAAGAGACTTTGTGTTCATTCACATATATTAGAATAAGAATCATTATGAAATTAAAGCTAAGATTAATCCTGCTAATGACACCACAGAGCATCTGGGAATAAGATAACCCAGATGTCAAATTCGCTGTGATAGTGTGCTGCTATTTGATAGAATAACCCCTTGAAGTGTTCTTCTAAGGCTGCTAGCTGGTACCCCACAGTCCCGGCACTTGAAATGCAAATGAGTGACAAGATAGACTAATAATGAGAGCAGATTCTAGCAGTAAGGAAAATGAATAAATTAAAAAAAAAATCTCAACCACTGATAAGAACAAGCAGCAGGAGCCCCGATGTCCTCAATTAGGGCGGATGACATCTGCGGAGCATTTCTCTCTAATAAAGCCCTCACTCTGTATTCCAAAGCACACGACTCTAACACTGTTAACATTTTAATGTCTTGGGCGTGCATGGTAACATTAATTACAAGATGATTTGGACGACTTCTGAATCTCTTTTATGTCTTCCACTGAGTAAAAAATCTGAGTCGCTGCTTTGATATCATAAATAAAATGTAGAGACCTGCCAAGCATTAAAGCTTTCCTGAAGTAACTCAGATCTGCCAAGTTACATTAAACCTTGATAGCTAAGTAAAGAGCATTCTCTATGAATTTAAAGAGGGGGGATGTCTATACATTTTGATGTGGGATTTTATCTCTCACTAGCATCCCAACCCAACCCAACCCAACCCACCACCACCCTTTTCAGGCTGTTTCAGATATTTGTTGTTGTAACTGTTGTTTTAATTAGTAGACTATTTAAGCTGAGGTTTTGTGGCTGGTTTTTGCTCAGTCTTCTAGTAATAAACAACTTGGGGTTGTTGTTTTCTTTTTTTCAAAAAAAAAAAGCTCATTTTTCCATCCATCTTTAACTAGGGTCGGCTTTTTTTTACAGCCAGTTTTCTGTGGAAATGGAAAGACTATTGTAGAGCTGATAAGTGGCTGCTTGTTGTATCTCCCACTGTGCACCTCATCCAAAGATCTATAGGCACAACGTACATACTAGGGTATCTGAGCCATCACTACCACATATGCACTGGTACCAAGATAGATCGTCCACTATACGGTGGTACCTCAGGTTACAAACACTTCGGGTTACAGACTCCGCTAACCTGGAAGTAGTACCTCAGGTTAAGAACTTTACCTCAGGATAAGAGCAGAAATCGTGCAGTGGCGGCGTGGCAGCAGCGGAAGGCCGCATTAGCTAAAGTGGTACCTCAGGTTAAGAATGGTTTCAGGTTAAGAACAGACCTCCAGAACAAATTACGTTTGTAACCAGAGGTACCACTGTACTATGAACATTGCTCACCACCCAGAGAAAAGTAAGTTATTGGGCAGTATATAAATGTTGTAAATAAATAAATTTCTCCAAGGAGGGATGGTAATATGTCCCTGAAGGTGAGTCCGACAAGGGTATTCTATGTTGTTATTAACGTCTGAAATTTGTAATATACAACTTTTGAAACCATACCTATTATGCAGTCTTTGGATCTTGGATACCCCCTGCAAAGAAAGAAGAAAACCATAAAAAGCAGTGCAGTTTAGCCTCTGCTCTGCTGCCATTCTGTTGCTCCACCCCTTATTGAACTGTGCCCCTCCCCTTATGAAATTATGTACAGTACAATATGCCACAGAAGGTGGAGTCCCTTGTTCTCTTGTCCACAGGAGGGTCTGAACTAACAATTCTGTGATGGAGCTCAGGTTTGGTACAATCACTGAAGATCAGCTGAATGGAATAAGTAATTTGTTTATTGGGTGTGAGGGTCTTGCAGTTATTTGAGATAATTGGTTTTTTCAGGTTGGGAGGAAGACCCAATATTTTGAATTAAAAACAAGTACACTCTAGCAAATCCTAGAACTGTAGAATTTAGAGTTGAAAGGGGCCACAAAGGTAATCAAGTCCAACTCCCTGCAATGCAGGTATATTTTGCCCAACGTGGGGTTCGAACCCACGACCCTGAAATTTAGAGTCTCATGCTGAGCTACTCTCAGTACCCAGAATTTAACTGGTGGTATTATTTGAACACAACACTTACAATAGATAGTATTCCTTATTGTTGTGTAATGCTTGATTATGCAGCCCCCGATACCTCATAACTGGGCAAGCATGAAATGACTCCAGTGAAGAGCATGTAGTTTGATGAGATGCTTAAATTTGACCTGTGGTGCCTCTCTCACATATCCAAGTCATAACTCGATGGCCAGGTCATGGACTGAGGGTACATGATAAAGTCACCTTGCTGAAGTTGAGCAGATCGGTGTCTGGTCAATGCTTAGATTGTAGGAGATTACTTAGGAGCAATCTATATAAAATGTACTAACAAAATGTGTATACACAAAACTTTCTTATGACTTCAAAGGCCACTTCACACTGTTATTCTCATGCATTCATCAGTGTTTGATTGCTCCATCCCACTGATCTTCTACTCATGGACTGAGTCACAACAGCAGCGCTATCACCATACAAACATATTGTAGCAGAATGTATAAATGAGGCCACAAATGCATGTTTCAGCTAAAGGTAGGTCTCAGGTCTGAAGAAGACTGCTTTATACACCTGTGTATGGGGGTAGGCAACCAAATGGAGAAAGCCAGTGTGAATTAGGCCAATGGTGGAGAACCTCTGCCCCAGCAAAGGTCCCAGTTTGACAGATGAGGCCGTCTTGCCCAAGCCATACTCACCTGCCCCACACTTTATGCCAAATCCAGTCTAAGACAGGCAGACCCACTTGCACTGGCTGTCAGGTACTTGCGAAGCTCTCCTCAAGGAACTTTTCCAGGTGGGTGTCCATCCACATGTCCATCCACATGACCTCAGGTAAATGGCAAGTGGGTTGTCCCACACCCCTTTGGCTTAAGGGGTGGGGACAGATAACCGCCTTCCCTCCCTCAGGGCAATAAATTTTCCTCCCCTGAACTTGACTGTACACATTTAAAGTCCATTTCTATGACAAGGGTCGCACGGTTATGCTGCAAGCTGCCGACATGGACAGCCAGACGCCTCCTGGCTTTCCGCCATGTGGCCATTTATGGGCAGTTCAATTACACTTGTTAAGATGACTCCTTAGTGAAACACTCCAGCTCTTAAAAACATTTAACGTAATTGTTAAATACTGCCGTTGGCTGCTATCTTTCACCAATTATCTTTGATGAAAGTACCTTGACTGGGGAGGTATACACAAGTATGTTGTTGTTGTTGTTGTTGTTGTTGTTGCTGTTTAGTCATTTAGTCATTTCCGACTCTTCGTGACACAAGTATGTCAACACTTAATACTCAGTGTTGTTCCTTGTTGATTTAATTATGAAATTATTAATGAGTCGCCTTAAAAGGGCTCCTGAGTCAACATAAATTTCATTTTTATTTGTTTTGTAGAATTTTCACAGTATAGCCTTTTGGGTTTCTAAATCATGTACCTGTACATGCTTGAGAGGCACAAGAGCTAACTCCTAGGGTCCAAGGTCCCTTTGCCCCTCTCCCAATAAAATATTTGAGGGGGCTGGGGGGAGGGCAAAGTTGATGGACATTATCATTCAGATGCTGTGTGCACTGTGTCATGCAATCAACTATGCGGGGCAGGGCTTATTCAAGTTGGCACCCCTGTTGAGAGATCCTTATAAAGAATACAGTGGTGCCCCGCTAGACGAAAATAATTCGTCCCGCGAAAATTTTCGTCTAGCGGGGTTTTCGTCTTGCGGAGCGGCAATGGGAGCCGCGCTCCGCAAAACGAAAAGAAAAAAAAGACGAAATTTTTTCGTCTTGCGAGGCAGCCCCATAGACTTTTTCGTCTAGCGGGGCAGCCTCCCGCTAGATGAATGCTTTCGTCTAGCGAGTTTTTCGTCTAGCGAAGCATTCGTCTAGCGGGGTACCACTGTAAATACATTTTAAAGGAGAACGATTGTGATAAAACAAGGATCTTTCTGTTCTAGGTCTACAGCATGTCAAAACACATGAATGCACTACCACTTTTCAAATAGTTTTGTCTGGTGCTGTGATAATTCCCCCACCCAAAAAAAAGTCCCCTTTTGCTGTACATGATGAAGATGCACATTTTCAGCACCTCTTTTCTGACTCCTTTGCACAAGAGGAGAAGGATGCACTCTTGAGAAGCATACATTGTTCAGTCTGTGAAACCGGTTGGGTTCAACCTACTGTCTTATGCCGTGCGGTGATTTATTGGGCCATTAACACTTTTTACATAAATTTGCCTCGTGAACGGTAGATGTGCAACGTGCGCATGTGCAGCAGAAAAGGGAAAGCTTGCAGAACAATTTCGTCCGAGTAAAAGTCCTTAATTTGCAAGCCAACACATCCTCAGAATTACTATACAGGGAATTTAGCGATAGAAATGCATAAGTCACCGTTACAAGGGTCTTTTCTTCCCTTGATGCTTGGGCATTACTGCCATTAATATTAATGGGAGTCAGGCATGCACATGGAGGAGAGACAGCCCCCCTAATTAGTGTAATGGCAGAGGCAATAATCCTAGCAGAGAGACCACTTTGTACACCTTAATTGCACCAAATTGGCAACAAGTTACCGCCTCCGTAGCTCAAATGGATACACAGGCACACAAATTCTCCTGTGGTGGAGGGATGTGTCCAGACTTCAGAGTTTGGGTGACAAAAGCTCTTTTGCACGTGTGTGTTATCCCTGCGACCCTTGCTACCTCCCATCCTTTGGGGATTTCTCTACAGCTACAGCCATGATCATGAGCATGGCAAGCCTCATAGGCTTTCGCTCCTTCTCTGTGAAATCTTGCCTTCCGACTAGGAGGAGATAATCTTTTCAGCCATCTATTTCAGCGGACAGACTTCACAGTTGATCCATTTATTATCAGGACTTTGATAGAGAGTGCCATGGAAAAACCCAAGTCAAACAATCGTTAAAGTGTATTAGGATTAAACAGTACAATTCCTCATTGGACTCTAGTGGTTTTTAAATATCTTCAGAATATTTCTAAAAGAATCATTTATACGTTGTTGTTGTTGTTGTTGTCAAAATTCATTTTTACTGCCTTCTAACATCAGAATAGTTAAGTGCTTGCTAAAATGTTTCCTTCCTATGGTTTTTATTGGGAAAACACTTTGTTCTCCCTAAAACAATGAATAAATGCTTTCCAGTGGGGCAGTTTCTGCATTAAAAGGGCTTGGTCTGATCCTGCCTGTTGATTTGTGCACAACTAATAGAACATCTGGAGTCACAACTAGGTGCAGGGTTGGTGCCACAAACAGCTAGTCACATGCAAAATAAAATTAAAAGATGAAATACTAGTTGTCCCCAATATGGATGTGCAACTCCACTCACATCCATCAAAAGACCCAGTCAATTACAGTGGGTTCATTTGAATTTTATAATTCATCTCTCTCTCTTGCTAGACTGGAGCATTGCTATCTCATACTATTTAATCTCTTACTTCAATGACTTAATACACTGGCAGCTTTAAACAGTTCCCCTTTAACTCACCTAGCAAGAAAATTGATTGGTAACTAACATTATCCCATTGAATATACGAAGAAAGCGTCAATAAAGGAAAACACTTGGAGCAGTTTATATGTTGCCTATTTATATACAAAGCAAAACAAAAGTAAATCTACACCAAGAAAAACCCAATGCCAAATTTTGCATTCTGACAACTTATGCAAATTGTATGTGTGCATAGTTGCTTACCTTGCAGAAGTGTGCTCAATTTGCATGCATTATTTTAAAACTAATATTCAACAGAGTCTGGGGGGAGGGGGGACAATGAGAGATGTGGTCCCCTGAAAGGGGATGTGTAAGAAAAATAAAAGCAGCAGCTTGTGGGCAGCAGAAACATGGCAAAAGGCCTGGAGGAAAAGTGTGGACTCTGTAGAGCACCATTAATTTATTCTATCACATGTACATCTCATCCTTCCTCTGGGAGGAGCTCATGGTAGCATACCCTCCAACATTTATCTGATAAAAATAGGGATGTCCTATTATTATTATTATTATTATTATTATTATTATTATTATTATTATATTTATATTTATACCCTGCCCATCTGACTGAGTTGCCCCAGCCACTCTGAGCTGTTTCCAACATATGTGTGTGTGTGTGTGTGTGTGTGTGTGTGTGTGTGTGTGTGTATATATATATATATATATATATATATATATATATATATATATTACCCAAAATTCAATACATACGGTACATCTTTCAATTGTCTTCATTCCTCTCATTTCTCCAGACTTCCCTATCTACCTTTTCATGACTTTCTACTTGGTATTTGTGCTGCCTATCTATTTGTACCACCCATTTTGATTCTATACAATATCCTAAGTGTTCTTTCCTGCTGCTCATGTATCTATCCCTCCTTGGAAATTTATCTGGTTGTTGTACCTCTTTAAATATTCTCCAGAGTATTTCCACTCTTCTCGTGCCCGTTTCTCATCATGATTCCCTTATCTTAGCTGTCTCCTGGCTCGGGGTGTCGAATAACTCCATACCCTCCAACATTTCTCTGATGGAAATTGGGGTGTGCTGAGGAAAAGCGGGACATTCTGGGATCACATCCGAAACCAGGACTGCTTCTGTACCATCCCTGGAAAATAGGGACACTTGGAAGGTCTGCGGTAGCAATCTGTAATAAAAATCCAGTTCAATTCCAAATAAAATAGAAACTTATTTTAAAACTGTGGGAAACATCTAAAAACAAAGAAACACAACAAGACACGTAATCAATCCCATGTCTGAGTAGGCACAATGAAACATAAATGTTTTCAGTAGGCATCTAAAAGAATACAGTAATACATGAGGTCTCAGAAGATTGTCTTCAAAATGTTTATAGCCCCTATCTGCGTGTTTTATTTTAAAAAAACGACATCAAAAACCATGAAGGCTATATACCTGAGATACAATCCATACTCCATACATTTTAAAACAGTCAAGCTTCAAGTGTGGCATGGTAACTAGGCCACACACCTGGAGTGGGGGAAAGTCCCACTGAACTCAATGGAGCTTGCTTCTGAGTAGACTTGCACTGTAAGACTGTTTCAAATGTTGCCTTTGCTCTGAACTCACCAGGGTGGCCTGGGACAAGCTACTCTCCGTCTCAGCTTTCACAAATATGCACACATCTAAAGTGGGACCAACGATACTGAGATTACCTGATAGGGGTCAAGATCCAGAGATTTTGTAAGGAGGCCCGAAGATTTTGGCATGTGCAAGTGAAATCGTTGCCTTTTTTCCTGTTTGACTATAAGATACCTCTGTCTTATTGCAAACTAGTTTTTGGTATCTTCTCAAGTTTCAGAAACAGTTGGACATTATTGGAAATAGCGTTGCTGGAAAAACTGTCAAGCAAGGAGCCAAAAGAAACACAACAATTTGTATGCAGTTTGGGGTGACTTTAGTCCGTTTGGCCCCTTTGCGGGCAGCCAGCTTTGCAGGAGGTTCTGGGCCTCCCTGGTAAATCGGCCTATCACCAGCCGGATTGTATTACCGCCACCCAATTGGCCTATGGTGGCGGGACGTAGTGGGAGTAAGAGCAACCAACCAATTGCGGCCCTTGGCACCACGCCCAGGGGAAGTTTAAATGCCCGGTCAGTACAGCCTTTCAGCTTCTCGTTCTCTATGCCGGTTCTCCCACCACCTTCCCTCCCTCTGATTAAGGGTTTTTCATAGATGGAATGACCTAGCTATGGACAATGTCAGTCACCTAATTTTTCAGGGGCCGGGTTAATGGCTAATTGGCACTGCCATTTGGGGTTTCGCCTACGTCGTAGCAACTTTGTAAGGTGGATAGGCATTGGGTAAGCCTAGGCTTGCTTGGAGGGGAGGTTGTAGCCTCCACCTGCCCCCTCCAGTGGTAAGGGTATCCTGTTAAAAGGATTCGGGAGGTGTGGCTCCTGTCCAATGCCAAGACTGGGGCTAGGGCCATACCACTCAGCCAACAGGGACCTTTTGAGGGACACTCTGATTTGATGTAGGTCATAGAGCATCCCCCCCAGTTGTGGCCTTATTTGATCCCAAACCAATATCCTGTGTGTTGTCTAGTTATTTATACTTTAGCGTGCAGGGTGGTCACGGGACCTCGACACGCAATTGATTATACGAATAATGAGGCATATGGCAGTGCTAATAGTTTACAGCACAGTTTGCCGTGCATGAAGTATATATTTTAATTTTCCCTTTTCTCCCTTACTCTCTATAAATTCCTATAAAGCCCCATAAATTAAAATTGTTATTGAAACAAGCCTTTTACTAATGGTCAACAATCTAAGCACACACATTGTTATTAATACATTGTTTCACATCCATAATAATTATTACCATATTTTCCGGCGTATAAGACGACTGGGTGTATAAGACGACCCCCAACTTTTCCAGTTAAAATATAGAGTTTGAGATATACTCAACCACAGATTTTCCACCCAGCATATAAAATGACCCCCGACTTTTGAGAAGATTTTCCTGGATTAAAAAGTAGTCTTATACGCCAGAATATACTGTATATATATACTTGAACACAACTTGGTCAATATATGCAGAAACGTTTATTTCAGCATCTACTGTTGTTTAAAACATCTCAAAATCAAATTAAAGTCTAATTAGATGGCTTTCCACAGGGTTAGGGTTGGGAACAGTAAGTGCTCCACTGAACTGAAATTTCAGCCTTCATGACATTGGAAAACAGCCAAGTGAACAGATATTTTGGTGGAGGATGGTCAAGATATTAACCGATATGGATGAAATTTCATATATAGCTATATAATCCCTAGTATAGTAAGATAAGACCTTTGGAGCAGGCATTTAAAAAAAAATCAAAAAAATTTCCAAAAAAAATGTTCCTTGATAATTTGTCACCCCCTCCATTATTGAACCCGGGGCAGACCGCCCCCCCTTGCTACACCCCTGCTGAGAACTGGTCCTACCTGCCTTTGATGCTCATTCAACTGCCATCATACTTGAGGCTGGAGAGCAGGTTTACGGTCTTCTTTCCTTTCAGCCATGAATTCTTAATGAGTGCATCCCTTCCAGCATTTCTCCGATGAAAATAGGGACATCCTATTCCATAATAATAATAATAGTAATTTTATTATTTATATCCCACCCATCTGATTGGGTTGTCCAAGCCACTCTGTGTGGCTTCCAACATAAATAAAAAGCACAATAAAACATTAAACATTATTTTTAAAACCTTCACTATACAGGTCTGCCTTCAGATGTCTTCTAAAGGTTGTATAGTTACTTATCTCCCTGGGGTGGGGGGTTGCATAACTCCATACCCTCCAACATTTCTCTGATGAAAATAGGGACATCCTAAGGAAAAGCAGGACATTCTGGGATCAAATCAGAAACCAGGATGGCTTCTGTAAATTTGGGACTGTCCCAGAAAAATTGGGACACTTGAAGGGCCTGTGAGTGGTTTATTGTGATACAGTAGATTTATTTGTATGAGGTGCTTATTATTAAGCCCTTTTGAATAGCCTTTCTTAAAATAGAGAGATGGTATGAATAACAAGGTATTGTTGATTGCTGATTTGGGCTTTGTGGAGAACTGCTTTGAGTGTGTAGCACATGCAGGAAAATCTGTGCACAGCTTGCCATGCCCTAGATCTTACCATAGACCAGTCTTAATTCTCTCAAGGCAAAGCCTTGTCCTGAGCAAAGACTGCTGCTGCTTGCAACTTTCAGTAGTTCATCTCTTGAGGAGCTCAGGTAATGACAGTGCAAAAAAATGCTTCTGGTCAAAAAAGAAGCGTTCTCTGTCCTCACATTTGCGGATAGACTTTTTCAGTCCCCAAAAGTCAACCGATCCAAATGTAACGTTTCACTGGCAGACACACACACACACACACCCTCACATATACACACATGCCCATCTGTCAAGGTGGCACCATGCCCAATCGCACAGGTACCGTGCCAGTTTTCAAGCAGCGCATGGACACCAACTAAAGACAGGACAAGGAGGGAAGCTTTCAGAATGCATGAAATGACACTTTATTTGCGAGAAGCTCCCTCCCGGTGTCAAGCAGTGCCAAATTAAGAACACATGCTTCATTACAAGGGATCACATCTGTTGACAAACATTGGCACATTAACCCATCTGCCCAGAAGTCTCATTAATCTGACTCAGGACTGAATGTTTTGAAGGCAGCAGATAGAAACATCAGACTCGAGAAATACCGTCCTAGACTTATGGGGGCGAGAGTCCAAATTATTTCCCATCCAGAACGCTATGCAAACAATCCAAATTATAATTTAGGGTAATCATTGACAGGTTAGTGCATTGTTTACAAAGAATTGATGTGTGGTTAAGCATTGATTTAGGTTCCATAGACCAGGTTTGGGAGTGACACCCAATGCTAAAGTGGGTGGCACCAGGAGAATAACTGACAGCCACCTGCATGTGCGTTTAAACTTTATTCACTTATTATTTACTGTATTACATTTGCATCCTACTATTCCTGCTAGGAGTTCAATGTGGTGCACCTTGTTCTGCTCCCCCCATGTTATCCTCACAGAAACCACTTGAGGTGGGCTTGGCTGAAAGTGAGTGCATGTGTGAATGGCCCATCACAGAATCAAAACCACAGCTGGAACTTTCATTCCACTCAGTGTCAGCCCAAATGCAATCCTTTTCCAAGGCGTCAGTTCACCTGTACACTGCCACACATCAACAGCTGGATAATCAAAGAGTGAGAAGAGATGTGATGCCCATGCATGCATTAACTCGTCCATTACATCTGAGGTGCTATGAAGGGCCTCACTGTGATCCTTGGTCTTTGATTACTCAGTCACACACATTGCATGCTCTTTGATGTTGACCTAAACCCCTGGAAATGACTCTGGCCATTTCTCTTTCTGCATGAAGCTCCCTTCCTGAAGATGCATGGGCTGCTGCCTCCGGTGAATCCAGGTGTGTTCTAGTTCACCAGCTCCAGACCAAGTTTTGCACAAATGCTCAGGTGTTCTGGAAACCAGGACCCAAAGGCAGCTGGAGAATGGGATAGAGGAGAAATTTGATTTTGTTAGCATTTTCAGGAGAAGCTACCCAAATCGCACAGCTCAAACTGAAACTCGGCAATCCTTCGAAATTTTTACCTTTCTGAATTTTGTGGTGCATTTCTCAACCCGAACAATATGCATTTATTTGGGAAATTGCTTGCAAAAACATGTATGCTAGTCAAAGCTATATACAAAAACATATCTGTTAGAGGAAAGTAATGCTAAAATGCTGCCAATTTTTCAGGAGATTTTTGTTTTTTTAATGGCAGGTGGAAATGTGGAGGGCTAAATGTAAGATTGGAAGAATGTGAAACTGTGAAATGGACACATCCTTCCATCACTAACTGCACTAAACTATGCTATAGATCAGGGTTTCCCAGACTAGGGTCTCCAGCTGTCTTTGGACTACAACTCCCATCATCCCTAGTTTGCAGGACCAGTGGTCAAAGATGATGTAGATACCTTCATTGGGAGCCTTACTCAACAAAATGGATGAATGTTCTTAAATTTAGCTTAAATAGACTTAGAAATGTGATTTCTATAATGAAGGCTATTTGGCAGGAAGGAGATGCACAGGCAGGAAGGGAAAACCAGGAGACTATATCCAGCCCTCCTTTCCTTCCAACAGGCAGCAGACTGGTGCCACCACTGATTTTCCAAACAGGGCTACTATCATCCCTAGAAGGCGATTCAGAGAAGGAGTCACATTTGCAACACTTATTTGCATATGCAAATTCATTCTGCTGAACTGGACTGGTCCATTTGTGTCTATGAGTTTCTTTTCTAAGTACTGTTATTGCTGTGGGTTGGTTTGCCATTGCAAATGCTTTATCGGTATTTAAAGTTATCTTTCAAGAGCACAACCCACCTGGGGTGGCAGAGTGAAGGAAATCACTCACTAGTGGTGGAAAACAAGAGAAGGGGAGCGACTCTGCTCATCCGAGCTAGGAAGACAGAAATGTGCTTGACTTTAAGAGCTCCTGTCCACAGTTGGTCTTCATCATAGTGCTTAGCCTCCGTGAACCCTCTCACAGCGTAATATTGTTCACAATAAAGCACAGTTGAAACCTTTGTACATTGCCGAAGTGAAAACTCTTTAGAGGCATGCGGATGATGGGTCGCGATCAGGTTTCGAATCCAGATACCATCCTATCAACTGATGCTACAAACATTGGAAAGACTGGTCCTCACTCACACACAGGATGCAGCCACATGAATGAATGGACTCCATAGGGTGCAAATGACAGAACGTCAGGTGCAAATCAGCATCTGCGGGGCAGAGGAATAAGGTGGAAGAATAGGGTGGCAATTTGGACCGGACTTTGCCCAGTGCAAATAATCTGGCCAGTTAAACAAGCCATGACATCTGTTGACATTTTGTTTTGCTACAGTTATAAAGGGATTTGAGATATTAATTTGAATGCATTTAAGAGAACGAGGCGGAGGCTATAATCTTAAACTCGACTGCCACAAACTAGATAGATTTTTTTTTATTAGTGAGATCAAGCGTTAACCTTCCTTCCAAAAGTCTTGTCAAACTAAGTAGCCTCCCATTCCAACAAATAGAATTCAGAAACCCATGTTCAGGAACTGCTAACAACTGTTACTAAAATGATTTCCATTTATTTTATTTGACTTTATTTTGCATAACTTGCGAGTGGGGAGAGGGGGGAGAGAGAGAGAACCCAAATGTATTTTATTTTATACATTTAATCAAATGCTGCCCTCTAGTGAGCAAAGTCATGTCCAAAGCCTGGGATCACGGAACATAGTTACCCGGAGGATTAAGTGAAAGATTT
The DNA here is from genome assembly GCF_009819535.1 of Lacerta agilis. Lineage (NCBI taxonomy): Eukaryota > Metazoa > Chordata > Lepidosauria > Squamata > Lacertidae > Lacerta > Lacerta agilis. The sequence continues at coordinate 24,399,142 of NC_046317.1, forward strand.
TAATAAAAAATAATAAAAGCAGGTGCCAGGGAGGCTGTCAGAGAAAAGTAGATGCCTGCACACTAAAAACAAAGCAGCTGAAATAATTCCTGCATTTGCTTTTTTGTATCACCCTTGTTGCTACTATATTTCCTAATACAGTCTAACAAAAAAAGAAGGATAAAACTCTTGTGATTGATTATGATGATTTGAAGCTGGTAGGCTAGCTGGCATCTTACTCACTTCTATAAATCTACAAGAGGATTGTGTGCCGTTGCCTGTGCTATAATTTCAATGATGTGTTTTTACCCTCCTAGGGATACATCACCATTATGCGTCTAGATTGTCTCCTTGCAAAAGGTAATATCAAGCACTTGCTCCAAGTTAACCCAAATGATAACACGCAAGAAGGATCCAAACAGAAAACAGAGCCATTTCTCCAACTGCAACAATAACTATCTAAGGTGGGGGAGAAGAAGATTGCCTTTGGAAGATTTGATTATTATTGCAGGTAATATTTCACCGTTTTCTCTGAAAAGGGACAGTGTCACTGAGCAGGATACAGCAAGATAGCAGCTAGACGCAATGGGAATAAGGATGAGGAGTCATCCCAGATAGGACATAAACATTTTCCTAGACAAATGGGACAGCTCTGGGTCTCTCCCTTCTCTGCCTACACAACTCGCAAAGTGCCTAGTCAAACAGCGGCTGCAGACCAAATATGGTAGCTAATGATGGATTCATCAGCCAGTGTGGTGTAGTGGTTAAGAGCAGTGCACTCGTAATCTGGTGAACCGGGTTCGCATCTCCACTCCTTCACATGCAGCTGCTGGGTGACCTTGGGCTGGTCACTTCCTCATCAGTGCTGCTTGTGATGCATTGGGACAAGGCAACAAGATGAGATAGCCAGTCGCAAGCAAACATCACTGCTGCCACAAGTCCTGGTGCTGAAGGATAAAAACCTCTTGGTCAAAGGGAATACCACTGCTGTCCCTAGCATCTGCTACCGGAGGTGGTCATGATAGGACAAGCCCATCCTCAGAGTACAGAACGTCTCCAGAACAATGAGCTACACAGAAACATGGGTGACAGTGTGGTGTAGTGATTAAGAGCAGTGCACTCGTAATCTGGTGAACCGGGTTCGCATCTCCGCTCCTCCACATGCAGCTGCTGGGTGACCTTGGGCTAGTCACACTTCTCTGAAGTCTCTCAGCCCCACTCACCTCACAGAGTGTTTGTTGTGGGGGAGGAAGGGAAAGGAGATTGTTAGCCACTTTGAGACTCCTTAGGGTAGTGATAAAGCAGGATATCAAATCCAAACTCCTCCTCCTCCTCCTCCCCCCTTCTTCTTCTTCTTCTTCTTCTTCTTCTTCTTCTTCTTCTTCTTCTTCTTCTATAAACTTGCCATTTTTGCAGCCTTCCTGAGATGGCAAAGTGAGAAGGGTAGCAAAAACCCTGGCAGTCCACAGTACAATGCAAATGTGCTTAATTTTGTATGTCACCTTAAATGTGGCTTTTAACTGATTTTAGCTTTTGTGTTTTATTTTGTAAAGTTCTTTTTCTATGAAGGAACTAACAAATGTATGGGATAGCTGCATATTCCTGCATTGCAGGGGGTTGGACTAGATGATCCTCAGGGTACCTTCCAACACTACAATTCTATGATTCTATGAAATGCAATATTAGAAAAAATCACCACCCGCAGCATTAAGTATGCCCCTCTAATTTCAAAGCCTGGCATCATAATGGGCTGGGCTTTACATGCAACTTTTCTGAAAGCAGTGATAAGGAATCTGTCGTCCTCCTGATGTTGCACTGCAACTCTCATAATCCCTGCCCATTGGCCATGTTGACCAGGGCGATGGGAGCTGGATTGCAGCAACACTGCCAAATAGACTGAGATGCATGGATATGCAAGTTGTTGACAAGATCTCCAGATTATACCTCGTGCCATTGCTCCATCAAAACAAACTTAGAAATGAGGGATTTTCAGGGTTGGCATCTGAAAATGACCCTCTGGCCTCTTGACCAATTTGCGTAATGTCTACCCTTTCCTTCCCTTTTGAGGGTGGAGCATCGAGCAAATGGGTCCAACAGGTGAACGAGGTCTTGATTTCTTTTGTGCTCAGGACTGTCACGATGTAGGAAAGTAGCTTGCTTAGATAATTTAATCCAAGTGGATTGAGTTTCAGTTCTTGAGTTCACATGCACACTGTATTCAAAGAATTCTTAAGGAGTTCAATAGGGAAATACCACTGAGAATACTTGAAGCAGTCATGCTGCACAACTTGTGCCCCACCTTGGCAAACACACCAGCCATGTATGAACCTTCTGGTTTTGAAAAAATAAAGGAGTAGTCAAGCAACTTGCTGGTCCCAATACAAGGATGCAGTGTTTCTACTGAGCCATAGTGCATTTGGATTCACAAGTGGTGCAGCCTCAACCAAGGTCAATGCACGAGTAAAGAACTAGGCACACACAGATAGAGAGCAGACCTAGAGTGGCCATGCCCATTAATTTTCTCCACAAAGGCAACAACACACCAACACACATTTCTTTGGGAGCAGTGGTTTTTTGTTGTTGTTTTTCTTTAAAAGTGTTTAAGGTAAGGGTACTGTCATTTTGACCCAAGGAAATCACCATTTTATAGTTCAAATTGGGGGAAATAAATACAGTAAATGGGCAAAAGTACAAAGGACATGCGTTACCTCATATTACACAGTTGACAGCTCACAGTAACTTCCACATTGGCATGAAGTTGTGTGCACTAACATCTTCCCGACTTTCATCAGTAAAACACCACATTACACACTGCTTCACACATTAAATGTTCACTTCCGTCTGAGACTCAGGAAACACCGGGAAAGGAAATGAGGCCACCATTGGGGGTAGCCACAGAACTGACGATTCACCATGCTAGGGAAGAAACTAAAAAAAAATTAAAATTTAGTTTTTTCTCCCATTAGATTCACAAAATGTTTAGGGGTATGCATACCCCTGCGTACCCCCAGGGGGAAAAAGGCACTGTTTGGGAGTAACTTCCACTGAACACACTGGGACTTTCCCCTGAGTAAACAGGCATAGGATTCCTCTGAAAGTTTACTTAATTCAAACAGTTTGATTGATGGATTTGCACCATGGCCTTCTAGGTAGCCATGTATAAAACTACAGCACAACAACTTTGTGGGGTTTTTTTTTGGGGGGAGCCCTTAAAACCAGCAACCTCTATGCCAGACATGGCCAAACTTAGCCCTCCAGCTGTTTTGGTACTACAATTCCCACCATCCCTGACCACTGGTCCTGTTAGCTAGGGATGATGGGAGCTGTAGTCCCAAAACAGGTGGAGGGCCGAGTTTGGCCATGCCTGCTCTATGCCAACCAACATTAAAAGCAAAGTTAAAACAACAGGTTTAACAGGTTTTACTCAGATGAGGAAGTCTATTAGGAGGAAACCACAGATTAAACGGCCTTGCTTCTCACAGCCGTCAGCCTAAACTAAGAAGGCAGAGGTACTTGGAAGCCGCTTTGTCTATTTCACATAAATGATAGCAAACACAGCACAAGTGACTCACACATTCAGTGATCGTAATTGACATTTAACACCTGAAGGGGCACCTCTCATGCATCTCTCTAGAATTCTCCATTGGTGGTCAACTAGAAGTGTGAATGCAGAAGACACCTGTACTTTTCCTATTGGCTCTTCTCAGTTAAGATGCTGGACAGCCCTATCATTAGGTAGAATGGGGCAGCTGCCTTAGTTATCTGATTCTGGTGGCATGAAAAGGCAACAAATGGATAGCAATTGAATTTATTACTTTTGTGTTTCGACTGGCCCGAGGATGGAGGGAGAGGTGCTTGTGGGATTTTCTGCTTCAGGTGCCAAAAATATCATTGAGTACTATAGACTATGGGTGCACACCAGCACCAAGATTTACCTAGTAGTGGTGCAAAAGCGCAGATCTGTTTCTGAGTTACTCCGTGCTCTCTCCACTTTGATCCATGTTGTGGACTTCAAGCTGAATAAAACAAAGCCCTCTATTCCTCATTCACAACCATGGAGAAACTAAAAACAGCTATAACCTTCCCCCCTTTTGGCCAAAGGAAATTTGAGGCACACGAGTACCTCCAGCATGGATTAAGCCTGTAAATTTGTATGCAAATAGGCCCACTGACTTTTTGTGGGGGAAGTAAAAGGGATTTCTCCCCCCCCCCCCAAAAAAAAAAACCCTCATGAGAAGGAGAGTGGAGTTTGTCTCTTTTTTTACCTTAAAATAATTAAGAGACAGCCACATGCTGGGTGTTCTTGCTTATACGCTGTTAACAATTTTGCAGCTTCATATCAGCCTTTCATTCTGTGGTTGTTTGTGGATAACAAGACTTGTAGACCTCTGTTCAAGAGACCTTCAAAGGGCTCCAATTGTCCTTACATAGTTCTGAAGAGCTCTGGGATTTACATGCAGGTTCCGCTACCCAAATGCTTGTTATACAAAAATTCACTTATCCAAACATGAGGAATTAGTACCCAAACCTCGCTATATGCACCACAGATTCAGATATCCAAACAGCTGGACCTACATGTAGTACTGTAAACAAATAAATTGCCTTATATGAGCCTTACTTCTTTGTGTTTTGCTGGTGCATGGCAGCCATTTCACCAGAAAGCATGGAGGGAGATTGGACAAATAAGAGAGCATTTTCCCCTTCCTTGGTTGGTTTTGCAAGGTTTCAGAGGGCTTTCCTGGTTCTTTTCACCATTTGGGGGGGGGGCAAATTCTGTGGTCAGGAATTCATTAGAAATTTCCCTAAACAAATCAATGGAAATTGTTGACTCGTTATGCAAACACTCACCCAACAAGTGATTTCTTGAGAATGCATTGTGTTCAGATAGCAGGACCTGCATGTATTTATTTATTTTTGTTAGAGCACAGCAATGTAGGGTTTTTGGTTTTTTTCTAAAGTTAAATGAAGTTTTAAACATTTGGGGCTTTTTAATCCTCTGCTGCTGTGCTCTAACAGTCCAGAGCTCTTTAGCACTCTGCAGGCAACATTTTGGACAGCCTCACATCGTGAAAAGACTGGGAACAGAGAGAGAGAGAGAGAGAGAGAGAGAGAGAGAGAGCTATATGTTACAAAAAGAAGAAAACTGAGCAACTTTGCTCATGAGGCTTGTGGGAGTGCATTTGGCATCACACTTGGAGTCAAGAGGGAGGAGTCAATGTACATCCCTACTATAGGCCTATGCTCCTTGATGGGGGGGGGGTCCATTTCTGCTCTATGTCAAGCAGCAAAGTGTTTGGGGCCAGTAAGCATTTAAAGTTACCTGAGGCACTTTCTTAGACGCTGCACTAGAATTACAGAACTCCCTTATTTTTGCATTATGATGCATTTGCATTGAATTGCATTTATATTCTGTGGAGTGGCTCATTTTCGAAATCCTGGTATTCTGTTGTGTGTTTTGATATGGGAATCTTTTATTGCTATGAGCTGCTTTGAGCACAACTTTGCTATTGGAAAATCGCCATATAAATATCAATTTATATAAACCACTTCAAGGTCACCGAGTGATGGGGAGCGGTATATAAGCCCATTAAATATTTTCTTCACACTAAAATGAAACTAAATAAAACAAAATGTGCAACTCTGAGCATTCTATATTGTCAGAGTTGCCTCCTCTGTGGTGGCTCCCCGTCTGTGGAATGCTCTCCCCAGGGAGGTTCGCCTGGTGCCTTCATTATACACCTTTAGGCACCAGGCAAAAACATTCCTCTTTAACCAGGCCTTTGGTTGACTGGCATTCAATGCCCTTTTAAAATGGGGGGGGGGGTTGTTGGCTTGTTCTTGTTTTTATTTTGATTATGTATCCTGTGTTTTTATATCATGATTTAATCCTGTAAACTGACCTGAGACCTGCGGGTAAAGGACAGTATACAAATTTAATTAATTAATAAAATAAAAATAAAATAATTAACATTATATTCTCCACTTTGGGAAGTCGGGGGCGGGGATGCAAACTGAAAAGCACTTGGTGGACCTAATTCTGCTCATAGTGACTAATGCCCATTAACTTCAATGAGCTAAATTTGAACAATAGGCAGGGTTTTTGTTTTTTTTAAGAAGATTGCATGCTTGTACATTAATTAGATGCCAAGACAAACTACAGTGGTACCTCGGGTTACAAACACCTCGGGTTACAAACACTTCGGGTTACAGACTCCGCTAACCCGGAAGTAGTATCTCGGGTTAAGAACTTTACCTCAGGATGAGAACAGAAGTCGTGCGGCGGTGGCACGGTGGCAGGGGGAGGCCCCATTAGCTAAAGTGGTACCTCAGGTTAAGAACGGTTTCAGGTTAAGAACGGACCTCCAGAACGAATTAAGTTCGTAACCAGAGGTACCAATGTAATCACATCCTGGATTTTGTTCAGTGTTCAAACATCATACAATTTAAGCTATGTGCAACTGTGGTCTTCTGCCGACTTAGGTGTAATGTGTTGTGCTCCCCCCCCCAAAAAAAATGGGAGGGGTGACAACACCAATTTGTTTGAAACATTATTTTCTAAAAACAATTGCTCCCAGGTTAAGACCTGTATGCCAAGTTACAGCCCAGAGCAAATCTTTATGGCCGAGTTATAAACCCCTGAAAATAGGAAACTAAGACGGCGAGGATTTAAAATAATAGAAAATGTTTCACATAATAGAAATCCATAAGCAGTGTATTACATTCTAAGTCTTAATATCTACATACTTGGATTATCGTCTATCTCGACAATCACACACCAAGTCAGTTGGCTTCTTCCTCCCCTTTCCTTTGATTCAGTGTTTCATTCCTATGCATTAACAAAGCCCTGGGCCATAAAATACTGTATTAATATTAGTTTGTCACAGTAGACTAAATTTAGAACAACTCATTAATATGGGAGAGTCAAAGGCATTCCGCCAGGATTGCGAGGGGCTAAGATCTTAAGGGTATAAGTTATGCCGATATGCCACTTGAAGTAGAGAGCTAGCAATTCTTCCTGTTGCTAATAAGAGAATCTATTAGTTCTAAGCGGACTAAAATTCTAATTAAGAAATGTGGGGAAAGGCAGTTTTGCCACTGGATAGATCACTGACGGGTAACCAGGAATAAGCTGTGTATCCGTCTGGGTCAGATAGGATTAGTGGTTCATGCGCAGAATGAATTTCCCCCTGAAGTCTAGTAGCGGAGGAAAGAAACCAGCCGACTCCATCACCCTGGCTGGCTCTTTGAGATGGCACCATCTTAGTGTATTTATCCAGATGACAAACCAGGAATCAGAGCGGGTTCACAATGACTCTTCTGTTGTCTTTCGATGGTCCTCACTAGGAGAAGAGAGGCTTGCCCACTTTCTTTCCTCGACCCCCCACTCTACCCCAAATTAAGAGGAAGGAAAAGGGGGGAAGTTTTGACTTTTTGCAAATCTTTTCTTTCATATGCAGATTTCCACGCCGGCGCAGCCTCTCAAAGGTTGTCAAATATTAATTTTTTAAAATTTGGTCCCTTGCTAAGCTACAAATATTCATGTTTAACACCAAGTAGCAGTTCAGGGGCCGACAACAGTATGTACCTTCTGAATGATGCATAGAAAGCAGCAGTTAGCACAAAGACAAAGCCACCAGATTGGTCTCAGGGAAACCCGGTGCTTGAATTTTTCATGACTCCTCCAGCACTTAAAGAATAAGAAACTGGCTACTGCTGTTGGGAGGGATGTGTGTTGTGAAGGTCAGAGCCCACAAACATGCAAGAGAATCAAGGTTCTGCCTGGGGAAAGCGAAAAGGGATTTGGAGAATTATAAAGATTTCCCCCCTCCCTGCGCTTTGCAAACACGGTAGCAGCTAAACAATAGCTATAAAAATGAAGTGCGAGTCCTATCCATCCGGCTCTCGTTCCTAGTGAGTCTCAAAAGACACAGAAAACTAACCTCTTCCTTATGTCTCAAGGCTTAGAGTTAAACTTCCGGAGATCCATTTCAGTTGCTTACATACTCTGCAACGCCCTTCGTTTGCTTTTTAACAGCCAGCCTGGCTTCAGAGGGAAATTGATAAGTGGGGGGGGGGGATATATAATTTACTAATTCCTCCAACATGCTTGACAATTATCTAACGGTGGGTGGGGAGGGGAAGTTGGAAAGGCTGGGGGAGAACAATGTGATGCCTTAATTACTCTGCCGTTCAGTACTTTGCCTGCATGTTTATTATCCGTAGTGAACAAAAAACCTGAGTTGATCCTGTAACGATCCCGAGGAAATCTCAATTGATTCCCAGAAAACAAACAAGGAAGTGCTTAGGAAAGAAAGAAAGAAAATGTTACAGCATTTAAGCAACCAATGTCTTCACCTGTCATCATCTTGTTAAGCTCTTAATGAGTTCTTTTCTATTCTTGGTCACATCTGATATATATATATATATATATATATATATATATATATATATATATATATATATATATATAGTCCCTTTGAACAGCTGGGAGTTGGAGCATCCTTTGATCATGGAATTCTTGTGAATTTTTCACTCAAAGGCGGACTCTCTCCCTCTCTCGTTTCCCCTTTATTTGTCAGTCTTACATGGGCTATTTTTATGAGCCTGTTTCTGTCCAAGCACATTTTCCAGGGCATTGCTTTTACGGGCTTTCCGATGAAACATGGAGATATAGAACAATTAAATGTATGCATTTTACATAAATGTTTATCAATTTAACAAAGGGAGAGGGGAGTGAAAGAGAGAGGCAGAGAGAGAGAGAGAGAGAGAGAGAGAGAGATGCCACAGGAAACCCCCCCCCTTTCTCCCCTCGTTCTTTTGAAGGCGGTTTTCTAATGATGACCCTTGGCATACTGGTCCACATGGGATTCCTCTGCGAAGAGGCTGATGAAAATTAGTCTATTCTCATTTCAAACAGAATTTTGCTGAAGTCCTGATCAGAGCACCAGCATGGAGTCCAGAGAGACAACACACACTACTTGATTTCGCTCGGCAGCCTCCCTCTCCTGGTAATTGTTGCAGGAACATATAGTGACAAGACTATGGGGTGTGAGGGGGTCTGGATGTGCTCAGGCTGTTACACTCTGTTTAAAGATTTAAACCATCAGGGTATGAGAAGGCCTTTTTGATGTTCATTGAACATGGAGCTTGGGTACAGAAGAAGGGGGAAAGGGCTCCACCAGAAGGCAATCATCTTTCAGAGCCACAGTAAGACAGAGAGAGGTGGGGAAAGTCTCTGCCTCAGCACAGACGCGGAACAAAGGGAGATGAAAGGCGCCAGGGTGAAGGCAGGGCCAGATCTGGCTGTGAGGCAGAACTCGCACTCCGAGAGAGAGAGTTCGTTGCCTTCGAAATGCAGAAGAGGCATTTAGCGCTCCTGTTCCATTAACACACACTTAGTGGCTACGATGAAGCCAGCTTGCAAAAAAAAGTGGGGGGGGTGGGGGGGTCAGAGAGAAGGGAAAGCAAGGGCTGTTGGAGAAAAATATTTTAAGCAGTTTATGTTGACACTAGGTTTTTCGACAATGCCCGTGGCTTCCGTCGAGAGGGTTTAATGAGTTTACATTGTCAGATGAATGTCATTTCCTAATTACATAGGAAATGTGAGCAAAGTATTCAGCACGGAGCTAGGGTTCGGAGTTTTGTTTTGGTTCCCCCCCCTTCTCCTCCTCCTCCTTCTTCTCCCCTGCTTCCTTCTTTCTTTCTCCGAAGCCGAATGCCATATTCCCTTTTTTCCCCTCGAGGGACAAATAGTAAACCTTCTCTAAGTAGAGTTAGAGGAATCCACCAGTGCCCACATCTTCTCCCTCCCTATTGGGAGCACTTTCGGAGAAGGGTATTTCAAGTGGAGGAAGACCAAACATTTCCCGGAGAAGGAGCATGCCAGCTAGAAGGAAGAATCCCAGATTGGGGGCATTGACTTAAATTTAGGACATGCTTCCATTTTGAAGCAAAACAGGCCAGGGGGCCAGTTTTACTCTTTGGCCAGAAAGTCCTATCTCGTGGCCTTCCAGATGTTGTTGGACTGCAGATCCCATTATCCCTGGCCATTAGCTGATGGAAGTTGTCATCCAACTGTATATAGGGGGGTAGGTGTGTCACAAGTTCCCCACCACTGCCCAACTGCCATATTTCTTTGGAGTGGACTCTGATTATTCAGTGATGAAGGAGATCCACAGTGCCCATGTTCAATAGACCCTCTTTCCTTTACTATCAGGGTTGAGAAAAGGTTTCCAGGATGAAGTCAGTAGTTCTGGAACGACACGCCGACCATTGTCTCAGAGCGGACTAACACGTTCAGGAAACCTGTATGGTACAATCTGCCTTGGAGCATTCAAAATGCAGTTGGTGGGAGGGGGGAAATCATACATCTGACTGTTCCCTCATGTCAAATTTCCCCAGTATTTAGGGAACTACCATGTGGTTGATGGGGGGGGGAGAGAGAAGTGTAAAATCCTTTCTTTGGCCTGCTAGCTTACCATGGATAGAGGATTATTTAGAAGAGGGGATAATCAAAACATGTAATTACCCACTTCTTTTTCAAGGAGGTACAGTCCCAGGAACAGAATATGAAATACAGTGAGAAAGGTAACAGAATTGGCAAGCGCCACTCCCAGAACTCCCCCTCTCCCCCAATTTTAACTAAATCATGGCCATCACATAGTTTTGTAGAAACAGTAGCTAAGGACATCAACCCCAAAGGCGATAGGACTGAGGCCCTTCTTCCTCATCTGTAATTCAATAACATCCTATAATTTTTGGATTGTGCAGATTGGGATCTGATTTAATGATCCACTGATTAATGGTCCATATAGGGATGTCAGAGGAATCTGTGCCATCGCCTATGGAAAATGCAAAAGATGAAGTGTGAGCATTTATCTCAGCAAACAAGATTGGCTTGTTTGCATTTGTATATATATTTAAAACAGTTCGTTCTCTCTATATTTGGGTGGTTTTATTACTTCTGTTGATTAATTTGCAATATGAATATTTTATATTGTCTTATTTAGACTACTCAGAGGGTTTTTTTAATTAAGCGGTATATAAATCTTGTTAAATCAATCAATACATAAAATTATACATAAATACATCCATCAATTGCTTTGCAATGCCTGTTAATTGCATACTCATGGATGTGTAACTGTCGCTGTGCCAGTAAGTGCTTCAATACATTTTTTTTTCTGAAGTGTTTGTTCAAGTTGTTTGTTGCTAGAGGCAGACTATATGAACTAAGGCTGCAATCCTAGCCATGTTTATTTAGAAGTCCCAATTAAGTCAATGGGGCTTACTCTCGAGTAATTGGGGTTAGGATCGCAGCCCTAATCCACTTCCTACTGTGAAATGAAAAACTAATTCGTGTAAACGAATGTCCGAATGTTCACGGATCCCTCTGTTCACAAATGAAATCTCATTATTGCTTGATCAGCCTGACACCAAGGGATGACTTGCACATGTGAAAAAGTCATCAGTGATCAAATACCACAATTAGACATTTCATATCACCTTTTTAAAATTAAGGTGGTTCACAAGTACTGCTGGAAGCCATGCCATGGCGAACAATTCATTGAGAATTAATCCTCATTGTGAACCCACACAAGAACCTAAGTTGTTTCAGAATTTCCAGAAGCTCAGAATTCTGAGGGACTATCCCAGTGCAAATTCCTTACTAAACCTAAGATACCACAATCCCACACCATAAAACAACCCCTGCAAATGAAATGGAACAAGGAGAAAATGGAACGAAAATGAGGGGGGCGCGTTTTAACCTCATCAAATGCTTTGGGATTGAGAGGGGAAATGCCCTGTATAAACAGGAAGTGTGCTGGCCCCAAGGGTTTGTCCATGAAGCGAGGTCCAAATCCAGTCCTGGGTCTAGGGGTCCAAAGGAGGTCAATCCGGCAGGGAGCGAGGCAGGGAGCAGATCAAGGTCCAAGGCAGGTTCAGGCACAAGGTTGCAGGTTGAGCACACGCTTGCAACTAAGTTGCTCACGCAACTTGGGCTGGGTCTGGCTGGCTTTTATCTGGCCCTATGCTTAGGGCGGTCCCGATCCTCCGGAGACTCGCCTCTCCTCCGGGCCTGGAGGCGAGCACTCCTCCTGCAGACACTTAACTCCCTTCGCCTCTCTGCCCTGAGCCTCTGTAGCTCAGGAGAGGATGGTGGGTTACTGGACCCAGGGGATGCCTCAGCTTCCTCTGAAGAGGCTGGGAGTGGAGCACCTGCAGGCAATGGGTCCTCCCTCCCATCAGGAGCCAGAGCAGACTCTGCTGATGCCTGCACCTGGGGATCCAGCACAGGTGGGGATCCTTCAGGCTCAAGCCCTGGCCCCGGCTCAGCTGGTTCTGGAGGCGGGGAATCCCGTGCAGGCTGGGATCCCTCAGGTTCAGCATCAGAGTCTGACTCCCAGGCCATCACACCATCCCCCCTCCCAGGCCCCCCCCTCAACCGAGGGGCCGGACCAGGCTTGCTGGGGTAAGCTGCATGGAAATCACGGAGGCAGGCAGGTGCGTGGACGTTTTTCGCTGGTTCCCATGAACGATCCTCAGGCCCATACCCCTTCCAGTCGATGAGGTATTGGAGCTTCCCCCTGCGGTATCGTGAGTCGAGAATGCGCTCCACCTCGTACTCAGGCTCCCCCTCAACCAAAACTGGCTGCGGTCGTGGATTGTCTGGGTGGAACTCGTCGGGCGGGGCGACTGGACTAAGTAGGGACCGGTGGAACACTGGGTGAACCTTGAGCGATGGAGGTAACTGGAGGCGAAACGCCACCGGCGACACCTGCGCAGTGATGGTGAATGGGCCGGCAAACCGTGCATCCAGCTTTCGTGAGGGCCGAGAAGGATGCAGGTGACGGGTAGAGAGCCACACCCGATCGCCAACATGGAGTTCTGGCCCCTCCTGACGATGTCGGTCAGCCTGGGCCTTGTATGCGTCCTTGGCCTGGCGCAGTTGCTCCATCAATAATTGTTGCTGGGACTGAAGCTCCTGAAGCCAGTCTGTCACTGCGGGGACCGCGGAAGCTGGCAGCACGTCCGGGAACAAACGAGGATGGTAGCCGTAGGAGGCCTGGAACGGGGTCTGCTGGGTGGAGGCGTTCACTGCATTGTTGTAGGCGAACTCCGCCAATGGCAAGTGATCGACCCAGTCATCCTGCTGGAAACTGCAGTAACACCGGAGGTACTGCTCCAGCACCGCATTTGCCCGTTCCGTCTGGCCATCGGTCTGCGGGTGGTGGGCCGAAGATAGACAGACCTCCGTCCCAAGGGTCTGGTGCAGGGCTCGCCAGAAGTGGGATGTGAACTGGACGCCGCGGTCAGAAACCACACGCTCGGGCAGGCCATGCAGGCGGAAGATGTGCTGCAAGTACAGTTGAGCCGTTTCCTTAGCTGTGGGTATGGACGGGCAGGGGGCACAGTGCACCATCTTAGTGAAATGGTCCGTGAAAACCAGGAGGCAGGTACAGTGACGAGATGGGGGCAAGTCCACCACAAAGTCCAGCGAGACCGTGTGCCAGGGACGCGGTGGGACTGGTAATGGCTGGAGCAGACCGGGGGGTCGCCCGGTAGGACCCTTGGCCCTCCGGCAGACATCGCAACCAGCAACATAGCGTGCCACATCAGCCTTCAGGCGGGGCCACCAGAACTCCCGGCTTACCAGATGGGTGGTCCGGTACCGCCCAAAGTGCCCTGCTGCTGGGGCATCGTGGGACATCTGGAGAACCTCAGCCCGCAATGGTCCTGGTGGGATGTATAGACGACCCTGGTGCAGCAGTAGGCCCTGGTGCAGGGCCAGCCCCGGATATCGAGGGCATGACCCGTCAGACAGTTCCCGGAGCCGTTCCTGTGCCCAAGCGTCGACCCGTTGCTGTTCTCGCACCCGAGCCTGCAGCGGCTTGGCCTCCTGAGTGGCCAGGAATGCGGCTGGTGGTAAGATAGTCGTCGGTACTGCCTGCTGTACAGTGTCTGCGACGTCCTCAGGTTTCCGGGACAGGGCATCCGCTTTCCGGTTTTGGGAGCTAGGGATGTAGCGGATCCGGAACTGGAACCGGGAGAAAAACAGCGCCCACCGGATCTGCCTTTGGTTCAACTTGCGGGTGGTCTGGAGGTACTCCAGATTCCGGTGGTCCGTTCTCACTTCCACCGGGTGTCGTGCCCCCTCAAGATGATGGCGCCAGACCTCAAAGGCCACCTTGATGGCCAGTAGTTCCCGCTCCCACACGGTATAGTTACGCTCCGCCGGAAGGAGCTGCCGGGAGTAATAAGCGCAGGGTAACAGTGGCGCATCGGGTCCTTGTTGCTGAGACAGGATGGCACCGAGAGCCGTACTGGAGGCATCAGTCTCCACCACGAAGGGACGAGAGGGATCAGGATGCTGTAAAATCGGCGCCCTCTGGAAACAGGCTTTCAACCCCTGAAATGCCACTTCAGCCTCCTCATCCCAGGAGAAGGGCGTCTTGGGGCGCAGCAGTCGGGTTAATGGGGTGGTGCGATGAGCATAATCTGCAATGAAGGTCCGGTAATAGTTGGCGAACCCTAGGAACCGCTGTAAGTCCTTGCGGTTCCGGGGCCCTGCCCACTCTCGAACCGCAGCCACCTTCCCAGGGTCCATCTGCACCCCGTCAGGGGAGAGTCGGTGTCCAAGGAAGTCTACTGACCGCTGGTGGAACTCGCACTTGCTGAGCTTGGCGTACAGTCGGTGCTCCCGCAAGCGCTGCAACACGGACCGAACATGACTCTCGTGATGGGCTGGGTCACGGGAATAAACCAGAATATCATCTAGGTACACCACCACGTATTTGTCTAGCAAGTCCTGGAACACGTGGTTGATGTACCGTTGAAACACGGCGGGCGCGTTGCATAATCCGAACGGCATAACCAGGTATTCAAACTGCCCATACCGGGTCCCGAATGCAGTCTTCCACTCGTCCCCGGCACGGATCCGAATCAGGTTGTAGGCCCCTCGGAGGTCCAGTTTGGTGAACATCTGCGCCCCCTGCACCCGCTCCAGCAATTCTGCAATAAGGGGCAAGGGGTACCGGTCTGGGATGGTGATCTTATTCAGGGCCCGGTAGTCATGGCAGAGGCGAAGCTCCCCACACTTCTTCTTAACGAAGAGTACAGGAGCGGCAGTGGGTGAGGTAGAGGGCCTAATGAACCCGCGTTCCAGGTTCTTGCGAAGGAAGTCCTGCAAGGCTTCACGCTCTGGCTCCGAAAGAGAATATAAGCGGCTCACAGGCAGGGGCGCCCCAGGCTGTAGGTCTATGCCGCAGTCGAAGGACCGATGAGGCGGCAGCTTGTCTGCTCCCTGTTCCTCGAACACGTCTAAATAGTCCTGGTACACAGCAGGGAGCGTTGACAAAGCCTGACCCATGGGGGCAGCTGCTACTAACTCGGACTGAGCATGGGAACCCGGGTCTGGGAAGCGTACCGTCCGATTGACCCAGTCGATCTGAACATTGTGCGACTCCAGCCAGTCCATCCCAAGCACCAGGGGAAACCGGGGCATGGTGGCAATGTCCAGGGTTCGCACCTCCCGGTGCTGCTGGTAGCACAGGACCAAGGGCTGGGTCTCCCGAGTAACAGCGCCCGAGCGTAGGAGCCGTCCGTCAATTGCCTCCACCTGTACTGGTTCCGGCTTGTTCTGAAGCGGCACCTGATGCTGAGTGGCGAAGGCAGAGTCCATATAGGAGCGGGTTGCCCCCGAATCCACCAGAGCGTGGGTGAGAACCCAGGGCCCACCGGGGGGGTATAGACGCACCGGTATCATGAGGTGTTGCAATTCCACTGGTGAGGGCCCATCATGCGATGCTTGGGACCCCAGGTAGCCTGGGCCATCGGCTACTGGGGTTGGCCGTTTTCCCTGCGGCTGGCGTTTCTCAGGGCAGGTTTGGGCGTAGTGTCCACTCCCACCGCAGTAGAGACACAGGTTCCCCTCCCGACGCCGAGTCTTTTCCGAGGGGGAGAGGCGAGGCCGCGCTGCCCCGAGCTGCATCGGCTCCTCCAATGACTCAGCTCTGGCCACGGAACTGCAGGGAAGCACCGGCGCCGGGAGGCCGGAGTGCCGGCGGCCCCGGGCCTGGCGACGGTCCTCCAACTGATCGTCTATCTGCAGACTCCGTTGGATGAGGGCATCTAGTGTGGCAGGGCGATCCAACGTGGCCAGCTGATCCAGTATCTCGTCTGAAAGTCCCTCGAGATACTGGTCCCGCAGGGCAGAGTCGTTCCAGGTCAAGTCCTGCGCCAGCAGCCGAAATTCCGTGGCATAGGTGGCCACTGTGGACTTGCCCTGTTTCAACCGCCGAATTGCCCGATTGGCTTGACTCCCCTTCTGAGGGTTGGCGAACGTGGTTTCCAGATGATTGCAAAACCCCGTATAGTCTGTCAGCAAGGGGGAGTCTTGCCGGAGCAGCGGCAACGCCCACTTGGCCGCCTGGTCCTTCAGCAAGCTGATCAGGAAGTGCACCTTAGTGCGATCGTCAGGGAAATCCCGAGCTCGCCCCTGAATATACAGCTTGGCCTGGGCGAGAAACATGGGAAAGCCGGCTGGGGACCCATCAAATTTCTCTGGCAGGGCCACTGGGTACTTGCCAGGAGCTGGGGCGGCGGCCCCAGGAGCCAGTAAGGCATCCAAACGCTGCTGAAGCGCCGTAACCACATTGCTTAGCTGCTGCACGGTGTGGGTCAAGGCCTGGTTCTCCTGGGCCAATGCCACCAGCGCAGCCGCCTGGTCAGCCATGGCTACTAGTTCCTCCCGAACGCACCCCAGCGAAGGGGGAGTGCGGGTGTGGCGTGAGCAAACTGTGCTGGCCCCAAGGGTTTGTCCATGAAGCGAGGTCCAAATCCAGTCCTGGGTCTAGGGGTCCAAAGGAGGTCAATCCGGCAGGGAGCGAGGCAGGGAGCAGATCAAGGTCCAAGGCAGGTTCAGGCACAAGGTTGCAGGTTGAGCACACGCTTGCAACTAAGTTGCTCACGCAACTTGGGCTGGGTCTGGCTGGCTTTTATCTGGCCCTATGCTTAGGGCGGTCCCGATCCTCCGGAGACTCGCCTCTCCTCCGGGCCTGGAGGCGAGCACTCCTCCTGCAGACACTTAACTCCCTTCGCCTCTCTGCCCTGAGCCTCTGTAGCTCAGGAGAGGATGGTGGGTTACTGGACCCAGGGGATGCCTCAGCTTCCTCTGAAGAGGCTGGGAGTGGAGCACCTGCAGGCAATGGGTCCTCCCTCCCATCAGGAGCCAGAGCAGACTCTGCTGATGCCTGCACCTGGGGATCCAGCACAGGTGGGGATCCTTCAGGCTCAAGCCCTGGCCCCGGCTCAGCTGGTTCTGGAGGCGGGGAATCCCGTGCAGGCTGGGATCCCTCAGGTTCAGCATCAGAGTCTGACTCCCAGGCCATCACAGGAAGTTTTGTTAAATATTAATATTAGAAACATGTATTCCCTCTCCTTGGCAAAATGCCCATTTCCAGAGGGTAATTACAGAGTCGGCCCTGAAAGATAGCGAGCGTTACCAACGTTCCCTCCAGCTTTGAATATAAGTTTTTGTGACCTATAAGAGAGGTGAGGGGTATCATTAAGTTGCTGATTCATACACATTGCATTTATCAAAGGTCCTGTATGCTTTATAAGCAGGGGATTTCTCAGTATCTACAAATCTGGGTTGTAAATTGCCGTGAGCACCATCTTACACAATTTCCTGCATGGGCCATACTTGGACGTCCTTCAGAGGTAAGCCTTCCCATGTGATGAGAATACATCAGGATTGGGGGAACCTGTGGCCCTCCAGATGTTATCGTACCCCAACTCCCACTCAAGGATGAGGACTCTGGGACCCTCCAAATGTTGTTGGACTCCAGCTCCCAGCAGCCCCAGATAACATGGGAGTTGTAGTCTGGCAGCATTAAAAGGGCTGCCGGTTCCCCATCCCTGCCATAGAACCATCCCATCCATGTTGGAGAGGAAATCCCACTGGAAGCATCGATGACCTGGTTATATTCAATGATTAAAAGATGCTTGTGTCAACTTTTCCTCATAAATTACATTCAAGATAGCTGAAGTGGTTAGTCCCCCTAGAGAGGCCAGTTGCAAACATATTCCACATGACTTAACCTAAACATTAGGAAGAACTTCCTGACAGTAAGAGCTGTTCGACAGTGGAATTTGCTGCCAAGGAGTGTGATGGAGTCTCCTTCTCTGGAGGTCTTTAAGCGGAGGCTTGACAGCCATCTGTCAGGAATGCTTTGATGGTGTTTCCTGCTTGGCAGGGGGTTGGACTGGATGGCCCTTGTGGTCTCTTCCAACTCTATGATTCTATGATTCTATGACTTCCTGCTGAAGAGGTAGCCTGAGGCAAGGTATCCAAACTGTGGTGGTAATCATTGAAATAACATTCAATTAATGACAGTTCCCCCACTTATAGGTGCAATCTTCTGTTTGAGGTGGGCTATTTCCCTAGAAAAAGAGGTGCCGGGAATCACCATGAACACCTACCTGCCTTGTTCTCTTCTAATGGCAATGGCGCCCACCTGAGAGGTGCTGGAACTTCAGCCGGCGAGTTCCGGCTGAAGAAAAAGCCCTGTTCAAGCTGATATTGTAGCAGCATTGGATGGAGCCATCAGGGCTTGGCACCCATACCCTTCAATAGTCTTAGGGGAATTCCTAAAAAATAAAAGCAAAAGAAGTGGATGGAATGCAAGGCGGACCACAGGTTGAGTTACTATGGTCTTTACACACTTTTTCCACACAAAAAAGTCCCGCTCAAGTGAATCACTTGTATTTTTTAATCTTTAGTTTGAATATCTGCAGCATTTTATGATAATGGCCACAGTCGGGTCTTACATACAGTGGTGGACATGAAGCATCTGGTTTTTGCTGCAGTTGCGATTTGTGGATTCCCAACCTTGTATATTACAAAACTGGCGTAGGTGATTTGTGCTTCTGTCACCCGTGTCAGGCACTAGAAATTGCTTACTTTTCATAGAATATGAGTATGAAAAGTAAGTTGCTAAAATCCTGTGGATAGCCCAGGGAATAATAATAATAATAATAATAATAATAATAATAATAATAATAATAATAATAATCAGATTCTCTAAATCAAGTAAAGTTTGTGCACATTGCTCTCAAACTGCACACACGCTCTTAATAATAATAATAATAATAATAATAATAATAATAATAATAATAAACAGATTCTCTAAATCAAGTAAAGTTTATGCACATTGCTCTCAAACTGCACACACGCTCTTCCAGTTCAGCAGCGAATGGTGTTTTAAAACATATTTTCTACTTAGTGCAGTGCACTTATTTCATACAGCAGTACAAAGACATTGAGGGATTTGACAGAGATCCCACTAAGGGATTTCTGAAGCAGGATCAGTCTTCGCTTTAGAAGAATGATCCACAGAAGCAGACATTCAAAATCCAAAGTCTGTGGTTTCCAAAGGTGGCATACTATGAAAGAGTCAACGAATCTTAAAAAACAGCCGATTTTTTTCTCGCCCCCTTTTCTCTTTATCAGGTACTGTGCGAATTAAACCCGTAAATGCAATTACCTGGTGGTAAGCGGGGGGGGGGGTCTTTATGGCATCTAAGGCTCCCTAGGCATGTTTGATGCGATGTTTGTGTAATAGCACTTGTAGGAAACAGAAGTTGAAGTTTTCTTTCCTTTCCTTTTCTTGTTTAAAGCGTATTCCCTTCCTTCCATTTCCTTTAGCTCCTGCCACACCACATCTCTCTCTGTAGCCATCAAAGAAATTATGCATAGAGTGGTACCCCCTCACCCAACCCCCAGCGGCTTCTGCTGACACTTAGAAGCTGGATCCTGACGGCAGTCCCAAAACATGGGTGTCCTAGTTTTTCCATACAGCACTCCTACCTTAGAGAAGTTAAAAAACAACTTTGCAGGAAGTAACGGGATGCTCAAAACTCAGAGAGAGAGAATATGGTACCATTAACTTGACTTGCTGTCCAATCCTATGCATGCTTGGTTTGTTTCAATTTTGATTATTCGTAGCCAACTCGGGGATGTCATTTTGGGATCAAAAGATGGGCCATACCCGGGAAAAGGAGGAGGAGGAGGAGGAGGAGGAGGAGGAGGAGGAGGAGGAGGAGGAGTTGCCATGTGTCCTCTTTTTCCAGGACACGTCCTTTTTCAGGGGTAAAATTTCTGTCCGGGTGGATTTTTTTAATATGCCAACATGTCTCTGGCTATACTTTCTGGATGAGACATAGACATAGACATAACAGGTGGTTGAAGATTTGCTTTCCTCTTCTCTTCTTCTGCCCTGCTCAGCAATATATCACAGCTTCTATAGCCTACATATAGTTTTGTTGTTGTTTAGTCGTTTAGTCATGTCCAACTGTTCGTGACCCCATGGACCAGAGCACGCCAGGCACTCCTGGCTTCCACTGCCTCCCCCGTTTGGTCAAACTCATGTTGGCAGCTTCGAGAACATTGTCCAACCATCTCGTCCTCTGTTGTCCCCTTCTCCTTGTGCCCTAAATCTTTCCCAACATCAGGGTTTTTAGGGGTATTTAAAAGGAGAGTCATCATAGTGTCCTCTTTCTGGCTCTTCAAAATATGGGAACGCTAATTTTTATTTTTTTATTTTTTGTTACCTCAGCCACACTGGGCAGCTTGCAACACATATAAAAACATAATAAAACATCAAACAATAATAACAATCTGATCCAATACAAAAAGGTCATAGTAACTTTAAAATAAGCAACTTAGATTCAATACAATGTTCAATCAATAACTACAAAAATAAATAAATGTCTAAAGGTAAAGGTAAAGGGACCCCTGACCATTAGGTCCAGTCACGGATGACTCTGGGGTTGTGGCGCTCATCTCGCTTTACTGGCCGAGGGAGCCGGTGTTCAGCTTCCAGGTCATGTAGCCAGCATGACTAAGCTGCTTCTGGTGAACCAGAGCAGCGCACAGAAACACTGTTTACCTTCCCGCCAGAGTAGTACCTATTTATCTACTTGCACTTCGTGCTTTCAAACTGCTAGGTTGGCAGGAGCAGGGACCAAGCAACAGGAGCTCACCCCGTCACTGGGATTCAAACCACCGACCTTCTGATCGGCAAGCCCTAGGCTCTGTGGTTTAACCCACAGCACTGTGTCCCAATAAATGTCTACGCAGGCATAATTCCAACTGAGCACAGAACCAACATACTATGTGAAATGTTGGGTAACATGCTACCTAACTTATTGTACAACCTGCCTCATTGCTCCTGGTGGTTTTACGCTGAGCATTTCACTTCCCCTCTGGTACCAATGGTGTGGTGCAAAGGCAGGTAAGTGCATAGCATAATGACATCAGGGCACACAGCAAGCTTTTACTACGCATAGCAGAGAAGAAGGGGAAACTCATCGCGTAGCTGCCATTTTCTGCAACAGCCCCATGCTTCTTCTAGTGTGTAGTCTCTTCCCATGACGAGTAGGATATATCCCCAAATGCACAGGACCACAGCCTGTGCACATGTCAAATGCACACATAAAAGCACAAATAAAAGACTGGTGGTTTTAACCATCTCTGGTGAGTAACAAACATTGCAGGGGACAAATTAATTGGAGATCTAAATTGAATATGGTTGCATGATTTCTTGGGACAATTCCAGTCTGGAGTAATTAAAAGCTACTGCCAAAAAATAAAAAAGTAGGAAATGTTTGCACCAGTTGGCTTTTTGTCTTATTACACTTCCGGGTGCCCTACGCTAAAAAAGCTCTCCCCAGAAAATCAATAAATCAGATTGCACCCGGCGGTCCCCCGTTATGGAATTAAATCCATATGCCAACACAAAACGAAGAAAACCAAACTAACAAGGGATCCATTTGGCTTTGTTTGACTTTGCCAGAGAACGGGGAGGCGAAGCTTGCTGTAATTTAATGCAAACCTTGCCCCAGCCCGGTCGTACATATGACTGACCCTCAGGGCAAGACCATCAATTTTCTATTAAAGATCAGAGAGTTGACATATCAAAGTCAACATCTAGCTGAATAACTGCAGTTACTTGATAATAATTCTTTTGTGGATTTCACAGTGGCTTTTCTGTAAAGTATCAGAAAGGTAGCAGTTTTCAATCCTGACCCAACAAGATCTGAATATGAAATAAAGGATTTGAGCTTGATCTCCCCGTGATGTGTGGATGTATGTTCCGGTAAATGTTAACTTAGTGCTCTGAACAGCTTCGTAATAGATGGGTTTAGGCAGTAATAGGTTTAAAATGTCAACTTATTGAATAATAATTTCGTGTTGTACAAATACTATGTGTAAGAAGGGATTTGTTTTGCAAATTTTGAAATAAATGAATGGATTTGTAGTGTCCTTCACCGCTCCACTGCACTAGCAGGAATGTTATAAGGGAAGAGAAATTAGTTTTGCTTCAGTAATATCCTTTGTTGTTTCCAATGCAATTTATGGGTATAGTTTAGTTTGCCCTTAAACAGTGTCCTGTGGGCTTCTGCCTCCACAACGATAATATTTTGATTATATTTTTGTTGAAGGATAGTTCCTCATCACATAAAGATCTATTAAGCATACACAACTAGGTGGCCCATTGGAAAACAACGTATATTGGAAAACAACGTATCAAGGTGGCTTACAATATGAAAAGATTTACGTAGTTACAAAATAGCAAAGTAGTCATAAAAATAAATAAACCACGTCAAAAACTACATAACCAAACTGAACAATTTCCACATAAAAATAAAGATACAAAAAAAATTATATCAATAACAGCAAAAACTCCCGACAAAACTTTCCCCAAAATACCCCATTCCTTGCTAGTCCTTGAAATGTAAAAAAAGAAAATTCACAGGAAATAAATCTTCGGAAATTCTCTTCTCAGAAATGTTGGACCAGTTAATTCCGAATGAAACTATCTTGCTAGATTATACTGGTTGATGAAGGGGGCAATGGACTACAAGAGGATGATTGGAAACATTAAGCAATATGAAAACGGGCTCCATGTTTGTGTCTGAAATTCTCCCCCCATTTATAGGTGGTGAAATTGCCATGGTCATTTTGCCAAATATTCTTTGCAGGTAGGGGAGACTCATTACTCCCCGCAGCTAGTTGTCGCTGATGACGCCAGTCATCATCATATTCAAACCTTTTTATTGGCATCACATATAAACATCCAATCAGTCGTGTGGGATGTTTCTGTCCTAATGCCACCACCAGGTTGCCCATGGCTGAACCGGCCCACAACTGCCACTGTTGTCAAAATTTGGTAAGTGGTCTTTGGGGAAGAATGGGATTTTGCCATTTGTTAAGAGGGACCCTGAGAATTCAGTGTGTGAGAGAGAAATCTTCTGAGATGTTATCTCATAAATTATTTTCTGAGAAATTTCAGCCAAGTTCTAAATTATTTTGTAAACAGAAGCCAGGATTTCGATCAGATGCCAGGGAGAATCTTTCTGTTGAGTGTTGATATCCTCCCCTGTTTCAGCTTCCGCCTCTGATTCTGGACTGCTCTCTGCCACAGCCTCTTCCTGCTGACTAAAACCCGTTGCCTCTTCAGCTTATGACACCTCCTCCTCCCAGTCTTCTCCTGCTTCTCCCTCTGACCACTCATAGTCATCCCACCACCAGTCCCCAGGCTCTGAGCCTTCTTCCCTTGGGGGTTCCCTCGGGGAGTTCCCGGGCTGTCTCTTCCCACCACTCTTTTGCATCCAGCCAGTCCATAACATCAGGTGAAATGTGAAACAAAGGAAAGTGCCTGTGAGCATACAGATAGCTCCTCACCTTTACTCCACACAGTCAGGGCCAATCTAGAGTGAAAGCTCACCACATGGTAAAACATACTTAGGCTACAGCACTTCAAACGGGGTGGGGTGGGGTGAACTTAAAATGAACTGAAAGTTTCCCTGTTTTAATTATTCCCCACCACAATAAACACTCTGCATATATACATGGGGTTTCCCTCCCAGCCACAACTCAGTTCCAGCAACTCTCAGATGGGCACCATTGTCATTCTAAGAGAACAAGGGAGAACAAGGGAGGTGTTCATTGTGAGTTCCAGTACCTCTGATTGTAGAAAAATAGTACTGCTTATGTATATTTTTTTTAAAAAGCTAATGCATCATGGAGAAGGCTAGGAAAGGACCAGTAGTCGATGGTGGGGTGTGGCAGCAGTGATCACGTGACTTCCAGGTATGAATGTGATGGATGAAAAGGAAGGTTGGCTACCAGAGCAATTGAGAAACATAATCCCTGTGCATTCCTGCCTGGTGACCTTCTCGGTAGTGGCACCCACCCTGTGGAATGCCCTCCCATCAGATGTTAAGGAGTTGAATAATTATATAACATTTAGGAAACATCTGAAGGCAACCCTGCATAGGGAGGCTTTTTAAGGTTTAATGTTTTGCTATGTTTTTATATATGTTGGAAGCCGCCCAGAGTGGCTGGGGCAACCCAATCAGGTGGACATGGTAAAAATAATAAGTTGTTGTTGTTGTTGTTGTTGTTGTTGTTGTTGTTGTTGCTAAACTAAGCCATATTTATTCTAGCATGCCGGTATCCTACTCACTTGACACAATTACAGCCCAATCTGGTGCATGTTTACAAAGAAGTCACACTAAAAATGGTACTTAATGCCATGTGAGCTTGTGTGCACAATAATGTAGATTTAGCCCAATAAAAGGTTTCATCTCAACAATTTGGGATGCTGTCTGTCTTTCTCTGGGGCTACTCAGTCACCTAGTGCTGAGGCTCTCCTGACTCCACCAAACACTGAGAAGACGCCAAATCTAAATGGAGTATTCCAGCTCCACATTGCGATCAAACACAGAAAAGAATCAGGATGAAACTGAAGGCAAGGCTCTTTCTTATCCCTATACAAATACTTTAAATAATAACAAAGGGATTAGAGAAAAATCACAAGCCAAATAAACAGCTTTTTAGATAAGTATTTTTCTCTTACAAGGCTGCCCTGCGGGCAAAAGTTGCTCTTTACACAGAATTAGATGAAAAGGACAAATTTACAATTACAATGAACTGTCTGCTGCCAAGCCCAGAGGGAGTCCTCCATGCCCCAGGAGCAAGATTATAATTATTAATTTATTTTGCATTTATTTGTGGGCTTGTTTGATTTATAACCTACCCCAACCAAAGGCTTAGGGCAGGTAATAATCTGCAAAAAAATAAAATAAAAACCCAAACAAATCCAAAACCTGAAACTCTCAGAAATATTTAAACTCATGTTATGTTCTTGACCAGCAAATGCCAACTATCATAGAATCATAGAATTGTTGAGTTGGAAAGGACCATGAGAGTCATCTAGTCCAACCCCCAGCAATGGAGGGATCTTTTGCCCAACGTAGGGCTTGAACCCACAACCTTGAGATTAAGAGTCCCGTGCTCTGCTAAACTCATCCTAATCTTATACCGCTGGGTGCAATTAATACCTAGAGGAGGGACCATTTGGGAACCCCAAGTTGGCCACCACAAATTCCATGTTGGTAGAAAAGAAGTGTAACAAGTAAAATTAAGCCTAGCTCAGAACTACAAAGCGCAGGGCAGCAACCCAAAAATATCATTAGGTGTAGTCAGGTGATGGGGAGCATCAGTGAGGTGTAGGAGGACGGGGCCGTGTGTAGTGCTACGTGGCTTGCCCTGCACCCCCTAAACTAGATTCAGGTGCAATGGAGGATGCTATCTCATCTCCAGAAAGGGAAAAGCACCATCTTGTCCTTTGCATGTCCCGGGCAGGGGTGCCAACTTCAATAAAATATGGGGTGGGGCAGGTAAGCCCCGCCCCAACTAATTGATCACAAGACAAAATTCCAAGTGACAAGAAGAGACTTTTCATGTATGCAACTATTGCTGCCCATACACTATTAGCCCAGAGATGGAAAGAAGGCACAGTCCCTACCAGAGAAGAATGGCAGATTAAACTGATGGAGGAAGAAGAAGAAGAGGAGGAAGAAGAAGAAGAAGAAGAAGAAGAAGAAGAAGAAGAAGAAGAAGAAGAAGAAGAGGAGGAGGAGGAGGAGGAGGAGGAGGAGGAGGAGGAGGAGGAGGAGGAGGAGGAGGAGTTTGGATTTGATATCCTGCTTTATCACTACCCGAAGGAGTCTCAAAGCGGCTAACATTCTCCTTTCCCTTCCTCCCCCATAACCGGGGGTCAGCAACCTGCGGCTCCGGAGCCGCATGCGGCTCTCTGACAGGTCTCCCGCGGCTCCGGCATGCCCCCTTTCAATGCCCTTTCAATAATAATTAAATGGTTATTGGCAAAAAAAAGGGGCCAAAAAACCCCATGAATAATCCGCATCAACGTTGAACAGCTGGGCGGTCTTTCTCAGCCCTCTCGGGGTTCCCGAGGACAGACCCAAGATTGATGTCCACCTTGACCACTCCCAGAGAGAGGAAGCGACTTCTTCACACCAGTAAGCGTGTGGGGAGGGCTGAGCTTTTACCACCTCGGCGTGCCGATTGGCAGGACAGATTGCCCGCCTTGGCACATAGGCTCGGAGCCGGGGCCTTACCGCCGAGGTAGCCACTGAGGATGAAGGCGGGAGGCGGGCACGGGAGAGCGACGCTTCGTCCGGCCAATGAGCCGCCGGGATGCCTGTTCCTGTTTGAGGGGAACGTGCCAATGAGGGTGGCGTTAGGGCGGGGAGAAGAAGGAGCTGGGCTTTGCGAGTTATCGAGAGAGAGAGAGAGAGAAGAGTCGGGATAATAAAGGCGGCGGGAGGTGGTGGCGGCGATTGGAGCGGCCCCTGTTCTGAGCGGCCCCTGTCGGGCGGAATCCTTTTCAAAGCGGCCGCGCGGAGGGTGGAGCAGGCGGGCCAGGCGTCACCGTGACGGGAAGGCGGTGATGGTCGCCGACAGGATGAAGTAGAGCTGCTTTGGGCCGGGGGCGGCGAAAACGTCCGGGCTGCTTCTGAAACCTCCGCCAACCGGTGCTTCGCCAGTGCTCGCTGCGGGCGGTGTACATGCTCAACGACGGCCCCAAGGGCGGCTCGGGGGCCCAGAGCCCCGAGGTCGGCGCGCTGCAGTGCCTGGCGCGATTCCCCCCCCCTCAAACCTGTTTTTTGCTTTTTGGCTTTTTGCCTTGCTCTCCCACCCCCCTCTCTTTTTCTTCCTCCCCTTCTTTTTTAATCCAAGGGGAGAAATCCCATTTTTAAAACAAACAAACAAACGAAAAACAAACAAACACCCCCCACAGCTGCTGCAGCCACTCTATTTGAATTTTTATTATTACCCTTTTCTCCCTCTATCCCCCCTTTTTCTTTTCTCTTCCCCTTTTGTTTTTGTTTTCAAAAAAAGGAAAAAGAAGAAAAAGATTTCCCCCCTTTATTTTTATTTTTTAAACTACTACATATTTTTAATAGATATCCTCCCCACCCCACCCCACCCCCAATTTATATTTTTCCACCCCACTTTTCCATTCCCACCCACCCTTTTTCTTTCTTTATTAGTTCGCTTGCCAACCTATCTTAGAGGGGGAAGCCCTCTCTCCCACCCACCACACACCCCCAAACAACTTTGAGCTGAACCCCCAAAAACGGGGGTAGATCACTGCTGAAAGTAGATCACAGTTTCTTGGGAGTTGGCCACCCCTGGTATAAGACATGTAACTAGAATAAAAATTTTAAAAAACCAAGCAAATAATTGTAATAACTACTGTAATAAAGCACTGCTATAATTATATATAATTTCCCTAAAATTTTGGTTTCATTCGCCTTTCCGTGCTGAAATGTCACAACCTGAACGACCATGGCTTGCCCCCCCCCCCCCAGTTTTGATCCTGGGTATGCCCCTGAGTCAATGCAAAAAAGTAAGAACTTATTCTTGTTGTTTTTACTAATTATACTTTGCATTGGCTCCTATACGTTATTTATTATTATTGCATTAAGGTAAGAAACAATATATGCAGCGTTATATTTGTTTTAAATGTCGCAATGGTTTTGCGGCTCCCAGTTGTTGTTTTTTCCTTTGGAAACGGGTCCAAGTGGCTCTTTGTGTCTTAAAGGTTGCAGACCCCTGCCCATAACAAACACTCTGTGAGGTGAGTGGGGCTGAGAGACTTCAAAGAAGTGTGACTAGCCCAAGGTAACCCAGCAGCTGCATGTGGAGGAGTGGAGACACGAACCTGGTTCACCAGATTACAAGTCTACCACTCTTAACCACTACACCACACTGGCTCTCACACTGGACTATGCAGACCTAGCAAAACAGGCTGGAAGAATTAGGAATCAGGAAGACCAAAATTTCAATAAGGAATGGGGGAAATATATAATTTACCTAAAAACAACAACATTGTAAACAATTAAAATTATTAGTAGGATTGGAATGGCACTTGTACAGTGGTACCTCAGGTTACAAATACCTGAGGTTACAAACACTTCAGGTTACAGACTCCACTAACCCGGATGTAGTACCTCGGGTTAAGAACTTTACCTCGGGATGAGAACAGAAATTGCATGGTGGCAGCAGTGGGAGGCCCCATTAGCTAAAGTAGTACCTCAGGTTAAGAACGGTTTCAGGTTAAGAACGGACCTCCGGAACGAATTAAGTTCATAACCAGAGGTACCACTGTAATTAAACGTTGGGCCATGGTTTTATTGGAGATTTAATAGAATTGAATTAACAGAGAAGATGCACTTGGATCATTGGGTGTTCTTAGTGGGGATGAGGATCCGATCTTACAGTAGTGTCACATCCCACGATGAGTCTTCCTGCAGAGCGAGAGAACTTGGCACAGTTTTGACAGCAGCCCTCTGACAAGCGTAACATTAAATATGGACTATGGGATGAATATACTGCTACAAAAGTTGGGCGCCGATATCTGACTGAACGTAAGAACATCAGAAGAGCCTGCTAAATCAGGCCAGTGGTTCATCTAATGCAGGGTCTTCTTATCACAGTGGCCAACCAGATGCCCCTATGGGAAGCACACACACACACACCCCAGCAGGACCTAAGTGCAAGAGGAGTCCTGCCTCCCCGCCACCTAGCAGTATCTAGCAAGAGGTATTCAGAAGCCTATTGCCTCCAACAGTGGGGTATAACATGGTCATTGTAACTAGTAGGAACAGGAAGGAGTCAAGGTCTGTTGCTGAGGAGACATCAGACAGGGCCTGCCGGCCATACCAATTGAGAGTTTTGTGACAGGCAGTTTCTACCTGCTCAGTGAATTTGGGGAGAATTGTGTGGAATCCCCCGGTTTGCTGCCTCGTCCTACACACCTCGGTATAAAATGGGTGTTTCACCGCATCGTAGACAGCCGGTGAAAATAGCAGGAATTAGCCCACCGGGGAGAAGCAGTGGTGTGAACACTCGCCGAGTTAGAAGGAAGTTGCTCAGGAAAAAAAAAAAGGATCGTTTGAAGAAAGACAAGTATCACAATAACGTCCTCAAAGAATTGAACTTGCGCATATTGAATTGCAAATGCCTTTTCGTTTACGATTTTTCCTGCCTGTCCGACTGAACTCGACTTAAAACAAGTGAAGCCAACAGCACAACCCAAAGATAGCAAGGGAAGGGAGCAACTCCAAGAAGGTATTCTCTTAGTAAAAGATGAGCCAGCCTCTGCTTTAAAGGAATACCTACCAAGAGCAAGGTGGTGATGAAAGAGTCCTACTGTATGTGTGGCAGGAATTTACTACAGGGGAAGGAGTTGACTGATAGCACCACTGGCACAGAGAGGCTTCAACTGTGTATAGTACGGAAACAGTCATTTCAACTGACAACATGTTGTAGGATTATTCCACTATCTACCCATTTAGCTGGGTTCTCATTTAAAAAATAATCTATTCATTACCGCCATTTTTTAAAGGAACACCGATCAGTGGTGGATTTATGGTCTGCGGGGGGCGCTCTGTGCAGCCAAGACTTAGCCCTACGAATTGAAATATCAAGCTTTTTTTTTAAGTTCCCCCCCCCCCAAAAAAAATACACTGAATTGAACAATATGTTTAAATTGACCATTCCCAAGAAAAACCCGAAGCATTTTTGTTGGGGATAATAGGGACAGAGATTCCCCCAAAGCCGACTAACCTTTTTATGTATGCAACAACTTTATATGCACAGACATGGAAAGATGACGAGACTCCAGCTAAGGAAGAATGGCTTATAAAACTGATGGATTATAAAGAAATGGCGAAACTGACTGCTAAAATAAGAGGACAAAATGATGATATTTTCACAGAAGAATGGAGGCCATCGGTGGATTGCCTATTGAACTATCATTCTTATATGAATCACGTGCAGGATTTGAGACAGTGCCAGATTTAGGGTGTTGTGGGTGGTTCTACCCCACAGGGCACCGAGCCGAGGGGGCAAATGATCAGCATCAGCATCCTGTATTTATATAGGGACCTATTGAGAAGATCCATTTTAAAGGCAACTGTACCAAAAGGAATTATTGCGAAAACAAGAAATATTTAGTGGGGGGTCAATTCTTGTCCTCACTCAGGGAGCCATATTACCAACGTCTACCCCTGGTAGCAGACTTCTAATTTATAATCTTCATATTTCTAATTTATAATCTTCATATTTTTCATGTTTTCTGTTCTCCCACTCCCCTCATTTTTAGGGAGTGGGTTTTTTATGTGTATATTTGACTGAGAGGCTTCTCCTTCCATTTCAAAACAACAACACATTTTTACAGTTCTGTAATCTATCTATGAGGGACGCAGCTGGCACTGTGGTCTAAACCATAGAGCCTAGGACTTGCCGACTGGAAGGTCGGCAGTTCGAATCCCCGTGACAGGGTGAGCTCCCGTTGTTTGGTCCCAGCCCCTGCCCACCTAAGCAGTTCAAAAGCACGTCAAGTGCAAGTAGAAAAATAGGTACCGCTCCAGCGGGAAGGAAAATGGCATTTTCGTGAGCTGCTCTGGTTTGCCAGAAGTGACTTAGTCATGCTGGCCACATGACCCAGAAGCTGTACACCAGCTCCTTCGGCCAGTAAAGCAAGATGAGCGCCGCAGCCCCAGAGTCGTCCGTGACTGGACCTAACAATCAGGGGTACCTTTACCTTTTAATCTATCTATGAGCAAGTCCATGGAAGAAAAATGGGTGAGGGGGGAGTGAGGAAATAGGAAAGGAAATAATGTGTAAATACATCCCTGCGTTCAACATTAGTAGACTTGTGGATTTCTTCCTCTTGGTTTGGGGGAGGGGGGGAAAGTGGAACAGAGAAGAGAGAAAAAAAATCCCCAAAGCCTGAATATCCTCCATCTACTTTTGTAGATTTTTGTTGACTAATTGAGATCAATCCCAGTCGTAAATTGCCTAGATATCTTACTGCTTTAATTAAGCTACCAGAGGGAGCTATTTATCAATTAACACTTGTTACAAATTATTAGTAATTATATGGACTTTGCCTACATGCGTCAGCCTGCAAGACCAAACTGGGTCAGCCTTTGATAGCAGTATATTCAAATGCTTATTGTGCTATTTATATTACTTATTTAAAAAAATCTTGTGCCCACCCACTTATTCACCATCAAAAAAGAAAAGTGAAAGATTTCTTGCTGAAGGATTTCAACTAGTCTATGGGGGTGCACTGAACCTGTCCTGAACATCTAAGGAAGAAAAGTCCGTTGATTGGATGGTATGAAATCTTCAACTGTTACAAGCTAGGGTGGTTTAGTTCCATTCTGTATAACAAACATCTTAAAAGAAATTAGGTAAAAGTTGATTATGTATTCAAACATTAAAAGCTACCTATTGCAGTCTGTAGTTCATTCTGTGATAATTTTAATTGGTTTAATTGAGATGCACAAGTCTGATTAATGTTTAATACCATTATATATATATATTTAAAAGGAGAGTCAAGTAGTTCGACATTTCTTCAATTATTTTAGATCTTTCTAGACTTCAAAGGAACGTTACATTAGGGGGGACTGCGCATGCGTCGGCGTGGGTAGACGCTCACCCGTATCGCTCCTGGAACTCACTGAATTAAAAGCCTGAAAAACAAATAATTTATGGCAAACTGATAGCAGAGACAACTCACCGAGAACTGTGTTTACGTCTAAGTCCTGGACTGGGGTGAGTCAGAGTTTAAAAACGGTCGTAAATTTACCTATTCGGCAAAGACTTGAGAAGGCCTTAACAAGATGGCCAAGTCTATTAAGGAGCTGGGGGAGATGATCCAGCGTTCGGAGATAAATGTCCGTGCTGATATGCAAGAACTGAAAGCAGAAATGAGAAGAATGACTGCTACATTAGAAAAAGTCACAAAAATAGCAGAGCATGCAAAAGAGGTAGCAGAAGGAAATGCAAATAAAATAGAAACCTTGACAAAAAGAATTTCGCAAATGAATGATAGACAGCGTAGAAGGAATTTGAAGTTCTCTGGCATTTCTGAGGACATTGGAAATAAGGACCTGGAAAAGGGGATGTTTGAATGGCTCAAAGAACAAGGAATTGTAATTGAGCAATATGAAATCGAGAGAGTGCATCGCTTGTTTACACCACGAGGAGGCGCCGGAACTCCCAGGGATGTAATAATGGCATTTACAAGGGAGAAGTTAAGAGATCAAATCTATAAATCTCTTCGACAGAAAGCAGACCTGCAGTTTAAACAGCGAAAGGTCATAGTAAGACAAGACTTCTCTCCAGAAACGCTGCAAGAAAGGAAACAAATGCAGCAGTACGCACAAGCTCTATACAAACATAAAATCCTCTTTTCCTGGGCCTACCCTGCTACACTGGTGGTCTATAAAGATGGCAGGAAATACTCGGCTAAGAACCCTGACGAAGCAAAAAAAATGCTAACTGACCTAGAAGTTGGAATACTAGGACGGATAGAGCAAGAACTCTCAAGTTCGGAAGAACTACAGGGAGAACCTAGTGAACCCAGTGAATCTCCAGTGCAGAGACAAGAGAGTAAAAGAAGACGGCAGTCGGGAGATGAAAGGACAGCAAGAAATAATAAATACTAGAGACAATTTAAAACGGGCTTTGGTAAATACATTTAAGGACATAAACTTTCCAGGAGTGAAGGGAGAGGAGTACAGTCCTCTAAGAAACCATGAGACAGGGATCATGGAGATCCCTATCTGAGTCTCAGGGGGGAAGGGAGAGGGGGATTGAATGGGACAGAATTGGAAATACAAAATATGTACACAGAAGGGTTCAAAAAATAAATGGTAGTCGGGACAATGGATAGATCCTTAAAGGTTTTATCGCTTAATGTTAACGGGTTGGCCTCAAATGTTAAAAGATATAGGGTACTGACATTGGCAAAGAAGATGAAAGCGGATATATTATGCCTTCAGGAGACACATAGAGCTAAAGCAAATAATAGACCTTTGTTATGCTCTCAGCAATGGGGCTTAATAGAAGAATCAAAAGCGACGAACAAGGCTAGAGGGGTCGCTATACTATGTAATGCAAATCTCAGGCCAGAGGTTCTGAGCCGGAAAAAAGATAATGATGGTAGATTTATATTCTTAAAAATCAAAGTGTCACAAAAAAATCTTTACAATAGCTAATATATATAGTCCAAACACAAGACAGAAAAAATTTATAAAGAAAATTTTGAATAAACTGCAGCTTTACGCTGAAGGGGAAGTTATCGTTACAGCAGATTTTAACTGGAATATAAAAAACGATAACACATTTAGATTATCTAAATGGGGATTAAAGGATGTGTTTGAGATGGGTAATCCCAGCACTAAACCTACTTTTTTTTCCAACAGACACAAGAGTTTTTCTTATATCGATTATGTGTTAATTAAAGAGGGGAATGAAATTAGCGTTAAAACGGCAAATACTATGGGAATATGGATATCAGACCATGCTCCACTATTTGTGGAGCTGGGGCTGGAAGAAGATGGGAAAAGTAGGAGATGGCGGTATAATAATCTAATAATGGCAAAAGAGATTGATAGGGAATATATCAGAAATCAAATTGACTGGTACTTTAAAGAGAATAATGGCTCAGCCGAGATCCCGGTAGTGTGGGACGCTTTCAAAGCTGTTATAAGAGGACATTGTATATTGAAAGAGAATGCTATTAAAAAGAAGTGGTACTCGGGGAGACAGGAAAAAATTAAAGAGATTGAATTCTTGCAACAACAGCAACAGGTAAAATATCTAAGGTGTAGGAAGGAGCAGTTAAGAAAGTTAAAACAGGAACTGGATGAGTTGGATATAGTTGCGGTGTGGAAGAGAGATAATATGATCAAAAACGATTTTCAGAGAACCTCAATAGGATCATATAAGAGACTTGCAAACTATTTAAAGAAAAGAAGGGACAAACAGAGGGTGAAGGCCATTAAGACCACAAGGAAAACACTCACACAAAGCTCTAAAGAAATAAGGAAAGAATTTGCAGAATTCTATCAATCTCTATATACAGAAGAAAATAAAAATATCAGTAGGGAAAGCTTAGGGTTTAAAATTGAAGAAAGTGATAGATTGAGACTGAAGGAGGAAATCTCTCTGGAAGAAATAGAGAATGTAGTTAAATCAT
Source organism: Lacerta agilis (assembly GCF_009819535.1). NCBI lineage: Eukaryota > Metazoa > Chordata > Lepidosauria > Squamata > Lacertidae > Lacerta > Lacerta agilis. The sequence goes on from NC_046317.1 coordinate 24,433,554, forward strand.
TTAAGAGTAAGAAATCACCAGGATTAGATGGAATTACTGCAGACTTTTATAAAGAAACAATTCATATCCTGGGTGCAGAACAAAAAAAAGTATTTAATAATATCCTAGAAGGGGGGAAAGCCCCAGATACCTGGAAACTAGCGGAAATAGTAGTGATTGAAAAACCACAAAAGGACCCTACAGAGGTGGGGTCATACAGACCAATCAGTTTATTAAATCAAGACTATAAGATATTTACAAAGATCCTGGCAAGACGATTGGAAAAGGTACTACCCAAAATAATTAAGGAAGATCAATATGGATTTGTTAAGGGAAGATACATAGGACACCCTATAAGAAACGTATTAAACGTACTAACAAGCAGGGTAAAAGGTAAACTGGCGGTTTTAAAATTGGATGTGTATAAGGCCTTTGACACGATTAGACATAAGTTCTTATGGAACATCATGCGGGAGGTAGGATTAGGAGAAAACTTTGTGGAAGCAATCCGAGAAGTGTATAGAGAAGGGAAGGCTGTGGTCAGAGTGAATGAGGGGGTTTCAGATCAATTCAATATACAAAGAGGAGTTAAACAAGGATGCCCACTCTCACCGCTACTATTTGTGTTGGGTATGGAGTACTTGGCAGACAGGATACGAAATTCAGTAAGGATAAAAGGATATAAGAAAGGAAAGGAGGAAATCAAGTTGAACATGTATGCAGATGATATCCTATTATTATTTACAAACCCCCTTGAGGGCGTAAGAGAACTTATGATAATCCTGAAGGACTTTAAAGAGGAGTCAGGATTGGGAGTAAATTTGGAAAAGTCCGAAATTCTGTTCTGGGACGTAAATAAAGAGGAGAAGAAGGAAATTGCAAAAATGACAAGGATGGATATTAATAAGAAAAAAATTAAATATTTGGGGGTAAATATCATAAAAAATATTGCTAGGATTCCAGATGTAAATTACAAAGAAGCATGGAGGAAGATCAAGAAGGATATAAAATCATGGAAAAATAAGAATTTATCTATTCTAGGTAGGATTAGAGCAGTTAAAATGTTTCTGGTACCGAAATTATTATATTTATTTCAAGTAATTGCACTACCCATTAGGAAAATATGGTTCAAAATATGGAATAAGGTATTTAAAAATTGGATTTTTGGAAGCAAAAGAGTTAGAACCCCAGACATAGTAAATTACTCACCGCAAGAAGAGATGGGATGGGGAATACCAAACTTAGAATTTTATTACGAAACATTTCAACTAAAAAATTTAATAGACATTGGATATAAGGATAGGACTAAATGGATTAGGCTGGAAAATGAAATAAATGAAGGAATAGGAAGAGAGGGGATATTTATTAGAGATATTAACTTGGCTTGTAAGAAGACAATAGGACCAAGAAAATCTGCGCTAGGAATCTGGAAGAAATGGAATACGAAATGGATGCCAACTCTCTCAAGATGGATGCCGTTAAAATACTTGCTGGAGAGTCAGGGGGAACCGGGCTGGTGGAGGAGATTGGAGGATCGGGGATTTGTTATATTGGGGAATATGTATGATGATGAAGGGAGTTTAATTAAAAAAAATGTTTTTTTGGAAAAAATAGGAAAACAATATTGGTTGAAAGTGGAAGGACTTTATGATTTGATAAAAACAGAAAGAGCGGAGGAGATGAGGAGGACGGAGATGAAAGTGGATTTGGTGTTGAACAGAAGACAAACAACAGAGAAGGGGATAGCGGGGATGTTGTATGGATTCATGGTGAGGGATAAAGAAAGAATGATAAGAATAATACAGAGTAAATGGGAGCACGAGGGTGTTATTCATCAAAGTGTAGTCCAAGAATTAATGAAGAATATAAATAATATTAAAATAGAAAAGTTTAAAGAATTAAGTAGAAAATTTTTATTAAAATGGTATAGAACTCCGGCACAAATGGCGTATATAGTGAAAGGGTTTAGTCCCAAATGTTGGCATTGCGGTCAGGAAAAAGGATTTTATTCCCACATGTGGTGGGAATGCAGTCTGGTTAAGGAATATTGGCAAAAGATTACAAAGGTAATTTTTGGATTATTTCAAATAAATATAGAAGTGAATAGGGATTTACTATTTTCGGGAATACTGGGAAATAACAAAGTAAAAAGTAATATGCAAGAGCTGTATAAGATTATGATTCTAGCCGGAATGGCAGTTATTGCACTGGGATGGAAAGAAAAGGCTAAATGGGAAATGGGAAAATGGAATGATTATGTTTTTGAATACGTACAATCTGAAATATTTGCACAGATAGCGGCAGAGGATAGTTGGGAAAATAAATGCCAAAGAATTACAAATAAATGGGCATTTTATAGGAATTGGATAGAAAGGGGTGAAGCCAACCCAAATATACAAGCTCGAATGAACAGACTGTGTACATGGATAAAGATCTGAAGAACGAAGGTCTGTCCAGAGGGGAGGGTGGGAGGGGAGGGGGAGGGGGGAAAAGAAAAAGAAAAAGAAAAAGAAAAGGTCTATTGGAGATGCTTGAGAGTGCTACCTTGTTTAGTGGCTGTTTTAAATGACGCATTCGAAATGTATTAATTGTATTCTGAACTTTGTGCATATCTTATTGTACGATGATTCTTTTTTTTGTAAATCAGCTGCAGATTTTTGTTAAGAGGTATTTATATCTTCTGAATAAATAGTTCTTTTAAAAAAAAAAAAAAAAAAGGAACGTTACATTAGACAGCAAGATACTGGATGAACTGATTAAAGAATAAAGAGTCCTCATTATAGTCTAAGAGTACAAAATTGGTTTGTGTAGCCTTTGGAAGTTGAAATTAAGAGCTGTTGAGCTAAATCTCGAGCTACAGTAATTAATCCAATTTATACTTGGTCTTGCTTACCTGGCTGAGATTAGTAATAGAAAATGACCCAGTGAGTTTAACTGAACAGCTTAACTCTGCCTTGTAGATAGTCGGGCCCAGAAAGTTTCCTCGGGCAATTGCCAGGGCTAACACTTGCTCTGAGTTGGCTTCTTGCTTCCTCCCCCCCCCCACACACACACAACGTGAGGGGTCCAAATAGTGCTTGCCCCCACCATCTAAATTTTCCATTGTGCCCCTGATGTAGCATCACTTTTGGAAATTATGGGACATTTGCATGGTTCACTGTGCTGATCAGAGCACCAGATGCCAGGATTTTTACAAGGAGCAATTGATTGGAAACACTATACAGTGGTACCTTGGTTCTCAAACTTAATCCGTTCCGGAAGTCCGTTGCAAAACCAAAGTGTTCCAAAACCAAGGCGCGCTTTCCCATAGAAAGTAATGCAAAACGGATTAATCCATTCCAGACTTTTAAAAACAACCCCTAAAACAGCAATGTAACATGAATTTTACTATCCAATGAGATCATTGATCCACAAAATGAAAGCAATAATCAATGTAATGTACTATAAAATAAATAAGACAATATTGTAGATGATAAATAAAAAATAAAAAAATCTTATCTGCACTGATGATAGTCATTGTTTGGATGGGGGGGGGGCTTTCATCCATTTTCGCAGTCACACAATGAAACAATCAATGGCTGAACTGGGTTCCACGCAGTCACAAAAACAAATTAACTGAAAAAGCCTCAAAAACGCAAAATAAATAGCAAAAACAGAAGCTCCAAACTTAATCCATTCCATAAGTCCGTTTGACTTCTGAAATGTTCGAAAACCAAGGCGCAGCTTCTGTTTGGTGTAGGCGTCCGGGAAACAATAGCCGGCAGCCGCATTGGACGTTCGGCTTCCGAAAAACGTTCAAAAACTGGAATATTTACTTCCGGGTTTCCGGTGTTTTGGAACAAGGCGTTTGAGTACCAAGGCATTTGAGAACCAAGGTACCACTGTACTTGTTGCTGTGACCTCCATGGTAAAAAGTGACCCACCAGAGGGCACTTTGCAACCCCCACCCCCGAACCTGAGAACCCCCACAAATCTGGAAAGAGCCCTGATAGAATTAGCATGAATGAACTGATTAAAAAAAGAAATAAGCTAGTTTGATTTCAGAACCTCATAGCTTACTGGCAGTCTGATCCTATAAATCAGGGGTGGCCAACTTCCAAGAGACTGTGATCTGCTCACAGAGTTAAAAATTGGCAGTGATCTACCCCCTTTTGGGGGGTTCAGGTCAAAGTTGTTAACCTTTTTTTAGGGAGGAAAGCCCTGTTTTGGGGGGTTCACGTGAAAGTTGTTGAGCTTCTTTAGGAAAGAGGAAAGCGACATTGAGCTTTTTTTTTAGGAAGGAAAGCCCTATTGTTGGTGGTTCAGGTCACTTTAGGGGTGCAGGACAAAGATTTTAGGGGAGCCAAAGTTTTTTAGCTTCTTTGGGGGGAGCCACTGATCTTCCAGTGATCTACCACAGACGTCCAGTGATCTACCAGTAGATCACGATCTACCTGTTAGACATGCCTGCTATAAATGCTTTACTCAGGAAAGAACTGGCACCTCCAGCTCCTCCTGTCTTCCCATCCTCATTGTCCTCATCTTCATTGGCTTCTTCTCCTCTTCCGGCAGGTGCAGTGCCAGGTGGAGGAGGCACGACCTCTGGAATTGGCACAGATGGCCTGGCCTGCAGCACCAGCAGCTCCCCTTCCTACACTTCCCTGGGCTCTGGATTGGGGCACCTTCCTTCACGCAAAATACACATGTCTTTTGGTGCTGAGCTCTCACGGGAGCCAGCTGACTCGCGCGAGAGCTCAGAACCAAAAACGGGGTAGCTGAGGTGGCTTCTGTAATGTCCTGAACAAAACAGGACTGTTGATAGGCATGCAGTCAGTGACCTGATGTCACCCAGGATGGATGGGCAGGGTATTAGTATTATTATTAGTAGTAGTATTAGTATTAGTATTATTAGTATGATTAGTATGATTATTAGCTCAAGACACTTGCAAAGCCATTGTGTGGATCTTCTCTAGAGTATTGATTAATAAAGCTGCCACCCAACAAAAGAGATATTAACCATTAAATGACTCTCAGTCGATTAATGGATCAAACCTCCACAAATCCTCATATGGGGGAGAAAACCCGAGAGAAGGGAAAGCGGGGGGAGGGAGGGAAACACACTTTGTGTGTTATTAAAAGATGTGTGTATGTGTTTCATCAGGCATTGTCTTTGAATAGCCATTCCCACTTCTCTGCCACATTGGAGAGAGTACTGCTTCTTAAACATTCATTTTCAACCTTTCTGGGTCCACGGCTCCCTTGGACAACACCCTTCACCAACTACACCAGTGTGGTGTAGTGGTTAATAGTGTTAGAGTCATAATCTGGTGAACTGGGTTCGCGTCTCCGCTCCTCCACATGCAGCTGCTGGGTGACCTTGGGCTAGTCACACTTCTTTGAAGTCTCTCAGCCCCACTCACCTCACAGAGTGTTTGTTGTGGGGGAGGAAGGGAAAGGAGAATGTTAGCTGCTTTGAGACTCCTTCGGGTAGTGATAAAGTGGGATATCAAATCCAAACTCTTCTTCTTTCTGTGGCACCCTGTGGGGCTCAGGAATCCAGTTATGTCGCCCCTTACCTGCAGAGCTGGCAGGATCTCACTCCCTTGTGAAGTGTTCCCTCAGCCTCCTATCCTCTCCCCTCTCACTGGGAATTCTCTGGGCAGCACCTGGTCTCTGAGCTGCCCCTACCCCCACCCCGAAAGAGTGGTGCCTCCTCCCACTGCCCCGCAGGGGCCTGGGAAGCACCCCTGGCCAGATCCAGAGGCACCATTCGCGTGGGGAACTTGTAGCCAGGGCTGCTGCAACAAACAGCCGTGCAAGCCTTGGGGGGGGGGCAGAGACATGTGAGGGCATCAGAAGAGGAAGGGAAGGGAAGAGGTACAGAGGCCAGGGTTGCCAGTGGCACCCCTGACCATCATTAAAGGCACCCCAGGGTGCCACGGCATACTGATTGAAAACCACTGATCTAATTGATTAATCAGCTAAATGCTGCAGCCCTAATAACATGGGTGTTGTGGCGAAAAATATTCAGAGCCATGAGAGGAGGTGGAGGAAGCTGCTAAGTAATTCACTGTGTTGCATAACTGAGCATTGCACCTCTGTCGCGAACTGAACCCAAGTTCCACTGTGACAAATCAAAGTACTTGCGCATTGTGGAATCTCTTTGATAGCAGCAACTAATGAGGATATTGAGGGTATCTTGCACTCAGATTTACAGCGTCCTAGCAACCGCACACACAAACCAACAGGGAGGGGCAAGCCTTCCTTTCGCTTGAAATTTGTGCAACCTCCCATTTTGCTACTAGGGCCAGAGGTAAAATTTAGTAGTTGGACGTGGAGGAGAATCAACAGCAGGAAGAACTCACTCCAACCATACCATAAATTGAAATTGCAAGGAAACCACTTTGAGCAGTCATGGCTTCCCCCAAAGAATTCTGGGAGTTGAGAGATCTTAAGAAGCCCCTAGTCCCATCACAGAAGTACAATTTCCAGAGTGGTTTAACAATCAATCCCTCTTCACAGAAAACTCTGGGACCTAGAGCTCTGTGAGAAGACAATGTGCAAACAACACACACACACACACACACACACACACATATATATATATATATATATATATATATATATATATATATATATATATATATATAAACAAATCTCTTTATTTTTAAACACGTCTCAGAACCTTTTGGAGCCAAGCAGTACAACATTAGGAGAAGTGCAAAATCTGACGGATAATTTACATTTGTATCTGCGTTGTATTATTTAGTTTATTTTATTTCAGCCATTTATAAAACTCTTAACGCCGTAGTGCCTAAGGAACGTACAGTAAGCTCACAAAAGATATAATAAAGATTGAAGCATTTACATTAGAAATCTTACTCATTTGTCCCGGAGATGCAACTAAGGACAGTTTGCTTAAAAGAGGAGGTTCATCACTTAAATGTGAAGGCAATGGGGCTGCCATGACAACAGGAGGTATCTGACTAGCAGTGGTGTAGCATGGGGCACCCGATTGCCCTGTGCACAAAATTTGTTTGGGGCCCAAAATGTCAACACCCATTGCTGCCATCGCTGGGCTCTGTTGAAAACAGCATCTCCGTGCAAATCAGGAAGTGACCTCTCCAGACAATGGAACATCTCTCTTTTTCTTATCTCTGTGGCTGTGATCTTCTGGGTGACACGGACGCCTTAGGCCAGGGGTAGGCAACCTAAGGTCCGTGGGCCAGATGCGTGTGTACTCTGTCCATTCCCCTCCCTCCCACCCTGCCTCCATGCAGCCCTGGGAGTTGGCAACCCACGCTATGCCACTGCTGACTAGGGGTGTCCAACATCACAGGGGCCGAACTCTCCTCTGTCAAACTCTTTGGTCCTTCCCCTGGATCCCGCTTTCCACTTCCTAAGCCACTGGACCCCCTCGCTGGATTCAGACACTGCTCGGGATCCCGATTCCATTTCCCCCATCCCGCTATGATCCTCCCCAGGATCAATCAGCTCCAACTCCCTGTGCTCCTCCAGTCCTGCTCCAGATCTGACCATCCCCTCCATGGCATCTCCACAGGGCTGGTGACACAGACCCGTAGCAGGAAGTCTAGAGACTTCTGCCTGTCCTCCTTTCTCCGCAAGTAACGCAATGTCTGCTGCTGCAGCAGCCTCTCAGTTGAAATGAGAAGCTACCTCTTCTCTTGTCTCCGTGGTGTGTGCTTGCCTGAACTCCACTACCTTAGTAGACTGAAACTGACAAAACTCTGAGTATCACATATCTCTCTCAGTCATCTTGAACAGATCTTGTTAGTGCAGATTAGAACTTGTTAAAGATTAATTCTTAAAGCATACTCAAGCTTTCTTTTCCAACAAAGGAAACATCAATTATAGGCTCACACATAAACTTTGCCCCTTCCTTGAATACTTGCTGCCCTTTATAAATCTTAGATTTCTTCCCCTTGAGTGTGTTCAAAGGAGAGATTTCATTGCCTCCAGGGGTTGTTAAACTGATTGCAATACCACGTATTTAGAGCAGTTCAGTGGGAATTAGGCTGGTTCAGCGCTGTCAGACCTAGAATATAGCTGTCAAATAGCATTACAAGTAAAACACCCTTGATGAGAAATAATGACCAAACGTCAATCTGTTATTCACTGGCGGCACTATAGGCTTGGCCGGCCAATGAAAAATGCAATATTTTTGCCCATTATGGCAGCCATGCTTTTTAAAGATGGTGTGGCTCAGATTGCATCATTGCTTCCATTCAGCTTGTGGGGTTTTTTTTTTTTAGGCATTATATAACACAATCCGAAGCTCACTGTCAAGAAGAAGAAGAAGAAGAAGAAGAAGAAGAAGAAGAAGAAGAAGAAGAAGAAGAAGAAGAAGAAGAAGAAGAAGAAGAAGAAGAAGAAAGACTTTAAGCTGCCGTTCCATGGCCCATTTATCCTTAAGGAAAAATAAAACCAGGGAGGAAAATTCAGAAATAGGAAACACACGTTTAATCAGGGCGTTTTCTAGCTGCATAGATGTCAGCTCAGAAACTGGCAACATTACCGCAGAGTCCACTTCCTTCTGATGTTTTTCGTTCAAGGCATTGCGTCTGAGCATAAAAGCCCAAGTTTGCAATCCTATGCGGTCTGACTTCCGATTTCCACTGAACTCAGCTTTTGATTAAACACACAAAGGATCAGTCACCAATGACTTTTCGAAAGGCCATCGGATGCTCTAAACATGCAAGTCGTGCATTACACTAGTATATCTTTAAACATCCACATGCTAATATTAACCTGCAAAGGTCAGCGCATATATGAGCATATTTGAGCAACGTAAACTACAATTGCGTAGTATTCTTTCCATTAGCATTAATACCTACCATTAGCATTGATCATTGATTTTTTTAAAAATCACTGGTGTTCTAAACGACTCTACAGACCCATTCGCTGGCACGAGAGGAGAATCAAAGTCACTTGAGGAAATGCAGGCTCATTCATTATGCAGGGATCCTGCAATGGGGGTTGCCTACTGAGACACGCAAAACATCCCCAAAAATAAGTGGAACAAGGCAGCTCCTATTCCTGGCAACTGAATCTCTCTCATATATATATATATTACTATATACGTATTTACCCAAGAGCCAACGTTGTCTCGGGAGTAAATGAATCATTTACAAATACTCAGGAAGATTAGCAAAAAAGACGTGGGGATAGGAGTCTGATTGTCATTGTACCCACTAGGGATTCCTGTTGACTACCATGAAAGCCAGTGGCACGTATCTGAAGCCAAATGGGATTTGGTGCATTTAAAACCACATTAATTGGATGATACGGGAACAGGGAATGAATGAATACAGTATATATATATATATAGAGAGAGAGAGAGAGAGAGAGATGAAATCTGCTCAGAAAGAGAGATGCAAAACAAAGTTCAGCGTTTGTAACAAATCAATCCTTTCATGTGGCAACTTTTACACTGGAAACCCAGCCTGAAGGGTGGGATATAAATATTGATGATGATGATGATGATTACTTTGGAACTCCCTGCCTATTGACATCAGGCAGGCACCTTCATTATACTTTTTTAGCGCCTACTGAAAACATTTTCGTTCAGACAAGTCTACCCAGGTAAGTGAAATGTTGCAGTGTGTTTTAAAATGTTCTTAGCTTCTTTTAATGTATCAAGCAGTCTGACTCATTTTTTCTTTGTATGAACAAGTACAAAGGAGGTTTCGTAGCCCACTCACAGGTTCTTATAATATCAGTGGAAACTGTTGGTCCTGGCAAATATTAACCGCTTTCAATTTTAACCTGAGGATTGTCATTTGTTCAGTTTTAATTTTAATTTTAATTTGTTTGAATTAATTTTGGGGTGCATTTTAATCAATTGCTTGCTTTTACACATATTGTATTACTTATATGGTGTTAGCCGCTCTGAGCCCAGCTCCGGCTGGGGAGGGTGGGGTAAAAATATTTTTTTTAAAATATAATTTTTTATTATTTAACTTTTTGCCGATAATTTTACTGTTTTATTCTTTTTGCAGCCTCATAAAGGTTTGGTCTTTTTTAAAAACAACAACAACAATCAAGCGAGATATACATTAGTCGAAATAAATAGAAATAAATGAAATCTCAGAGGCTACTAATCCTGGTTGCTCTGAATTGCTTCCAGAATCAGAGAGGAAGTGCTGCGACTGGATAGCTCAGTTGGTTAGAGCGTGGTGCTGATAACACCAAGGTTGCAGGTTCGATCCCCATATGGCACAGCTGCATATTCCTGCATTGCTGGGTCCCTTCCAAGTACACAATTCTATGATTCTATGCATAGTAGTTATTGGGAAACATGGGCTCTAGGAGAAGCCTATTGCCCTGGCAATGCACTCCAGCTGGCCACCACAGGAAACAAGATCCTAGATTACATGAACATTTCATGTGATTCAGTGGGACTTCTTCTTATCGTAGGAAGCTGGCAACACAGCCCTAACTAGGGTGGAACCTGCACACATATAAAAAAAAAAAAACGTCCTGAAAGTGCTTTTTTTGAAGTGTTTTTTAAAAATACATTGAATTTTCCATAAGGCTCACTTTCGCAATCTAGCGTCATATTGTATATTGCACCTAAAACACACTTTAAACGTTTTATTTGCAGCTGAATAGCCGAGTCCCTAGGACAGTTGACAGGTTAACTCAGAAATCATGCACAAATGAAGAAGCAGGATTAATCGTCCAATAAGCAGTAAGCAAAGCAATCTTTGTGAAGTTCTTTGTTGCGGGGGGGGGAGGGGAGAGAGAATTTTGGCTGTTTCCAGTGTACCTTATATTCAGAGGTCCTCTGCTTGAGCTGAAAGCCTATATCATGGGTAGCCAATGTGGTGTCCTCTCGATGATGCTGGTCAGAAACGATGGGAGTTGTAGTCTAACAACATCTGGAGGGCCCCACACTTCCCATCCGTGACCTATGCATGCCTCCTGAATTTGCTTACCTAGTTTGTTTACTTTGCCCAGTAAAAGCCATTGGCAGGGAGTCATTGATAACTAAAGTGCTGATCAGTGAGTGCCATTGACAACCAAGCTGTGTGAAACCACTTTGCTTGCACCACCCCGCTGTTAAGTATAGCCTTTTAATTCACTGAAATTGTAAATGTTTAAATTTGATTGGCTGGTAGCTGAATTCTATAGAAGTTCTCTAGCCATGTGATTGGCTAATGTTGGTCAGATGGGAGGTATCTAGTGAAGGAGAGACTCTGTTTTTGTGAGACAACAAGATGGTGTTTTAGAATCCACTGTGAACACTGCTAAGTTGAATAGAGTGTTGGAGTGCTTCTTCTCTGCTTGAAAGAAAATGTTAGCAAAATAACTCAGCTGAGCACTCAGCTACATTGGCAAAGAAAAAACGTTGTCTATGTGTTGTATTTGCATTATAACACTGTGACACCAGATGGTGCTGCGGAGTTCCATTTTTGCCAACCCGATTTCTCATACAAAGTTTACGACACGCTTAACTGAAACGCTTATTCGATGTGTCTAGATCCAGCCTGAATCTTGCATTTAATGAAGCAAGCTCTACTTTGCTTTAGCATTCATTGTTAATGGATATGGTACTGCAAACCCTTTTGGGTTGAATCGTAAAAATGAGACTCCACTTAAGCTTTTGTTTCTATTGTGTATGGTTCCCCCCCTTATTTTTTTGGTGTATGTTAGATCTTCCTGTGTGCAATGCTTACCATGCAGACACAATGCTGGAGGAGGTTTTTTATTTATTTCGTTTAGGTTTGGTGCATTTATTTCAGAAAGACGTTTCAGATAAAACACGGGGGTGGGAGAGAGAGAGAGAGAGAGAGAGAGAGAGAGAGAGAGAGAGGGTTCGGCCACTGAATAATATGAATAATTTCACACTGCTAGGAAAGTAACGTTGAGATGCGGTATATATCCGAAAATCAATCCTCTGCCGGAGGCAAGACTTTGTCCTTTCATTTTAAAGGATGCTGGAGGTAGAAAGACATCCAGAATCGTTTTGTGAAATTGCGTCCAATCCACCAAGCGCTGTTGTGGTAAGAGGCCCATTCGGTTCAATGCCGGCTGTTGCACAGTTCTGGCTGACAGGCCCCTCTGAAATGAATTTGGGTTGCTCAGCCGCGCAGGACTTCAAAATATGGTCCTCACAATTTCCGCTTTGTGAGCGTAAGCCTGTATGCCTGCTCAGGACCCACAGAGTTTGAAGGGAATCACTCCCAGGTAAGTGCTTGCGGCCTATCTCCATTAATGCCTCCATGATACATGACTAACATCTTTATTTTTATTTTTATTTTTTGCAAAATTCTAGATTATCTTCGTGGGCGTTTTGAACAGGTGATGCCTAACTAGTTTCAGAAAACACTTTCCCTATATTTGCAACTGTTTGGCTTCCGCCTTCGAAATGTTTTCACAAGCGTTCTCTCAGCTGAAGCTTCCCTCTTGGTGAATTTTTAAATCGGTAAATAAAAGAGCGCATCACTTTTCAGTCGTGACGCAGCTTTGCCGAGCTAAAATATAAAGCCGGTTTCTTAATTGAACCAAAGGGGGATTGTTGTTGTTTTTATGGGGCTTTGCTGCCCTCTGCCGATCAGTCTGAGGAAAAACATTGCAAGAGTGGATCTTTGACTAACTTAGGCCACATCCGCAAGGTTCACTCAGAGTACATAGCACATGGCTGACTTCCAAAGAATCTTGGGAAGTGTAATTTGCTGGGAAATGTAGTTCTGTGGGGTAAAACTACAGTTCCCAGCATTCTTTGTGTGAAGCAAAGGCTGTTCAAGTCGTTTAAATGTGACCTGGAGCAACTTCTCTCTGTTGGTATTGGCAGTCTTTTGGGTGCAACGGAAGACGTGTGTAAAAAGGATAGATTTACAGAGCTTTGGTTTGGTTTTATTACGCAAGTCAATAAGGAAGAGCACAGTCTGTCATTTCCCCTCTGCCTATCCATGGATTTGGCCAATTCAATAATACTGTACATGATATTTACTCCTCTTTAAGATTCACCCCTCCCATAATTGTAGCAGACCCCCCCACCAAGTGTCCCTATTTTCCAGGGACAGTCTCATATTTACAGAAGCCATCCCAGTTTCCGATTTCATCCTGAAATGTCCCACTTTTCCTTAGGACGTCCCTATTTTCATCGGAGAAATGTTGGAGGTAGGACATTCCTAATTTTCACAGGAGAAAGGTTGGAGTTATCTGACCCCCTGAGTCAAATAGATAAGTTAACAGTACAACCTAGAAACCATCTCAAGGCAGCCCTGTACAGGGACATTTTTAAAATGTTTAATGTTTTATTATGTTTCTACAGATATTGGAAATCGCCCAGAGTGGCTGCAGCAACCCAGTCAGATGGGTGGGATATAAGTAGTAAAATTATTATTATGGAATGGGACATCCCTATTTTCATTGGAGAAATGTTGGAGGGTATGCTGTAGTGGGGTTTGTTTTATTCTGTGTTTAAAAGTATATCCAGCCTTCTGTTTTTATTGTACCAGCCTCGTGTATTTTTGTTGTTGTTAGCCCAATGATGTAAGTTGTTTTTCTTGCTTAAAACAATATATAATTAAAAGGTAGTAAGCAGATTGGGGGAGGGGAGGTCTCTCCCAGGGACCCTGGGGAGCTTTTGGCCATCTGGAATCAGCAACTGGAATCATATTGTCCCTGATCGCAAGGCAGCTTCATATGTTTGTTAAGCCTACCCCGTTAATATGTGAGAGCACCTCCACAACACTCGCAAATATAACACAATCCACAAGGCAACCTGTTGGACACATCTCTAAAGTTTGGCAGGTCTTTCACCACAGAGAAGTGACTGAATGGCTGACCTATTACATCTGGTTTGTGGAAGACTCCTGGATGGTTTGAAAATAGCCACGTGTTCCCCAATTCCACCTATACTATGCACTTAGCAGTTGAATTGTTACTATTTTGTACTACAAACATGGAAGTGCCAAGTAAGACCATCGGGAGTGGAGGAGACGTTGTCAGGCTTGCAGTTTAGTCCCTTGTCCGATTGCCCTGGATAAGAATTAATTGAATGAATGTATGAAGGAATGAATGAATGAATGAATAAATAAATAAATAAATAAATAAATAAATAAATAAGGAAGTTGTTTTATCACTCTTTGTAGGCCTTCACTGTACCAGAAAGGAGAACCAGGTAGGTTAGGCAGGTAAAGGTTTCCGCAGGCAAATAACTTTTGTGGATTTCACCCACTGGCATAGGAAGGGCGGGGCGTAGGGGGCGGGGCACCCCGGGCAGCGGGATCCCGATAGGGTTCCATCTTGGCATGCCCCGCCCCCAGAATGTGCGCCACGCCCCTGCGGGCAGCGCGCCACGCCCCCAGAACACGCACCAGCCCCGCCCCCACCTGCTTCCCGCCCCCGGTGCCGGAGCCTGAAGCTCCGCCACCGAGTTCACCTCCTCTATGAATGTCCGTGACAAACACAGTGCCATCCAGTGTCACTTGAAAAGACTTCCACTCATGCTCAGGGCTTCTCCTTCCGTTCCTCCTGCAGCTCACATCTGCTTCAGGGGGTCTCTCAGCGCCCCGCCCCCCAGAGCAAATTCTGGGTGGCACACAGGTGCCCCAGGGGGAGGAGAGGGAGAGGAAGTCCACCGGTGGACAGAGACCTAGTTCTTACCACCACAACCCCTTAGAAACTATGTGAAAAAACTATAAAGGAAGCCAGGAGAAAACCCACCCCTTGCCTGCAAAGCTGTATCTTCACCTTCTAACGAAATTTATGTTGGTGTTGGCTGCTCCACACATCAGAGTTTTCAGGCGTACTCATAAAATCTTCTCCACCTGCAAATCTAATATATGACGGCTTGCCAGAAACGTAGAATTGGGTACACCTTTCCGATGTTTTTACATTCGGTGGGAAATGGGTTGGGGCTGTAACATATTGAGCGGAAGCAAGACTTGCTTTGGGTGTTGTATTTTACCTGTACAGGTATGCAATGGTGCATGTTAAAAAAAAACACAAAAAACATGCATACCTGGCAGCTAGTATGGTCGCTGGCAAATGGGGACACTTTAGCCATCCAAGAAGACGCAGTCCTATAAGGAAAGGCCATGCATGAAATGGTGCTGAGCTGAAGGACGGACACAGCCTTCAAGATGCCAGTTGGCATCTCCCCCAATAAATTGGTTCAGAAATTTCAATCTTAAACACAGAATCAAGATTAATTCTTGATGCTTCCTTCCTTCCTTGACTGCCTACCTGCCTGCCTTACTTTTGTGTGTCCTCAGGGCGTTTTTTCAGCTGGAATTCGCCAGCACCTCCCAGGTGGGCGCCATTGCCATTTTAAGAGAACAAGGGAGGTGTTGGTGGTGAGTTCTGGACTGATAGCTCTTTTTCTAGAAAAATAGCACCGTTGGTCCTGAATGTTCAACTGACAGGAGAAAACAACCCGTATCCCAAGCTCTTTCTATACTAGACTACCCTTAATAGCCGCAGGTCCCCAAAAAGGAAACAAAAAAGAAGTTCTGCAAATTGGATTAAAGTACATTTGTTTACTGCAAGAAATAGAAAAACCTGGAGCGACACGATACAACTAATGAGCCGCTTCTATCAAAACTGAAATCCTATTAACGCTAATCTAGAATTATTTAATCAGGCAACTGTTCTTTATGCACCTCCCTCGGGGGGAAAAAATAAAAATAATTTTCGTTATGCTTGGAAAATGATTATTAACCTAACTGGCACGTTGTTTGCACTCGCAGCCGGCAAGAAGAGCAAAGTGGGTAGGAAGAGAGCAGACTTCCACTTCCACTTGCAAAAGGAGCACTTAAATGAACGTCTACCATTACCTGTCAACCTTTGCGCTACAATCGGCAAGGGATGCCCTGCAAACAGGCCATTCTCTGGGGCAGCACCTCACTTCTAGAAGGCTCTTCCAGTTGACATCCTATTTGTCCCCACAGCAGAAAAACATAAACCAAGGCTGAAGAGTGTCCCGGATCCTAACTGGATCTGGTTTTGGCTGAGCGGAACTCAGTATCTGTTGCTGTTGAATTAATTGTGGTTTTATAGCTTTATATTTGTTTGGTCTGTGTTGTTAGGAACATAAGAAGACCCCTGCTGGATGAGGCCAATGGCCCATCTTGTCCAACGTCCTGTTCTCACGGTGGCCAACCAGATACCTGTGGGAAAAAGCAGGATGCAAGCAGAAGAGCCCTCTCCCTTCCTGTGGTTTCCTGTGCTTCTGTTGCCGCCAATCGTGGATGTTAGTAGCCATCAATAGCCAATTCCTCCATGAACTTGTCTGACCCGTGCTCCTGACTGGCGGAAGGGCAGGATACAGTCGTACCTTGGAAGTCGAACACCTTGCCAGTCAAACGTTTTGGCTCCCGAACGTCGCAAACTCGGAAGTGACTGTTCTGGTTTGCGAACTATTTTTGGAAGCCGAACGTCTGACGGGGTGTCCGATTGGCTGCAGGAGCTTCCTTGCAGCCAATGAGAAGCCACACTTTGGTTTCCAAACGTTTTGGAAATCGTACGGACTTCCGGAATGGATTCCATTTGACTTCCAAGGTACGACTGTATAAAAATAATAAAACAATTTCCCTTTTTTTAAAAAAAGGAAACATTCACAGCTACTCCTAATACAAGCGGAGTATCTAAAGCAGCGGTGCCCAAACTTTTTTCAAAGAGGGCCAGATGTGATGAAGTGAACATGCTTTTTTTAGGATTGAAGTTGTTGAGCTTTTTTTAGGTTTTTACCCCAGGACATATACTGCCACGGGGGCTGGATTAATTCGACCGGTGGACTGGATTAGGTCCCCAAAACAGACCTTCGACATGCCTGATCTAAAGGAATGGTTGGAGGAATTTATTGCTTGGAGGGAGAGAAAAAAAAATCCAGATGATGAAGAAATGAAACGTGAGCAGAAGGTGCCACCTTCCTATCTGGAACCAATCCCCTTTTGAGAACAAACCTTTGGCTAAAGCTGCAACAGAGATACACAGAAGACAGATTAGACAGCCAGCTCCATTTGCACAATGTATATATTCAGAGCACTTCAGTGGGGAGCAAATAGAGGGTCCCCAAGGCAATTATGGGAAACTTGCTGCCCAAATTGCTTAACTTGAATACTAAAGACAGTCCCGCGCGGAGGGAGAAAAGCAACAAAATACCTTTGAGGCGGCAGGATGAAAGAAATAACTTGGGGGGCCATTAAAGCATCTTGCACGGGCTACAGGCAGAGTCCTAGATTCTGGAAGCCCATTTTCTACCAAGGCGAAGAACTGGTACTTCCCCAAGTATATTCTGCCTACTTTCATATAAAGGCAGTGCCAGAGAATTTAAATAAAGCTTCAGATATTTCTTTTTTTTATGAAGAATTTATTAACATTTTCATAATACAACACATACCCAGACCCACACCTACAAATACAAAACAAATACAAATACACATAATGCCAGGATTCTTCTTCTTGTTTGTATACCTTACAAAAAAAAAATTCTATTTCTGAATCTTGACGTTTGACTTCCCCCGCCTTTTCACCTTCGGTTTTAAATCCATATTTTACTTTCTTAACAACTTTTCTCTATAAAATTTTTTTAACTTCAATTAAAAATAGCACAATTCTCTTGATCGTCCTATTATAACATAAATCTTAACAGAATATTCTTATAAAAACTAAACTTATTTCTTCTGTCCTTTATCATGCTGCTTTTAACTTAAAATCCAATATCTCCTTGCTTATTCAAAATAAACTTATAATCAACAAACTTCACTCTCCGATTTCAGATACCATAACAGACCATTCGGGTTTTACATTTAATACTTCATCCCACACCCCCTCTGTCCATTGTCTTTCTCTGTCTTTCGCCAGAACCAATCCTCCAGTTGTCTTCTTGTCCCAAATGTCCACAGATCCAGGGAGCATTCACAACAGACCTTGCATCGAGCTTCAGGGTACACATCACATCCTTCCTGGGCTCCTCCGCTTCTTTGTACCATACTTCTGCTTCTTGTAGATATCTTAATTCCATGTCCCTTGCCCCCGAGCTCCCACCTCGGGGTCTGGATATTATAAATTTTCCCGTTCCAGGGCTGCCACCCCCAGCAAACGGTTCCTTTTCCCGGAGTTGCCCAGTCATTTCAGACCATCCTTCAAGCACCCCTTCCAGCTCTTTGCCAAGGTTTGCTTCCATTGTGTAAAAGCTTCAGATATTTCATCTGGGGGGAAATGTAAGGCTACTCAAAGAAAATAAAAAAGTAACCTTTTCTCCTTTTTTGTGAGAAATGAATAGCTTCTGAAACAGCAATGCACTTATTTTATCACCGTTTTAGTAAAGCTGTAATGTGATGAAATGGTTATAGGGCATTTATGTTTCTGTTAGGAAAATCTGCCACTGATGAACCGTATTGCTTGCGTACACAGCCTGGCTGAATCCATGTATCCAGCAACTGAGGGCGCATGTGCCGTTTCAGATGCTGGATTAAGGAGATGTGAGGTTGGCAGCATCCGTTTTGACACAGAACTCAGTGAGACTTCTTTCACACAAGGAGCACGCACCTCGATGAACATGCAGTGCATTAAATCAAAAGTTCAGGCAAAGAAGAAATTCCATCGTGCAGCTCTTCTGCTGGGTACCTTCTTCAAATACAGTTATTTTATTAGTCTTAAGCAAACCCTTTTTTTAAGTGCAATTCTTCTTAGTCGAGATGCTGCCAAGGCCAACTTTTAAACGCACTTTATTTAGAAACCTGGTCTCTGAAATAGGAATTTATGCTTTGCAATCGTGACAGCATTCCCAACAAACATCCGTCCGGTATGGAAAGGACTTTGCTGGAGAATACAAATAGGAAGCATTAGATAATTACGTCTTGGGGATTGCATCCTTCTCTGAGCTTCATCATTTAAACTGACACGGAGACTCATGATTGGTCATTCCCGACACCCCGCAGGGGCTGTCTGGAATTACAGATCAGGGACCTTATTGTCATACCCCAGCTGCTGCACAAAGCATCTCGAAGAAAGGAGATTTACGAGCATTTCAGCAGCGCTGAACCAGGGCTACAGAAGCAGTACAACTGGGAGTACGGTGGCTCTAAATCTACAGGCATTATGCAAAAAGAAAATGCAGACTTCGGTGCCAAGGGATCCCTGTAGGAGCAAGAGGACATTTTTTGCAAAATCTCTAAAGAATAAATTTAACAGTTATTAGAGAACAACACCCTGTTATTGCAGTTGCTGAACTTTACATCACAAGGGAAGATGCAAGGGATTTTCAGGAAGACATCTGTCATTTAAGAGTGACAATGACCTCAGCACAGACAGGCAGTCAAAAAACAACAACCCAGGGCTGGAAACGTATTAACCCCTTCGTGGAAGCTAGGACAAAAACTCCAGCGCACAAAGGCTTCCAGAAGTTGCCGGTGCAACACACCGCATCAAGACACACAGCATTGCAATGCCAAAAACGAATGGTAATTTAAATGAAACCCAGTATCGACATTTGGGTTGGTATTGCAACTCATTTCCAATTTCTGCTTTTAATCAGTTTGAGTATGGCAAATTGCTGTTAACTACGGAAGTTAGCCTAATATATTTATAAGCTCCAACAATATTACTATGGTAAGACAGAAGAACACTTGTGTGGCTTCCAGCTATTGCCAGACACCAACTCCTGTAGTAGGAAACTAAGTTATGTTGGGCCATGGGTCCAGTCTTCACTAGGGTTGAGGACTGTGTGGCCCTCCACCATCTCTGAAAAATGTTCCCCATTCCTGGTCTACTCTGACTCCAAAATTTTGGACAGCCCTGTCTTCCAGTCCCACGAGATGCTGGGAATCAGAACAGAGGTTTCCTCTGCTGAGCTACGATGCTTCCCTGAAGACCATGCTGGCTGGGAGTCTGGGACAAATGATCATTACCCAAAGATATTCTGGAGAGCCCCAAGTTCCTACCTGTGTGGTAAGGACCGACAAACAACCTATGCACCTTTAAAACTAGTGGAGACAAACAGGTTAGCTCAGGGTAAAATAGTGCCCAAGCACACACCAAGCAGTGAGCCTAATTCGGCCTGTGGGATCTTTCACTTTAGTAGGGAGGTAGGAGAATTCAAGGGTCTGGGGGAAACTGTTAGGCTTTCACCATGGGAACACTGTGGTTTTTCATAAGGCAGGTGTGTAGTCCACTGTACAGTCTGGAGGATGTCTCGAGGATGGGGACTGCCACCTTTCAGAAATATACAAAACAAACAAGGGAAAGGAGAGAGCAAAAAATTGTTTGGCCTTGGTAGCAATATGTTAGCAGAAGCAGCTTTCCAGGTGGAGCAGAGCCACTAGGCTGCTTTCTAGCAGCATTCATACAGCATAGATCAACAGGGCCTTCTCAGTGTCTGCTCCCTTCCCTATAAAAAGTTAAGACTGGCTCCCTCTTTTTTGTTCTTCTGCCGGCAGGTGAAAACTTTCTTGTTTCAACAGGCTTTTGTGAACTGACTGTATTTAATAAGTGGGCTGGTGATATGCTGCCTTTGTTGTGCTTATCTGTACGTTTTTAATGTATAATTTTAATTCTACTGTTTTCAATTATTGTTCCCCCACCCCAATGCTTAAAACAACAAAACACTAAGATTTCTAAAATGTTTTATTGCTACATACATCTTTATCACAAAAGACTACAAGATATATCGTAACATGTATTTTACAATGAGTGATGCAGTCCAAAAGACGGCCACACTCACAACATAATTTTTAAGTTTATGCATTTTAAAACGAAGTAGCTGTAGCATTCACTTGAAATACCTTTGTGCTGAAATGATTAAACGGTCTAGTTCCTTTATATCCGATTCTCAACACCAAGAGAGGAAAACATTAAGAACACATACACCATACCATGTTTAATCGAATCTAACAACAGCCGGCTTACTATTAAAGCTAAACTAAAAACAGCTTTGCCTGCATTTTAAGCAAAGGTAAAAACAAAGTAACAAACACATTTTCAATTTAAATGGAATGCATGCACAGGGTAGGGATGGTAAAAAGCCTTATTTCTAACTACTATAAATTTTACACTTCGCCACGAAAACAGTAAAATAAAGTGGCATTTTCCTCTACTTGTGCACATTTCTCGCATTTAAGCATCCTCTGTTTGGTCAAGAGTGAAGTCGGTTTGTTCTGCAGTCTCGGCTTCCTCTTCTTCCTCGGCTTCTGCTTCCTCTTCCTCCTCCTCCACAGGTTCATCTGCCTTGTCTTCTTCCGCTTGCTGCTCAGGAGTTTGATCAGTAACTTCAAATGGATTTTCACCCTAGCAAGAACATTGATAAATATTAGCAACACTGGGCAAAGCATGTTGGATGAAGAGCGCAGTGGAAGATGCAAGGAAACAGCGGGATAAAATTGGATACACCATTCCCATGGCATGCTTAGAAGGCATCTTTAAATAATGAGTGTTATGAAACTGCTGCAAATATAAATAAGTAAAACAATAGCCTGCATTTAAAATGTACGTGCAGGAACAAGCAGGATTAATTCCGTATTACGTTTTTGGCTCACATATTCTGCAAAGTTCAATAAAATCACAATCGAGGGGGGGGGCAGACAGGTAACACACTAGCCCCAAAATGTTATGATCTCTGGGAAGGCATCTCAGAGAACAAAGGAATCATTAGCTCTCTCTCCGAGGATAGAGACCTCTGTTCAATCTCATCATGGTGATTCAATGTTGGATGCTTCCTTCCAATGCCACGTAAATTTCTTCAGCTCTGGTGTCAGTCAAGGTGAAAAGCGGGCATGCTATTGCTAAGACTGGGAGTGTGCCAGGGACAAGCATGGATCTGAAGGATACACAGCCTTCCCAGTACCCAACACACCTACAAACCAGGGAGAAAATCTAATGTAGTGAATTTCCCTACTATTAGGAACAGTGGAAGGGAAATAATTTGGGGCTGGGGGAATTGGAGGTCAGACAGAGGAATGCTGCCATGCCCTTACTTCAGCTCTGCTGGTGAAAGCCAGGCAGGGATATGAGTAAGGTGGATAATCTGCCTTCAGTTGCCATTCCCTTCCCTGTCCACCTTTACAACTCCATTTCTAGCTTCCCAGTGATTAAACGGAATACATAAAGGGAATTCACTACCCACAGATGTGCATGTCATTTCCAAGCTACAAGTTTTATTGTTTACCTATTTATTTCAAACGGCTTCCTTTCCTAAAAGAGATTTTTTAATGTCGCAAAAGATCTAAGTGTTTTAAGTATTACTAGTCTCCTGTTGTGCTACTCGGTAGCTTTTTAGCAAAGTGACCTGTGCGTTTTAAAATGTTATGTTCCATTATGGCCGTTTTCCTTCAATGTATTTTATTTCCCAATTATGCAAGCTGCTTTGTGATGGCCATGCCCTGAAAGATGCCTACAAATAACAAGAGGCCAGAAACTAGACAGACTACCTTTTGGTTTTCCTCCAGCAACCAATCAACAGGGCTTTACAGTAGGCACTGATGAGTCTTTCTTCCAAGAGGGGAGGTTTGCCTGCCCCTTCCTGGCCCCCTGGACTTGAAGCCAAACTTCTCCTACCAATTAATCTACAGTAGCAAACTCAAACCACATTAGGCTGCTGAGGTTTTCATGGCTTGATAGTCACGTTCATTTTTCTTCCATTTAGACCAAATTATGTCTTAAAGTAATGGAAGACAGTTAATATTGAGTACTACTCAAGCAGAAATTCATGTTTCTACTTAAGAGCTGCAACTTTTAATCAGAAATATTTCAATTCACTAAAAACGCCCTATGATCAAACAGATTTTTAAGTAGTATTAACAAGTGCATATAAAAAACTGCAAATGACAAGCACTATCTTAATCCTTTCTACCTCACAAATGAGTTCTTTTTCTAAGGTCTAGTGTGCATTAATGCACAAATATTGTGTTTCTTGCACTGGAAATATTTTAGTACACAAGTATTTGCCATTTTAATTGATCAATAGACAAGCCTTTCTGATCAATCAATTAATTTTTATTTATTCTGATTGCAGCTGTTTTATCTACCGATTTGAAGTGCAGGTACCTAACTAAAAATATAGGATTACTTCACTTATAAACGATCAACTCGAGAAAATCATGCAGGAGCCAATCTTAAGCATTCTTTATCAGCAGTGTCTGCCGCTGAAAAGTTAGGTCATACTGCAAGCTTACCTTGACATAGCGCTCATATCGTGCCTTCACAATTGGGTTATTCAATATGCTGGTAGCAGTTAGTACACTCTCTCTTTTAATTTGCTCTTTGTAAGTCTGTAAACAAGATTATACTGTAAAAACAAGCACTAGAAACCTATTCCAAAGAGACATCCAATTCCCATTATAACAAATGCAATATTAGCCAGACATATGAACTGGTTATTGAAGAAAAAAGTAAAAGTAAAATATTCAGGAAAAAGTTGAATTACTGCTAAGAGTGCTATGGAACAACTAAACAACTGGCTTTCGTACCATCATAAAAGGATATAGCTTAGAACTCTATACAGCACATTATAGAAGCAGGCACTCTGTGGTTTTACATTTATTATGGACCATTAAACGAGAATCTGCAATAATCTTCCAAGCCCTACTGGTTTTGATCAACTGCAGAACAGGATTTTGATTTAAGTTTAAATCCGTTTTGGCTGCATTAATTTTTATGATATACAAGCACATTCTATTTGAGGTTTATTGTCAACACTTGGAAATAAAAGTTTGCTTCATAAAGTGTCATAGCAGTTCCTGTGTAACACCCTTAATCTCATCAAAATAATGTATGGCTTGCCAAGCTGTATACAAAATAGGACATGAATTACTTCATTGGTTATCTATTAATAGCACTGATATCTCGGGGGGGGGGGAATAGTGACAACATAAAATTCTACCCATCGCCCAGTCAACCACAGGAGACAAAATGATAAGAGCAAGCTATAAATGGAAAACACACAAGGTAGCAGAAGAGGAGGTAACAGTGTTAGAAACTGGGATAAAAAAGCTAGTAGCCAAATGGCTTCTGGGAGTAAAAAAAGAATGTCGTGGGAGGGGAACACTTTTTATTTATTATTTTGAAAAGCATGAACTAACAGGCAATTCACTTAAGTGTCACATTGTTAATATCAGATTTTTAGCAAAGTTGTTAATACATATTTAATTAATTTGGTATTGACAATAAAAATATTGGTACGATACTTCAGTTTTCAAAACACTCTACTCTTTATTGTTAAACTCCTTAACATGTTGTCTATCCTTAACATATACTTCCGAGGCTTCAAAGCACATACATTTCAGTAATCGCTGAGTGCCAGCCAGGTGCAAAAAATGGCACCCAGACTTTTGGAGGTGCTCACAAAGGGAGAATCTTTTAGGTGCAAAATGCGCCTGGCACCCTGCTAATTTTGAACAATGGGAGGCAAGGTCATTTTTGCCCAATACCCTTCCACGGGACACCCCCCCCCCCACGGTGCCACTTTCCACTCTGTTCTGGAGTAACCTCCAACTCTCTAGAATTGATTTGTTGAGAATACCGGGACAGCTTGAGGAGGCAGAGGGAGAGAGGAAGGAAGGAAGGAAAATTGGTGGGGGAAACCCATCCCCATTATTGGATGCTTCTCCAATGCATTTCTGTCACGACAAGGGCACCAACTGGATTAAGGCTATTATTATTTTTTAAACTTGGTGTTTTTTTGGGGGGGGGGTTTCAATGGACTTTCAGTAATGCGGAAAAATTCTTATTTTCCTAAAAATATCAAGACAATTCCTCATTACCCCGAAAAGGAAAAATATCAGTGTTTATTTTCCTGTCAGTGTTTCAACTTAATTTTGGGGTGCAGGAGTAACCTCTTCTCCTCCTGTTCATAGGAGTCTATACATTATGAGCCACGAAGGCTTTATGATCCTAGTGTGCATGGTTTGCTTCAGGTCACTTGTAGTACTGCTGAAAAAGTTTCACTGGAGTTTAGTACTCATCTATTTGGAAACTAAACCTATACACGGGGAAAGCCAAGCAAGTTCAAAACTATGATTGGATTTAGTTCATCGTAAGAGCAACTACAGAGGTGTCATTAGTAACTGCAACGCTAACCATTTATATGTGGCAGGATGGAGTTCTCTTTCTTGCTTTTGGAATGGCCTGTTGTACTTCGTTTGTGTACGTCCAACTGTCTGCACAAATGAGCACTGAGCCTATGTTTTGCTTTCTACTCATTTTCAAATGAATCTAAGTGCAGAGAACCATAGAATTAGGGGGAAAGGATCTAATCAAAGATGAAATTCAAGGAGGATTGGCGCTAAAGGTGGATCTTAGCTTTTGTCAATATTCTGTATCCATCTACAACTTAGTCCTAGCAAGCAAGCCACTGGGTCACACATTAGACTGGTGGTGTGACAAAGCAGAATCATCAGATTCCAAGTGGAATATTCATTTGGCGTTTAGATTTAAAGTAAGCACCAAATATATGCATCCTATGAGGTACTCTCCCTCTCTTCTACTAACATACACGGAAGCTGGTATGTCTTAAACAGGATTGTTAAATTTTGTACTACTTTGAGCTGTGTGGTGTAATCTTGAACTATTGCTGATATTAACAACTGAATGACATGGCAAAGCAAACAAAGGGAGGGGGGAGCATGGGCTCAACAGACCAAGACACACACTGGACCATCTTTATGAAACGCTACAGTCAAATTTTACCGTTTTTCCCTTTGCATGCTCAGGAGACTTTAAGTGCTGCTGAACAGAACTGTGTAGAGCAGGAACATAAACACTGCATGCAGAGCAGAGAACAGTCTCTACTTTCATCATGTGGTCGTCAGCCGTGACACCTGGCAAAGAAACAAATATGTTAAGGGTAACAGATTGTGCTAAGAGAAAGACATGTAGTAAGGGTCAAGGGATCTGTGTGTGCATATCAAACAAAACAGATTTTGCAAAACCATGAGACAAAAGGGAGGAACAATTTACGGTACTATCACATTTAAATGTGGCAAGATATTCTACAGAGGAGATTTACAAGTAGGCAGCAAGAATGGGAGTTTTGCAAATGCCTGGTGCAGTGGCACAAAATTCTTCAGCATTTACATTTCTCCTCCCGAAACCCAAAATTGATTGTTTTAAGTAACAATCACTTAGGTTTACGGAACCATTTGCCCTTGCTAGTTAAATGGGAAGTCCCATTGAGTCCAAAATGCATTTGTTAAGTAAGATTCATAAGGCCTTTTGACGCCAAACTCTTTAAGCAGTGTACGTAATGAAATTATCCATAAAATGCAACGAAAATCTGCAAAACTATTAAAACACAAATATACATGAAATAATTATCAATAAATCTGAAATAAAATCAGTAGAATAAATAAATAATACAAATACAGCTAACTTATGCACTGTGGTAGCCTTGCTGAAATAAGTTTTCTGCAGGTGTCTACAAACAGGCCATATCCCAGAGTCCAGCACCCCCAACCTCTGAGTTGGTGACCAAATTTAGGAAATATGATTTTGCCTTGTTAACTTACAGTTCTAGACTGTGCCTACATGACAAATTTGCTATGCTGATACACAGCAGACGCTTTCACAGGCTACTTGCCTTCCATAACATCTTTTTCAGTCATCTGGGCAGCTTCCATTTGGCTAGTAGTCTGCTGCTTACGCATAGCGGTCTTCTTGAATTTATTCACCATACATTCCTGGGGGGGGGGGGGGAGAGTGTACATCACTTTCCGGAAATCAAACATTATCTTCACTTGTTTTAAATTCACCTCCCACATACTGAAGCTACCAGACTCACTGGCCAGGATCCAAAATATTATGAAATTAGTTTGATGAGCCCAAAGGGGGTGGGTGCTTTAGAGAGAGAGAGATCTTCTGAAAACAGAAGAGGCTTTCACCACCACTACCCCATAAAGACAGCAGTGTTGCAAACTGCTTTTGTAACTGAGTAGATTCAAAAGCATTTTGCAATCCGGCAAAGGGGTTCACTAGTGAAAGAATAGATCCAGAGAACTCCCCTGAGGTAGCACGCATGCCTAAGCAAGCTCTTTCAATCTTGGTCACTGTGCTATTCTTGGTCAGTGCCATCCCTGCCATGCAGCAAGATGAAGCATTTATCCCGGGTGTATAAATGAAGGCAGAAATTGGTATTTGAAAGGTGCGAGGTTATTTTAAAGCGCTGGTCCTAGCAAGGGGAGGGGGCGCGTGTCATGCAACACATTCCATGTATAAAAACAAGTAACATATGTGTTAAGAACTCTTTAACGTTATTTATGTTTAGAAAAATGTATGACTTTATTTATGGTGTTAGAAATACTGTTTCAATTTTCCCAATTTAAGGTTATTGCCACTGTGAATCATGTATTTCGCAAGCCGATCTATAGCTCCATTTAGACAACTTACGTGTAGAAACTCCATCACAACCTTGTCGAATTTGGTTTGCTTCTGAATATGATCTAACGTTTCCTGGTGAACAGGACTTTCCAGATGAGCTTCAATGTCTTTTTCTTCAAATGTTCGAAACTTGCAGAATGAGCAGGTGAATGCCATTCTGGCAGAAGACAGAGACATGTTGCACAGAGAGATATAGAATTTGTTAAAATCCTGCCACTGCAACACCCAATTCATTTCATTAACAAATGTTATATACGGATAAAAACACAGAGATGGTTCCATCACAATAATCTAAGTCAGTTTATAGCATCTTTTGGACCCTTTACGTGTGTGATTAGTATAAGGTGCCAACTGAAATAGAAATAAGTGAGAGTACCTTCTGAATAAGCGTGCCTTGGGTTGAACGGCAAAACCACTATTTAACCCAGTGTCTTGCGGCACCTTAAAAATTGGAACAAATGTGTTGTGACACAGGCTTTCATGGACCAGAGAGAAATTCAAATGAATCCTCATTCTGACGGGACTCTAGTCCACAAAAGGTTCTGCCACAAGGCATTGGTCTTTAATGTGCAACAAGGCTCTTTGTTGCAGACACCCAGGCAGAGGTGGCAGAAAAGTAAAAGGCACATCTAGTTACACATTTTAATCACAGTACAACAGTATAATAGAAATCCACAGTATTAATCTAACAGGAGTGACTCAACAGTCCTACAGTTACTGTATTCTAGAGAAAGAAATAAGTTATCCCTCCTGTTTAAGCAGGTGATTATTAGCCAAAACAGCAGCTACTTTTATACTTTCAGCTTGTTAACAGAACACACAGAGTCTGGTGAGTATTTCGAAGTTTATATGGAATCAAAGACCCCGGACGAATCCAACATAGTGCAAATGGACATCCCAGTTCTGCAACGGGCTTCTCCTCCCTCCTCAGCCCTCCATGCACTCCCAAAATCTGCTCCATGCGTTTGGGGGCATGTGGAGGGAGAAAAGGGACAGGAAGTCCCATTGAGCAAGCGGGTGGACATAATTTGATGTCACTGCCAGACAGTGCTAAGCAAGTTTTACTTGTCAAACATTTAACCACAGCAATAAATCACAACCATTACCATTTTTATATAACATTTCAAATGTTCCAAATGACACAACACATTTATTTCATGCACTATATCTCCATACTGAACATGGAAACTTGCAATGAGCTTATGACCATGGCAAAATTTGAACCAAGAACCTTTGGGATTGCAGCTCACTTTTAGCCACAATACCATCCCTGTATTTTTAAGTTTTTAATGTTTTATGTTTTATTATGTGGAAGCTGCCTAGAGTGGCTGCGGCAACGCATTCAGATGGGCGGGGGTACAAATATAATAACAAGAACAAGAACAAACGGGTAACAAAACCAAGTAAACCTATTACAACTTGTGAACCTTCCCATTGAAACTAAGCACACACTCTTCACAAGAGCATTAAATGATAATTAGCTAGGAGAACTCTCAACATGGTGTGCAGGCATTCTGTCCTTACAACGAATAATTCTTTGGGTATTCCTGATAGTTTGGGAATAATGGCTTATCATGAAATACATAGTGGCTACCCTTCCAGATACATGGAAATATAGCATAATGTCTATGTGGCATTGGGGGGGCTCAGGCATAAGACACCATGGAGCAGGCAGAGCAAAGACAGCGTAAGGGAGATGCTATTCCCACTTTGCATGCCTGTGAATTTTGGCTGGGGACAAATTCATGACATTTCCACCACAAACCTGTAACCATCACCATACTTTTCACTGTTCTTCTCCCTTCTACGCCTTTGCTTCTCTCTTCTTGCCTCAATACGACGTTTTTCTTCCTCTTCATTTTTCACTTCCGGCTTGACACCTAAAAACAATTAAAGAGCTAAATAAATAATTGCATTCTAGACTCCAACAAGAGGGAAATGTGAAGTCCAACTTACCCTACACCACTCCATCTCAACCACTACACTTAGGGCGTCATTAAGGAGGAATAAAGTCAAGACATCTATGCCAACGGCATCTACCAGGGCTTAGTTAATTTAAAGCCAAAGAGAATATCCATCCAAGCATTTCAGTGTAGGTTTGAGAATTAGCAAAAGATAAAGCCAACCTAACCTCATTGTGCCTAGATACTAAAGGCACTACTAAGTAAGGGACCAGCAGAGAACAGTAAACAGTTGTAGAGCCTACAATCAAGGAGATATCAAACTTAATGCTGCATATAATTTATGCTGTTTTAAGCTAGATGCTTCCTGGTTTTATTGTGAAGACAGCTTATTGAGTAGGGAAAACTATAATCTGAAAAGGAAAAGCATGCAATCTTCAAAATCCCAATAAAATGGAACACTTTAACCCTAAACTACGACTCAACATCAAGTACAGGTTTCCGAATCGTTCCCCCCCCCCAAATGATTGACCATCAGGTGGGTTTTAACACAAATATCAAAACGTATGAACAGTCCTCATTCTTCCAAACTTGCGACTGCATATTCAGAAAAGCAACTTCAAAACTTCGTTTCAAAGATGTTATGGATTCCATGCATTTACAGGGGGGCAGGTTTTTAATTCACAGGCAAAATGGGTTTTTTGATGTCAATCTGGACATGATTTTCAAGCAGCCAAACAGCTGTTCTCTCCTTTGCATGTCTCTTTGAAAGAAAAATCTGCCTTATTAAAAACAGGTACCAATGATGTCAATTTCTGACTGCTATTCACACCCAAGGTAGGAATAATAATCAGAACAGCCTACAATTACTTTTGGAGGTGATAAGCAAACAATGAAGTACTATTCCCCAAATACATACAGCAAGCACTCCACTCGCATTTTTACACATACACACACAGAAATAAATTTCACCAAAGAATCCCTAGGACTCTCCAAAGCACTCCATAGGGATGAACTTGCAATGTGGCACCTTACCTCAAAGGAAACGCAAGTGAGTCCTTGTTTAACTGCTGTATAAGCCATCTGACATCGGGTTCTGTAGAGAGAAACAGTCTGCATCTTGCCTCTCAAGATCAGCAGACACTTTCTAAATCTCTAGATTTACTAAAGTCCAGGGGAATGGAGGCTCAAGTCCAGAAACCAACTCAAGACTCCTACTTTCCAGCATGATGCTTTATTTGAAGATTTAAGCGGAACAACTTGTGAATTTGCTACGGTGCCATCAGTATGAATCCACAGATACAACGCTACACTAGAATCTCAAAACGGGCTTCAGTGGTAACCTGAAGATGGTTCGATTTTGGAGTAAAAAAAAAAAGATTCTGCTTCACCTTGTAATCATAGCAGCACAAACAAAACAGTGAACAGTATTTCAATGGAAAGCCTATTACACAGTATGAGATACACCCAAGGTTTTGAGACAAGAAACTCCATACAATTTGTAGCAAGTTCCCAGCATTCCTCATTTATCATCCAGACAGTATACAATAGCAAAGCACATCAGGGGGAAAGAGGTTTAGGATAGAATTTCAGCCTCAATGTAGAATATTCTTGCTTGTGGGTTTGAAGATATGGTTTAGCAACTGAAACATCTTTCTCCTAGAAACAGATAGTTTACCTGTTTTAATAAGCAGCATGTATAAACACAACCAATTTATGGTGAAGAACAGCTGGCACTTGGTCTACTTTAAAATCAATACCATGAAATATTAAGTAACTACAAAAGATAAGGATACTAATTTTAAGTGATGGCATTAATGCTACAGGAAACAGAAAGTCAAATAAGCGTCGTGTATACATGATCTGGATGTAGAAAAGAAAACGTTATCACAAGCAAGTAATGATACGTTTGTCACAGTCAAGAGCCATGGAACTAAACGTTCTGTTTTGAAGATGAAACACACAACTGCAGGAAATAACACATCATTAGGTACAGCTTTTCTTGAAAATGTCACCAGATGAAACCGTATAGGCACTGTACCTTGAGTTACCTGATAAAATAAGCAGGCTTACCTTCAAATTCCTGACAGATGCCATCACAGGCATCTTGTGTAAAGTCTTCATCTGCAATTGCACCACCTGCTTCAGCTTCATTACCCTAATGAAAGGTCAAAACGCACAAGTTTCCAGAGTAAACAGATGAGCGGACAAAACATGGCACATTAATTCCAGAACGGGAAGAAAACATTCATTTCAATTCAATTAACTGAAGTGATCATCTTGAATTAAAAGGAATGAATTTAAAAAGTAAATTCTGGTTGTGTATTTCTGGATGTTAAGTTGCTACGAGACCATTTTAGTGTGGTGATGAGTAAATTAGGTTGCATTGAATGCTGCCTGTAGGCGGGTGGAGCAGGCATCCACTCATTCACACAACAGGACTTCATTCCTCTCTTCTCCTTGCCCTCTAAAGAAGATTTTTTTCTGGGCGGTGGGGGCAGGGCAAAGGGTGGAGGAGAGGAAGGTAAACTTCCACTATATGATAAAATATTGGATTCTGCTGACACTGATAATTTTAAATTTCACTTATTTGGCATTAACAATCCGTCAGTCAAACCTTTTGAAGAGTTGTGCTATTACATAGCGTAGTGCATTTAAAGCTGTAATTAACATTAGAATTGCACCCTTAGAGCTAAAGATACTTCCGTTCATAAAATGGGCAGCTATCAGAAAGACAAGTAAAAAGGAAATTTGCCATGTCAATCATGAATATTGGGCAGCATGCAAATGCCTTCGTTGCTGACATGTTTGACTGATCAAAATTATTTTATCAGATTTGGGACATCTACTTTGCACCTGGCATGATAAAATATTCTGATCAACCAAGCATGTCAGCTACAAGAGCATTTTTATCTTGCTCAACATTCAGGATCTGACGGGACAAAAGCTTCTATTTTCCTGGCTTTTCTAATAGCTGCCCAACTCAGAAATGGAAGTCTCCTTTATCCTTTAATCTTACCAACATGTATTTCCACTTTCCTACTATTAAGTTTCCATTTTTCGACCTTTGCTCTTTCAACTTTAATAATGAGTTGCCCCATCAATCTCAGGAGGATGTACACTCCTATGAGACCATTCCCATATACAGCAAATTTCCTGGGGTTCCCTACATGGTGCCCATCATCTGAATTCAGAATGGAAGCAGGAACCTTTCTGTGGTGGCACATGTGACATGGAGCACCAGAATTGCTACACTGAGCTTTCAGCAGATGTCATTTAACATCTGTATTCCACCAGGCTATGAGAGGGTCTTTGATTTTTGTGTTGTGCCATGTTCATGCAGCCATTTTTTATGTTTTCGTTGTGTTCAGTCTATTACTGATACTGCATTTAAACTGCAAGCCACCTAAAAGCCACAGATTTCATTTGACAAGGTACAACTGTAAGAGAAACAAATAAAACTACAAATTGCTGTGAAATAGTTCAGAGTTCCTTACACAGAGTGCTTTAGGTACTAGGTTCAAACCAGCTAGAAACATAATTCAGTGTTCCAACATGCCATGAGAGCCAGGTACCTAGAATTTTTCTAGACCTCATATAGAGAAATAAAACTGTCAGCAATCCTGTGTAAACAGACTATAGATTCAAAGAGACCATGAACAGAAGCTGAAAATTAAACAATTAGTTAAAAAAGAAAATCATTCCTCCTAGTTATTGTGACCACTTGATTGAAGATCCGCTATTTGGCTATATAACCAGTATTTTGAAACTTGCAAGTTTATTGAGACTCCACATATATAGTTTTCCACTAAGCTACTACAAGCACTGAAGTATCTCAAGTTCAGTACTGAATGTGTTTTAATATAAGCTACAAGTTCAACTGAAGAGTATGCTGAAGCTAAAACACCAGAGTCTCGATCAGAGACTGCCTGGGAATCCCACATGCATTGCCTTCAGTTCCACAATGGAAAGGAAGGATATAAATGTAGTAAATGTGTTTTTTAGAAATTCAGGTTTCATGACCAAAATCTGGAAGTAGGTGAAGAGTCACCAAGTACATGGATTTTATCTTGCTTTTTGATTATGTATTATTAAGACTAAAACCACAATGGCACATATAAAAGAACCATCAGCTGCCTAGCCTTAAAATTCAATGGGCAGGATTCACTAAACAGTCCCATCAGTGGAAGCAGAGTGCAATGTCTTCTACTTCTGCAATGGGGCTTTCCTGCTTCCTTTTCCCCAATCGGGTTGTGGAAGGTCAGGAGAACCCCCAGAATAGAGCAACTGGAATGGCGTGACACTGAATTCTACTCTGTTTAGATTGATCTCTGGATTGCACCACAGATATCCTCACTCTTGTTATTAACAGCAGGTTCTTATTCTAGTCCAGCACTATCAGGGGGTGGGAGAGAAAGAGACATAGACTGAAAAATCCCATTGGGACAGGCATTACTGTGCCCCGTGGCCTTCTAGATCATATATGGTGTTTGTGTTAACTATCAAGACACACTCTAATGCTTGTTGCAAAGTACAATATTTTGCAAAGCGGGAGATCGTTACCTCTGTAGTAGCTTTCTTGCTTGGTGTCCAAGGCTCTATTAGCATGAAAGGAGGAAGAAATTTAAAGAGAATCAAGCTGCAGTGTAATATTTTGTCTCACCTAGCATTTTGCTTAAATCCTTGGGAAACTGGGAAAATAGGAAGCTTGGTTATAGAAAACTGAAAGAATACGTTAAAGAAAATAGCATGCAGTTGCAGGTTATATAAAAAAACCCACAAAGAAAATACATATAATTTGACTTAATCAAGCTCTTGTACTGGTACTGAAATTATAGCAAAACTGGGAGGGGAATGCAGCAGAACGAGCACATGTGGGATATCATCATACTGTGTAATTGGTTTTCCATTCATTGGTTACACACCTTTAAATTCAATTCAGAGTTGTCTATATCACACTTAAAATCAGTCTTCATATTGTGCGCATGAAACAATCAGTTGTGTTTTCTACATTTACTCTCAGACTCCAATGGTAAAAAGGCATACCTGAGGCATTTCAACAGACCACCAACCCCAGTGAGAGGAATTAACAAGAAATGGTAAACAAAAATTTAGACCATCTCATTGATCACACTGTGGAAACAAGACCATATGCAATGGTAGAAGACTTTTTAAACAGGTGGATGGATGAAGGCAGAGACCCTTATGAGAAATCTCTCAATCTAGTCCGGTATACTTGTACTGTACTGTAAGAGGAAATACAATTTCCAGTTTTCATTATATATATTTAATATCTTTTGTACCTATTGCACAGGCCACCCCTGAAAAACACAAGCTATAGCTGATGCGATGTTACTGAGCAATACCCAAATTCACAATATTAGATGAATACAGCAAGTGACTGTATTTACTCAAATCTAATGCTCACCATTTTTGGCCAAATTACGCTGCGAAAATTAAGGTGCACATTAGATTTGATGACACATTTACATTAGCCAGCAAATACTTATTTTGGTTTCAAGGTTCTGAACATTGAGCTGCGCATTAGATTCAAGTAAATTTGGTAGTACTTATGCCCCCATCCCAACCAGCATTCCCTCTGACAACCCGTTACTCCCAGCATTCCCCAACCTGGTGCCCTCCTGATATTACTGGATTTCAAATCCCATGAGCCCCAGGCAGCATGGCCAGTGGCCAAAGCTGGTGGTAGGTGTAGTTCAATACACCTTGAGGGCATTGGGTTGGAAAAATCTGCTTTACTTTTTCACATGCAGCCATTCAGGAAGAGCAAACCTGCCCATCAACACTGATGGCAAGTGGCCCAGTCTTCATCATCTAGGGATTCACGTGGAGATACCATGCAATACATTACAGTCACTCCATCCACCTCTCACATCTCTGCCACAGAACTTATCCGCATATACTCCATCGCAATTATGAGTACTTCACAAATAGAAATATTGCAAAGCGGCATGTGTGCCATTTGGAGTCGTCTCAAAATTCAAGTCAATTCAAATAGCAACCACACACTGCGCCCAAAAAGCGTAAGGGGGAAATTTAAGGTGAAATACACATACAAAGCAATCCATACAAAAGGCTTAGTGAAGATGGTGCAAGAAAAAAATGTTAACTTTCTGATGTTGTTTCAAATAGCAAGTCAACAATCTTTGCAGAAGGGGACAAAAAAAAATCTGATCTGAATATTGTATTTCCATAAGCATTCAAACATTAAGGTCTGAAATTCGTCTAAGCAGCAATTGTTCTCTTGGTAACAATCCTACAGCATCTAGCAAGCAGTCTTCACAATAAAAGAAGCCAGAAGAGGTTCCAAAACATAGGCATACATGTATTAAAGGACTAATTTTCCAAGGTAACATTTCACACAGTAGAATAGTATATAGGCACAAATCTGATAAAGTGACTTCATTTTAAGTAGCAGATTAAATTTTCTAATCTGTGCTAGTTTCAAAAGGGGCTTTGAGGCTGAAAAATGAAGAATGGCAAATCATAAATGTCTCCTCCCAGAAAAAGTTAAATAGCGCTATTATTTGTATCTTTCATTCAATTACTTACTAGGTTTGTTTTGGTTCATCTTCACATTAGGTTTTGTCAGTTTGGGTTTCTTGATAAATGTCCCACCTGGTTTATTATACGGCTGCTGTATCATTTTTCTCTTTATTCCTCGTGCAGCTACAGCTGCATTACTGGGTTTGTTATGATAGTCTACCACAATTCCAGGTCTATGCATGCCTCCAAAGTCTCCCATGTACTGTAAACAGGTGAAGAGCAAGTATTAGAAAATGATATGGCTGGTTGCAAGAAATATAATTCCTACAAATACATATTTACAAATATTTTAACTCCGGGAAAAGAATGCAATACTAGCAAGTTAACACACGTCAGAACTGCAAGCCTATTCATTTTTCAGTTAATTGACCACAAAGTGTTTATATCAAAAGTTTTTCTGCTTATGAGAAGTCATAAATCCAGATCTTGAGTTATATTCTAATTTCAGTTATATTCCCTCTCTTCAGATTCTCCAGATGATACATTTAACAAAAGTCAAAGCCAAAAACGTATTTCTATCCTATATCAAGAAGAGGGGGTTTGTGGCAGTGAGTGCAGAAAAACAAGACTGCCTTGTATCATGAAATGTTTTTAAACAAGGATCAAACTGTCATCTAGTGGCGTGAAAAGACTATTTCCTCTCTTCCTGTCTCAGACATCTACATAAGGATGCTTAAATTGGCTTTTCCCACGCATTTTAAGGCACTGAAAAAAGAAGCAAACTGAAGAGAAGAAACCAACCAAAAGGCAGGCCAGCTTTCCTACTGATCCATTTAATTAAATCAAGAATGCTCATCTGACTGGATGAGTGAAATCATATAAGCAGAAATAAGTTTCCCTAACTTGACTAACAAATAGCACTAGCACACCAGAATATGTTAGAGAACATTAAAATAATAATACGCTAACAAAGTCCATGCACACGTTCTAAATTTCACTTTGTCTATAAATTGGTCCCTAGCAAAAAAACAATCTAGCAATATTTCCACGCTGAATGTACATAAATCAAAGGACACTTTCTAGGCGATTTACATTTGCACAAGCAAATATTTCCAGATCCATTAAAGGTGCAATGCATTTTAAGTACAGTAAGTAGCTTATTCCTCAAAGTATTTCAAGTTCAAGAAAGGCACACTTAAGTTTTAAAAAGTGAACTGTCAATACTCCCTGAGACTTTTAACTCACTCAGTATCATAAACCTACTTAAAAAAGAAAGTCTTGACAACAAGGGCTACACAAATATGCAAAGTACTTTATTACCAAACTACAAGAAAGCTCCTAGCTCCTTTTACGTCTCTCTGCATTAAATCTTATTATGCCAATTGTATCCTTCAGAATGCCACATGGGTAAAAACGTTTTTGAAAGAAAGTTTAGGGATGCAGACCACCTTTTCTTTTTTTAAAAGATCTTTATCTCTACATTTAGGCTATAAATAAGCTACCCTGTTTTTTAAGAGCTAGTTTCTTGAAACATATTATGCTTATGAGATTTATGATAGCATATATGAGATCAAGATAAGCTTCTATAACTTAACTATTTGTACTAAAATGAGATATAAGATTATAAAGTAAGTTAATGGGACATCATCATCTTATAAACCTGAAGTATTCCATCAGGAGTCTAGCAGCTGTTAACAGGTTTTTCCTGCTAATATTTGAGTTTCTTTACTCTGTTCACAATGTTTCAACTGCAATTTTGAAGCTGCACTGGAACATCACATTCAGCATGCAAGAACGTGCTGTGGGCAATTTTATATGTAAATCACACAAGTGTTAGACAAAACTGTTCAGTGCACCGTTAGTTTTCATTCTGAAACAATTAGTTAAGTTGATGGCGCCCCTTTAACTATGGTTTCAAATCACCTCATTTCTTATTACATCTTTATTATACCCATTACTCCATGTAAGTCTGGTGACCTTACATTAAGTTAAGAATGAGTATGTAGAACTGATTGCCCGTGTATCAGGACAAAATCAGCTTTATGGCATTCAACCCCTAAAATTCAACAGTATACATACATTGCACCTTTAAGCTACTCAGAACTGAGAAAGGTTCTAATTAACCTTTACAATGATTCAAGACTTCTCCCACTAGCCAAGATGCTAGTGTTAACAAGGAAAAATGCAATTCCTTTTAACCCCTTTTAGACCAAACCCATTGCCTTAATCTTCACCTTTCAAACAAAAGGAGAGATTTGATAAAAAGCCTTAGCAACTAATCTCTTAGTGCTTTACTTGCAAATGAAGAAACACTGGGTGCTAAGTTCTAGGTAAATACCAAACGGGATTGGGAGGTCATCAACCCTAACAGTTTGGCCAAAAGTGCACTGTGTTTGGACAGCGCCCGTTTGTTTTAAATGCTATGGTCTTGAAAGGGTTTAAAAGAGTGACTAGTGAAAAGAATCTGAAAAGATTCTGTACTTACTCCTCGGCCACGGCCTCTGCCTGTTGATGGTCCTCCAAAAGCATCATAGTTTCTGCTTCCAAATCCACTGTCAGGGTAAGCAGGCGTTCCTCTCCCCCGAGAGCCTACAGGTGCAGGCTTCATATGGGGTGAAGAAAAACTGCTGTAGGAAGAGTAACTCTCTCTTCCTCTGTCCTCCATAAACCCAGGCCTCAACTTTGTGCGTGAGTAAGGTGCTTCCCAGCTAGACCCGCCCTGGTTTCTACCTCCGAAAGAGTCAAGGCTATTCCGGTAGTTGCTGTCAAATCGACCACCATAACTACCTCCGAAGCGGCTTTGTTCGGGTTCATTATAACCATAGCCAGATCTGTACAGATCTCGCCCACCCAGAGAAGACCCGGAGTCGTAAGACTCATAAGGTCCAAACCTGGAAAAGTTGCAGTGAGGAAAAAAAAAGTAAGCTTACTAAAGTTAAAACATTTCAAAAGACAAGTTATCAGTTGACATTTATCAACTCAAATCAATGTATATTTTACTTTGGTAGGGTTTGCCTTGATTAGGGCTGGGCAATTTCAAGAGATGACCAGACAGAAAGCTATCTGAGCCATTTTTCCATAAAAGTAATATTAACAGTTCAGAATACCTGAACTTCACTAAATTTAGTCTACCAGCAGTATTTAAACCTCATTATATGTGCCCAGACCTAGTCTTACAGATGCAGGCACCTGCACAGACTTAAAGGTTAATAAAACTATTTTATCTTTGAAGTCATACCTAACAGTTAACAGCATTTAAAAGGCTTTCCTCTCAATCGGGAAAGTATCAATAATGAGAGGCAATTACAACTTGATACTTTTTTCTTTTACTGTAATCCCTGCAAATTTCACAGTGCAATTATTTAATTTTCTTATTTCTGCAACATGCAGTCCAACTGCCAGAATACCCCATGTTCTATTATTACATTTGGCATATTCTAGAGAATAAAGAAGGTACTTTAGTATAGAACTGAAAAGGCAAGTATAAGTTTTCAGTATCAATGTACCCTTGATAGAAGGAAAGGCTATGCATTACATGTAAACATCCAAGACCATATAAAACAGTGTTTTACTTATTTACTGAGGTGCAGGAAAAGGCAGCGTGCAGGGGGACATAGTTGTCAGGTACAACTGCACTGTAAAGGGGAGTCTCTCCCAGCATAAAAATATAATTAATTCAGTAGAAACAGAAAAAGCCTTTACTTTGAAAATTGGACACTGGTGACTATGTATACTATCCTCGTATACAACAGCATTTCATTTTTAAAAACTTCAGTCACACAAACTTGCATATTTAAAATGGCATCTACACAGTGATTTTTAATTAATTCTCATCAGTGAACTCCAATCATATGCAGATTACTAAACGGTAGGTACATCTTAATTATTATTCTTGAGACAGTTAACTATGCACAAGTATTGGATATCATCCAATTCTTCAACAAAACTGTGCAGTTTCCTGATTTTCAATGTCACAAAAGATCTTGTGGATTCAGGGTTGCCAACCTGCAGTCTTGCATTCTCATACAATAATTAAAATATAAAAATGGGAATACAACAAAGTTTAATGTTTCATCCAGTTAT
The DNA here is from genome assembly GCF_009819535.1 of Lacerta agilis. NCBI lineage: Eukaryota > Metazoa > Chordata > Lepidosauria > Squamata > Lacertidae > Lacerta > Lacerta agilis. Next base: position 24,473,345 of record NC_046317.1, read on the forward strand.
TTTGTTTAAAATGCACAGATCTTAAAAGAAAACCAATTTTGCATAAAAAGGATGGCCTTAAGTTAGTAAACATGAACTGCAGGCACCGTGCAAATCCAAAAGCTTATCAGATTCCCATTACAGTACTAAGAACAAAATGGTAAGATCACTGCACAAAAAATTTGTAGAATAAGCCAAACACACATTTTAGTGTAATTAGTACCTGCCAATGAAATAATCTGGACATGACAATTTGTCTACCAGGGAACATTTTAACAAAATGTATTAGCGCTAAATAAATGAAATTTAAATGTTCCTTGAAAATTGAAGGCTAAAATCAAATCAAATAATGTAATCAAAATTGTCTACTTAAATTATACGTTCTATGCTGCTACTTCAACGGTAAAGATGGCAGACTAGATCAAATGCATGCAGTCATCTTAAAATCTGTTACAGCACTGTACATCATTAAAAGAATCCAAACCAAGTATTTTTTACAAAATCTACCACACAGTAACTTCCTGTGCTTTGTTGCACACAGAATCAACATGGCATGTTCAAGGAACACTTAAATTTGATAAGGGTATATTGTCAAACATAACTATGCTTTGGTTTAATACATAAGGCAAGTGATTCAGTATATTACCTGGCGGCGGCACCGCCTCCTCCACCACCTCCATGACTTTCCATTCCATATGACTGGTTCATATAAGAGTCCATGGCTCTTGGGCCACCATAGGCACCATGCCCATAGTCACGGTCCATTTCTAAGAAAGGAAGTAAGTTGATTTTATTAAAATGAGACTCATTACCTCTCCTAGTGGATCAGCGAGAACGGTATAAGCCACCTTAGAAAAAAGGTTGGAAACAAACCTAACAATAATATACTCTTTAAACCATGGGTAGGCAACTAATATACTCTTTAAACCATGGGTAGGCAAACTAAGGCCCAAGGGCTGGATCTGGCTCAACCACCTTCTAAATCCGGCCCACGGACAGTCCAGCAATCAGTGTGTTTTTACATGAGTAGAATGTTTCCTTTTATTTAAAAGGCATCTCTGGGCTATTTGTGGGGCATAGGAATTCATTCATGTATTTTTTCAAAATATAGTCCGGCCCCCCACAAGGTCTGAGGGACAGTGGACCAGCCCCCTGCTGAAAAGGTTTGCTGGCCCCTGCTTTAAACCATAGGTTCCTGGCTTGTTTCAAAGCTGGTAGCCATAGTTAACTATATAGGCAACTCCTAATCTATGCAGGGGTTATGTTCTGGGCCTCTGCACGTTTAACAGAAATCACCTATATTGGGAACACCGTGGAGAGTCCTCCTGGCTCAGGGAGGACTCTCCAGGGTGCTCCCTATTTCCGGGATCCACTTCCAGGTTCCCGGCACTGCGTTTGTGTGCAGTCAACCACAAATAGAGCACACGTAAATGAGGAGTTGCTTGTACTTAATTAAATTTCTGGCTAAACAGCAGCTTGCGCAGAGGCCACATGGACAGGCAAAAAGCTTGTTCAGATGAGATAAAGAATGCCCGAGTACAGCCAATATTCTCCTCCTAATGGTGAAACAAATGGGTGAGATCCAACCCTAGTCAGACTCATAAGTAGATTCGCTGAAGTCAGTGGGTTTGTCCACCGATTTCAACATGTCTACTCGAAGTATAAGATAGCTGGATCTCACCCAACGCATGAGGCCCCCTCTGGGCTGTCTTCTATTTGACCAGGGTTAAATAAAGCCTAGTCTCGCTCCTGGGTTGGGTAGTGTGAACCTAGGAGAAAGGTTTCTCCACGTGCGGCTGTGGCTGTTGCAGGAGCCCCACCCTACCTAACCGCGCGCCCGCGCAAGGAGATAATGATGGATATCGTACTGGGGTGGGGGGGGGGTGTTTGTGTGTGTAAGCGTATTCAGGATTTTCATTTATAACAAATAAACATCTCGACGACAACAGCAACAAGAAATGCAAACAATTCAACCATTCTCGCCTATCAAACCTCGAGTTCCCCCCCACCCCTCTTTCAGCGGTTCCAGGAATTCCCCCCCCCATCTTCTTTTTCCCCCTTCTGTGTATCCCAATTAACTCCATTTATTATTTTCCTCGACTATTTCAGATATTAGGGAATGCAAGCTTTTTTCCGATAACCCTGCGAACGTCTTCATTTCCCTGAAAACATTCAATAAATGAATTTTTTAAAAGGGGGAGGGAGCAAAAAATAAAATAAAAAGCAGGCGCGATTAACTGGTGGAGCCCTCTCCCCTCCCCCCCCCCAGACCCGTGCGAGGCTCTCGGGCTCTTTTCCCCAAGCGGCGCGGCGGCTCCTCTCCCCTCCCCCACCAACATGGCGCGCCCAGCCAGGCCCGTTTCCCGCCTCCGCCGCAGACCCCGCCGCCATCTTGAGTCCGCTGCGCCCAGCCTGGCGGCGGCGGCGGCAACCTCGGCACGGCCTCTCCGGAGCGCCTCACCTTCCCCGTAATCCATGGCGGCGACAGCCCTCGGCGGTGCGACCGGGCTGCTGGGAACGTCGGCGGCCTCCTGATCGCGTCTCCTTCCTCGCCGCTGCGCCTGCCGCTTCCTTCGCACCGCAGGCGCCCAAGTGACGCCGGGGATAAGGGGAGCGCGGCTGAGAGACCGCCCCCGGAGAGGTTCCCGACGCTCCGATTGGCTGCGCGGGGTCGCCGGCTATAGAGAAGGAGCGCGAAGGGGGTAGAAGGTCCGCGGAGGAAGGGGCTCGGGAGGCCCCTCCCCGGCGGTGGCGGAAGTTGCGGGGAGATTCTTCTCCCTCTCGAGGGGGAGAAGCGTAGGCAAAGGGGAGCGCCACCTACTGGGCACCGCCGGATGTACGTACGCCGCGCAGCGCCGAGCGTGAACTGCAAGGTATCTCTTACGGAGCGTCGGCTCGGAGCAGGGTTGCCATACGTCATCACCGGAATACGGCTGTCCGGGAAAATCCGGGCGCGTGGCAACCCGTCTCGATTTTCCATAAACGTAGCTCAAAACGGCATTTCCCCCCCTTGAGATTTTGCCAAGAAAGAAAAAAGCTCAACAGCTTTTCTTTTCTTTTTAAAAAATGTTTTTATTCAAGATTTTCTTGGTTTACAAAGGTCTCTCTTTCGGGTTGTACAGTCTTTCTTACAAATCAGTTGTGAGGTCAGCAGCTTTTCTGTCCGGATTATCACTGTTTGAAATATGGCCACCCTAAAGCCAGCCGGAGTAGCTGTTTGCCGCAGCAGGTGGATTTCTTTAGATGGGAAAAAAGGATGGGGCCTGGGCAGAGATCATCAGTGTTGTTCCCTGCTGGGATGTCGAGCCGAGGATGCTAGACGCCAGCACTGTATTCATCAGTTCACTTAGTTTCTGCTCTTCTTTCCAGCAAAATTGGAACCCGCGGCCTCTCACTCCAGTTGCTACTTATGCATTTCCCGACGATCAAGCACAGAATCCTAGAGATTGAATTCCAAGCGCTTTGCAGCGCAGCCGACAAAACCCGCCAAAGAATTCCACACTTCTTTGGCCAGGGCATTCCCTATTCATGCCATCTTTATTATCCCCACCTACGCAGAGCTCTTCTCCTCACAAGATTTGACGTCTTCCCATCTGCAGTTTCGCAAGGCAGATTCTCGAAAACCCCAAACTCTGAACGATGCTGCCCTTGTGGCATAAAACAGGTCGAATCCCTCACACGTTTTATTCTATTGTCTATTAACGATACGTATTTGCCCCCCCCCCCCCCCATTGAAAGGGGGAATGCATCGCACTGACTCTTCAGGGTGTCTTATCTGCTGACCAATTGTAGGAAGGACGTTGTGGAGAATGTTGCAAGATTTTTGAGAGACGCTATTGTTCACTATGAAATTATGTCACCCTAGGTCCTAAGAGCCATATTTGTACCTCAACAATGCCTGGACAGTTTTATCCTAAAGTATTTCCTTTCCTACTATGTTTCTTTAACTGTGTTGTGCTCTGATCCACGTATATGATGCACTTTTTCTCTGCCAATAAAGGAGATTGGTGGAGTGCTCTTCTTTCCTAGCTTTTGGGTGGGTATGGTTGGAGTGTGTGTGTATTCCACAACATGTCACTGATACAACGATTGTTCATTAGTGGTGGCTTTATACTGGACCATCCACAAATCATTTTGCTTTATTCGTTGTTTTGTGCAGCTCCCCCAGTGTTATGGCATTACTGCTATCTGAAGGGGAAGTCATGCACTATAGCCAAGAAAGGAAGACCTAATAAAATAAAAAATGGAACATTTGTACTACAAAAGGTTACTGGATTTCAGCAGAAAGTTTTCAGGATGTGCGCTAATTGGATACAAATGTAGTCTGACCAACTTGGAAATTTTGCAGGTACAAACAGTTGCAAGTGGGATTGTGTATAACTGTCCCGATACTATCATGAGCAAAAACTCTCACGAATGCGCAATTGATCGGATGTCTTGAAACAGACAATAGCTGAAACCATTGCAGCAACAGGGCTTTTTAATCTGGATGTTGTGCAGTACCGATATAAAGTAGTTGCATTTATTGCTATGACAAAGACTATTGAAGATGATCAAATCTGGTGAAGAGGAAAATAGGAACTGTAATCATTTCTCCTTCCAATGAGTGGTGGCTTTTGCTTGTTAAGTTGTAATGAGACGCTGCAGGCAATGGAAGTGTGTGTCCTGGTCACATTTTCAGCTTGGCTAAAATGAAAGGGATGATTCAAAGTTGATGGCATAACTAACCCAGATGCAGTAGGAAGCAAGGGTGGCTTTGCTGTGGCAGGACGTGAAGGAACTGTGCTTGCTTATTTGTAGGGAAAAGAGAGGGGGTTTGATCAACTTTAGCCCTGGAGAGGGAAAGTGCACCCATGCCCCCAGTTTTTATTAATCCTCCGACATGCGCAGCTGGTTCAATGTACAAAGAAAATATTCTATACATCTAGCATGCGATTGTCCTACCGGCACTTCTTTGCTTAGCAAATGCAAAAACACACTCCTGGGTTTGAACAATGCAAGAATACTGAGAGAACAGTGGGTGAAGTTCTTCTCAGGCCATTCTGGCCAGCTTCCCATGCATTAAAAACAGCCTTTTTATTCACGTGTAAGATCAGATAACAGCTGTTGCTGGCATCAAAAGAATGGGCAACAAACCAAGCTGGAAATCTAAAAAGCAGTATTGTTAGGTATTTGTGTGCTAGTTATTCTTCTGTTGCTGTACAGAGATGTTCATTGTCTGGGAACCCAAGCTAACTCAGTCTTTATCTTGCAGAAAGGAGGTGGAAGTCAAGTGGGTACCTATTGGACGGCATCTATGTCATCACTGCATAAGTCCAACAAGTATAATTATATTGTTACCTGGGTTTTTGTTTGTCAGCATTGGTAGTTGGAATATGGACCTCAGTGTGAATCAAGTTATGCATTGGATTCCACTGTTAGGATGGCACTTGCCACCTGCAGCTTTCATGAATGGTTGCGTTAAAAAATGTGTGTGTGTGTGTGTGTGCATATGTGAAAGAGCTGGAACACCTGCCAGCTGATTCACTGGGGGCATCTTTTTATTCAATTAAAAGGTTTGTGGGGGACAACATGTTTTCACTTAAATTTTCAACAAACAAATGATACAGTGCAAATAACAACCAATCACAGACTGGTATGTACAGTGTTACAATGATTTTAAGGTCTTAGATATATAATAAATGTTCATAAGTGTACCAAGCAAACACATACATGAATGTATAGGCCACATGTCTGAGAAGACAGTCCTGAAACCATTTTGACTCCTAAAACTGACCAAATGTTTCTCTGCAAGGAGGGAGGGGGTGTCTTGGGCTACACCCCTTCTGTGATGTATGTATGATGTTTCTGGGGGTGGTCTTGGACTCCAGGGTGGGAAATTTAAATGTCTATATCAGGGCAGGCACACCTTTGTTCTGGGTCCTCCCCCGCTCTCCTGTGTGTGAGGGGAGTACCCTGTTGCAACAGCTTTACAGTGGTACCTCAGGTTACATACGCTTCAGGTTACATATGCTTCAGGTTAAGAACTTTGCTTCAGGATAAGAACAGAAATCGTGCTCTGGCGGCGCAGTGGCAGCGGGAGGCCCCATTAGCTAAAGTGGTGCTTCAGGTTAAGAACATTTTCAGGTTAAGAACGGACCTCCGGAACGAATTAAGTACTTAACCAGAGGTACCACTGTAATAAAGATCAGGCTTATTAGCTGCTTTGCTTCTCAATATTCTCTGGTTGGCCTCTGTTATTTTCTCCTACCGATGGAGAACCTACAAAAGGACTCTTGTGTGCCCCATAAGGGAATAAGGGCAGATTTTGTTTACAACAGCAAGCTACAGAATAAGTGATCACAGTGCAGCATCCCTTCAGACATATGAATGGCACATGGTGGTGAGTTTCCTTAATTTTGTTCCCATAGCTTAGAAATGGAAACTAAATATTGTCAAATTCTTTGTGCTGTAATTCACATTTATATAGGTTTGGGTTTTTTGGGGGGGTGCAGTATACAATGGCTAGGGCAGCTCAGAAGGGTCTTTGCCAAATGCCTGCACAACGGTAGAGGTCTGACTGGAAAGCTTAAAACCCACCACTGCTACATGGGAGATGGATTGAAGAATAGGAAATATAAATTGGCCCTTGCCAAATTGTTACCTTTTGTTTTGTTTCGTTAAGTCCTTTACAAGGTCTTCTTTCGAGAAGTCAGCGCCATATTTGTTTAAAAGATTTTTAAGTGCATTTACTGCTATTTTAAAAAATGTGAATTGATCATTTTATTTGGGGGGAGGGCTATGAAATGCAGAGGAAGGGGTAGGAGGAGGATATTGAAGTACGACAGGAACCACAGCCATCCCTAGGGACAACCAGCTAGAATAACGCAACAGCGCATGGATACAGGTTGCAACAAATTAATAGTCCCTGTGCTGTTTGGATCAATTGTTCTGATGATGTAATGTTCAGAACAACAAGAAGAAGACGGCAGGACTCTACAGGGAATAAAAACCCAATTATTACTAGTAATGGCTAAGGCTGAGGCACGCTTACCTGGAAGTAAGTCCTAGTGTGCATAATGGGACATATTTATGAATAAACACGCATAAGACTGTGGCATCCAGCTCAATCTTTTGCAAGAGCAAAAGTGGAATTCTGAGGAATCTTGGCTCCATCATTTGTGGTTTGAATTCTTTCCCTTGCCGGCTAACACAGAACTCTGTTCTACTCTGTCCCCCTCCCCTTTTCTTGTCTTGTCTTGTCTTGTCTTGTCTTTCTTTCTTTCCCATTGCTTTTCCTTCTCCTCCCTTGCCTTTCACTTCTTTTTGCAATCCTGCGGGGAGAAAAGAAGGCAGCTTGGTTTCATCAAACTTGAACCAGCAGAAACCCGCTGACAGTTCCTCTGGCTAAAATAATACCTTCTTGCTGACCTGTTTATCTCCAACAGCATACCTGCTATGTCTGCAAATACAGTTTCTTGTCACTTCCCCTTCCAACTTTTCTGCTTATCTAGGATAGCAATGCTTAATATCAAAGCCCACATATGTGGTTGCTATTCTGTGTGCGGGTTACTGTGGAGATAAAACTGCCTCTCATCCTGAACTGTGCAGCGTGTGTAGATTTGTTACTGCAACACAGGTTTTTCTTTGCTATCGCTGAGAACCTTCTCATTATTTGCTAGTTATTACACGACCATATCCCTAACGAGGCAGGCGTTTCCTTATGGCGGGCTTGTCAGCAATTGCATCATAAATGAGAAAGAAGCACACAGAACATCACCACCAGTGCTTTCAAGACAATTGTAGAGAATGGGGCATTTTTCAGATTGAGGGTGACCTTTGGGGCAACCTTTTGGGGACTACATCCCAGAGGTGGGGTGTGGGAACAGAGGCGAAAAATAGGAGGACTACTTAATGTACATTTTGCCCTTGTGCAGCAGGGTAATTTCTGCACCAGTAGAGAGCCAGTGTGGTGTAGTGTTTAAGAGCAGTAGACTTGTAATCTGGTGAACTGGGTTCGCGTCTCCGCTCCTCCACATGCAGCTGCTGGGCTAGTCACACTTCTTTGAAGTCTCTCAGCCCCACTCACCTCACAGAGTGTTTTTGTGAGGGAGGAAGGGAAAGGAGAATGTTAGCCACTTTGAGACTCCTTCGGGTAGTGATAAAGCGGGATATCAAATCCAAACTCTTCTTCTTCTTCTTCTTCTTCTTCTTCTTCTTCTTCTTCTTCTTCTTCTTCTTCACAAGCTCTCCTGTACATCCAGGCCTGCAGCCTGTGTTAGAAACGGAGATATGAAAGCTTGGAGCTCAATGCCACCTTAAACCGAGGTTACAGGTGCAACAACGGAATGACTGGGTGTGCTTTTTTGTAGCAAGAATAGAAAAAGCTGATAATGAATGAACTGCAGCTATAATAATATTAATAATATTAATATTAATAATAATAATATTAAATGGTAGCACTATTGGAGCAATATTGCCAGGTAACTCCAACAGCAGAGGAAGGGGCTCACCAGAGGGCACCAGTCTTCAGCAACTGAGGATGTGTGTTCCAAATGAATGAAGGGTGCAAGTTGAGTTTTAGGGTATGTTTAAAAGAGCCCCAGATAATAAAGACAATTGGGTCAGATTGAGACTTAGTCACACTTAGACTGACTCTTTTAAGCACGACACAGTCTGGATCCAGGCCAAAGTTGTCACAAACCACCATGAGGAATTGCTCTTGGATTAGCAGTGTATACATTTTCAAAATAAACACATAAACAAGGGTGGAATTTACACACATATTAAAAAACACTGTGAAAATGCTTTAAAAAAAAGTTTTGAAAAATACATTGAATTTGGCACAGCTCACTCTTGCCACCTAGTGTCACATTTGTATATTGCACTTTACAGCACATTTAAAATGTTTTAATTGCAGCTGTATAGCTGAGTCCCAGGATCGGAACTGAGTTCTCTGGTTGCATAAATGTCACTCAGGAATTACTGCATATAGCAGCAAATCTGAGTAACCTCGTCATGTTTACAGTACTCCAAAAGACTGAACTTTGTGTGCGCTGAACGATTCCCACTGACATTTCAGGTTTCTGAGCAAAGGATCACTCAATGATTTCATCCGCACTCTGTAGAGCCAGTGTGGTGTAGTGGTTAAGAGCGGTAGACTCGTTATCTGGGGAACCGGGTTCGCGTCTCCGCTCCTCCACATGCAGCTGCTGGGTGACCTTGGGCTAGTCACACTTCTCTGAAGTCTCTCAGCCCCACTCACCTCACAGAGTGCTTGTTGTGGGGGAGGAAGGGAAAGGAGAATGTTAGCCGCTTTGAGACTCCTTCGGGTAGTGAAAAGCGGGATATCAAATCCAAACTCTTCTTGTAGTTCATCAGATGACATTTATCAAGAAAGATTCCTGAATCTGCCCACTTGAATACATCCGTAATAAGGCTTTTTGGAATGTAACCGTATTTCACCTTTGTTGGAAGGGGGGGGACACACACGATTGAAGCTGAAGGTCAAGGTCAAGGGTGAGGGTTTTCCAGGGATGTGCTCACTAAGATTTCCACATCTCAGTAGTTTCTAACAAAGAGAAGCCGTAGCTTGCATTACCAGGAAAAATGCAAGTCTTGTTTGCTGGTTTTGGAAAGATCACCCCATTCTCCTCATCCTGAGCAGTGTTGCTCCTCCTTTGCCCTTTACATAGCTTTGCTCAGGTTCTCCAAAAAACACAGCGAAGAACAAACATCTCAAAGGAGCCAAAACATGGCCTCTCTCCAAGCCACACAGATTTGTATGGTTTGTCCCCATTAAGGAAAATATGCAAAAGGTTTAGGTTTGCCACGAAGCAGCAAGAGAAGTGTGCTCATGTGTGCGAGTGTCTACACACATGTACATACATTTGCCAGCTGCCACTTTACACGTGAGTAAGGCTATTTGGAACCAGAAAGAAAACAGAGGCGAAGACTGGATCTCTTTTTGCCTGGCCTGGCTGTTTGGAGAACTCATATGTCTACACAGCAGTCTAAGATGATGGCAGCTGTTGTCCAACAGCAGACTTTCCCCATCCCATTGCTAAAGGAAGGACCTGGTTGAGACACGGTGAGCCTTTTCTTCCTGCCATTTGTGAAATGCCCACTCAAACAGTTCTCCCCCCATGTCTCATTCTCAGGAGCGGCTGAAGGAAAAGCCTCGTTGTGCATCATGGACAGGTCCCGAAGGAGCTTTCTCCAGATGCCCCAGGCCAATGACAACGGTAATTACTTTCGTTGCACTACAGGACCTCTGGACAGCAATCACTTGGCTACATTGCGGAAGCATAGCAGAACTGGATCGCTCAGCTAGTTAGAGCATGGTGCTGATAATGCCAAGGTTGCAAGTTTGATCCCCGTATGGGGCAGCTCCATATTCCTGCTTTGAGAATGCAGGGTCCCTCACAACTCTACAATTCTATGATTAGAAGAGCTTAGCTAGAAAATAAAGCTGAAGTAATATCAGGAGTGGCTATACAGCGGTACCTCGGTTTACAAACTTAATCCGTCCCGGAAGTCCATTCTTAAACCAAAACTGTTCTTAAACTGAGGTGCGCTTTCCCTAATGAGGCCTCCCGCTGCCAGTGCCCTTCCACCGTTCAGATTCCATTCTTAGACTGAGGTAAAGTTCCCAAACTGGGACACTACTTCCGGTTTTGCGGAGTTCGTAAACCAAATTGTTCTTAAACTGGACTGCTCTTAAACAGAGGTACCACTGTAGTCATATACAGAGAGCCCCTCTGGTTCTTTTTCATTGCACATTCATGGTGATTAGTGCTCACGATGTTATTGGGGTAGTCATACAAGATCCCCGTATAACTCTGGGGCAATCACCCTGCTTCAATTCCAATCAGTGCATGTCCTCAAGACTGCCCTGCTTTTGTAGCAACCAGAACTGTCCACAGCTCCTAATAATAATAATAATAATAATAATAATAATAATAATAATAATAATAATAGAAAAGCAATAAAATATCAAGCATTAAAAACTTCCCTAAACAGGACTGCCTTCAAGTGTCTTCTAAAAGTCAGATAGTTGTTTATTTCCTTGACATCTTATGGGAGAGTGTTCCGCTACCAAGAAGGCCCTCTGCCTGTATTCCAAGTGTGGCTACAGACACTACAAAGACATTACTTGTGCTTTTATTTTCAGTCCCTTCCTTGAGGATCCCCAACATGGAACTTGTTTTGAACCCCGCAGCTGCCACACCCCGGGTCCGTGTTGCTTCTGTCCAGCAGACGCCACAGGCATTTTGAAAGCCAGGTGCCAAAGAACTAACATATCTCCGATGGGTGCTGAGTTTGCCATGGGTAAGCCTTGCAAGCGTTTTTGACATTTCCCGTGCAATGCGTTCAGGCTTGTTTCGCGTTCCCTGTAGCTGCTGTATTACAAAGGGTTGGAAAAGGAAGCCTAGGGAGATAGAAAAGGCAGGCACATCTTTTAATTGTGGAATGAAGGCGTTTGATAACTCAACATCTCCAAGTGCTACCAGGCCGGTTAAGAGTCTTCATAATCATCTCTGCAGGGCTTTGCACTCGGAAGTATCACTTTGATGTGTTTAACAACACTTCCGGGAACTCAGCTACACAGCTGCGAATGAAAGGTTCTAAGTGTGTTGTAAAGTGCGGGTGGCGCTGTGGGTTAAACCAGAGCCTAGGGCTTGCCGATCAGAAGGTCGGCGGTTCGAATCCCTGCGACGGGGTGAGCTCCCGTTGCTTGGTCCCTGCTCCTTCCAACCTAGCAGTTCAAAAGCACGTCAAAGTGCAAGTAGATAAATAGGTACCGCTCCAGCGGGAAGGTAAACGGCGTTTCCGTGCGCTGCTCTGGTTTGCCAGAAGCGGCTTTGTCATGCTGGCCACATGACCCGGATGCTGTACGCCGGCTCCCTCAGCCAATAAAGCGAGATGAGCGCCGCAACCCCAGAGTCGTTCGTGACTGCACCTAATGGTCAGGGGTCCCTTTACCTTTACCTAAAGTGTGAGATGCAAATTAGACACTAGATGGCGACAGTGAGCTATGCCAAATTCAATATATCTTTCGAAACATTTTTTTCAAAAAGCATTTTCACAGCATTTTTAATATGTGTGTAGATTCCACCCTGTTCCCCTTCCTGTGTCGGCGCTTGCAATGGCTGGAGAAGCTATTGTCTTGCGTGCCTGAAGGAAATGGTTTAAAAGAAAACTATACACAGTGACTTTCAGTGGTGTGCGGTGAAATTTTTCATAGGGGAGCAATTACAGCCAGAGCCCTGCTGCCTCCTTCAGAAAGCTGGGCAGGCTTTGGGAAGGTGGCAGGAGGGCTCTTGGGCCCCATCAAAGCATCGGACCTCCCTCACTAAGCCAGGCAAAAGCTTCCTGAGCTTTGGAAAGGAGGACCCAAGCTTTAATACTCATGTGAAATAAAAAGACTTATCCGCTTCAAGCCCCTGGATCAGTAAATTCAGCCTAGGTTAGAGAAGTTGAGAGTCACAGTACCTCCAGAGCAAACACCTGTACTTTGAGGAAAGCTGAGCTGCGGAACTCCTTGCCGCAAGGAAAACACCATGGCAAAGATTTTAGTCATTTCCAAATATGGTTTAGATCTCAGCAAGGGCCAATCAGAGAAGGCCCCATTGGGCCTGAGCCCCAAGCTCAAATTTAGACATTGGTTGATTTTTTTGTTACGTTTCAGAGTTTTGTTTTTCTGCACATCGTACCAGAGCATGATGCACTCTAGCAGGTTTCAGAAGTTAAGAGATGCGAGAAGAGACGTTCTCTCTCTCTTTTTTTGTAAATTGATACAGGTTGTGTCCTACTGAACGGTTTCAAATGCCTTATTTTGTTTCCGCACACCATCGTTTAAATTTTTTATTACGGCTAAGGACCTTGAAAGCTGGAAATGGCTCGGGCCTCTCTGAACCTCCGAGAGGGCCTTCATCTGTCAAAAGTGATGCCTGTTAATTGCCAGCTGATTGTGCTAAACTCTGCCTGCATCTGCCACTGTTTTGTGACTAGGTGAGCCCAGGAACCACTATTTTGTGGTTGCTAGGGAAACGTTTGTGCAGAGGAAATGTGGCCATAAACAGTAGAGAACCAAATACACACATTCGGCTCTCTCATTAACAGCCAACATAGTGACCAGCAAAGAAGTGTGGGGCTTTCGTTCCTCATAAACGCATTCCCAGCTTGTCCCAACATGGCCGGCCTTGAATAAAACATTACAGTCAGCAAGATCCAGAATGATCCATCCACTGTTCTCATGCTGCAATGAAGCTTCCTAAGGTGACTTCCTCGATTCCTTTGTGGGTTGAACGTATTTGCCAAGTAAAAGCAGGCAATGGGCACCCTCCCCCCCTTTTTAATTGCGTTTCTGATACATTTCCATATCGAAAAAATATGAACACATATAATGCAAAAAGAATCTATGAGGTTAAAATTAAAGAAAGAAAAATGACCGTTTGAAGGTAACAAAAAGTAGATAGAAAACCAGAGAGCATTTCCTTAACTGACTTCTCACCCTTCTCCTTCCATGGTTCCTTTTATTTCCTCTCTCGTGTTTTCTTGCTTCATCCTGTCGATCGAAACGACTTAAGATTGACTTTAGTTATTTCTTACACAGCTGGAAAAACTTGCCATCCTGCTAGGTTGATGATCTGCTTATAGGCAATGGGCATTCAGTAACCCCTACTTGCAGGGGGTCCCATTTCTCATTCTCTAGAAATAACAAAACATCCCTCCTCTCAGCCAGTCTGATTTACTGACTACCTTAATATATTGCTTTCCTGCCAAAAACAACCAAGAGGCTTTACAGTTTAAAAATAAAGGCATACAACCAGAGAGAGGTAATACAGTAAGAAAGGAAGAGAGGAGGGGAGAAGCCTGGCCCCAACTCAAGAGTATGGAAAGGGTGTCAATTCCAGATGTTGTTGGACTCCAACTCTCATTAATCCCATACACTCCAACGCTTCTCCGATGGAAATAGGGACGTCCCATTCCATTATTATTATTATTATTTATTACTACCCCACCCATTTGACTGGGTTGCCCCAGCCACTCTGGGCAGCTTCCAACATATATATATAAAAAATACAGTAAAACATTCAACATTTTTTTAAAAAAACCTTCCCTATACAGGGCTGCCTTCAGTTGTCTTCTAAAGGTTGTCGAGTTATTTATCTCAGGGGTTGCAGAACTTCAAACCTTCCAATATTTCTCTGATGAAAATAGGGGAGTTTTAAGGAAAAGCACAACATTCCGGAATCTAATCAGAAACACTTGGAAGGTCTGCAGTTTGGAGTCCAGCAACATTTGGAGAACTTTAGGGGCCCCACCCTAGGTATCCCTAGCTGAACGTTCACTGCTCTGCACTTCGTTCTACAAGCCTGGCAAAGTCAGTTTAAAACTGAGACCTGCACCCAGAGGATCCTCTCATTTGTACAAGATGAGCTCTTTTAAAAATAAATAAATGAATGAACAAATCTATGTCTCCTTTCAGAGGGTAGTATTTATTGTTGCTTTTGTTCTGGATTCTTCCAGCTTTGTGTGCACAATGTGTGAGTTGTTGAACTATTACTTTGCCTAGTTGGTGCTCCTTAGAACGGCTTAGCAATTAGTTGCCCTTTTAGGATAAGTGGTGCTAAAACTTTCAATTAAGCAGATTATTGAGAGAGAGAGAGAGAGAGAGAGAGAGAGAGAGAGAGAGAGAGAGAGATGGACCAGATGGAGATTGATGGCATAAAGAATCCTTTTTTTGCTCAAGTCTTCTGCACAGTAACTTTTTACTGTTAGAAACTTCCTCTCCTCTCGTCGAAGGCACTGCCATCTCTTCCCCGATGACCCCAGATTGAGGGAACTGGGTTATAACACAAAATACTTTGCACCCTCCAGTCATGAGGTTGCCTTGGATTTCTATGTTCACATGCCTCTAGAAGCAAAGGATGACAAAACTGGCCATGCCAGCTGGGTTGCAAAGTGATTAATATTGCAATCCAATTCAGGATCACAACCCACAGAAGTCAGAGGGTAGACTCCCCCCAAAATAGGTTTAGCTTAGCATCAGGTTGCAGGCTGTTTAAGAAGTGTCTGTACTGGCAATATGTAACTGTGGTTTTGGGGTTTTTTTTAACGATGTACTTCCAAGTCTATATCTTGTCTAGACTTGAAGTACATTCAAGGTTGCCTCTTCTTTCAACAGCTCAAAAACAGTCTGGATCCAACCTTAAGTCTCCAAGGCACTGACATTTCAAACCTTTCAGAAACTTGCCAAAGCTTTCCTTTTGGAGACCGTAACAGAACCCAGAATGCACAGGCTTTTGCTAAATGCTTCAAAAAGAGAATAAAAGTTTGGATCCAGACTTCCTGGCTTATATGCTATGGTAGCCATATGCAGAGCAGTAGACCCATTGAAATTTATGGGCATGTGAAAATGAGGTCTGTTAGTTTCATAAAAGTAGCATTTAATTGCACCCAGCACCCAGTTGTTGTCATCAAACACAGTGAGACATCAAACATTAGAAGCTTCCCTCAACAGGGCCGAGAAGACCCTCTGCCTGGTTCCCTGTAACTTCACTTCTCGCCATGAGGGAACTGCCAGAAGGCCCTCGGAGCTGGATCTCAGTGATACGCCTTCCAGAAGAAAGGAGTGGGTTTGGGGATCATTATAACGGATTCCTCCTTCTCTCTGCTGTCCCCTGTGGGTCCTGAAAATTTGCTCTGGAGAGCTGAAGGTATCTGAACAAAAGAGAAGCCTGCTGCATCCGGCCAATGGCCCTCGCCTTGTTGTCATGGGAAAGCCAGAAGAGCCGAAGACCAGAGTACTCTTGACTCCTGTGGTTTCCAGCAACTGGTAGTCAGAAGCTGTACCACCTTCATCCATGGCTAGTAGAAGCAGACTCTACCTGGAAGAGTCTTGGAGGTGACAATGGGAATCTGCCCAAATCGCCCCTCCCCTCCCATCCTTCCTCCAGCAGATGTTTCTTCTAGATGTCTCTCTTGTGCGAATGAAAGGAGTCCCTTCTGCTTGTAGAAAAGCAACTCCTTTAGCGTATTTCACCTCCAGGCACTCTCAGAGTTCTTGCCACACAGCCCTCCCATACACAAAAGGAGGTTAAATTATTAGAGATAATTTAAAGGGGGAAGAAAGGCTTTTCTGACAAAATACCCCCTGCCCCTGCGCATAGCTGGGTGTTCTTCTGCTAGTCAGCACACCTGGTACAGAGGGGAAGCAGGCCGCACAAATGAGTCATGAACCCAGCTGAGATTTTGTAAGCCTCGGATTTGACACAAACAACTTTTAATATAAAAAAGCTATTTAAGAAACAATTCGGATTATTTGTCCAGCATGCGATACAAAAAGGACCAGGTTGGTGCTGTATGTTTTCCAGCCCTCCTGTGTTCCTCATTTTCTACAATTACGCAAAGGCCACGGTAAGGGCCTTTGTAGCAAGAATTCCATGAATGACTTTTTTTTTCTCCTTTTGGTAGTGGGCGATTGCCAGTTTCTTTCATCCTGGAGCCAGATTCTTAACTATTCTGCTTCAAAGAAAGGGGACTTTTATTATAAGTCCTACTTCCGGAGCATGTTCTCAAATCATGTTAGGGCACATTGTTTTCCCTCTCTCTTCCAGCAATGAAGCAGGGAGCAAATGGAATGCAGACAAAAGAGGAGTTTGGTGGAGACATGTGGGAAGATGCACTCACTGACAGAGGTTACCTGTGTACTCAGCAAAAGTAGTCTTAGCACCACCTCTCTGGTAACAAACTCATTGTTCAACAAGGCAAAATAAATAACTACAGTCTTGGGAAGCGTTATACGCAGGTGGGGTTAAGTGACATTTTGTCCCAAATGAAAACAGACGTTTTCAAATTAATTCACTCCCCCAGCCCAATCCCTTCCCTTCCCTTTTAGTGCTGTACCTCCAGAAGCTCCCATACAACATGAGTAATACATACAATATTCTGATATGGCTGAGGAGAGCCTTGCTGATGGTCCCCCCCCCACACCCCTCTTAAAAAGAAAAACGAAAAACTAAGGGGGTGTCACAAGAGCACTCCTGATCTTGAGTGATGTGAGGGAGCACTCTATAAGTAAATAAATATTAGCGTTGATTATTGCGGTCACTCATTAGAGGGGATGGCATTGGCACTGAGCAATAGGTGCTTGTGGCATTCCCACCACCAGATTCCACGCAGCGCTCACAATTGTAATAGAAATGGGGAGGAGAGAGAATATTTACTCTCTGACAGAATGAGGTACGACTGCTAGAGAAAATGCAACAGAAGCGATACCTTGAAGAATAGCCTAGGCATTTATCCAGGGCAACTGAGAAATGCAAGAAAAAGAAATGGGTCACGTGCAAAGAATAAAAAAAGTCACACTTTGAATACTTTGGAATGGGAGGGGAAATGTTTCCCAGCACAGATGTAGAAAATGAGTGATCCAACAAGGATGGCGTCTCAAGGGGATTTAAAGTGCAACCCTATGAATCTCTACTCAGGGTAGTCCTACTGAGTTCAACTGGACCTTTGGGTATGTGCAGTTTTGCAGATCTAGATTGTATTTATGGCAAACTGACTAGTGAAGTGGGGGTTTTTTGGGAGAGGATGGGTAGAAACCTAGTATGTGGCTCCACCAAGTTTAATAATCTGAAGCTCTGTCAATACTGTTACTACATTGCCTTCCAGTTGTAGTATGCTGTGATCTTGATTGTGGGGTGTGAATGAGAGAATTAGCAGCTATTTAGTCTTTGCTGCCCTTGGGGGGTATTTATACTGTAAGACAGGATAATTTACAGGTGAAACTCGAAAAATTAGAATATTGTAGAAAGGTTCATTTCTTTCAGTAATTCAACTTAAAAGGTGAAACTAATATATGAGATAGACTCATGACATGCAAAGCGAGATATGTCAAGCCTTTATTTGTTATAATTGTGATGATTATGGCGTACAGCTGATGAGAACCCTAAATTAACAACTTTGGGGATTTCATCAGTTGTATGCCATAATCATTACAATTATAACAAATAAAGGCTTGACATATCTCGCTTTGCATGTCATGAGTCATATATTAAACTCCAGTAGCTAATGAAAACAATTGCTTACATAAATGGACTTTTCACGATATTCTAATTTTTCGAGTTTCACCTGTATATCTATATATATTTTTAAAACAAAACCAGGCTGCTTTTTTAATTCACTGCATATGAGTGCTGGGAACTTTGCACAGAGAAAGAAATGTGCACTGTAACACACTGTCACCCACCGCTAAACTCTCCTGCCAGCTTCTACCCTACCCTGTTTTCCAGGCTCGTGTTTGCTTTGTTGGAAGGGGAATTGGTCATCCATACTCTTCCCAACGTCATTTTATCTTCCTGCTGCCAAGCTGTCCGTTCCTATAACTCAGCTTGACACAGAAAAACGGTTCTGCTTTATAGAGTGGTGTTTTTTCCCAGCTGATGAATTTGCCATTATTTTCTCTTCCTGGAATAAACAGTAACAAGATCAACCATCGTGGAGGAAGCAAACTTAATACGATGGTGCAAATTCTTTGTTTGTGTACTCTCTAAAACGAGGCCGCTGAAGGTATTGTTCTTGAAAAAAGCAGTGGGGGCTCAACTACTGGGTTGTAGTGTTTTTGTTTTTTTAAAGGCTACATTCAGCTTGAACCCAGCTTTCCCAGCCATTTGTTTTAGCTAAGTGGGTTTCGATTAGTCCCAAAATGGATCCATTGGTGTTTAAATTAGTCAAAACAGCAGAAGGCCTAATATGATTAAGGAACAGACCCGGACGGTGGCAGGCATCTAGACCATAGTCTGTCCAAGCTCCAAAATGTGATGTTGGGGAAATTGTTTTGTTAAAAATTACTGTTCTGTGGAACAGAGCTGACGCTTCATACTCCATCGCTATTGAGGTGCTGTACGCTATGCCATTCAATTTTTATTTCAGCTGCATACGTGAGAGCTTCAGGGCATGATATGAGGTGTTGTCTGTGCCAACGGATTTATGTTTAGGCAACGTGTTCTTTCTAGCATAGCTCGTCACTAACATTTGCCCTTGGTATGCTGTACTTTGGCACAGCCTGAGGCTAGTGTGATATAGAGGGGGGGGAGCCCATGCAGTGCTCCCTCCTAGTCAATCCAAGCTTGCATTCTCCCATGCTCTTTGTGGGAAGATTGCCAGCCTTTTCTAGTGGGAGATGATGATCGCATTCAGGGTGTGCATCTGGGACCTATTGCATGTGAAACGTATTGCATGTGAATTCCTTGTGGCCCCTTCCAACTCTACGATTCTACAATTTTCCAGATCTGTCCAGCAAAACATCATTTTGCTGTACACATTTAGGAAACGAGATTTGCAGTCCAGAAAAGATAGCCACATGCAACACGCATGCCGCCACGAGGTTAAAATAGCAGTTGGTGGTGCATTTTCCATCCACGTTGCAAGAAAGGTAGAAATCCCTATTCCCATTCACGTAGCAGAGGGCAGATGATCACATTGGACAATTCACAACTGAATGAACGTCCAGTTTCTCCTTGCTAGATCAACATCAGCAACACAGCACCTGTGGTCTCTAAAAGAACGCTAAAATGAACTGAGCCACTAAATGTTTTTTTATAGTAAGAAAAGGTCACCAGTTTAATCATGTACATTAAGCAGGCGAGCAGTTTGTAAACATTCAAAAGCGGCAGCATCCAAGTTACAAACATCTTTAAAGGAAAAAGAAGAAGAATCAAGATTGTTTAAGGATTTCCCTCCCCCCCTTCCTTCTTTCCCCTCCAAAAAATTTGGAAATGATGTTTCAAAATACTACAAACACCAAACAAGCTTCTACCACCCTCGGTTAACAGTCCTTTCTTACAAAAAAGGAGTTCCGGGTTCCCAACACAGGGTTTTTATAACAAGGTGTACTTTTAATATAATCTACGTTAGTCACTTGGGAGTTCTACCTCTGTTCAAATCCCATTAGCAAAGGGAATGTTTGTGTCTTGGTTCAACGCTTCTTTGACCTCTGAAGGCAACGTGTCAAAGAGGTGATCTTCTACAATGAGTCCACTTTTCCTGAGAAGCCGACACAGACCCAGCGTAGCCGGGAGGCGGTCTAAACAGTTCCCCTTCAGCTCTAGGTGTGTTAGCTGCAAGAGCTGGCCAATCTTTTCCGGAATCGAGGTGATGCAGTTTTGCCCCAGGCTCAAAGTCCTCAGCTTGGTACACTTAAACAGCTGTTTTGGCAAAATGTCTACTTTGTTTCCGGTGATATGCAGGTGCTGGAGGTTCTGCAGCAGGCCTACCTCCAGGGGAATCACTGCAATAGAGTTGTAGCTCACATCTAAGCATCTGAGCTTCTGTAAACTGAACACTGCAGCCGGTAAGGATTCGAGTTTATTGTTGGAGAGGTAAAGCGACTCCAGGTTTTTCACATGGGTAATGGAAGGAGGAATGATGACTATTTTGTTGTGCCACAACTTCAGGCAAGTCAGTCTTTTCAAATGTTGGAAGCTGATGACTTCTTCAATTGTGCGTATGCTGTTGGACTTCAGATCCAGCTCCTGCAAGTTGGTGAGGCTGAAGATGGCGTGCGGGATGCGCTCCAGGTCGCAATTCTGCAATTCCAGCTCTGCTACATTCATCATTTTCTTAAGGCTATTCAACACAAAGAGCTTGGTGCCGTCGTTATGGATGACGAGCTTGGTTAGATGTGGGGCCACATCCGTGATGTTCGATGGGATTTTGGTCAGGTTGCTTTTCACGTAGAGAATTTTGAGGTGCCTCAGTTCCCTAAGAGATTCAAGTCCTATCATTTTGTTGTTTTCAGAGTTCAAGTTGCCTATCAGGTACAACTCCCGGAGGTTTTTAAGTAAGTACACCCAAGCCGGGATTTCCGCCACGTCGGTGAACTTCACGTGCAGGCACCTCAGGTGGTCGCGAAGGAAGCTGAAGGCTGTTTGTTCCACCTTCGCGGGACAGTGGTAGAGGTGTAGCTCTTGCAGGTTCGTCATCTGGGAGATCTTAGCTGGGATTTTAGCTTCAGGGATCAGCTCAAGTTTCAGCACGTCCAAGTCGGTAAGATCAAACACTGCATCAGGGACCCCTGAGAGCATGAAGAGATGAAGTTCTTGCTTGTCCTGGGCGTTGCGGGAAACATGCTGGCGCAGCTTTTCGAAAGTCCACTCGTGGTTCAGGCTTATTTCCCTCAGCTTGTTTTCGCTCACCTCCGACAAGAAGACGCCGAACCGCTTGGAGTACAGCTGGTCATACTGGTCCACCATGTGCAAGAGAAACGCAAAGTCGTTCTTAACATCTGGAATATCGCTGAAGCTGCTCTCTTCCCTAACCTTCTCGAAGGAGTACTCCTTCAGGGGTAACCGGAACAACCAGAAGAGTGTGTACAAACAGATGAAACCGTAGACGCAAATGAGGGAAATGTAACTGATGAGCAGCTTCTTCAGCATGTAAGCCATGTTGTGTGTGCATTCGAACTCCTGGTAGCCAGTCAGGTGCTCCACTTTGGGCATGCAGCTGTGCTCAAAGCTGATTTCGTTGACGAAGTTTGCCGTGTAGCAGAGAATAAATATGAACTTCACAGTTTTGATGACTGTCTGTACGACGTAGAGTTTGTAGATCAAATCGCTGTCCTCCACGTGCGCCCGGAATTTCCTTACTTTCTCGAAGAGGGCTTTGGCTTGCTCGCCATCTTTTTTGTCCAAAATGGTCATGCTCGGAACCTCGACGACGGGCTTCTCCGCCGAGAACTTAAAGCCCGTCTTGTTGATCATGGGGGTGCTGGCACTCGGACTCCCTTCGTCGCTACTGGTGGACACGTGCTTGGGCAAAGACTGGGCCCCGGTCAGCCTCTGCTTATTCTCCTCAGAATCCTCACACGCCGTCTCAGACAACGCCTTTGTAGTCCACGGAGATTCAAAGCACTTCCCCAGGATGGAGACAAAGTGCTCGATCTTCGAGCACGTTTTGGGGTATTTGAACCAAAAGTTGCTGCTCACCATTAAAATAATGGTATGTATAAGAGCTAAGTAGGGAAAGTACTTTGAATACCAAGGAAGAGCCAAGTGGTAGCACATCTGGTTAATGAAAACATATTGCTGATAATCCAAGTTAGTTTTTCGGCCCAGGGGATCTGCCTGCTCCTTCTCCTCTGGACTGGCGACAGTGGAGTGCAATGGTGGAAAGGTAGAACTGCTGAGAGGTATGTCAGTTGCGGCAACAGGTGCAAAAGAAACAGCTCTCGCTCCCTGCGCTTCTTTGTCTTGGGCTGCGGTAGTTTCGGGTTCCGGAACAGCGCTTGTAGCTTTGGCACTCGGCGAGGAGCTGGGCTGCACCTTTGCATTTACAGCCGACTGCAGGACGGGCAAACAGACCACCTGATCTTTGGTCAGCTGCATGGTTCCAGCAAAAATGGCGACCATCAGCATAACGACTGCTAGGTAATCCATAAATACGTCCCACCATGGTTTCAGAATGCGGTACGTTGGCTGAATGTCATTAAGAGATGCAACTTCTGCAAGGGTAAACATTCCTGTAACGAGAAGGAAGAAAAAAAAGTAGCTGTCATTGATTGCTGGCAGATCAAATTATACTTTATACTCTTGAATGTAAACTTAATCCATTAGACAAGGGAGTGGCTAACCTTTTCCTTTTGGCCGAAGGGCTATATTCACCCTTGGCTATATACACCCTCCAGTCGTGGATGTAGCCACTACCTACACACACACACACACACACCAACCCTCAGCTAACCCATGTAGATCAGCAGAGGAGGGGGTTATTGTGCCCCCCTTGCTTAAATGATCCATCCAATGACTGGGAAAGGAGTGAGTTGCATCCCCGTTAAAGTGGTTCATACGTCTCTGCTCAACCCAGTCCAGTATCCGCTTATATTGCTATCCTATGCTCTGCCACTGCCAAAATGGGAGGTGTTATGTACTGAGTTGAATAGGATCCAAAATGCAGCAGTCTGATTGGTACTAGAACAATAGGATTCAGAATGCAGCAGTCTGATTGGTCCTAGAACAATAGGATCCAGAATGCAGCAGTCTGATTGGTCCTAGAACAATTGGATCCAGAATGCAGCAGTCTGATTGGTCCGCAGGAGCCACCCAATCCAGCTCCAGGTGGAAGTGAATCCGCAACCCGATTGGCATACAGGAGTATCCCGGAATTAGCCAATCACGTGGGGCCCATTGTGTAAATAGTGTATATAAAGCAGACGTTTTGGGGGAACTGCATTCCTCACTACAATGAGCTGAATAAAGAGCATGAAATCCACACTTGACTCCGAGTATATTTCAGGAGGGTTCTTGGGTAGAAAGAAAACCTTGCTTTTTTTCCAGGGAAGGCAGGGGGAATCGGGCCCTTAGGTAAGGGATTAGCCACTCCTGTACAAGACCTACAAATTGTTAACATAATTCACTTGCTTTCTGAAATGAAAAAGGAACACACACAACCCTCTCTCTACCCATTGTGAATAGCACCCCTAAACGGATTTACTCAAGGCGGGGCAATTTTGTTTATTCTGTGAAATACATCCATCTGAAGATTCTGCCCCCATTCACTCAAGAGTTTTAAAATCGTACCAAATGAAGGACGCACCACACCGTTTAGTTCTTCTTTATAAAAGTCATGATGGTACAATGGACGTTGCTAAAAAGCAGTTCTTAACGATTAAAAATTAATCACTTTAATTTCTTTCCGCAGAGCAGTTCTCAAAACATTTAAGCAGCTCGCTTTTCAGTGATTTCAGGCTTTTGTTGTTCATTATGTTCACTGGATATGAGCTATGCAAGTATGAGAATCTGGGTGTTATGGAGAGATCTAATTTTGTTGCTTATAATTAAACAGCCCTGTATGATTTCAATTTTCACCTACGTGTCTTGAAGAGCTAAGTAAAACAAAAACCACACTTTAGGAAAGTGCCCCCTGCCCCCAATTCCTACAAGGAGAGCTGCTTTGGGGTTTTTCTGGAAAACAATAAGCATCCTTTAAAGAAACCTACCATATATTTCGACCTGCAACTACAAGATGATTTAACTAAATGCAAAAAGGATGCCTGCTTATTCATCACTGCCTGAACTGGAGAAAACCAGGTCTCCAAAGGGGAGACTGCAAGTAGTGTCAGGTGAACTGCAAGACCAGCAGTAGGGGAGATTTCATGACGTTGCCTAGGCAACCATCAGTTTTAAGGCTGAAATCCCATTGAGCTCAGCTGGACTTACTTCTGAGTAAACACACCAAAGAGAGGATTGCTAAGGCTATAAAAATATTTCCCCAGCTATGGCGGCCAGGAAGAGGAACTGGAAGCAATGCAACGTGCAGGAAGGAATTCAAAATTATTCCAGTTAAATGCATTTGCATAGATTTTAGGTTTTTAACTACATCCACTTTGATAAGCAAAAAATCTTTTTTTAAAATTTTTTTTACAAAACACGGGGGAATTTTGACTAAGCCGCTTCTGGTGCAACGGAACACCAAAACCAGAGCAGTGCATGGAAATGCCGTTTACCTTCCCGCTGGAGCGGTACCTATTTATCTACTTGTACTGGCGTGCTTTTGAACTGCTAGGTTGGCAGGAACTGGGACAGAGCAACAGGAGCTCACCCCGTCGCGGGGATTCAAACCGCTGACCTTCTGATCGGCAAGCCCAAGAGGCTCAGTGGTTAGATCACAGCGCCACCCACATCCTCCCCCCACCGACTACTGAAGTGCAAATATAGCATGAAAACTAAGAGAAGCATGGCCAATTAGAAAACTACTAGTCTGACCAGTTTTTGGAAGCCTCTTCCTCGAGTGCAAACAAGGAGGTGGGGGAAGCTCCCTTCCTCCCCCATAAAATCTAGTTCTTCTATTTAAAAAAATAAATAAATGCTAGTTTTGCTCACGTGCACCTTCTGCACCCACACCTAATGGGTAGGGAGAGCAGGACAGCCTGGAAGCATTAGTGTCATGGACTGGCTGATGCAGGAGCGGTGGGAGGCACCAGCTGGGGAACCCCCAAGGGAACCCCCAGGGGAAGAAGGCTCAGAGCCAGGGGATTGGTGCTGGGATGATAATGAGTGCTCAGTGGGGGAAGAGGAAGCAGACTGGGAGGAGGAGGAGGAGTCAGAAGCTGAAGAGGCAACAGGGTTTAGTGAGCAGGAAGAGGATGTGGCAGAGAGTAGTACAGAACCAGAGGCAGGTGAGGAGGCTGGCCAGTAGACAGAGATGGGGAAGGCTGCTGAAGAATCCAAGAGTCTTCCCCTTCTGCTGCAACAAGCTCCCCTCCCCGCTGGTCTCCAAGAACACACAGAGCAATGAAGAGGGCAGAACAATGAGAGACAAGACGGCAGAGCCTTAGGATGCTGGGGAAGGAACAGAGGGAGGAGCCTTAGGGAGCAGTGGGAAGGTGGGGACTTCCATTCCCTGCAACTGTCTCACTGGGGCTAGATCTACTGGGAAGAGTTGCTGTGATCACAACTGTTCAGATATTTCCAGGTTTTCTACGGACTAGATACAAACTCACAGAGAAGCCCAGATTAAAAGTTGCCTCCAATGAGTTTTGACACTCATGGTACTGAAAAGGTGCCTTGTTGTTACTTGACTGTTTTAACACAATCACATTTGTACAAGCACCAATTCTAAGCACAAGGATCTATTTCCCATGCCCTCCCAGCTAGCTTCCTATACAACTGGGAGGAACGAGTGACACGAAATACAATACCATTTTCTGGAGTGGGGAATCCTTTGCAAATCTCTCTGGAAACCACTATGAATGTAGGACAAAGGTGCGGTATACTTGACAGCTCCCTGTAATCCTCTTACCTTCGGTTTTACCAACAGCGATGTAAGAGAAGCTTTAATAACATAAACACCTGCCATCTTATTTTTCACATGCCCTGGGAGTGAATTATAGGGACAGAAGCACCCCCCCACACACACACTGTTTGTAAACACCGTTGACATGTGCCCATGTGATTTAAAAGAACTGCGGAACAGTGATGGTGGCCCCACCCACGATAAAACAGAGTTTGCCTCAGTTCCAACCAGCTTCCCGATTGGTTCTGCCAGAGGGATTGCACCGCACTGACCTTGCCTCTTCTCTCCATTGGCATGGCCAGAGAGAGATCAGGTTAAGCACCACATACCCAGTGCACCATCCGTTACTTCCCCAAGCATGTATTAGCTGCGAGTTGGAGAAAAGCCTGGAATTGTGGTTGCACAGGTACACAAGCCATGTGTAGGTTTTCCCCGATGGAAACCACACACAATGTATAGATGTCAGGGGCTGAGCTAGGGGAAACTAAACGTCATTGGGAGCAGAACCAGAAGCATGGCCTTACAGTCCAGTTCATCACCTGGTTTCTTTCATAGAATCATAGAGTTGGAAGAGACCACAAGGGCCATCCAGTCCAAGCCCCTGCCAAGCAGGAAACACCATCAAAGCATTCCTGACAGATGGCTGTCAATAGAATCATAGAGTTGGAAGAGACCACAAGGTGATTTGGGCAAGGTGGGTGATTAAGATCCATAGGTTTTATAAGCCTGTTGACTGGCTCAAGCTCCTCCAGCTAATTCAAATTATATATTTCCTGGGTAACTGCAGTAAAATTGGACCCCCTGAGTATATGCAAGACGTTAGGGGGTGTTGCTTTTTGTCCCAATGTTCACACAAAGCCTCATCTACACTTACAATGACCGGTTTACCCAGTCTGGAGAGTCTCGAAGCTCTTCCAATCTGTATGGAATTTCAACATCCTTGCTGGAATGTTGTTACCTCACCATATACCCCTCATTCCAGATAATGTACGATAAGCGAAACAGATCTCTGTGGATTCCATTGATTTCTTCCTTTCATGTGCCTCTTGCCTTATCAATAAGTGATTAGTTAAAAGAGAAACTCACTCTTCTTGCATGTTTGCTCAGTAACTTTTGTCAAGAGCTTCTTGAAAATCCACATACTGTCAGCATGTTTGTTGCTAACCCACAAGGTTGGCCCCCCCCCCATAAGGTTAGCAAGGTAAGAATTCTCTTTGAAAAAAAGGAAAGCTATTAAGTTTCTCAGCAAGGTTTATTCTTCTGTTTGGCTAACTATTGTAATCGTAGAAACACCTTAAGATGTAAAGTTAATGCCATGACTTGTTCCTCAAATTGCTTCTTGGCCTGCCATACTGTAGGTTTATATTTAATTTGTAAGAATTTATGATCTGTTTCTCCCTCTATTAGAAAAGAAAGTTAGACAAGACTTTAATAAAGGAGGTTGTCATGCGCTAGCCCAGGAGTCCCCAAACTAAGGCCCGGGGTCCGGATGCGGCCCAATCGCCTTGTAAATCCGGCCCACGGACGGTCTGGGAATCAGCGTGTTTTTACATGAGTAGAATGTGTCCTTTTATTTAAAATGCATCTCTGGGTTATTTGTGAGGCCTCCCTGGTGTTTTTACATGAGTAGAATGTGTGCTTTTATTTAAAATGCACCTCTGGGTTATTTGTGGGGCATAGGAATTCGTTCATTTTTTTCCTTCAAAATATAGTCCGCCCCCCCCTCCCAAAGGTCTAAGGGACAGTGGACCGCCCCCCTGCTGAAAAGAATGCTGACCCCTGCGCTGGCCGTTTAACCACGTTTGTCAATTTTTTCACGTTTTGTGCCTTTTCCTATTTTCAATAGATGGCTTTACATAAACTCCCCCACACACTTTCCTGCTTCCTTTTAACTAAATCCTCCCATTCTTAATCATTTGAAATGCAGAACATTCTGGAATAATGCTATATACACAGTTCATGTGCTTTCAGGACAATACGAGTGGACATTAAGATGATGAAAAAGCAAAGCTACCATTTAATTCTCAGGTATATGATGAATCTCTCAGTTTAAAAAGGAACATACACGTACCAGCCACGTTTTGACTTGTAAATTATTTTTCTGCAAGGATCTTTCATCCACAGGCCTCTGAGCCCCTTGATTTTACTGAGTCAATGACCACCCTGGTGCATTTTGCATACAGCAGAGAGCATTAGATTTAAACACTTGCTTGAATACCTTGGCAAAACAAAAAACACTATTTTATGACTGGGCAGGTCAAAGTGCTTACCAAACCAGATTAATTTGGCGTATTAAATTCTGTAAGTTTCTGTTATAACCTGTGGAGGCTGGAAAGAATTTTTTCATTTCATAACTCATTCTGTAGTTCTTGGCAGGGCTCTTGAGTATGATGGAGAGTTACCTTCATCCCCTCTGGTGAAAGAGTAATAAAATGTGTTTTGTGCAAGAGCCCAAAATGAGATTAAAGCCCGAGTCTGTGTAATGTTCATAAAAGCTAGGTTTTCAAACAAAACACTCAGCTTAACCCCCACCCCACCCCCAAAAAACTCACTTAAAATAAAGAAGTCTGGGGAGAAGTGGGGGGACTTGGTGTTTCAGTTCTTAAAAGGCGTCTTGTACTGTACTTTCTTCACCTAAGTAGCCTTTGAGCCCCTTTCACTTTCTCTTAAGAGCATATCCACCCTACAGACTCAAGCTGCAATAACAGTCATATCAGTTGTTACCTTGGTTGGCAACGCTTAGCAGTCGAACGTTTTGGCTGCCGAACGCTGCAAACCCGGAAGTGAGTGTTCCGGTTTGTGAACGTTGTTTCGGAAGCCGAACGTCTGGCGGGGCTTCCGATTGGCTGCAGGAAGCTCCTGTGCCCAATCCGAAGCCGCGCCTTGGAAGTCGAAGGGACTTCCGGAACAGCTTCCAAGGTAAGACTGTACTTTACCATCCTGGGAAGTGTAGTTTTGAGGGGAAGGGAATACGAGGGAACTAACAGAATCCTCTCCAAGCTACAATTCCTTGGGTTCCTTCTTTAGGCCACAACTCTTCCAAGCAGCTCAAGTTGGCAGGTGTTAGAAACTGAGGACAGGAAGCCACCGGGGGCCACATGTGACTACAGTGGTACCCCGTGTTATGTACGCAATCCGTTCTGGGTCGCACCACATAACCTGGGCATACGTAACGCGAACGAACAAAAAAGAAGAAACCCGAATTCGCAGGGTTTGCGCTTCTGCGCATGCCAAAGTGCACAGAACGCTCCGTGGAGGATTTCGGGTCGCGGAGGTCCGTAACTCGACGTACGCAATACGGAGCGTACGCAACACGAGGTATGACTGTACTAGGACAGTAATGGAAAACCTGTCAGTAGCTCTAATAGGAAGCCAGCAGTTCTACTATAAGCAAAGGAATAACTGCAGCTTCATAGCAGCTGTTTCAAAGCTTTAGGAAAAGCTGAAACACAGTTCAGATGTAACAGCACCTGTAAAGCAGGGGGAAGCGGGAAGGAAGGAGAGAAAATAAAGAAAAAGCACTTATCTGTTAAACGAGGCTTTGAAAAATCGAAAGAAATTACGCGCAGATTAACAACCAGGTCAGAAAGGAACCAGCAAGCAATTAACCCATCTCAAGGCAGTAATCTACCAAGAAACAAAATTGCAGGCCTAGGTTAAATAAGTATATACTCTTGGTGTATAAATATGCCTGCCCAATTAAATTTCCTTTAATTAGATGTTAGGAAAAACCCCGTTAGTACAACCCCCCAAGACCGAGACTTTCTATGACAAAGCCTAAGTTCACAGCTATTAAAATTACTCCAAGATGACAAGCTCCTGGGTTCCTTATTGAACTGGAGGAGAGTTGGTTTTCATGTAAATAATCCTTCTACTCAGCTATTCCCGGGGATCATTTTATTGCACAATATATAGGCAACTGTTTCTTATTTAACAGCTTCATGGTCGCAAGGAGGAGCCATTTTCCAGGCAATAAATCACAATAGTTTGTAGGTGACCAGTGTCATTTTGTGTGCACAGACACCTGCTAGCAGGCCTCAGGGCTGTATAGCTTATAGCTCCATGAGCATCAGCCAGCATCTTTGGGCTGGTGGCTATAATATTGTAACTGGAGGATGAGAAATTTATTTCTTGTCCAATGCTACTAAACATCGCATCTTCAAGAGGCTAACGGCTCTGCTGACACCACAACTAAAAAATAACCGGCCGAGGAACCAGACATGAGCAAAGCTAGTGCTTCCAGACACATGGTGGTGGTGCTAACATACTACAGCATCATCAAACTTCCATCTCACAAGGACTATTAATACACTAAAGGAATACTGTGCAATGGGGAAAGATGTGGTTTCTGAAGGCTACTCCTTGCAGCCATGAAAAATCTCTTCCCTTTCCTTGCTTGGGACGGTTGGGTCCTGCATGCATTGTTGCCCAACACATGAACCGTGAACTGTAGCATGAACCATGAGCCTATGTCACTTGGTTCATGCTACAGAAGTATAAGAAGGGCTGCTCTGTTCTCTGAGAGACACAAGAAGCTGAGAGAGGTTTTGGCAGAGAAAAGCAAATTTCTTTCACCCTGAGAAGGTTGAGGAAACTGGATGTTATCCCCATTTCCCTGAGAGTCCCAGAATTCCCTCTGGTCTGGAGGCTGTAGGGGTGAAGACAAGAGAGTGGCAGCAATTAGGGCAATGTTTTCCAAACTTGGGTCTCTAGACTACAACTCCCATCATCCCAGTATACCTGAAGGAGCGTCTCCACTCCCATTGTTCAGACTGGACACTGAGGTTCAGCTCCGAGGCCTTCTGGTGGTTCCCTCACTGCAAGAAGTGAGTTTGCAGGGAACCAGGCAGAGCGCCTTCTTGGTAGGTGCCGCCCTGTGAACACCCTCCCATCCGATGTCAAGGAAATAAACAACCACTGACTTTTAGAAACATCTGAAGGGAAGTTTTTAATGTTTGATGTCTTATCATGTTTTTATATATTAGCTGCCCAGAGTGGCTGGGGAAACCCAGCCAGATGGGCGGGGTACAAATAATATATTATTATTATTATTATTATTATTATTATTATTATTATTTTCCTAGCTAGCAAGACCAGCTGTCAGGATGATGGGATTCCTTGTCTGAAACAGCCAGAGACACAAGTTTGGGAAACACTGGTTCAGGGTGTGAATGGCAGACTTTGCAAGGCCGCTCGTGCAAGAAGAAGGGAGGAGAGGAGGAGTTTGGATTTGATATCCCGCTTATCAGTACCCTAACAATCTCCTTTCCCTTCTTCCCCCACAACAAACACTCTGTGAGGTGAGTGAGGCTGAGACTTCAGAGAAGTGTGACTAGCCCAAGGTCACCCAGCAGCTGCATGTGGAGGAGCGGGGAAGTGAACCCGGTTCACCAGATTATGAGTCCACCACTCTTAACCACAACACCACGCTGGAAGGATATAAGCATGCTCTCCTAGCCCCAGCTTCTGTTACACTTGGAGGTATTTAGAAAAACAACTTTGGGTAGGAGTCAGCCACTGGTGGCTCTCAAACTAATTCAGCCCAAGGGATTCTGCGTGGCTCCACAGTTGCCAGCAAATTGGAACACACAATTGTTGAGAAAGCGGCTTCTATGGTAACAGGATTTTCACAGATGGGATTGAACAACTGCCCTAGTATTCTTCAGTTATTCTCACAGTGGCTTTCCTGGAAAGCTAGTTGCCAACCACGGCTTTACAGTGCCTACAAAAACATTAATATTGGGATGCAACTGAAGCCATTTCTGATTGCGCACGCATACCTCTTGACTTGCATAACCAGTGATTTATAATACCTAGAACAAAATCTTTTGAGATGACTATCCTTATTAGTTAACTAATTGTAAAAAAAAAATCCTCCAGGTGCCGTTAAGCACTCTGCTTAGTGTCAATGTCAAAACTTTTTTGTAAATATCAAGGTAACTTACTAAACTCTTCCTAAGAAACCCTACACTCTTTCCCTCCTTAATTCCGAACTGCAAAACAAAGCAAAGATTAAGATTTTGTTTGAATTGGTGTTAAATTGCAGCCAAGGATCCAAAGAAACCCTTTCAGCGCTGAATTACGACTCAGATGAAAATATAGTATTAACAACCCAAGTACTTCAACCCAATAATTCAGGCTCCCTAAACAAGCATTTAAATGAAACTCATTCATTTCCAAACTAATAATTTGTACTTTTAATAATAAATAAATTAAAACCCATTAATTTTAGTACATTTTGAGATTTACTGTAGTCATAAAATAAATTCTCTTATAAGCAGAGCTAGACTTAACCCCCCCCCCCCACCCATCTCAGCAGCACAAACCTCTGGATCAAACACTCACATGATTGATAATGAGATCAGTTGATACAACTGATCAACACTTTTAGCACCATTTCTATTTTGTCCCCCCCCCCAATAATATTTCACGTGGCTTATTTCACAAGGACCCCCTCCTAATATTCACCAAGCAGATGACCAATTCAGACAGACCATTTCAACTCAGCGCTGTGGCGCCACGGAAACCGTTACGAAAGAACTCGGCGATGCCGCAATTTCTGTATGCCTAACGCCTCTGAGTCAACACCATCAGGCGTTCTTACTTTCTTATTTGCGAGAAGAATCCCAGGTATCAAGCTTAAGAAAAGCCGCTTCCCGTGAACTGGGAGACTCGCTGCCCTTTAGTGTACAGCACAGAAACAACCCCCAAAGTAAAGATGAATTATTAGTGCTGCAAATATTTTCGGGAGCCGGAAGGGGCAGTGGGGTGTATACAGTAAGTAGTCAGACCGTGAGAACCACAAGCTTTTTCCAGACCGATTTTTTTAAAAAGGAATGTATAGCTTGCTTCTAATTTATCATTTATTAGTAGCTCACACAGAACCCAAACCACAGCTTTTAACATCCCTGGAACACGGACCAGTAAGCAATGAGGTGGCAGCAGCAATGTCACCTTGAGCCTAATGACCCAAAGGCATACTATCGCCTACAAAAGCTGCTTTTATTTTAACAGCTACGGGGGGGGGTTGTTAAAAGAGCCCTGGCCTAGCTGAACTACGAGCTACAAGCAGTACAGCTATAGACAGATACTCTGGTGCGGTGGCTGCATGGGCAAAAACCGGCTTAACTCGACACTAATGTTGCTGCGTGAGGTTATAAACCCGAGACCCAGGTCACATTCACACACCCCCACCCCCCCACCCCACATTTAAAGTACTCATTTACCACTCTTAACTGCCACAGCTCCCCCCCCCCAAAAAAAAGAATCCTGGGAACTGTAGTTTGTTAAGGGTGCTGAGAGTTGGAGATTTGTGAGGGAACTCCTAACAACTCAGCACCCTTAACACACAATTGTTCCCATTTTTTTTTCCGGGGGTGGGGGGAGCTGTTTAAAGTGGTATATAACAGAGCTGTAACTGTATGGCCTTGATGCGGCTCCACAGAACATCCTTTAACACAACCACCTGGAATACAACCAGAATAAATAACTTTAGTGTTCGCAAACAGCAGCAGCAGCAGCAAGACTAAATAAGCACAGCGCCTGGTTTTGAAGCAAAATGCAGGCAGAGAATAGGAAACATCGGTTTTTGTTTACCTGACTAATACCACCTACACTGATGGATGTTAGTCAAGTTGACCAGACGTTAAGCTAATCATTACACATAAAGCTCTTTTAAAAACTGTGTAACATTCCTAAGTACTTCACCACTTGAAAGTTCTCCCCCCACCCCCCCAAAGCCTTAGAAGGTCATTTGACTCACCCACTTCCCACACTTCCACCCATCGCTGAGAAAACTTTCCAGATTAGCTCATATGCCTATAGGGATGAAAAGCAACTCTCCTGGCTACTTGGGCCCAGAATGCATCACTCTGAGGAAGGAATCCATTGGCCCTTTATCTCAGCGTTAGAAACTGAGATATGAAAGCGAGGAGCTAAACGGCACCTTAAACCGAGGTTATGGGCGCAACAGCGGAATGTCTAGGCACACTTTTTTCATAACAAGAACGCATAGCTGAAAAATGAATGAACTGCAGCCAAAATATTATGTTCATTTCCCACAGGGTCTAGTCCTTCCCTGCCCACCCTCCTAATATTCTTCTCCAGTCTTTGGAGAGTAGCTGGAAGTGGGGAGGCAGAAAAAGGTCCTCCTTTCCTTCCACTCTGCTGTTTAAACTGGAAATCTTTGGCGCAGTGCTGCACCCAAACCTCAGAAACGGCTTGCGCTGATGACATTCCCTAGATGAGCCTAGAACATGGGTAGGCAAACTAAGGTCCGGGGGCCAGATCCGGCCCAATCGCCTTCTAAATCCGGCCCACGGACGGTCCGGGAATCAGCGTGTTTTTACATGAGTAGAATGTGTCCTTTTATTTCAAATGCATCTCTGGGTTATTTGTGGGGCATAGGAATTCGTTCATCCCCCCACCCCCACCCCAAATACAGACCGGCACCCACAAGGTCTGAGGGACAGTAGACCAGCCCCTGCTCAAAAAGTTTGCTGACCCCTGGCCTAGAACAATGGAGTTTCGAACGCTGGCTGTGGCAGCACAAAAGCAGCAGGTTTGAAGAAGAGGAGGAAAGAATGTGGGCTGGCTGGGGAAACCTGTGGCCTTCCAGTTGTTGGGACAGCTGCCATCAGCTCCAGCCAACGCAGTGGATGGGAGTTCAAGTTCAGCAACATCCAGAGGCCACAAATTTTCTGACTCTGTTTATACATATTTGATACTCTTTTTGCAACTTGATTGCATCAGATTCAACAAACTCACTGGAATATGTTTGAATGTTGAGTATGTAAGTGTATTGTCTAGGGACAATGGATAAAACAAACCTGATTAGCTGTACTGCTGGATAAGTGTTTAATTTTATTTGTTTAAATTGTTATTTGTTTAAAAGCAAAAAAAATGTTTTTAAAAAAAACAACACAACTGCAAAATAAAATACATTTTTAAAATGACAGTCTGTAACATTAAAAGTCTTGTATTATTGTAAATACAAAGTCTTGTATTTTTTGAGACTTCAGAAATAAAAAAAATCCAGTGTTTTCTTCCATCTTAGATTTGTAAAACAGACATTATAAATGTGCTTCTGTTCCATCTTGTTAAAAGATATCTATCTTCCGCCTTTCGGGATCGGCGTCCTCATAAGGCAGCATGCAACCCCATCACAAAACCTCGTCGAAATAATTGAATCAAAATTAAACACCCTTGAAAATAAGCAATAAAAAAACCATTGGACATAGCAACGGATAAGAATGAATAAACCGTAGATAGATGATAGATATAAAAAATATAGTATTCAGGGTCCTTTTAAAAGTCACAGTGAGAGAGCCACACATACTTCAAGTCAGATCACTTCCCACAGACATGGTCACCACTGAAAAAGCCAAGTCCTTGGTTACTGTCACAGCCTAGCCTCTCTTACTGATAGCTAGAGCAAGGCTCCCAGGTTTACTGTAAAACTCAGGCAGGCTCATACAAATGCAGGTGGTACGTTAGGTAGGATGGTCCCTTTTGAGGTCTTTAAAGTACAAAGCCGCATTTTAGATTGGTACAGAATGGTGTGATATGACTGCTTGGCTCCAAGAGCATCCTTGCTGCTGCATTTCATATCTCATCCGCACGGAGCTCTCATTGCTGAGCCCTAAAGGATGTGCATATCTAATGAATTATGAAATGGTCTAATTCGGCAATAGCTAATGGCCAGTTAGAGCCTACTAAGAAGCCAATGCAGATAGTAACACATTAAGGATTTATCAGCTCGCCAAGATGGTATTCAAGATAGGATAGCCTCTCCTGCATTTTTTATCCGGTCACTCCTGTTCCATGTTCATCGTAGACGTTGGCAACAGTAGAGGGCAAAATGTCCCTGCGAGGATGACTGTAGAGTTTAAATACGAACAGCACCAAAATAATCCAGCTGGTGCAGGTATTAGCTTTCAGAACTATATTCAGTACCTTAGCAGCTCTTGAAATTTCTACTACACTAGACAAACCTGTGTATAGTATTTCTGGAATTAAAGGAAACCATGCCAAGTTTTATAACAAGTTATCTATAACAAACAATGGGTACATCACCTCCCTGCTGGAAGATATGACAGCAGGTTACTATAGTTTTAAGGGAGCGTTGAGGAAAGGAAGATGCTCTGTTCTCCACCTATCAAAGTTGACATGAATGAGATCACTCGTCCTATAGTCTTGAGTCTCTGCTCACCAGGTAGACTTGCTCCCCTGCCCTGAATGTTTACCTGCACCAGGGAAGAGTAACTATAGAATAGGCATGTCAATTGAACCCATTATTTTGGGCTCTCCTATCATCCAAGTTGCAAAATATCAAAAGGGTATTTTACAAATCTTGTCAAATCTATGCCACACTCACACATAAACCCTCAACACATCTAAGATCTCTTTCAAGCTGAGTTACAAACCCTCGCTATTGTTTAGGGTTGAAATCCCCAAAGGGATAGTTATAATAAAGAGTGGGGAACCTGTGGCCTTCTAAATGTTGCTGGAATACAAGTCCCATCATCCTTGAACTTGGGCATGGCCGCTATGGGTCATGGGAGTTCGAGTCCAACCACATCTGAAAGGTCACAGGTTTCCGCGATTGTTATAAAATGATTTATACTGTACCTTTTTCAAGATTTACTGGTATGCCTCTGCACTTTAAGAAGACATGAATGTATGAATGAATGAATGAATTTCAGAGGTTACTATAAAGATGTTCTAATACTAGAAGGACAGATCCTGAAGTTGAGGCTCCAGTACTTTGGCCACCTCATGAGAAGAGAAGACTCCTAGGAAAAGACCTGATGTTGGGAAAGATGGAGGGCACAAGGAGAAGGGGACGAACGAGGATGAGATGGTTGGATCAGTGTTCTCGAAGCTACTAACATGAGTTTGGCCAAACTGGAGAGGCAGGAAGGATAGGCGTGCCTGGCGTGCTCTGGTCCATGGGGTCACGAAGAGTCGGACACGATCTGAACGACTGAACAACAACAATACAGTCTTTCCCCCTGGTGCCCTGGTGTTCTGAAAGACAACTGGTCTCCGCGATCAAGGATGACGCAGTACAGCAAAACATCTGGAAGACACTAAGTTCGTGAAGATACCTTACGTAATCCAATGTTCACATTCTCACAACACATAACCTTTGCAGCTTTCCCGTGCTGTTGAAAAGAATAATCTTAGCAGTTGCCCCACAAACACTCGCTGTATTTTCACCACCCATCACAACTTTATAAAATATCGCTCTTTCAAAAACAGACCTGCTACTTGTTTGTTTGTTTTTTAAAAAGTCCACTTCTTTGAACTACCATTGTAACGGAGTTTGAATTAGCAGGGTTAACAGGAATTCTTAATGCTTCATTCTTAGTTAAAAGGATAAAGACAGCATAGAACAAGAAGGACCAGGCCTAATCTTATTCTAGAATGACTTCCATTCCCTCCAATGTCTGCATGGCTTAAAACAAATGCCTTTGGAAGGTTCCACAATGACCCCACCAGATTTCTATCGCCACTGTCATTATGTCTCATTAATATACTAAAGGCAGTTTCTCTACCAGGCACGATCAAAAACAGCCAATTAAAGCCCATTCTAGTCTCCAAATGTTATGGTCAATGTGGAGCTCTCGTTTCATAATCAAACCCACAATCAGCTCAGAAAGGGCATGTTTACGTCTCCTGGAAATATTTCCACCCCCCGGAACATGTTCATGCAAGTCTTAAAACCACCACGTATGCTACCAGAGCAACAGCTGCTGCTGAACTAATTCTGTGCTTCTGTGTGTATATTTTAAAGGAGATTTGCCCTTATTGGTGGAGAAGATGAGAACAACAAATATAACTGTTTAAAAAGAAGAAATGTAATAGCTCCAGCCTTATTGAGAATTAAGCTTCCCACGTAAGGATATAGCAAGTAGATTAGACTACAAGGGATCTCAGCAAAGTTTCTGTAATTTCAGGTCGAGGTTGTGGTGGCAACAACGGGAGTGCCAGGTTCGTTAAACACAGCTCTGACCTCGCTGACACCTCTTGCCTTACCATGCCATGCTGAAACATGGACTCGCTTTGACAGAGCCAGAGCTTTACCCACAAACCCACCGCCACCACAGCCAAACAAACTCTGGCCACAGTGGGCTTCACCGAACCGAGGCAGGTAAGCAATTGCCATTGTTTTTAATGGCTTCCGTTAATGATAACCGCTATTTACTTTTTTTTGCATTTCCTCCTCACCTCTCTCCATACTGACGTACATAACGCTGGCCCCCGTCTCGAGCATTGGACAGGAGCACCTCCCCTTGGACACCTTGAGCAGGGTACCCCGCTTTCTTTGAGGTGGAAGGGGTTCCTAAGCCCCACCTCCTCTGCCTTGACTAAGGATCCAACCCAATGCCTTAGCTGCCAACCAGTTGTGACAATTGCTACGAGGTAGACGAAACCCCCGGGCAGGCCCAATTTGACTGGAGGGGAAATTCCTGCCTGGCCCCAAATACCGTGACCAAGTATCTCCATGGCAAGGTCTAAGCACGACCTGCTAGCTCACCTTTGGGCATGGTAGACTACACTGTAAAAGCAGTGGTGGCCAAACTCGGCCCTCAAGATGTTTTGGGACTACAACTCCCATCATCCCCAGCTAACAGAACCAGTGGTCAGGAATGATGGGGAATTGTAGTCCCAAAAAATCTGGAGGGCCGAGTTTGGCCAACCACTGCTGTAATGGGTGGGAGATCCAATGTGACGGGAGCTGTAAGGGTCCAGGCACAGCGCAGTTAAATGCCCACAGTGAAAACGCAAGGCCATGCCCACTGCCCCCCCCTCCCAGGACTGGCTGGTGCCAAGGTTGGCCACAGTAACTCCCGTGGCTGAAGAAGGAAGTGGCATCCTCTGCA
Organism: Lacerta agilis; assembly: GCF_009819535.1. Taxonomy (NCBI): domain Eukaryota; kingdom Metazoa; phylum Chordata; class Lepidosauria; order Squamata; family Lacertidae; genus Lacerta; species Lacerta agilis. The sequence goes on from NC_046317.1 coordinate 24,511,990, forward strand.
GGCCACATCAGGCGCAAAAGGCTCCCCTGGCTTGGCGGAAGAGCCACACAAACTCCTCCCCTGAGAACGGTGAGCAGAACTTCCTATCATGGAATCTTTTTCACAAGCTTCAGGCGCAACCCCTGATTTCATGGGAGATAAAACTGTATAACTTGTTTTAGGCCCACTGTAATTACAGAGAACAAGAACAGCAATGCCTGTTATTTAAGATGCCCAACAACCTTTGACTGTAATTGTTATTTTTCAACAGTTATTTACATCGTAAAACAGCAAGTATTGAAACTGTAATTTTCCACACCTGGTCTGTAGCCCAGAACATCATGGTGTGTGTGTGGTGTGTGTGTGTGTGTGTGTGTGTGTGTGTTTGAAGGCTCAATAAACAATGGCATAATTACACTGGAGACTTTAATTGCAAACATTAAGAAAGGGGAAATTTAAAACTTTAGGGAAACTGTCATAGCAATCTGCTTTCTCGCACCTCTTAAGATATGAAAGACTACATCATCTAGAGTTTTCGCCAGAAGCTCGGCTCTGCCCTTGCCGGTCCTGTAAGGAGCATATAAAAAAGTCCATACGCTCAAAGACTCTGTGCCTGTTCATTGGGGGAAATAGGAAGCCCAGAGCACTTACTTTTTTCAGATGTCCCTTCTACGAAGAGGCACGTAGTGAGACCATTGATCCCTTGCTGGTGAGGCTTGTTGACCTCCCGGAAAAGCAACCTGCTCCTGTTAGGCAAGATCAGAAGAAGACCCGGTTGGTCGCCAGATTCTGTGTTCAGATCTGCAGACACAGACCATTCCCAGATCCAATCTAGTTTGTTAAGAAAATCCCCAAACCAGGATCAGTTCTAGCTCCATCTTAAAGTTTTTAGGTCGCTTTATGCTCGTCACATTTATAAATTTTAATTTTGTACAATGTATTACATGTTTGTGTTTTTTTTATGCTGGTCTCCGACCATAATAAATTATCTACTCTACTCCACTCCATCTAGAGTTCAAAGAAACTTGACTTTTCAGAGGCATATTGTATATTTCCTGATGTGGGTCTTCCTCATTTCTTTTTACCATACCATTCATTGATTTCCCTCCTCTCCCCCCCCCCCCGGCTTTTATTGATTCATGACCTTGGTGGGCTTTGTTGCAAGTTATGTGTTGTTTCTTCTGTTTGCTGCTCTTTTGTTTCTTTAGTTCATTCGTGCAACAAGCGCTGGTTTAATTATTTAATGCTGCTAACCGCTTCAATTTGGGGGGAAGATAATGCTGGATAACATTTTCAAAATAAAATGTGAATATTTTTAAACTAAAGAGGAAGTAGACAACAGCGAACAAGGTAAAGTGGGTGTGTTGTTGTTTTTGAATGGAAGAAACTAAAACAGATTCAAGAGGAAGCTCAGCAAAAAATTAAAAATGTTACAAAAAGAGAAATAAGCACTGCAGGGATCAGCATTGGTAGTGGTTTTTGTTTGGTGTTTTTTTTTTAAATAAGTATGGAGAATTAAACTACTGTAGTACAAGTAGTTTTGTATGAGGACAAATAACAGGAAGGTCACCAGAATAAGGCAACAGAGAAGTTTCAGAAAGAAGAGGCACAGAAACAAATAACGAGCAGAGTAGCAGAAATAAAGCGGAATGTACAGCATATTATAACTCATGGGGGGGGGGAGGACTGAGTTAAAACTTCATGTATTAGCAGGAAAGAAGCAGTACAATGATGGAACTAAGAACTGCCTAAAAAGAGGCAGAGTTTGAGAAGAAACATGGGGATGGCAAACCACAGCAACAAGAGTATTAGCGGATAATACCCTTCTAGTTCTGTGTGACAGAGGAATGGGGAGCTTGTCGGAGCAGGAGGGGAGGACACCGGTGACTCTTCACCAGCCTCACTCATCTCTGCCTTTTCCTCCCTTGTCCCTCTCACAGGCTCTGGCTTCTGCCTCCGATCTAGACTTCTCTCTACCATGACTCTTCCTGCTCACTAAATCCTGTTACCTCTTCAGCTTCCGTCACATCCTCTTCCCAGTCTTCTCCCCGTGGTCACTCATTGTTGTCCCTGCTTCCCTTGGTGGTCCCTCCCCACACCATTCCTCTGCATCCAACCAGTCCATGACCCCCCCCCCCCAATTGGCTGCTGCCAGTCAGTGTAGACAATACTACGCTAGACGGACCAATGGTCTGATTCAGTATATGGCAGCTTCCTGTACAGTGGAACCTCGTGTTACATATCGTCCTCCTTGCAAACGCTTCGGGTAGATGAAGGAGTTGGAAAGATTGGACCCTGGGGGGGGGGGAGATCTGGGGGGTTTGGGAAGGGAAGGGGGAAAGGGGAAGATGGTTAGGAAAGGCATGGGTGTGAAAGATTTGTAAAGGGGATATAAATTGGATGACCACGGAACTCCGAACCCAGAAGGGAAAATCGGTGTATGAGAATGGCAAGAAATATTTAATTAATTGATAGGATGTGATTAATTAATATCTGAAATTGAATCAGAAGTGATTAAGGCTACAGTGATCAAAAGTTAAGTAAGAAAGGATATAAGTTGGAGTTGTATAATGTTTATTTGTTAGGCATAAGATTTTAATTATATGATGATTGTGATTTTGTGAGATTAAGAATAGTTGTGAGAAAGAAGATTTTATAATGTTACAAAGTTACTAAATAAGATTAAAAATGAACGCAGAAGAGAGGACGTGAGGAAGTCCTAGGAATAATTATTATAAAGAGGATAAGGATTGATAAGTGTGAGTGAGTTTTTCCTTTTTTGTATGTTTTGCAGTTTTTTTGTAGTTTTGTATTTTGTATGTTTTTATGGTTAAAAATCCAATAAATTCTTATTAAAAAAGAAAGAAAAAAGAAAGCAAACGCTTCAGGTAATTAGCTCCGCTAACCCGGAAGTAGATACTCCCAGTTGCGAACTTTGCCCCGGGATGTGAATGGAAGTTGCGCGGCGGCAGTGGTAGGCGCCATTAGCGAAAGCGTGCCTCATGTTAAGAACGGTTTTCGGCTTAAGAACAGACCTCCGGAACGAATTAAGTTCATAACCGGAGGGTACCACTCTATTTCCCTTCCTCACTCCCACCCCAAGCAATCCAAGCAGGCCACTCCAAAGTGCCATTTGTTTTAATGGAATGGATTTTAGCATCTGCTTACCTCTCCCACGGCCATCGTTAAGGATTAAATGTGCTTGCAAAATAGAGGAAGTAATGCATAGGTCTCTATTCTGCTTTTAGGAATGTTGGGCCACATCTTAAAAGATGTTTATCTCAAGTGCATTATTCAAAGAGCAGTCATGCTGTATTCTGCAGTGAATTCGGCGGGGAAGTTACATTGTGATCTTATCTCAAGTTTGGGAAAATAGCTGTGTGACTTGTTTGCTGCTAATTTTTCTTCCTTCTGGTTATATTCATCCCAGTGAGCGTTTCCTGTTCCAATATTTATTTTAAAATCTGAACCATCTCTTATTATTCATTATTTGGAATATATCCTTTGCCTCTGCAGCAGTTATCAGTTCTGCTGAAATGCTTGTTCTTGTCATTTTGGCACCTGTTTCTGAATTTTAAAAAATGTGTCGTCATCGTCCAAAAAAACCCCCCCACATAGAATCTATTTAGTTATAAAAACAGATTACAGTGGTGCCTCGCAAGACGAAATTAATTCGTTCCGCAAGACTCTTCGTCTTGTGGAAATTTCGTCTTGCGAGGCACCTTTTCCCATAGGAACGCATTAAAATTTAATTAATGCGTTCCTATGGGAAAAAAAGTCCGGGGGCCCCTCCCGACCGGCACCGGAGCCAAGCCAAGCCGCGTTTTAAGACTGCAGTGAGCGAACAGCAGCGCTGCTGTTCGCTCGCTTCAGTCTTAAAACACGGCGCCGCGGCTCCGGGAGGGAGGGAGGGGGCCGTGGGATGATGCCCGACATCGGGCATGATCCCACGGCCCCCTCCCGACCGGCACCGGAGCTCCGCGGTGCTGTGTTTTAAGACTGCAGCGATCGCTGCAGTCTTAAAACGCAGCTCCGCGGCTCCGGGAGGGAGGGAGGGGGCCGTGGGATGATGCCCGACATCGGGCATGATGCCACGGCCCCCTCCCGACCGGCACCGGAGCTCCGCACCGCCGAGTTTTAAGACTGCAGCGATCGTTGCAGTCTTAAAACGCAGCGGCGGGGCTCCGGGAAGGAGGGAGAGGGCCGTGGGATGATGCCCGACATCGGGCATGATGCCACGGCCCCCTCCCGACCGGCACCGGAGCTCCGCGCCGCCGAGTTTTAAGACTGCAACGATCGTTGCAGTCTTAAAACGCAGCGCCGGGGCTCCGGGAAGGAGGGAGAGGGCCGTGGGATGATGCCCGACATTGGGCACGATCCCACGGCCCCCTCCCAACCGGCACCGGAGCTCCGCGCCGCCGAGTTTTAAGACTGCAGCGATCGTTGCAGTCTTAAAACGCAGCGGTGGGGCTCCGGGAAGGAGGGAGAGGGCCGTGGGATGATGCCCGACATCGGGCATGATGCCACGGCCCCCTCCCGACCGGCACCGGAGCTCCGCGCCGCCGAGTTTTAAGACTGCAGCGATCGTTGCAGTCTTAAAACGCAGCGGCGGGGCTCCGGGAAGGAGGGAGAGGGCCGTGGGATGATGCCCGACATCGGGCATGATTCCACGGCCCCCTCCCGACCGGCACCGGAGCTCCGCGCCGCCGAGTTTTAAGACTGCAGCGATCGTTGCAGTCTTAAAACGCAGCGGCGGGGCTCCGGGAAGGAGGGAGAGGGCCGTGGGATGATGCCCGACATCGGGCATGATGCCACGGCCCCCTCCCGACCGGCACCGGAGCTCCGCGCCGCCGAGTTTTAAGACTGCAACGATCGTTGCAGTCTTAAAACGCAGCGGCGGGGCTCCGGGAAGGAGGGAGAGGGCCGTGGGATGATGCCCGACATTGGGCACGATCCACGGCCCCCTCCCGACCGGCACCGGAGCTCCGCGCCGCCGAGTTTTAAGACTGCAACGATCGTTGCAGTCTTAAAACGCAGCGGCGGGGCTCCGGGAAGGAGGGAGAGGGCCGTGGGATCATGCCCGACATCGGGCACGATCCCACGGCCCCCTCCCGACCGGCAGCGGAGCTTACCTTTTCGCTGCGGTCGGGAGGGATGTTGTCCGCGTCTGCCATTTTGGATCGACTGCGCATGCACAGTCGATCCAAAATGGCGGACGCGGACATCACCCCTCCCGACCAGAGCGAAAAGGTAAGCCAGCTTACAGTGGTACCTCGCCAGACGAATTCGTCTTGCGAAAAACAGGCATAGACGAATTCGTCTTGCGAGTCAACTAAAAACTCGCAAAACCCTTTCGTTTTACGAGTTTTTCGTCTAGCGAGGCATTCGTCTTGCGGGGGTACCACTGTATTAGGATCTTGCAGATTTAACTTAAATATATCACCATGTTTCAAGTGCTTTTGACTTACACAGTGTGAATATATCGCAAGAAAAACAAGGAATGAATCAAAGTTTCCAAGTTAGAAGGCAGATTTATATTATTTTCCCAACTTGCGTACTTTCTAATCAGCAAGGCTGCCTTGGCTCTGGATGCTTCAGGAGGTTGTATCTGCCAAACAGTTTGTTTTGCTGGCCTCGGAAAAACAGATTCATGAATTATATAAAACCCATTATGTTTTAGCAAAAATTCCTATCCCTATCGCTATGGTCATTAAATTTATCTGGCTCTCACTACAGCGTGGCTCGAGAAATTTCACTGCCGGTATTAAGAACGTAGCTGCGAAGCACTTTTATTTTAAAAGCAAGGCAACCTTCATTAGAGGCTATTTCCCCATTTCTTTCATACGCTGAAGAGATAGAGAGGTGGAAGAAGGTGTACAGTTATTGTGCAACTTGTAGGCTACTTCTTGCAATTCCCAGAAATGGAATTCCATAAACAGCCTTTTACATTGTATACCACACTATTGAGAGGAGACTCACTGAAATTAATGGACATTGATTTCAATGACGCTACTCCAAATATGTCATAGCTAGATGCAACCGAAGATCTGTGTTAGATAGCTGAGTGGCATTTTTAAACGACTTAGATTTCCCTATATGGGGTGTTAGGGGAAGGGTAGTACCTTTGATGGGGGATAAGTCGTTCTCCTTCAGGGGTAGTTTGTCCACCTTTGGGCCTCACCCTGCACTCAGCTCTCACCAGTGGCTCCTAGAAGCTCTCAGCATGTGGCGGTGGGCACACCTCAGGAAACAGCTTCAACTGGCCGGATAAACCCTCTCAAACCCTCTGTGGGTTAGGAACTTCCCCCCTGCATATGAAGACAAGTTCTGATTCCAACAGTCAAGAAGGTGGTTTCTGCACGCGCTGCAGAAGAAGGTGAGGGGCAGATGGGGCTCATCAACCTGGGAAGACAGCCCATTTAGGAGAAGGAAAGCTCAAATACTAAACATCCACTGCCTTGCGGGATATCTTCAGGAGAAGAAAAGGCTAAGGAGAAAATCCTACACAAATCCAGTGTGGAGACCCAATGATGGTGGGATGGCGCCTTGTATCCCTCCTTCCAGCAAATCAAGCTGGCGCCAAGCAGACTGCTTTGCTTTCTTTTAGACCACATCAGGGAGGCCAAGGGGAGTGGGTCTTTTGTTTAGGCAGCCCAGGACCTCCATCCTCACTGCCCTGGCTTGTGCCCAGGAAGGTCACCTTGGTGCTGCTAACACAGCGGTCTGACTTCACCCCTGGAGGCGCACTCCATTGTCTCTCAAGACAGATGGATGCAATGACAAGATTCCCGTGCAATCAGATTTTCGATAGTATTGCTTACCTTAGCAAGATTAGTCGGAAGGTAAGCAAAGAGCTTATCTGTCAAACTGACAGAGAGGGAAAGAGAAGGAGCAGTACAGAGTATGTCTTCATCAAGCTGGGCAACCCTGACTCTATGATTAGCTCAGCTCAGGTACGGAAAGAGAGTTTTTATGCCACTCAATGTGAAAGCAGGAGCTTGACGCTTGAAATGGAGGACGGAGAAACTGGAACCTAAACTGGAGCTGGTAGAAGGGACCACGCAAGATCAGAAGGTTAGGCCGTCAGCCCTGGCTGGTCCAAGAGTATCATACAGACCGATGTTACACACCACTGCCTTCATCCTCATCTGAAGACGGTTCTGAAGTCTAAATACACAGTCCATGATAGCGCCCACCTCAGACCAGGAGGTTCCTGGCAGTACCATTTTATGGGCACAACATATGTCAGGTATCAGCTACCTGAAGGTGGGGAAACAGTTCTAAAACGGACATGAACACTTTTGGGTTACAATCCTACCCTCAGTTGTGCATCACTCTTAGGATTCCCCCCTCTGCCCCCTCCTAGTGTTTTCGGCATGCTATTTTACAGAGTGGGTAAAATAGTCTGTGTAGAGAAAAATGCAACAAATAAAAGGCAGTCGTCCATATATACAGATTTGTAACTCCTACAATATTAGGCAGATGAAGCCTGTTTTTCTTGGAAGGGTGAAAAAGAAAAAGAAGAGGTTGGATTTGATATCCCGCTTTATCACTACCCGAAGGAGTCTCCAAGCGGCTAACATTCTCCTTTCCCTTCCTCCCCCACAACAAACACTCTGTGAGGTGAGTGGGGCTGAGAGACTTCAGAGAAGTGTGACTAGCCCAAGGTCACCCAGCAGCTGCATGTGGAGGAGCGGGGACGCGAACCTGGTTCACCAGATTACAAGTCTACCACTCTTAACCACTACACCACACTGGCTCCCTGACACTGACAGTGTTTTCTTTCATGTTTAACGGCAGACATCCTACAGTCTAAGGGCCACGTACACAACCTCAAGCAGCACCCCTGTTCATTCTGTCACTCACTGCCTTTCTATCAAAAGATGCCTAAGCCAACTTATAACAGGTTGGTAACAATACCAAGCAAAAAACAACAACCCATCCACCCACCCCACCTCCAACTTGCAAGTACTTTCTCATTAGAACCCTGAAGACCCTTATTCCCCCCTCCCCAAAGGTAATGTTCTAGCTCTCATTGTTATATAATCAGTATTCCCCAAACTTGGGCATCTAACTGTTTTTGGACTACAACTCCCATCATCCTTAGCTAGCATGACCAGTGGTCAGGGATGATGGGAACTGTAGTCCAAAAGCAGCCGGAGACACAAGTTCGAGAAACGCTACTGTAAAGGTTCAAAGCGAACATACCCACCGGAATGAAAACGTCAAGATGTTTACAAAACCAGTTTCTAAATCTATCCCAGTTTAGGTAGCATTTTCTCACTGAAGTGATGTTATAGCATCCACAAGAATATTTACGGGAACAGAGAGGCGGTCTATTATGATGCAGGGAACTTAATAGAAAAAGACATGGCATTTCCTGTCCTACAGCATCTAGACTGTCTCCGTGCCAAACACTCAAGATGCTCTTTCACTTCTCCTTGCCTCTAGCACAAGTTTAACATGTAAACACATCTAATGTGCAGACACAAACTCTTTTTTAAAAAACTTTAAACAGAAATGCAGGAAGTCAGAGTTGCTGAGTTCTGACTCTTTTTCTAGGGTGGGGCATTGTCTGGTTTTTTTTTTAAAGTATGCACACTGTGTTCCAGTCATTTTCAAGAATATCACATGAAGGTCGTGTTTTTCTTTTGTCTACCTACTTACAAAAGAATGTACACAGGCTGACATAAACGCATAATGCTTTCCTAGGGAACAGTTTATTCAGATTAAAATCTAATTCAATCTGGAATTAATTGTTCCAAACCTATACGATATATCTATATGCATATACGATATATCTACATGGACAAGGAGCTCCTTACTGACAGCATGCAACCAGTTCAGCAAGGCATGAGTTATGATTCTTTTAAACAGAAAAGTGGGCTCTGTTTTGTTTCTGAACATGCTACTGACGGTCAATGCCTTTGCATGGCTCCTCCTCCTTCTAACCAGTGAAAACAAGCCCTGGTGAGAAAGAAGTCCCAAGTTTGGTTCTGGCATAATTCAAAAGGTTATTGAAGAGATGGAGGGATAAATGATGCCCTTAAAAGCCCCATTCTAAAAAATCTTGTTTCTTACTTGTGATTTCCCTACGGTTTGGAGCCAATGGGTTATTCCCAACTAAGTTATACTCAACAATAGACCCAGCAAAATTAATCAATTTACTCTGGGTATGACTAACACTGGATATGACTCAATATTTTTATGGTTGCCTGGCTAGGTTTTTTTCCTGATTCCTTAATTTTGGGGGTGGTTTTTTGTTGTTGTTTTTTACCACTGGTTCTGGTTCCATCCCTCCCTCCTCAGGGATTGTTTAACATATAAAAAACAAACATCTTTATACAGATATTTATCTCCAGACCTTCTAGACAGCTTACTACAATTAAAGTCAGTTAACTATACACAGTAATATTCCATTTAAAAAAAACTAAGAGCAGTACAACAAAATAGAAGCAGGCTCAGAAGATAAAGGAAATTATTTGCTAGGTAAAACAAAGGATGCACACACACACTATGGGTATAACATTAGGAACGTGGAGTGAGAGTTAAAAAGAAGGCTAGCACGAGGGGTTGGATACAAGGGGTTGCAGATCCAACTAAGTCACTCAGAGGAGACTCACTGAAATTCATGGACATCTCATTTCAATGGCTCTAGTCCAAGAATGTCTGGGCTAGACGCAACTGAAGATCTGTGTTAGAGAGATGATAGCTGAATGGCATTTTTTAATGACTTAGATTTCCCTGTACATTTCACCATCCAGTGGAACACGGTCAAACAAACCACCTGGACCACATAATTTGGGACTTTTGGGATGATCACTGAAAAGACCCCTTCTGTTGTTCCCCATCAACCAAATGACTCTCCTGATCTGTTCTCTGGCAAATACGCACTTGAGATTCAGCTATGCCCTCCATAACTTTAGAACTGTCAGCACCATGGACAGCAACTCTCACCCCCCCAAAAAAGGAGGGGTTCAAAGAAAGCACAAGGTATTTGAGGATGGCACAGGCCGCTTTCTTGACATGTGGCACATGTCCTACACAGACGTAAGCGTCATGTAGGCGGAAGCATTTGCACCATCGCTATTAAAGTGCACCGCAGGCTATTTGTTTTGAAACGAGTAGTATGTCAATGAACTTACTGGCATGCATGGCAGGTTTGTGCTGTGCCATCCCTGCCGACGGGACTACCCTTCAGCCTGCCATTTAGGTTAGCAGAAATCAGCAGAGGGATGGCACAGCCATTACAGAAACTTGTGGACACAAGGGGAATCTGTGCCCGATATCGGGGAAAGCTCTCCACCTACCCTAAGCACATAGCCCAGTAGCATGTTGTTGGGTTCACCAGGTTCTTCTGGTGCAATCTACTCTACTGACATGAGTGGTTCACTTCCGCTTACAGTGCAAGTACTCTAGGTGTCGATACACAAAAGAGGTGCCTTTTTCCTCCCAACCCACTGGTGCGCTGTAGCAACTCAGCAGGAAAAAAGCAATCCTACTTAGGAATTCATATTACACTGCAGCTCCATCTAAACTAAACTAAAATTAAGAGTTCATGGTTAAAGTACTGTATGCCCCAAATGCCAAGTTCCGTCTTATAGTGTCGAAATTTAGGCAACATTATACATGGCCGGCCTTCAGGAAGCGCAAAGTTCTGTTCAATGATAAAAGGACTCCTTTGTAGCCGACAAGATGATGAATGAACACACACAGTCATGCAAGGCTACATTACCCATGCCTGAACAGCATTTCCTTCTTAGGCATGCATTAAATTAAAAGCCAGACCAACAAGTACCGGTAAATGGTACCCCTCTTTATCCTGCAAAAATACAAAATCGGAAGCATTCAAATGACAAAACAGCTCCATGTTAAGACATTTTGTTCCTTTTGTACATCAGGGAATCCCTAAACTGTGCTACTATCCTAGGTTAAACTGACAGGCTGTTTTGAGCTTCCCTGCATACAAGATGAACCCGTAAACACAAGCAGTTCAACAAAGCATGGCTAACTTTCTCCTTGGCCAGAGGCTGGGAAATCAAAGGACCATATGCCACAAGGCATGCTTGAAGCATGTCAAGAATGTAAACCATCTTCCAAGAAGTCAAAAGCCCACAATTCAAAAGAAGTAAGAGAGTGTGTGGGTGTGATATCAATAACCTCTAGCTTTATTCTACAACCCATGAAAAATAATGTTTACTGGTGGGTGGGACTAAGAGAGGGAACTAGTGCTCAATACACTTAGGCCAGAGACTGTGCCGGTGTTCAATTTTCTATTTAAAAGACATATCAATGTCTTATAACACTAGGAATAGGCTAATGACTCAACCTGGTGTCTTATGTAGGCAAGCAATTTACAGCCAAATTTAGAAGCATTTCATATCGGTAGCAAAAATATAAGCCCCCAGTTTTTATTTTAGCACCTGAGAAAAACAGATCTCCAGGCATTAAAAGGAATACAGTCGGACATTCTTGTAAGTTGGACTTGAATGTGCGTGCTGCAAAATTCAATGTGGTTTTCACCCAAGCAGTAGACTGGGAGGAGGGAGGCTGCCTAGTCGAGCCTCTTCTACAATCTCCTCTCCCCATCCTTGAACAATCCATGAAAGACTTAGCAGCGCTTTGGCAAAGCCAAATATAGAGAACTATTTCGGTAACCTACGACGGAACATTTGACACGCAAACACCCCAGCGCTCTTGCATGCAGCTCAAAGTGGTACAGTCATCTGCTCTTTGTGTAGACAACCCCACAAGAATAAGAAGAATTATGATACTTTTAACATCGCCACCGTATAACAGCCACAGGTACAGTATGCATTGCTATCCAAACCTTCAAAAGTTACTTCCTATCTGCTGCTGGTATAGTTTGAGGGGCAAGCGAAAGTTGGGGACCCGTTCAAAGAACCAACTTTCCTCATCATTCTGTGACAGGAAGAATATGCTATGACCAGGGGTGGCCAACTCCCAAGAGACAGTGATCTACTCACAGAGTTAAAAACTGGCAGTGATCTACCCCCGTTTTTTAGGGGTTCAGGTCAAAGTTGTTTAGCTTTTTTTAGGAAGGAAAGCCCTGTTTTGGGGGGTTCGGGTCTAAGTTTTTGAGCTTTTTTAGGGGAGCCAAAGTTATTGAGTGATCTACCACAGACGTCCGGTGATCTACCAGTAGATCACGATCTACCTGTTGGACATGCCTGTGCTATGTGATACAAAATGTCACAAACATGCCATCTGCTCCCAGAGATTCTGTTAATTCCAAAAACTCAAATTTGAGCCTAAGAGATTTCTAGGGTAAACAGAGCATTCCTTAGGTAACTGGGCAATGTAGCAGTTTTTGCACCCAATTTCTTTCATTTATTATTTAAAAATCATGTCATTATGTGCTGGGACAACAACCTCCAGCAAATCTGGTTCTATTAGCTTGTGTCAGGTATGGAAACTAGCAACAGGTGCCTCAGCAATTATTTTGCTACTGTCACTTTTTACTTTTGAGTAGAGATGTACAGTTTGAAGTTTTCAAGGCAAGCTTTCCAAGTAGCTCCTGGTGGTCTGAATCCACATGACCACTGGGTCTTGTTTCAAATCCTGCTTATAAGGTCTCCACTAGTAACCAGAATCTGAATTTTGGTATCTAGTAGAGAAAGCCTCCGCTATACCCTTTCTCGGGAGTTAACACGTTTTTTAAAGCTACTAACAACACAGAAAGGCTTCTTTTCAAAAGGGTGCCAGGCTGTGTCTTGTGGTAGGATGCAGCATCTGTGTCAAGGGGACGGGCTGCTACAAACACGCATACACATGAACATTGCCATACCTCACACATAAGCCTTCCTCACTGTGGGCTCAAAGGGACACACATCTACGTGGAGAAAAACCCACCAGTTTGCAAAGAGACAATACATGGCTGCCAAGCCCAGGTAAGATTTGTGGACCCCTGAGTATGCTGGCCTTGTAGCAACAGAAACTTCCTTGTAGTGCTTCCCTTTGAAAAATGAACAGATACACACCTTTCTAGGAAACAAAATTAAAATTAAGGGAACCGGGTGGCTTGCCAATCGGAAGGTCGGCGGTTCGAATCCGTGTGACGGGATGAGCTCCCATTGCTCTGTCCCAGCTCCTGCCAACCTAGCAGTTTGAAAGCACACCAATGCAAGTAGATAAATAGGTACCACTGCGACGGGAAGGCAAGCAGTGTTTCCGTGCACTCTGGTTTCTGTCACGGTGTCGCATTGCACCAGAAGTGGTTTAGTCATGCTGGCCACATGACTTGGAAAGCTGTCTACGGACAAACACCAGCTCCCTTGGCCTGAAAGTGAGATGAGCACCACAAACCCATAGCCGACTTTGACTGGAACTGGACCTAACCGTCCAGGGGTCCTTTAACCTTACAAAAATTAAAAAGCCCTGAAACTTTGATTTTCAAGACTTCCATATGAGAATATATACCATTTTCTTTTTAAGTCGTTTTCTTGCCCAGTGCTAACATGGTCTGTGAGCAAAGGCACAGAAGGCAACAATTTTTCAGTAATTGTTTGTATCATACTTAATTAACTATAAAGACCCATGTTTGGCAGCAGCCTACTGCTTGTTCTTAAAACTCTCCAAATGTTTTGAAGTGGGGGAGAAATATTCCACTCAGGTTAGCCCCATAATGGAGACACCTGAGTCAGCGGTATAAGTCCCGTCACAGAGGCAATGTGCTTTATGCAACCGCAGGCAGAGAGGCAGAGAATTATTAATTAATGGGAAAGGTTGTGCTCATACAGCTTGCATGAGATAGATCTAAAGTGGGTTAAAAGCTCTAGCTGTCCAATGTGAAAAGTGACCAGTGAAAAATATGGCTACTTTCATAATTAGCAGCTGGGAATAGAAAAGAAAATAGCCTAGTCATCCCAAACCAGCACACGGGCCTCTGCATGCACAGAAATGAAAGATGAAGATTAAGGTTATCAGGACGTTAGAAATCACAAAGGTACATAACCGCAAGACAAATGTTTGTACAGGAAAAGAAAGCTGAATGAAAGTTCATCCTGCAATAGCTGGCATATCTGATCCCTGTGCTAATCCCGAAACAAATGACCAGTGTTAAGAATATCAGATATATAACCTAATCGCCAAATGGCACCTTAAACCTATGTTATGGTCACTACAATGGAATGTCTAGACGTCTTTTTCCCCATTGAGGTTGTTGTTGTTTTATTTCACTTCTATACCGCTTTATATTTTAAAGAACAAATCTCAAAGCTGTTTACAAGACATTGAAACCTTAAATAAAACAGTCCAGAATAAAACAAATTCAAGCTGCAAGAAAAATATTTCAGATCCTTCTCTAAGTTACATTTTGCTTTTCCCAGTTGCCATCCTGGCATCCAGAGATCTGCACGTGGTCACAATTGGACCTGCGCCAGTTGCAAAACGCGCCTGGCGCCTGGCTAATTTCTAACACTGCAAGTGACTAACCTGTAAAGGACTCACAAAGGACTTTCCGTGTGTACCAGAGATATGCCAGCATTTGCTATGCAGAGGCACATTTCTAAACATGCAATGGACGTGCACCAAGGGGGGGAAAACCCCAAGACTACCTCCCTCTCAACTGAATCCCCCCCTTAGTATTTCAGAATATTCTCCCCCCACCGCTTCACCTTTTTACAAGTTAGCCAAAGCAAATGCCCATCCAAATTGCATAAAACGCGAAGCGACTTCTAGAGGTGGTTTGGATGCAACATGCCAGGCATAATAAACCGCGGCTTATCAAATGATCATTTTGTGTGATTAGCAAACAGATATAAAACCACAGTTCTCCGTTTGGGGCACAGTGGTTGAAAGACCAAAGAGCGGGAGCCAAAGCTCATTTCCAGTTGGATAAACAATAGTTACTGGTAATTGAGCCATAAACACTTTGACTAAAACAACCCTCTGGATGACGATGGATGGTAGTTTTTGCAGAATCTTCCACCTTCCTATAAGTCCCCCAATTGCACGTAAGAGGCGGGTAAATATTTAACTACCAAATAAACTCTAGCATTTCGCAGAAAGGATGCAACTGAAATCAGTGTTGTGGGGTAGAAGCAAAATGTGACAAAGGCGATAGCCGGAAAGGCTGTGCCTAATTCAGCAATAATTTCAGCCAACAGAATCCCGCTTGCAGATTACAAACCTCATTTTGCTTTTTACATCAAAATCTCACCCACAGAGGTCTCTAACAGCAGCTAGTCACTAGGTAAGAAAACTTTCCAAACTGCGGGACGAGATAACCCTGTACAGAAGGTCATCTCACAGGCAACCAGTGTTAGAAACTCAGATATATAAGTTAGGTTGGGGTTGCCCTGTTCAAAAAGTAAATCTACACTTCTGACATGGGTTGCCCAGACATTTAAGCGAGCTCTGCCCGGACACTGTTTCTGATGGCCGAAACCGGGCAGTGTCCAGGAAATGTATAGCAACCCTAGGGGCCAAATGGCTCCTTAAAACCAAGGTTACATCTGCCAAAACAGAATGTTTAGCTGCCATTTTGGGCCAAGATGGCTCTAAAGTCTTTTTTAAAAAAAAGGATGGACTAACTGTGATTGCTTCTCAGTTAAACATCTGGGTGCTTCAGGCGACAAGCTTGAGCTAGGTGAAGAAGAAGAAGAAGAAGAAGAAGAAGAAGAAGAAGAAGAAGAAGAAGAAGAAGAAGAAGAAGAAGAAGAAGAAGAAGAGAAAAGTTTGGATTTGATATCCCGCTTTATCACTACCCGAAGGAGTCTCAAAGCGGCTAACATTCTCCTTTCCCTTCCTCCACCACAACAAACACTCAGTGAGGTGAGTGGGGCTGAGAGACTTCAGAGAAGTGTGACTAGCCCAAGGTCACCCAGCAGCTGCATGTGGAGGAGCGGAGACGCGAACCCGGTTCCCCAGATTACGAGTCTACCGCTCTTAACCACTACACCACACTGGCGTAGAGCTTTGAGGACTTGAAAAGTCACTTTGTCCAGGGACAGTCCACATATATATTGGCCTATTCCAACCTCTTTTTCTTAATGGTGACACAGACCATTCATAGCATATGCTTCACGACAGTGAGCAGGGTAGTGGGGTTGGGGTAAGTGAAGGCAAGCAAGAACAATTAACTATACCGTTGTTTGCCGCTCCTGCTCAGGCTGCACAGAAAAAGCATTTGGGTTCCTGAAATTCATTCTGATTGTGCTAACAAAATAGAACTGATAGAATTCTAAAAGTGGTTTGCATAAAGCCTGACGGCCATGCAAAACTCAACGTGCATCGATTTTTCGCCAGGCGGATACAGGCACAGCTCTGCACCTGCTAATGGCTCGCCGGCAGCTACAACAAGCAGAACAAGCGGCTACACCTCCAGAGGCATGCGTGCCAATCAGCCCCTGCAGGAACGCTTTTCGGTGTGGGGGGGGGGGAGAGAGAAAATTACCTCCCTGCCTTGAAGAAGAGGCACATCCGCAACGCAGCTAAAGACTTAAAAAATTAATGCGCCCCAAAATTTACTCTATATTCAAACCACGGTCTGATGGTGGCCAGAACACGCAGGAAGAGTCATGTGCCGGATCTGGCCCCGCTCTCTCCGCCATCCGAATCTGCCGTCTTTATCGGAACAAAAACCGTGAAGCAAGGGAGATGGTGTAATAAATTATTGGTGTGGCAAAGGCCGCCTTTTGTTTGGTTGCCATGAGTAGCTGATAGGCTCCTGCCCAGTTCAAAATGGCTCAAGAAACAAAAAGGATGAAAATGAGCACAGTGCTGCTGTAGACAACTCAGTCCTCATCCCTATAGGTTTGCAGAACGTAGCAACAGTCAATTTCCTCATACCACCACTATCCCCAAACTTCTCCCCCCAATTTTTTTTGTTTCATTTAAGTCTAAAGTGTGTGTGTGTGTGTGTTCTAAGAAACTTTGATTTATTTTTAAGCAAACTTCTAGTGCTCAAAAATTACTCCTATAAAACCAAAAACGTTATAAAATAGCTAGTGTTTGAAATCAGCCAGGCGCGTTCTGCACCTGGCTTTCGACCACCTGCGACCAAGTGAAGATGCCTGGGTTGCCAGGATGGCGCCTGACATCTCCACCATCTGGAGGTGCATGCCTAGGGATCATTAGATCTGGACTGTTTTCACGCAATAATGCCCCATTCTGTAGAATTCTATCAGTTCTATTTTATATGCACAATAGGAGTGACTTTCTGGAACCAAATTGCTTTCTCCGTACAGCCTGCGCAGGAGCAGTCACCATGAAGAAAAACGGGTCGGAATAGGCCAATATATACGTGGACTGTCCCTGAGAGCCAGTGTGGTGTAGTGGTTAAGAGCGGTAGACTCGTAATCTGGGGAACCGGGTTCGTGTCTCCACTCCTCCACATGCAGCTGCTGGGTGACCTTGGGCTAGTCACACTTCTCTGAAGTCTCTCAGCCCCACTCACCTCACAGAGTGTTTGTTGTGGGGGAGGAAGGGAAAGGAGAATGTTAGCCACTTTGAGCCTCCCTAGGGTAGTGAAAAGCGGGATATCAAATCCAAACTCTTCTTCTTCTGGGTCAAGCGACTTTTCTTCTTTAAGTCCTCAAAGCCCTTAACCTAGATCAAGGTTGCCATCTGAAGTAAGGTAAAGGTAAAGGGACCCCTGACCATCAGGTCCAGTCGTGTCCGACTCTGGGGTTGCGGCGCTCATCTCGCTCTATAGGCCAAGGGAGCCGGCGTTTGTCCGCAGACAGCTTCCGGGTCATGTGGCCAGCATGACAAAGCCACTTCTGGCGAACCAGAGCAGCGCACGGAAACGCCGTTTACCTTCCCGCTGGAGCGGTCCCTATTTATCTACTTGCACCTTGACGTGCTTTCGAACTGCTAGGTGGGCAGGAGCTGGGACCGAGCAACGGGAGCTCACCCCGTGGCAGGGATTCGAACCGCCGACCTTCTGATCAGCAAGCCCTAGACTCTGTGGTTTAACCCACAGCGCGAAGTAGCCAGGTGTTTAACTGAGAATCAATCACAGTCAGACCATCCTCTGAAAAATAAGAGCCATCTTGCCCCAAAGTGGCACTGTAACCTTGGTTTTATTGAACTATTTGGCACCTAGCTTTTTTTATCTGAGTTGCTAACACTACACGAGAGAAGGAAGAGAGGGTTCTTAGTAGAAGCTTTATTTCCTACCCATGATCATGAGATTACAGACTTGAGATTCTCACTAGGTCATGTAAACTGGACCAGAGCCAGCACGTTTTACCCTAATATGCTTACTGCATAATCCTCTAAATGCTTACTCAGAAGAAAATCCCATGGTGTACAAATGGTGCGTGTTCCCTAGAATAAGCATGTTAGCATTGCAGCCTTAATTTGTGGGACAGGGATGGGAACTTCCCTTGCATAATCAGAAGGCATTTGTTTTCTTGCAGCTTTAGCAAATGAAAGCCTGTCTCGGTGATAAGCTATTCAAAGCAAAGGCCGCTGCCAAGGTTGCTTCCAGGGATGGGGTCAGGAGAAAATGCTACAAATCAACAAGGCCTCCGAGATTTAAGGTCAGACTCAAAGAAGAACCTTGTTGTTGAACTCATTCTCACCTCTCTTCCTTTATATTCCTTTTCCAAGCCACACAAAAGACCACAGCGGTAGATTTTGCTAGCTGCATCATCTTGCGATCACACTCGCACATGGTTTAGGAGCATGAAATAACACAGACAATGAATATTTTTTTAAAAAATAAGATAAAATAAATTGCAGGACACGACTTACATAAACAATAGGACAGACAGGATAGCCAGAGCGGCAAATAAAGAATCAAGATGCCTCTGTCACAATCATTAAAACTTGCGTAACTGACCCAATAATACGTTTTTCTCCAAGCTTTGCATCACATCTTATGAAACTTCCTGTCATTTTCAAATGGGTGGGAAGAGAAAATTTAACAACGAGAAAGGTAATCTGCTACTTGTTTGCTGGTTCCAATTGCTGCCTAATATGATGATCTGGACAAAGAAAATAAATACATTGGGTTTCGGATTTTAAAACTACTTTTAAATTTAAGAATTTCAAGATGTGATCATTTTCTTGTAACAGTGCGTCACAGAATATATATTTGCAGGACCTGTAAAACCTACCTACCTACCTACCTCTCTCTCTCTCTCTCTCTCTCTGTGTGTGTGTGTGTGTGTGTGTGAGAGAGAGAGAGAGAGAGAGACTGTTATTTGCCTGTATTTTCTAATGATAGAAGATTCAAGAAGAAGATTCAAGAAGAAGACTGATCGCCGAAGAATTGATGCTTTTGAATTATGGTGCTGGACGAGACTCTTGAGAGTCCCATGGACTGCAAAAAGATCAAACTTATCCATCCTTAAAGAAATTAGCTCTGACTGCTCACTGGATGCAGCCTTAAAACTTGCCGTGCCGCCGGCGCCACCACACGGCCGGAAGGTGCGCCAGCTGCTCGCGGCCGCCATCTTGGGTGGACTGCGCATGTCCAGTCGCAGACGACTCTGGGGTTGCGATGCAAATCTCACTTTGCTGGCCGAGGGAGCCAGCATTTGTCTGCAGACTGTTTTTCCGGGTCATGTGGCCAGCATGACTAAGCCGCTTCTGGCGAACCAGCGCACGGAAACACCGTTTACCTTCCCGCCAGAGCGGTACCTATTTATCTCCTTGCACTTTGACATGCTTTCGAACTGCTAGGTTGGCAGGAGCTGGGACCGCTGCAGGGATTCGAACCACCGACCTTCTGATCGGCAAGCCCAAGAGGCTCAGTGGTTTAGACCACAGCGCCTTTAATGCTGGCATTCCTTATCTTCATAATCATACTGTGCCCCTCAAAAACTAGTAAAGCAGAAGTCCCGATGCTTGTACTATCTCCAGAAAGTTAGGCTACCCACTTTTCCCATCAATAAGACAGTTAGTTACCTAGTGACTGAAAAACACCCCTATGCCCTGCCAGGATCAAATTCTGCCTTCCGCTGAGCACCTTTATAGTGTACTTATGCCCATACACTTCCAGCTGCAGATCACAGAAGAGGCAAGAAGCCAAGACAACATTGCTGTTCCCCCCTACTTAGCCTTATTGCTTTTCTCCCACCAGAAGTGCCCATGAGAAGTGCCAGCCATTAGGCATCCCAATTCAGAAGCCACAATTTAACTCTACAACTACAGTATATTCTGGCGTATAAGACTACTTTTTAATCCAGGAAAATCTTCTCAAAAGTTGGGGGTCGTCTTATACGCCGGGTGGAAATTCTGTGGTTGAGTATATCTCAAACTCTATATTTTAACTGGAAAAGTTGGGGGTCATCTTATACGCCCAGTTGTCTTATACGCCGGAATATACAATACATTTCCTTTTGGAATAGCTTTGGAGGTCACTGAAGAAGCACACCAGACAATGGAGCACAACAAGACCCATTTCCGCACAGGGTTCGAAATTAGCAGGGCGCCAGGTGCATTTTTGCGCCTAAGGATTCTCCGTTGGCAAGCACCTCCAAAAGTCTGGGTGCCATTTTTTTTTGCGCCTGGCTGACACTCAAGGATTACTGAAATGGACGTGCTTTGAAACCTCGAAGTATATGTTAAGGATAGACAATATGTTAAGGAGTTTTAACAATAAAGAGCAGAGTGTTTTGAAAACTGAAGTGCGGTACCAATATTTTTATTGTCAACACCAAATTAAAGATGGATTCTGATAAATATCTGATATTAACAATGTGTCACTTATGTGACTTGCGTATTAGTTCATGCTTATTGAAATAATAAACAAAAAGTGTTGCCGACCCCCACAAATGGCGACTAGACATTCTGTCTGGGCGCCCTCAACCCAGGTCCCAGGAGCCATTTGGCTCCTAGTTTTTCTATCCCAGTTTCTAACACTGCTTCCACACTGAGCCAGAGGTGCTGCTTGCTCAACAGGGACGTTGTGCTGGCTGTACACACAGATACAACCTGAACAGGTTCCTCCACACGAGTGTTTATAAGCAGCAGAAGGCAGAGACATTTGAGAGGACTGTGCTCCTACAGTAACATCCAAAGCCGTTCGCAGAAACAACCAGCTCACCCGCCAAGGTGCAACTTACTAAAAAAAAAAACCCGGTTTGCTTTCTGTCAGGGGAACTCACCAACCAGCCTCCATGCCCTGTGTGCATAAAAGCAGCAAAGGCACAAATTACCAGCTACATTCTGGAATATCACCTTGTTATCTACAAGCTCAAAACAGTTCTTATGGGACGGAGCTTATCCTGCAAAACACAGAATAGCTGAAGAAGTAAAGATAAATAAACGCCGAGTAATTGATCTCCAGAGGTTCCAACGAAACAGCAAAGTTCACTGCAGGTTCTGTGAACAAAAAGGCAGCGTTTTTCAAAACCTGGAAATCTGGAGAAAACGAAACAAGCCTCAGAGGTGGAACACTAGAATGCGGCTCAGGGGCTACCCTCCCCCTAAGATCGACTTTTCTGCCTCTTAAATCTACTCCCTCTTCACTTACCTTCAACTGTAAAAAAGGGAAAAGAAACAGATCACTGTTCTTCATTTTTCTCCAGCTGCCTTTTTAAATGTGGGATTATAGAGATGAGAATGCTCAAAGCTTTAAACCTAGTTTTGTTTAGGATTATCGTAGCTCTCCCTACTCCCAAAGGGTATTGTTAAAAGGCCAGGCCAGGGCATGAAGATTGTA
This sequence comes from Lacerta agilis, assembly GCF_009819535.1. NCBI lineage: Eukaryota > Metazoa > Chordata > Lepidosauria > Squamata > Lacertidae > Lacerta > Lacerta agilis. The sequence continues at coordinate 24,533,609 of NC_046317.1, forward strand.
ATAATGATGGTGATTAATCTGGAATGCTCAAACCATCCAATTTATTATTATTTTTTTGGGAGGCAGGAATTTCTAACCTGTCCTGCTCCCAACAGGCTGGAATAGCTAGCACCACTTAAAATATCATATCTATTCAATATACTGCAGTATATTAAATACAGAATTAGCTCGTGCAATTATGCAGGCATAAGATGGTATATCCACATGACTATATAGGTATATGTTGCCTGAAAAGCATTTTTTTTTAAGCCTACATGCTGATTATGTATGTTAACCGCAATATAGAAGCTGCAACGGTGGTGGTGGTTTTCAAATTCACCACCATGGTATTACTAGCACCAAATTCTTCTCCAGGGCCAGAAGCTGAGAGAAGGGGTGAGTGTGAGGGAGCTTGGTGCTGACCAGCCCATCTTCATGCACCATTCCCCACTGGGGGTAGGAATACAAAAGAGGGAGAGCAGAACCATACATGGTTTTGTTGTGTTATATTTATATCCTGCTTTTTGGCCCAAAGGTCTGCAAAGTGGTGATTGGCAGGACCGAGGCAGAAAACACTAAGATCATGGGGGAAAGGAGAAATGAAAGTTTAGAAATTAGAGGGGGGGAGCTGCTTTAACAATGCAAAAACAACAGAAACCACGAAAGCTCTCTTCTCAAAGGTGCAGGCTACAGGCAGGAGTTAAAAACAAGGAGCAGCAGTCCTCTCAAGAAAGGGTATTGACCTTTTGGGTGGGTCTGCCCGCTGGTTCAGAGTGGCAGTTCTTGCCTGATCAAGTTTGGTCCTCAAGAAAAGTCCTGGCAGGCCAGCAGTGTGCGAAACTCCCATTGTTCTAGGCACATTTTGTGACAGGGAATTTCATTAGCGTGAGCCGTTTCTGAGCTCCAGGCGCAGTACTGCGCCTAAGATTTCCGATTAAAACTGCAGAGTGGAAGGAAAGGGAGGCCTTTTTCTGCCTCCCCACTTCCAGCTACCCTCTGAAGACTGGAGAAGAGACCCTCTTAAGAATATTAACGGGGAGTGGGAAGGGGAAAGACCAGACCATGTGAAAAATGAACATAATATTTTAGCTGAAGTTCATTCATTTTCAGCTTTGTATTCTTGCTATTGACGCGGGTGGTGCTGTGGGTTAAACCACAGAGCCTAGGGCTTGCCAATCAGAAGGTCGGTGGTTCGAATCCCTGCAGCGGGGTGAGCTCCTGTTGCTCGGTCCAAGCTCCTGCCCACCTAGCAGTTCGAAAGCATGTCAAAGTGCAAGTAGATAAATAGGTACTGCTCCAGTGGGAAGGTAAACGGCGTTTCCATGCGCTGCTCTGGTTCACCAGAAGCGGCTTAGTCATGCTGGCCACATGACCCGAAAGCTGTACGCCGGCTCCCTCAGCCAGTAACGCGAGATGAGCGCCGCAACCCCAGAGTCAGACACGACTGGACCTAATGGTCAGGGGTCCCTTTACCTTTCCTTTATTCTTGCTATTAAAAAGTGTGCCAAGAAATTCCGCTGTTGCGCCCATAACTTCGGTTTAAGGTGCCATTTAGCTCCTAGATTTCAAATCTCAGTTTCTAACACTGCAGGTCAGATACAGAGTCTTTTATTTCCTATAGAAAACAGCTAAAGGTAGAGTAACTATAGTTTAAAGGCTACTCACAAGTAGACTGGGCATGTTTATTATCTTCACTGACATGTGAGCAATCGCACCACCAAAAGAGGTCATTCCCCCCCCCCCCGACTCACTGTAAAACTTAAAGCAGATTTTATTATTCCCCCCCCCAACGACCAAAGTAATTTCCATGTACACACCCTTAACACTCTTGAATTACAGAGCACGGCCAGGCATCTGCTTTTTTCCAAAATTCCAGATGTTTAAGCAGATTTGTTACAAACAAACAAAAAAGGAACTAGGAGTTGTTTTCAGAAGTGTTTGGCACGCCATAGTTTCAGCCGGAATTCTAGCTTAAAGTCGCTCGGGGGACAGGATGAAAATGGACAGACGGTGAACAGATTCTTGGGGGGGGGGGGACTATCAGTTAACTTTCTGCATGCCTGCTAGTTGTTAAAAGCAGAAGAGCCCTGCGGTTAAAGAACCTGATAACTCTGCCAGTTCAAGGAATGCAATCCAACCCAGTTAAAGAAACAACTAGGCCCCATTGATTTTAAATGCAGTCCGTCAGGCTAGACTGCAACCTACAAACATTTCTTGTACAGAGGAATCCTAGAAAGTAAGTTCCACTAAATTCAATGGGATTTACTCCCAAGTAATTGGGCATAGGGTTGCACCCTTGGCTATCTCTCTGCACACTCTAGTGCTGCTTGGGTAGACAACTGCTAATGATTTACTGTTGGTTAACTTCTGCAACTACCACAGCTAACATTTTACCCACTCCCAGTGGGGAAAATGCAGTAAAATGTACGTTCGCTACCCTTAAGGTTCATCAGTAATTATAGGCACCCTGGTTAACATTTGCAGAAATGACAGTTGCAAGATTTGGAGCTGGCTATAATATTCTCCATCTCCACTCACCCTTATGTGTTACAAGACAGTCTACACAAGGAAACTTATCCCGGACAATGTTTTAAAGAGAAGAAATAAGGTGAGATTTTAAAAATGATAAAATATAGCTGAAAGAAAAGAAAAGTTGTCACCAGGAAAGTTACCGGAAGGATAACTCAGTGGAGAAAGAACAAGTTAAGTATGTCCACAATTTTATTCATGTAAAAACCTATTTTGGTGCTAGAACATTATATAAGCCAATGCACCCAAAATAATTGTCGTCACCAAGAGGTTTTTCCAGAGAAAACAGCAAGAAAGGTCTGTACACAACACAACCTTACGTCAGTTGTTCCAAAATGCAATTGGGGGAACAGATATATATATATATATATATATATATATATATATATATATATATATATATAATATTGCTGTTCCTTCTTTGTTCTCTGTTTACTAACATCTCACACTCAAAACAAAAGCTCTCTGTACAAAACCCCTGGGTTTCGAGAAACACAGGAGAGCAGACCTGGGCAAAAACATGCCCAGTGATGCTTCCCTCAATTTCTATTTCGGTGCAAAGTGGGGGGGGGTTGTTCCGCGCCCCCCCCCAACTCAGGCCTTGCTCACCTATACCAAGCACTCACACCTTGCCAATCTCCACTCAGCTCTGCCAGATTACAAGACAGCTTGCAAAAGTCTGCAAATGGAGGAGACCAAGCGAACTGTTGTGGCATCACTCATTGCAGCAACATCCTAGCAGGGATCAAAACACGGACCCTTGTTTACTGCAGTTAGTGGCATTATTGGCATTTTATATGGAGCTGTATTCCACCTTCAGGATATTGCTGCCCCCCCCACCTCCAACCCAACTGCATTGATATATGGCATACGTGTATTACTATTATTGTTGTTGTGTTGTTATTGGTAATAATAATAAAAATCAGCAGGTTTAGAATAAACGTCAGGCTGGCTTTTGTTTCTTGCAACTCTAACAGGACAGGGTGCAATAGGGAGCGGGGAAAGAGAGCCCTCCCACACCCTCAAAGAACTTTGCACCGGAAAACCTCCTCCTTTGAAATGCACCATCACATACACACACAAAAAAAATATTAGAGAGAAACACACTCAACCTGCCGGGTTGTCTTTCCTTCTGCACCGCTTGACGGGGAAGAGGTGGCCAAGGCGATGGCAGGCCCTCGCTCCGCACCCACACCCACCCCGCTTTGAAAATTAAAATTAAAATTAAATGGATTACGATCTGGGGGGTGGCGGGAGCAAAGGGCAGCCGCGGCGCCTGCTCTTCTTATTCTCCCAAGCGGCCCTCGCAGCTCGGCGCCGGTCGCCCTCCTCCGGCCCGAGCCGGTTCGCCCCGGTGCTGCTCGCGATTCCCCTCCCCGGCCGGCAGCATCGTCCTCGGGGGGCTGCGCGGGCGCGGGAACAAAGGACCGGCGGCGGCAGCGGCAGCAGCGGCAGCCGGCGCTCGCAGGCTGGAATAAGCCGGTCTCGGGGAAGCAGGCTCATTGCGAAGCCCCCATGGAGGACAACGGCGCGCCGCTCCCGAGCCGGGCTGTGCGTCGGGGGCGCGCCGATGGGCGGCGCGCGTGCGCGGCGGCGGCGGCGGCGTCTTTCCAAGCTCGGCAGTGGCGGCCGCATTGGCCAGGCGTGCCAACTTGGCCCCGCGATTGTGAGTGCCCGGGGCTATGGGTGCCCATGGGGAATTTTGTGGGTGCTCGGGCATACAGGGAGTTGGCACAAACAGCACCAAAAACTGGCGGTTGCCCGGTCACTTCATGGGGAATTTTGTGAGTGCTCGGGCACCCAGGGAATTGGCACCTCCTAAAGCACTTATGGCAGCGGCTGCTTGCAAGCGCCGGAGGTGGCAGGCCAACGGGGCGGAAGCTTGCACCGCTTGCAGGCGCCGTCGAGCAAACGGTGGCCGTCGCCCGGGACCTGTTTTTCGGTCCCGGGTCAAGCCGCCCTCCTCCTGCCGCCGCCCGCCCCCCGCCTCTGGCAAAGGCTGCAGTCCAGGGGGCTTCGGGGGAGAAGCGGGGAGCGTGCCGCAAAGAAGGGGGGCGTTGGAGAGACCATCGGTCACGCCGGGACAGCCCTGCGCAGCGCTTCTCGCGGAGAAACGAACGGGGGAGAGGAGAAAAACAACCCGGGTTGCACTCCGGTTCTCCCTCCGTCCCATCCCCCCCCCCTCATCAATCTGGAGCAGGGATCTTCTCCCCATCTCCCAGCACCGATCGCACGATCCGACGCGATCCACTCAGGCCACCCTCACCCCAAGCACGCGCCGGTCACACACTTTGCGCACAGCCCTCGGAAGTTTCCCGTCTGTGGCGGCGCCGCTGCTTTGCCTCGCCGGGTCTCCAGACTCAAGACTTGTTTCCCCGGGCAGGATGGCCAAGTGCACCTTTCAAGATGCGACGAGGCGGGAACTAGCGGCCTGGGCCCATTGCAGCGAGCGGAACTCCCTCTCCACGCCGGCTGCTAGTTTTGCAGAAGCGGCTACATCGGCACACCGCATCGGAGCACGCATGTCTGCTTGCATAACAGTTTCTTGAGAGGGGAGGAATCATGCCCCTTCCAGAAGTGTGTGTGCAAAGAGAAGCTCCACCAACCCTTTATAAAACCAAAGTTAGGTTAGGGACGCGCCCCTTGGCTTGCAATCCAGCCAGCCAGGAGCTCGGATGGCTCTCGGTTCATAACTCCGAAATTTGGAATCCCTTCCAAAACTCTGCCAAGCAGCTACCCCCACCCAACCACGCTCCAGAGCAGATCTTGCCCGCTGCATGGTTCTGTCACTCCAAAGAGAGAGTGTGTACATGAGGTAGTGTGGGTCATGCATTCCTTCAGGACAATGCCTATCCCCAGGGCCATGAGGTAAGGCTACTGTCTCAGATGACGGGATCCCCGGGAGGCAGCAGATCGCAATGTCGATCTTTCTCTCCTCTCTTCCTATAACTCACTCATCCCTTCTTCCCTGGTCAGGACAAGAGGCATCGTTTTGGGGTTCACTTCAGGGTGGGCCCCAATGATTTCATAGATAGATAGATAGATAGATAGATAGATAGATAGATAGATAGATAGATAGATAGATACTTTATTGTCATTGTACATAGTACAACGAAATTGAATGCCATCCCATATTTACAGCCACACATACACATACATACCATACATCACGACTCCCCAAGATCATATCATTTTGTTACAGCATTTAAAATAGTTATAGCTCTTGGATAAAAACTGGGTTTTTTAGTCTATTCATTCTTGATTTAATTGTTCTATATCTCTTGCCCGAAGGCAACCGTGCAATCAGACTATATCCAGGGTGAGATGAATCCTGTAAAATGTTGATTGCTGGCTGGGGAAACCCAGTCAGATGGACAGGGTATTACTTATTATTATTATTATTATTATTATTATTATTATTAAATGAATTTAAATAGTATGCCTACAGTAGAGGCATTTAAATGTTAACCAGCACACAGTGCACTGAGTATCTCATCTCTTATTTTAAGTTTAGCATGCTTATGATCAAGGACTCTCAATTTTCAATTTCTAAGCACATTGGGAAACATCAACATCCCCACCCCCTTCAGCAGTTAATCTAAACACACACACACACACACACACACACACACACACACACACACACACACACAGAAAACCAGCAACAAGAACATCCAATATACAGTTCAAGACCCTATGAACATCTACAATTTGAGAAGCCAGGTAGTGTAGCTTTGTGTTGAGTAAACTATTTAAAAGTGATTACTTTTATAGGCGCTCTTGAATCCGACCCATCATTAAAGGATCATGAGCACAATCCTGCACACCTTGGCACGAGAGGCCAAGGTGTGCAATCTCAGTCAATAAGGCCAGGCACCAAACAAGGAAGAAAATGGCAGAGGTGCAGGAAGGAACATTTATTGGCATTTGTATGCTGCTCCACAATTTTATTCTCAACTATCCTGTAAGGTAATTTGGGCAGAGAGAGACCAGCTAGCCCCAGGGTCACCATGCTGGCTTAGCCATTCTAATCTTTCCTGCCCACCCATGTGCCAGATGACTTCAGGCTAGAAAGAACCCCATCCACCAACCAGTATCCCTAAATAAAACAAATGAAGCAAAGGGCAAGGATGAAGCTGGCTCAGCCTGGTTCTCCTTCCCCACCATCTTTTCACTCTGCTGCTTCTCTCCTCCCTCTGTGGCTCATGAAACTTAATCTTATTCCTGGCAGGAGTACCATGTCTGAATGGTTACCAGATGGATGGCGCCAGACTGTGGAAAGGGTGGCAAATACCTTCCCCCAAACAAGGAGCTCACCCCTCACTTGCCACTGCCCCATTGCTGGACTCCTGTCAATAATATAAACAGAGGTTTTCAACCTTTCTGAGTCCACGGCTCCCTTTACCAACTACAGTGGTACCTCTGGTTATGTATTTAATTCATTCCAGAGGTCCGTTCTTAACCTGAAACTGTTCTTAACCTGAAGCACAACTTTAGCTAATGGGGCCTCCCGCTGCCGCTGCGCCACCAGAGCACGATTTCTGTTCTTATCCTGAAGTAAAGTTATTAACCTGAAGTGTTATTTCTGGGTTGGCGAAGTATGTAACCTGAAGCGTATGTAACCTGAAGCGTATGTAACCCCAGGTACCACTGTACATTCTTTTTGCGGCACCCCTGGGGCACCCAGGAACCCAGTTGTGTCACCCCTTGCCTGTAGAGCTGGCAGCGTCTTTTTCAAACACCCTCCCTTGTGGAGTGTTCCCTCGGCCTCCTCTCCCTCTCCTTGGGAGTCCTCTGGGCAGCTGCTGCTGTTGTCCCTGGTCTCTGAGCTGCCCCCCACCCTGCCCCAAAGAGAAGAGCCTGCCAGAGGCACCATTCGCCTGCAGAGCTTGCTCAAAAGCTTTGTGAGGCAGAGACAAGAGAGGGCATCGGAAGAGGGAGGGAAGGAAAAGGACAGCAGCCAGTGTCACCCACAGCACCCCTGACTATCATTCAAGGTAGGGACACGGGTGGCGCTGTGGTCTAAACCACTAAGCCTCTTGGGCTTGCCGATCAGAAGGTCAGTGGTTTGAATCCCCGTGATGGGGTGAGCTCCCGTTGCAGAGAACAACTGAAACTACAAACAAATGCTCGGACACTGTAATTGCAAGTTTTCACAATGCAATAATAATATTACATCTTATCCAAGCTCTCTTATATGGCTAAAAGAGGCCCACTGCAGCTGGAAGTGTATGGGTATGGTTGCAGTGGCATTTTCTGCCTTAAAAACCACGTACCATACTTTTTCCATATATAAGACTAGGTTTTTTTCCCTTGTGCTTAAAAGTGGGGCTCGTCTTATACGTGGATGGTGCATTCCCCCATTTTCTTAAATTTGAGTCCCCCCCAAATACGGTATTTTCCAGTGATTGCAACAGGTACGCTTTTGTACACGTATACGACAAATAAACTTAATAAGCAGCTTGTGGTGTGTAGGCCACAACACTCCTAAACCTGAAAGGCTGTAGAAGCCTTCTTGATTTACACCATCATTAAAAGAAGTACATGGCTGAAACCTGTCCTGGAGGAAACCGCGCCCAACCAGGATGCTTTGAAAAGGTATTTTCACCCAGACACAGAAAATAACTCAGTTCATTCCAAACCAAACTGAACCCTGTTGCATTCCAAGGGAGCTTCCAAACCCAAGCAGCAAGGAGGGGGTGTCCCTCTCACCCTCCACTCACTGGCATATCCCAAAGCCTAAAAGGGAGCAGGTGGCGCTGTGGTCTAAACCACTGAGCCTCTTGGGTTTGCCGATCAGAAGGTCGGCAGTTCGAATCCGTGCAACGGGGTGAGCTCCTGCTGCTCTGCCCCAGCTCCTGCCAACCTAGCAGTTCAAAAGCACGCCAGTGCGAGTAGATAAATAGGTACCGCTGTGGCGGGAAAGCAAACGGCATTTCTGTACGCTCTGGTTTCCGTCACAGTGTACTGGGCGCCAGAAGCAGTTTAGTCATGCTGGCCACATGACCCAGAAAGCTGGACAAACGCCGGCTCTCTCGGCCTGAAAAGTGAGATGAGCCCCATAGTCAAGTTCAGACTTAACTGTCCAGGAGTCCTTTACCTTTATCCTGAAGCCTCTAAGCCAGGTGTGGGAATGGGGAGAACCCTCCCATTGCCACCACTGCAGCACAGGAAGCAAGGTAAACAGGATGGGAGGGTGGAAGCTGACTTTATCCGCCTTGATCCAAGCCAAAGAACCCTCAGGGCAATAAATTTCACCTTGCATGTGAAGTGACCATTGTGAATATTTTTGTTTCCCAGGGCATTTCATTTGGCAGCATGTTCCAACACACACACACACACACACACACCCCAAACTATGCAAAGTGAAAAACAAAACAAAAAATCCTTCCAGTAGCACCTTAGAGACCAACTAAGTTTGTTCTTGGTATGAGCTTTCGTGTGCATGCACACTTCTTCAGATACAATTCAGATGCAAAGTGAATTTAGGAATCCATCCTTTCTTTGGTTAGTGGTGGAGCCACCGAAATGAAAAACAGATTCAGCAAATATTTTACACTCATCAGTATAACAGCATGTATGACTTCAGAGAAACCTTTACCTTGCCATTACTGTAAAGGAAAAGTCCAGGGTAGGAGAAAGGAGATGTAGGAAGAGGGCTGAGAAGGGAGCAGGACTCAAGTGCCACTCAGTTATTCCCATCAGCCTGTTCCCTTGACCCCCAACCGAGTCCCCATGACTAACAGCCTTTGTACAGATAAGCCAGCCTCTCCATGAGCAAGGATCTCATGAGCACTGACGAGGAAGGAAGGAGCTCCATGTTCTTCTCCTGGCAGACCCAAATATAGCATGCCAGAAAGAAGGGTGGTGGGAATAACCCCTTTCCCTCCACCCAAGTTCAGAAGGGACCAGAGCTTACTCTGCCTCACAGGGGGTCACTAAATCTAGTGCCCCAGAATGGGAGCTTTCATTATTTTTTAAAGGAAGTCTATAGTTCTCCTAGAAATAAGGTTATTATGGAACAGAAGGTGCAGGTACCTCCTAAGATTTCTGTGAAATGTGAGTGAATGTTGTGTGACTACTATGAATATTTTTTCTGGTACTGAGGAATGTTCCCTGCTGTTTTAAGAAACAGCATCTCTCTCTCTCTCTCTCTCTCTCTGTGTGTGTGTGTGTGTGTCACTGAGATGGACTGGATTGTGTTTTTAGACTGCAGCCCAACTTTTAGCTATACATTTGTACATCTAGGGTTTTTCTCCCAGTTTTAAGCAATCTCAACTGTCTTGATGTTTTTTTGACCACAATGTTTTTTGAAGGACAAAACATGACTGACAGAGTTCCATGGATTGATTGACAATTGTTTCACCACCTAACGCAATGTCAATCTCATTCAGCTGAACACAACACAAGGGAAAGACTGAGAGGGAGAAGTGGGGGGGGGGGGGCGCAAAACATGACTGACAGAGTTCCATGGATTTGGAAGAAAACATTCATCTACAGTCACACAATTTACAATCATTGGCGACATGCATGACTTTCCAAGCACCTTAAAGAATGGATTTGTCACGTTTGTTGATCAAGCCATCAATGGAACAGAAAGCAAGCAGCGGTGTGTCAGAAGATAACTGAGCATTTGTGACAGAGCCTTTTCTGCAACATATAGGATTCTCTCCATTTGGTGTCTCTCCAACTGCGTTCTACAAGACTCCTTGCCGCCGCCACCTCCCCACAACCTTTTTTTATCATCTTCCACCCTTCAAAGCAAAAGCTGACAACTTCTATCCTACGGTGGGCTTTAAAACTGCTATCTGTTGCACACTCGGGCCTAAACCCGTGTCTGTGCTATAACATTTCAAACTATGAGAAGGTGGGGGCGCAAGCCTATGTGAATTCACCTCCATATTAAAATTCTGTACACAAGACACTAGTGCCATGCCCCAAAATACAGTTTAAAAGTGGGCATGGGGCCAAGAGCGCACACACACACCTGACCCCCATGTATATCCACCCCCCCCAAAGGCATCAGACTCAACCTTCTCATGTTGCACAGGGAGAGTCTAGTGACTGTGTAGACAGAAACTTGAGAGAGAGAGAGAGATGCTCAGGTGAACATCTCAACAGGGCTACAATGTCAGGATGAAGGGCTCTAGCCCAGCTTTCTCCCTAAATGCTAAATTTTCTATGTTTTGCAGGGGGCGTGTTCCATCATGTCATCCCTTCCTTGAAGACTGAAATAGTTAAGATCCACAAAGTTCTTTGGAGGAAATTCCTGGTTACAGTCATATGCCCAGGTTGCCCAGAAGGAACAGGAAATCTTTGTCCAAACTTGTATCAAAGAGACCGGGGCACCTTGGGTGCTGTTCGTCATTGCAGTCGCATCTTTTGTTTCCTTTTTTTGGGGCGTGAGGCTGAAGTTGTCAGGATTCATATCTGTTTAGCCAACAAGGATGCAAGTAGACTGGTTCTTATGTAATGGCTCCAAGTCCACATTTGTCACGCTGAGAGTGTTAGTGAATATTGTAATCCCTCTCAGCCTACTTGCAGCATCAGCATTCTGTGTTTGTTTCAGGGCAACTGGATTCCACAGAAAGTTTGGAAAGTTCTTACATGTTCTTTAGGTTGTAAAAGAGGCTTGTGGAATTCACCTTCAATTCCTGGGTGAGATTCCTCCGTTTTCAGCATGTTGTTGCAACGTTTCGCTCGTCATCTTGCATTACGTTAGCTAAATGCACATTTAAAATGCCCGGGGTGGAGTGGGGTGTGTGGAGCTGAAATCTAGTCTGGTCTTCGTTCCGAGGGCAGAGAAGATGCAGAAGAGACCCAGGCAGAAGATGAAGCCGACATCAATATGATCTGAGCAAGACGCCTTATTCAGGAAGTCCCCCTCCCCACCAAATAAACCACAACCAGAACTTTCTTTTTTGAGTACCATACTTTTCCATGTATAAGAGTGTGGTTTTTTTTACTCTAAAATAATGTTCAAAATCTGGGCTTGTCTTATACATGGATAGTATCTCCCCCCATTTTCTTAAATCGGAGGGGGCCCCCCCAATAGGAGATGTCTTATACATGGGGGCGTCTTATAGATGGAAAATACGGTATGTTAGAGCATATTTTGTTGTTGTCATCATAAGGATTTATAAAAATATCCAATGTGCACTAATGCTGTACAAACATAACTTCTTTTTTAAAAAAATAAAATAAAATCCCAGTCCATATGATTGACAGTCTAAAAGAAGAAGGAAGAAGGAAAAAAGGAGAACTGTACTAGGGAGAATGAAAAGAAAAGAGAGAAGAGTTAATATATTTTAGGAGTAGGGAGGGTTGGGTTTTTTAATAGAACATCAAGAAAGAAATGCAACAGAGAGAATATGCATTTTTAATAATTTCTTAAAGCAAGGCAAAAATAAAAGAGGCAGCAAGGTGAATAGCAGAGGGAGAGACAGGGAGATTTACAGGCAAGAGAGAAGGCAGGGAGACAGAAACAGCCCAAGATAGGGGTGGTTTATTAAGATTAGTGCCTGATGAACAGATATAGATAAGAAGAAGCAAGAATATAAAGAGACTTAAAAGGTTAAAACAAGAAGTTTAAACTTGATACGAAACAATAGGGAGGCAGCAAAGGAAACATACGAATAGGATCAGAGAACAAGAGTAGAAAAGTTGTGGTCCTATTGTTTATTCATATAGAGTCATCTATGTACATGATGCAGTACAGAGAACGGGTTTGACGGATTCCTACGCAAAGGAGCTTACAATCCAAAATAGACGCAAGGGAGCAAGAAAGGAACAAAGGAAACTAAGACAGACATAACAGATTTATGCCAAAAGTCAGGAAGACTGGTGAGCAAAACTTTGCAATAATTTTCCTTTTTGGTTTGTTTGTTTCAGCCACGTACCATATAATGTATAAACATGTGGCCAGTGCTTTTTTCTGGGAGGGGGGGACGCAGGGGTACGCATACCCCTAAACATTTTGTGAATCTTTGTACTTTTGTCCATTTATTGTATTTATTTCCCCCGATTTGAACTATAAAATGGTGATTTTCTTGAGTCAAAATGAGAGTGCCCCTAAATGTTTTTTAAAGGGAAAAAGCACTGTGTGTGGCACTTTGCAGGGGTCCATTTTGGGGAAATTCCAGTAGAATTGGGTCAGGGCGCATTTCCACACAAAACAATACGAATGTTGATGGCAGTGATGGACGGGGTATTCACAAGCTTGTTTTTACAAATATTTATAAAGGACTGTTTGCGCTGAGACTTTCAGAGCACTGCACAATTTAAGAAGAAGAAGAGTTTGGATTTGATATCCCACTTTATCACTACCCTAAGGAGTCTCAAAGCAGCTAACATTCTCCTTTCCCTTCCTCCCCCACAACAAACATTCTGTGAGGTGAGTGGGGCTGAGAGACTTCAAAGAAGTGTGACTAGCCCAAGGTCACCCAGCAGCTGCATGTGGAGGAGCGGAGACGCGAACCCGGTCCCCCAGATTACGAGTCTTTCCACTCTTAACCACTACTCCACAACAGCAGTATAACCAAAAACCGACAGAAGAACCCCAACATAAAACCCCGCCGATCTGAGAACTTGCACCAAAATGCTTCGGCAAATTAAAAGCAAACAGAGTTGCCACCAGGCAAGCCACCCTGAGGAAGAAGAGTTTGGATTTGATATCCCGCTTTATCACTACCCGAAGGAGTCTCAAAGCGGCTAACATTCTCCTTTCCCTTCCTCCCCCACAACAAACACTCTGTGAGGTGAGTGGGGCTGAGAGACTTCAGAGAAGTGTGACTAGCCCAAGGTCACCCAGCAGCTGCATGTGGAGGAGCGGAGACGCGAACCCGGTTCCCCAGATTACGAGTCTACCGCTCTTAACCACTACACCACACTGGCTCTCAACTACTGGGGTCCCATTGCCCAGGCATTCAACTACTGGGGTCCCATTGCAGAGAAGGCCCTGTCCAAACTGCCACTCACCTCACGTCAGAAGAGAAGGGGACATGGAGAAGACACCCTGGGCTGTTCTCTAAGGCTCACATCTCTCATATAAGTGTACAAATGCTCATCTGATGCAACAATTGTAAAAAGCGTGCATTGTGGGAAGAAGATGAATGTATCACGAGCTCTTGCTCTGCCAAAAGGCACGTCTTACAAACCCCTCGGTGGTGCTGAAGTCCAAGTACATTTTTCTACAAGGCCTCCTGGAAATGGCCAAAGGTCACCATTTAGAGAAGCCAGAGGGGGACGTTAAGAGGTCAATCTCGTAAAGTTATAGAATTGCTACCAACTGAAATCATCGGTTGCAATCACACACACTCGAAGGAAGACTAAACCAATTGTTCCCAGGTATTTGCTTATATAAAAAAATACTTTTTCTGAGCGAAGTGCTTTGGGTCAGAGAAATTCTCTCCTGCTCACCGCAGTGGTTACTATTAATCCTAAAGCGGCTGGCTTTGCACAAACTGCTGATTCAAGTAATTCCAAGAAAGGGGGGGGGGTTCAAAAGGTATATTAAGGAAATCCGATTCCTGTATATCTCCAGGTGTAATCTGAGCAACTACTAAAAAGGAGTTTCCTTCCTCATGCTTCTCATGTGCCAAGAACTTAAATGCAAAGTAGAAATCGAGTCTTTCGCTATTCAGAACCGTTTATTTAAGGACATCCCACTAGATAAACAATCAATAGTAGATCTCGTTCCACACTCAACTGGTTTTGAAAGAAAAAAAACCTTGTGTTGTGGGGCGGAAGGTCAACGCATTACATAAACACGGCAGAGAGTTTGCTTTTTAAAAGCATCTCAATTGTTTGTGGGTTTTGCGGGTGAGGAGGGAGGGAGCAGTTTGCAAGCCGCGGCCTATTGTGTAGATCTTGTGCGTTTCTGCATACCACCAATTTATTTCGGGGTGGGGGCAGTGGATAAGATGGGACAATGCCATGATGTGAAATACATGTCGGAAAATAAAATAATCTGATGTGTCTAGTGGGTTGCTGAACCTGACTAGTCCCCTGCGTGGAGACCGCCATCGTGGGTATCAAATAAAGACAGACTCCATGTGGCAGCCACACTGTGTGTGCCTCAGGCCACAGACAGCTTGCCCCAAATGAGATATGTATTTCACTATCTACAGAATTAAAACAGCTAGGTATTTTTGAGGGAGGGCGTTGGTTGCTTTTGACGTGGGTAAATCACCTGACTCAGAAGAAAACACAAAATGGCTAGGTCAGTGCCATCGCCGTACACCAATATTTAGCTATACAGTGGTACCTTGTTTCTTAAACGCCTTGGTACTCAAACGCTTTGGTTCTCAAACGTCTTAAAACCCGGAAAGAAGTGTTCCGGTTTTCGACCATTTTTCGGAAGCCGAATGTCCAATGCGGCTGTCGGCTATTGTTTCTGGGGCACCTGCACCAATCAGAAGCTGCGCCTTGGTTTTCGAACATTTCAAAAGTCAAACGGGCTTCCGGAACGGATTAAGTGTGGCACTTTTGTTTTTGAGGCTTTTGCGGTTAATTTGTTTTTGTGGCTGTGTGGAACCCAGTTCAGCTACTGATTGATTGTGTGACTGTGGAAATAGATAAAAGCCTGTCATCCAAACAATGACTATCATCAGTGCAGGGAAGAAAAAAAATTTAATTTTAATTTTTATCATCTACAATACTGTCTTAATTATTTTATAGTATAGTGCATTGATTATTGCTTTCATTTTATGGATCAATGGTCTCGTTAGATAGTAAAATTTATGTTAAATTGCTGCTTTAGGGGTTGTTTTTAAAAGTCTGGAACAGATACTTTCTATAGGAAAATGCGCTTTGGTTTTGGAACAGACTTCCGGAACGCATTAAGTTTGAGAACCAAGGTACCACTGTATGCATCTTCTAAACTGAAAAATGGGAGTAACACACACAGTATCAGAAACACAGGTTGCAATGGGACAGGTCCAATTTTGTCCCCAGAACCACACATAATTGCATTGCTGGATCGGACATAAGACCCAGTAGAGACCAGACACGCCAGCTGGGAAGTCCGCAAGCAGAGAGAGCACAACAAAAGATTAATATGCCAACATCAATTTAAGGAGCAGAATAGGGCAGTTTGCAATCAGGGCCGTCTTAAAGGGATCGGGTGCCCTGGTGCGATGATCCCTCGGCGCCCCCGGTGGGCTGCCTCTCCGCCCACGTCCCTCCCGCGCTGGCCGCCCCTCGGGAAGGGGGGTGGCCGAGTGGGGGATGAGGGGCGTAGCGCTGCAAGCCGCCCGCCCTCCGGAGCCCCAGCTGGAGCGCTGGGAAGGGCGCGCAAAGCCCCGTGCCACTCCAGCGCCACGCCCATCAGCCCCCGAGGGGCGGCCAGTGCGGGAGGGAGGTGGGCGAGCGGGGCATGAGGGGCGTGGCGCTGGAGCGGTGCGGGGCTTTGCGCGCCCTTCCCAGCGCTCTAGCTGGGGCTCCGGAGGGCAGCCGGCATGTAGCTTGTCTGCCGGCGCACGAGCACCTGGCCACCCGCCCATGGGGGCGGGCGCGGGTTGGGGAGGGGGCGCCCGGCATGCCGGCGGGCTCGCGGGGGCGCCCCTGGGGGGCCTGGCGCCCTGGTGCACCGCGCCACCCAGCCCCTATGATGAGACGGCCCTGTTTGCAATCTAAAACCCAACGCAGGAGAAACCGAGGGAAAAGGAGGCAACGGTAAAAAGGGAAAGAGCGTGCAATTGTTTCAGTTATATGGGCTTGTTCACAGGCATAAAAATGCAGCACGGCTTGGGAACTGGGGAGCTGTGCCAAAGGCTTTATACAAAAGGTTAAAATTGGAGGAGGGATTTGAAGGAAGCAGCAGTCCCATTTAAGAGCCAGCGAGGAAGAAAGGTCAGAGTGGTTTGAGGGAGCAGCCATCCTGTGGTATTTGCCTCCAGCAAATGGCATTCAGAGGCACACTGCCTCTGGAAAAAGGAGGCTCCGTTTAGTTCTCATGGCTAGTAGCTGCCACTAGACTCATCCTTTAAGAATTTCATTTAGAAGCCATGTACGCAAAGGGCCGTCGCAACATCCCAATGCAATAAATTTTGCAAAGTGTGTGCATAATTACAATGCAGGTTGCTCTTTATCAGCCTCCCCGAGTTCCTTTCCTCTGTCACGGTACTAGGATTGCCTTTCTCTTGAAAATCATCTTTGGAACCATTCCCTTTTTCACAGATCTACCTTATCTGATCTCACCCACAGTATAGACAACAGATGCTAGCACACAGAATCGTAGAGCTGGAAAGGGGAGGGCAAGGGTCATCTAAGTCCAATGCAGGAATCTTTTCTCCAAGGTGGGGCTCAGACCCACAGCCCTGAGATTAAGAGTCTCCTGCTCTTACCGACTGAGCGGTGTTAGAAACTGAGTCATATGAAAGCTGGGAGCAAATGGCACCTTAAACCGGGGTTAGGGGCACAATGATGGAATGTCTAGGCGTGCTTTTTTATAACAAGAATACAAAGCTGGAAATGAACGAACTGCAGCTAAAATCTTATGTTCATTTTTTACATGGTCTAGTCCCCATCTGAAGACTGCAAAAAAACAAAAAACAAAGCCATACTTCCCCTGCCCACCCCCACCCCCGAATATTCTTATGAGGGTCTTTTTTCCAATCTTCAGAGAGTGGCTGGAAGTGGGGAGGCAGCAGTGGCAGTTTTAATCTGAAATCTCAGGCGCAGTACATTGGTACCTCAGTTTACGAATTTAATCCGTTCCGGAAGTCCGTTCTTAAACCGAAACCTTAAACCAAGGCGCACTTTCCCTAATGAGGCCTCCCGCCGCCGGTGCCCTTCCACCGTTCTTAGACCGAGGTAAAGTTCGCAAACTGGGACACTACTTCCGGTTTAGCAGAGTTCGTAAACCGAATATGGTTCGTAAACAGGGCTGTTCTTAAAGCGAGGCACCACTGTACTGCACCCAGAGCTCAGAAACTGTGTGCATTAATGAAATTCCCTGTCGCAAAACACACCTAGAACAACGGGAGTTTCGAACGCTGCAACTGAGCTATTTCTTGCTTTCTCGTTCGTCACAGCTTTTACACATCCAGAATCAGAAATGTCATTAAAAATAAATAAATCAATTTAAATCTGGGGGCGAGTCCACATTTTCAGACCTGCATCATTTTAACCAGTTATTTTTTGTGTGTGTCACTGATACAGAGTACTGTCACCTCTGCTTTTACTGCCAATGACAGACATACAGTGACGGCAGCTATAGCACTTTTATCACAGAATTGTAGAATTGTAGAGTTGGAAGGGACCCTGAGGATCAACTACGTCCAACTTAGTGTGGGAATGTTTAGGAGTGTGGATGAGTATATATTACTTTATATATATATCATCCCAGCTAGTGTGAGCAAGCTCCAAACATAGCAGAGTTACATTCCCTTTTAAAACACAGCAGAAAATGGTTGCATAGGCTTGCTAAAGCCTCTAGAACAAGTATATATTCCTGGTATATTCCCCTTGTTCCCTCTTAAAAGTAAAGACACAACACAGTACTGTTTATAAGATATAAAAGAGTTTACTTACAGTCATCCATGAGTTACAGTACAGGCTCAGAGAGGCAGACAGGCTTAGATAAATGTATTTACATGTAGTGAAGCTGATTCCATAGTGGAACAGGATTCACCTGTGCTCCTCTCAGCTGCAAGCCAAGAGGGCATCCTGCTTCTTCAAGAGACGAGGCAAAATGGTGAATGTTCCCTGGGATCATGTTCCCAGGTAAGACCACACCTACTTCTGGTTCCTGTAACTCAGTCCAGGTAAACAGGAAGTTAAGCTTCATGTCCACTCTAGCAGTGTTGGGTTTGACTGCTCTCTGTTTACATCCCACACTTAAGGATATGCAGCTGTCCCCTACGGAGATCAGACCTGCAACCTTGGTATTATCAGCACAATGCTCTAACCAACTGAGAACTAGCTGCACCCTGCTGCAGCACTGATTTAAAGTAATGGTCTGTTGCTAAAACAAGCAGCCAGAATTAGTTCTAGTCATGCTACACTATTTCTCTCTGCCACTTCTGTAATTTTAAAACAAGTCTTAACATGAATTCAAGGGAACAATTAGCAGTGATTTCATGCCTCCTTCCTTTTAGTCATTTCATGGTTTTCTTCTTCAATTCTGCCTGAATTATCCACAACCAAGAAGGGAACCTGGTTTCTCCAACCATGGGCATAGGATCATTTGTCAAATGATACGGGGAAAGTGCTAAATCACAGGGCATAATCCAGCCAAGGTGAAGCACTTTTAACCTCTCCAAAGTACACGAAAGAATTAAACGTGTTCTTAGATTTTCCCTTTGAAATTAATTGGAAAGGTATTAACTTTGGATGAATTATGCATCCAGTATTTGGGAAGAAAAGCAATAATGGCAATAACGCATTAGGCAAACAGGGCACAAGTTCACAGAATAATAAAAGAATTGTAGAGCTGGAAGGGAGCACAACCCCCTGCAATGCAGGAATCTTTTGCCCAACGTGGGGCTCAAACCCACGACCCTGGGATGAAGAGACTCATGCTCTACCGACTGAGCTAGTGATGATAGAGATAGAGATAGAGATAGAGATATAGAGACAGGTGGTTCTTTAGATCACTAACCAAAAGTAAGGGATCTCCACATAAAGTAGGTAACAATAATGTGCTTATCAGTTTGTGCGATACAAATGCACAATACATGAAGATTTCCATTTTCGCATCTTAAATATTTGCTGGATTAAGCATGAAATCTTCATCCCCTGTGAATGTTTATGAAGCCAATTGGGAATGCATGCAGAAAATGTGACTCGGCACACGGGTGTTTTAGTACTGAACAGACATGAAAGCATGTTTTTCAGTAAGAAGAGATTGCATAATTTTGCCTAGAACATTACTTACCAGGCCAGAAAAATCCCTACCCTACCAGGTATACAACAAAAAACAATGGTTCCGCATAGTGAGCTTTTAGCTGGGGGTGGGGGGTGGGGGAATCACTAACCTCCAAATTAACACAGACAAAAATGTTCATTCAAGCAACCTGATTAAAAGGAGCCAATGTAAAATCTGTAGCAAAAAAAAAAAAAAAACCCACCCCAAAACCGCATGTTAACAGATAGTGTTAAGGGACGTTTTCTTTTCTGCTCTCTTGTTTTTAGAACAATTTATTTGTCCAATATTATAATAGATTCTTACACTGTACTTATTGTTTGTGATCAGAGGCCAATGTTGAAAACCACGCGTGCACAATTTACTGTCGGCAGATGTTGGGACATTTCAGACATTCCAAGAATAGACAGACAGATCCTGAAGTTGAGGCTCCAGTACTTTGGCCACCTCATGAGAAGAGAAGACTCCCTAGAAAAGACCCTGATGTTGGGAAAGATGGAGGGCACAAGGAGAAGGGGACGACAGAGGATGAGATGGTTGGACAGTGTTCTCGAAGCTACTAACATGAGTTTGGCCAAACTGCGAGAGGCAGTGAAGGATAGGCGTGCCTGGCGTGCTCTGGTCCATGGGGTCACGAAGAGTCAGACACGACTGAACGACTGAACAACAACAACAAAAGAAAACAACCTCAATAGATTTGCTCTTGTGAAATTGTTTACGCTCAGGTGCTAACCATGAGCAAAAGAGCAGTTTTCAGAAATTATGGCCATGGTCAACCTTGTAAACGATGCTTATACAAATCGCGTCCTCTCAAATGCAGCTGCTGCTTCTTTTCTAATTCGCAAAATACAGGTTAACGTTGCTGAACCAATAGAACAAAAGCAAAGAATGCCAGAAGCTCCTTAATGTACACACAGAGTTTTATGGTTATCAATAAAAGATATACTAGGTAAATGGCAGATAAAGACCAATGTTGCAGACTGATCTACAAACCCAGTTATGAGACAACTGACATTTCACACTTAATTTTTCATGTTTCAAGGACCTGTGCAGTCTCAAGATATAAAAGTCACACTTGTTGTTGTTGTTGTTCAGTCGTGTCCAACTCTTCGTGACCCCATGGACCAGAGCACGCCAGGCACGCCTATCCTTCACTGCCTCTCGCAGTTTGGCCAAACTCATGTTAGTAGCTTCGAGAACACTGTCCAACCATCTCATCCTCTGTCGTCCCCTTCTCCTTGTGCCCTCCATCTTTCCTAACATCAGGGTCTTTTCTAGGGAGTCTTCTCTTCTCATGAGGTGGCCAAAGTACTGGAGCCTCAACTTCAGGATCTGTCCTTCTAGTGAGCACTCAGGGCTGATTTCTTTGAGAATGGATAGGTTTGATCTTCTTGCAGTCCATGGGACTCTCAAGAGTCTCCTCCAAAGTCACACTATATAACATTAAAGCACAATGTTATGCATGTTTATTCAGAAGGAAGTTTTGCAGATGGGGCTGATCCTAAATCATGCAAGATATCTTTGGGAGAAGAAAAAGCTGAGGAGTAAACCCTACACAAATCCAGAGTGGAGTCCCTAAGATGGTTGGATGGTGCATTGTATTCCTCCTTCCGGCAACTCCTGTAGACAAGCTGGTGCCAAACGTATTGCTCTGCTTTCTTTTGGACCATATTAGCAAGGCTTGTCATTTGGGCAGCCCAGGACTTCCATACACACTGCCCAGGCTTGTGCCCCGGGGAGGTCACTTCAGTACTGCTAATGCAGCTGTTTGGCTTCACCCCTGCAGGCACACTCCATTGTCTCTCGAGACAGACAAATGCTGACAACAATATACTCCCCAAATTAATAGATTATATCCAACAGAGCACTAAGTTACTGTCCTGTCAGTGCAAGGATTTATGTTTATGCCACAGGACTTCCTCCATCTTCTTAATTCTGTTATGGGGGTTCCCCCAACGTTCTGAAGCAGATTTGAAGAGGACATGCACAGAGGGAGGGATAAAGAGGGCACACTGCACAAACATAAATCTTTGCACTTTGCCATGCTCAAATGTCACATTAAAACATCTGGCTCTCCAGATGTTGCTGAACTACAACTCCCATCATCCCTGGCCATGGGCCTTGCTGGCTGGGACTGCTGGGAGTGAAAGGTTCCCCACCCTGCATTAAGCTACAGTTAACATTTAACTATGGTGTTAACATGAACAAGTAGCATGCTGGTGCAGGATGTTCAAAACTCCTCCTCTGCTGCTCCTGCTGGGGACAGCCAGCACAAGCCTTGGCCTGGTGTGTTGTGCCAACGCAGCTCATGGTTTCTTCCCCCTCCCCCAAACAAACTTTGGTCGCTCCATGGTTTGTTTTGGAGAGGAACAAACCATGAGCCCATGTTTGGACAGCACAAAAAGCCTGCTGTCTGCTGCTCCTGCCACAGCCAGAAGCTGAGTGAGGAGCAAAGTTGGAACCATCACACTGCTCTTTAACATTAAACCGCTGTTAAGCTTCAACTATGGTTTAATATGACATGCCAACCCGGCCAATGTCTTAAACTACAGTAGAGTAAGTAATGTAGCTGGAGGTTGCTGGATTAGCATCTACTAGGGAACATTCTGAAAGCCTTCTATTCACTCCATTGCCTTCAGAGGTATTGTGAGGCTCCCAAGATACTTTTCAATAGCTCTTGTTGAAACACAAACAAATGCAGTTTTCAGTAATAATTTCTGACCGTCATTCTTATGAATTCAAAAACCACTCTGCAACAAGAGAAGTTGCACCGGTTTTATGAAATAAATCCAGTTGTAGTTTTATATCCATCAAAACTGTGACAATGATATGCAATTATTAATTAATTAATTAATTAATTTTTAAAGCCGCCATTCATCAGATATACCAAACTAAACTACTGGTAGCCTTCTACCTCAGGGTATTTTGATACGATCTCCTCAGTCCTAAATAGATAGCTCACCTGTTCTTCCTAGAATCTTAAGTCACTAACAGGGCTGCATGGCATAAATGAGTCAATGCATCAAATACTCACTTCGAAAAATATTCCTCTGTTTTAATTTATATATCTTCCTTGCAGCCAGCAAGGCCTACGCTTCTTTCCCCACAAAATTTTATTCTCTTCTGTGAAACAGGAGTCAGGTAAAGAAAGAGGAAGTTGCAGGTGGCAATGCTTAAGCTAAGGCTTATTCTCATTAATATACTAAAACGGAAGGCAGCTTTCCTGAATCCTGTCAAAGCGAGACTTGGTGCAGCGGTGCTTATTTTGTACTGGTTTTTCTGTTCCTTGAAAGATGAATGGCAAAATAACTTGCCTACTCTTCTCCAGGAACTTCCAAGAGATATAACCCACTTCCTCAAAGAACTTTTCAGACCCCTAGAGCTTTTGCACAGTTGCAAGATGAAGGTCCTCTCTGGCAGACTTCCCCAGCTGTTTGGTTGCCTGTCCCCTCTGACAGTTTGCAAGACCTGGAAAATGCCGCCGCAAAGAACACAGAGGTGCCGCACTTCAAAAGGACCTTTGATTCCTTTGTATGAAAGCAACTTTTGGCATGACAGGGAGAGAGAGGCCACGTCAGTTAAAATTAGTGATGTGGAAATGAGCCTTACTCTCGCAGCACCGGACTGCCAACTTAACTTGCGAGACAAATCTGTGCCAAAAACACAGGAAGATTCTTCACAGTTAAAAGCTCAACATTGTTGACGACGTTCTCCAACAAAGTTCAGTTATGGCAGACACTCCCAAACAAAAAATAAAGCTCTGTAATCAATGCATCTTCTGAGAGGGCCAAACAACACCCGGCATGGAGATCAGAGATTGCATTTCCCAACATTTCATAGAATATCATTCTATGTGTTGGAAGGGGCCACAAGAGTCATCTAGTCCAATGCCCTGCAATTCAGAAATCTTTCACTCAACATGGGTCTTTAACCCATGGCCCTGAGATTAAGAGTCTCATGCTCTACCAACTGAGTTATTCCAAGGTTATTTGATTTATTACTGAAATGCAGGCGCAGGAGGTTGCCAACATGACCCAAGCTATGGTGCTGGGCAAATGAGCATTTAACCCTTGGTGCTCATCATAACCACTCACAGGCTGCTATTTGCCTGTGAGTGGTTATGACACCCCAGGCTGCTATTTGCACTGCAGGTCTGGCGGGAGGAGGAAATAAATGTAAGGTAGCTAAGGGACAAACGAGAAGTGTCAAACAGTTTGGTCTTGCATGGCTGGCTTTCTTTCCAAAACCAACAGCCAGCATGGTTAGTGAAGGGGAGCTTTAACCCTTTGCCGCCATCACAGTCCCAACTGAAGGAACCTGCACCCCACAGCAGCTATTTACAATACAAGGAAAGCTCATGTGCTTCTAGGTACTTATGTAATTTGCCTGCCTGAGCAATTTGGTGGTGCCATCGTAAGAGAAGCGGATAAGATACAACTTAAGCGGCCCAGTTTATCCATAGAACACTATTCCACAGTAAACATATCAGATTAATGCGCCCTAATTCCTCCAAACACCTGAACACATTGTGCAGAGTTGGGGCTAAATGAGGCTTGGTAATTAACTGAATGAATGCAGTCAACAGGCATTTTGCACTGTAAGTAGCAGCCATGGGGTGGGTGGGTGGGAGCAGCAGCAGGGTTCTGGAGTCGGCAGTTTCTTCCTCCTCCTGCAGTGGACCCACCAATGAATACATATATCAGGAGTTATTACTGTACTACCAAATAGATACCATATCAATTTCAGATAGGTCTGCAGTCAATCATATAATTCTTGACTTCCTCCATTTCCCTGCTGAACTCTACAATAATAATAAACTCCAAAATTTATGAGCTCACCCACCCAGCGTATTTTCAAAACTTTTTAAGAGCGAAAACAGACAAGGCAGACATTCCAAGATTGATGGGAGCAGCCTGAACATGTATTTTTTTCTGCCCTGGAAAAAGAACACCTCAGAATGCAGCAAGTCCCCTCCACTTACCCGTGGGGAGGAGTTGCGGTGGACAGCTTCTACGAGCCATGGGTGAGATCTGAGTGCAGGGTGGGGACCATAGGTGGACAAACTACCCCGGAAGGAACATGACATGTCCCCCCACCAGAGGTACTACCTCTCCCCTAACACCCCAGACACCCAAACCTCATGAGGGAATGCGGTATCCTGCTATCAGGTGCCACACTGAAACACACACTTAAAACTTCTGAAAAGGCTTGATTCCAACACTTTTCAGGAAGGTGATTTCATAGTGAGCACCTGAAGCTATGTGCAGGTAAAAACTTTACATCTCCGTGCACAGCTTGCCTGTCAGTATCGATTTGGGATGTTCATCTGCCCTGCATAAATTGTGCTCTGAACATCTGGAAATAGCTCGGAGGGAGACAGAACCTTCCAGTTCCCAAGGAATGAAAATGTCAGGATGCAAACCTTGAATAATGGAATTGTGGCTACTGCGGCCATATTTATGCCCATTCCATGAGCACCGACTTGTATACAGCATAGCGCAGGTGCTTTGTGAGCATGAACATGGGAGAGCAATAAGGTTCATTTGCTTGTTTTGCAAATGGGCTGCCTCTGTTGGTTGCTGCGTGGTCTATCTATACTGCCAAATTGTCAGTGTCTTTTAAAGTGCTGATTCATGAGGCTCCTGGATGGGATAAAGTACAGCACGCGTACCAATATCCAATATTAATAAGCTAAATGTCATTCATTATTAAAACTGTGTACGGATCAGATAGTCAAGTGAATATGCAGTTAGGGCAGAGGTCAGCAACCTTTTTCAGCCATGGGCCGGTCCACCGTCCCTCAGACCATGTGGTGGGCTGGACTATATTTTGGAGGGGAAACCAAACGAATTCCTACGCCCCACAAATAACCCAGAGATGCATTTTAAATAAAAGCACAAATTCTTTTAAATCAGAACCAGTGAAGGCTGTGAAGGTCCTGTGTGAGTGCCTGGAGGCGGTTGAAGGATGGATGGCGGCTAACAGATTGAGGTTGAATCCTGACAAGACAGAAGTACTGTTCTTGGGAGACAGGAGGCGGGCAGGTGTGGAGGACTCCCTGGTCCTGAACTGGGTAACTGTGCCCCTGAAGGAGCAGGTGCGCAGCCTGGGAGTCATTCTGGACTCACAGCTGTCCATGGAGGTGCAGGTTAATTCTGTGTCCAGGGCAGCTGTCTACCAGCTCCATCTGGTACGCAGGCTGAGACCCTACCTGCCCACGGACTGTCTCGCCAGAGTGGTGCATGCTCTAGTTATCTCTCGCTTGGATTACTGCAATGCGCTCTGTGGGGCTACCTTTGAAGGTGACCCGGAAACTACAACTAATCCAGAATGCGGCAGCTAGACTGGTGACTGGGAGCGGCCGCCGAGACCACATAACACCGGTCTTGACTCCTAGTACGTTTCCGAGCACAATTCAAAGTGTTGGTGCTGACCTTTAAAGCCCTAAACGGCCTCGGTTCAGTATACCTGAAGGAGCGCCTCCACCCCCATCGTTCTGCCCGGACACTGAGGTCCAGTGCCGAGGGCCTTCTGGTGGTTCCCTCACTGCAAGAAGCCAAGTTACAGGGAACCAGGCAGAGGGCCTTCTTGGCAGTGGCACCTGCCCTGTGGAACGCCCTCCCACCAGATGTCAAAGAGATAAACAACTACCAGACTTTTAGGAGACATCTGAAAGCAGCCCTGTTTAGGGAAGCTTTTAATGTTTAATAGATTATTGTATTTTAACATTCTGTTGGAAGCCGCCCAGAGTGGCTGGGGAATAAATAATAAATGATTTATTATTATTATTATTATTATTATTACTACTACTACTACTACTACTACTACTACTATTACTCATGTAAAACCACCAGGCAGGCCCCACCAATAACCAAGATATGCCTTTTAAATAAAAGGACACATAGGTTTTTATTGCAGAAACCTACGCAATATGAAATCGGGCTGTTCATCAGTCCAGGCACAGCCTAAATCCTCAAGACCCCATCTAATCTTCAGGGATTAGGGCTAGACAATTCTCCTGGGGTTGATAAAGCACGTTAACAACAAGAACAAGCTAGTAACGTAGTAACAAGGAAGAGGGTTGTTTTGCAGCTGCCAGGGTGAGCAATGACTAAGGATTCTGAAACTGCGAGAAATTCCTCTTGCAACCCACCACAGAGAGAGAAGGGAAAATGACCAAACAGCAGATGTGATCAAGGAGAGGGGGGGTGGGTGCCTCCCTTTCGCTATGAGGTACCCGGGTGCTGTTGCAGCATTACAATCTAGCAATTAAAAAGAAATAAAAGAAGTAAGGCAGAGGTGCATGCAATTATAAAAGCAAGTAAGGCAATTCCAAGGAAAAGCAGCACAGTGCGGATTGACTGAAACAAAAGAGACATCTCTTTCTCTCTCTCTCTCTCTCTCTCTCTCTCACACACACACACACACACACACACACACAACCCACCTGTCCAAGGCCTGAGTCAAGCAGTGAGTCTTCACCATAGTATGGAACATGTATAATGAAGAAGACAGAAGCATTTCTGCTGGGAGGAAGGTTCACAATTTAGGGGCTACCACAGAGAACGCCCTGTCCGGGTGGCCCACACATCTTAGAGTGGCAGCATTACCAAGGAAGCCCTTGTGAAAAGCAATTTTATTATTAATGATCCATTTTAAACACCTAAACTTTCCAAGCACTGTACATGAAAAATAATGTAAAGAAATAAGACAGTCTATATCAGGGTGGTTCAATGCGTGGTCCAAGGGCTACATGTGGCCCTAAAGGCCCGTTTTTGGTGGCCCTCGGCAACATTTGATGCCCCCCCTTGCTCTCAGGCTGCCTTCTCAAAGCTGGGTAAGCTTTGGGAAGGAGGCGTGAGGGCTCTGACAGGGTCCCAGAGTCGTCCTACCTCCTCCCTAAAGCCTAGTTAGCACTTTCCCAGCTTTGGAAGGAAGTGGGAGGGCTCCAGGACCCGGCCAGAGCCTCATGGCTCCTTTCCAAAGCCCAGCACCTTACTTAGCAGGCTATGGGAAGGCAGTGTGAGAGCAAGGGAGGTGCCAGATTTGGGGTTCACTCCCCCCTCCCCATGTGTGCAGCCTGCAGGTTCCGTGTCAAAGTACTCTTGCGGTCCACTTGGTATGAAAAGTTGGACAGTCTGATCTATATACATGCTCAGAATCTAACAGGCACAAGACTAGATAAGCGAAGAGGGAAAGGAGCAAATTCAGGGACCAGTTCTTGAAATTACAGCAAGTCACATAATTGTTATGGTAACGACTACCTTAAGTTGCTGCGAAAGAGGCAATTCTGGGAACTCAGGGGATCTTGGGAGAAAAGGATCCTGTCGGGGTTTGGGTGCTGGAGCTCCTCGTGCACGGCCTTGGATTGGTTATGCACGAGGTACCAGTTGCGGGGAAAGCGGCCAGCGTTCCGCGTGCTTTTGAGCACGGTCGCCGGCCAAGTCTCACAGTCTGAAGGATGTTGAGTAAGCCAATTGACGACTCCGATGATGTGTGAGTTCCTAATTGCCTTCTTTAATGAAAAGTTGCCTCGTGAAATAAAATATATACCCTGACTCTGAATAGGCGGACCAGCTTAAAGAAATTAAAAATTTTACTTTACTCCCCCCTTTAACCCCAAAAGAAGACAGACACCGGTTGTATCTTTAGTGGCTTCGGCAGAACCCGCATAGGCTCGTCCCCTAAGCTAAGTTCTCCTAAGCTTAAAGTCCCTGCGCGCCCAATCTTCCGCGAGGCTAACTAAATAAACTAAAACCGAAATATCTTCCGCGATCTAACTCTAACTAAAGAAAAACCCATCCAACCCGTCCAGCCCGCTCCTAATCCCTTAAACTAAACTTGACTTCAACTAAAACCCAAACTGAACGTAAACGTGAACGAACCCTCCTAAGCGGGGGTGCCTCTGCCTTTTATTAGGGAACAAACGTGACATCATCATTAATGCCTTAACCAATAAAATCACTGTTGCTGCCCTCCAAAAAGGCGGGAAGCAAGTTTAACGCTCATTAACAACTTTGAACATGACCGGAACTATAAAATAAAGGCGGATTAATCTCATAAGTGAACCATACTATTCATTCATGCTTTCACTTTCGCTTTTGCGCGCAGTTATACCAAAAATAGACCTCGAAAAACTCATAAAATAACCAAATAAATATGAATCCATGGCGGATCCGTGAAACGTATTCCGACAGGATCCGATCAGGTATTCCTTGTCATGTTTTAATCTAGCTAAATTACAGATAGTCCAGCCATTCACCCTGCTAAAGGAAGGGAGGGGGGACCAAGTAGGAAATAAAGCAGCTAACTGCTACCAACATAGATCATGGCTATGATGATTAAATATGAAGTTTTAAAAAATGGTAGCAATGTCCCCACAGGCCAGCCTTCCCCAACCTAATGCCAGCCAGATGTTTTGGATGACAAGTCCTATCTTCCGCAGTTGGCATGGCCAACAGCAAGAGATGGTGAGAGTTGAAGTCGAAAAAATCTGAAGCCATCAGATTGAACAAAGCTGCAATATACCATGGTTACACTACAACAATGGTTACACTACAATTTTCAGAGTGAGTTTCAGACACCATAATATGCATACAACCAATTCCATAAGGTGGAGGTTTGGGCATTTCACAGGGTCCGCTGCCCTAACAGACTATCATTTCAAATTCATAGGGTCGTAGAGAATTGTGTTTGCAGGTTCTGATTTTTCCAGGTGAAGTGGCTTCATTGACGGCGCCACCCCCAAGAGCCCCCAAATCCTGGAGCCAGGACTGTTTGTGCCTTATATTTCCATCCCACAATTTCACCCTTATTGGTATTTTTAAAATCATGCTTGCTGTTGTTCTTCGCTTGCTCCAGAAGTCCTCTTTCCTTCTCTTTTTGACCATTTGGGAAAGTAATGACAAAGAAGCAAACAAAAAAAAAACCTGCTTTCATAACCGTTTTAAGTTTCATAACTATGGAACAGAGCTCCCACAGTACAAGCACTCCATCCATAAAAATTATATGCACAATTTCTCCACAAGCCAACAAATAAGATTCAATTTTGGCAGCGCTGGTAAAGTGATAGCCATTCCGCTTGCGACAGCCAAATTCAATGGACAGCTTTGGCTGGGTAAAGTATTGCACCGTGTTAACCTATTGGATGCTGTTTTCTACTGCAACACTACTTCAACTTGTGCAGAAAATTCAGCTTGTGGAACAACGCTGGCTCCCCCACTTCCCGAGCAAAGACAACATTTGATCTCACCCAATGTATGTATTCTAGGCAGAGCCGTCTCATCCATAGAAGCCGGTGGCGCGGTGCGCCAGGGCGCTGGGCGCCCCAGGGGCGCCCCCGCGAGCCCGCCGGCATACCGGGCTCCTCCTCCCCAACCCGCCCCCGCCCCCACGGGCAGGCGGGCACTCGCGCGCCGGCGGGCGGGCTGTAAGCCGCCCGCCCTCGCCTCCCAGAGCCCCAGCTGGAGCGCTGGAGCGGCGCGGGGCTTTGCGCGACCTTCCAGCACTCCAGCTGGGGCTCTGGGAGGCGAGGGCGGCCGGCTCGCGCTCCCGCGCGCAGCCGGCCGCCCGCCCAATGCAGCGCGAGCTGCCCAGCAGCGCCGCACCGTCCAGCTGCGCACGGAGCGCGAGCTGCGCGGGAGCGCGAGCCGGCCGCCCTCGCCTCCCATCCCGGAAGCGCTGGAAGGGCGCGCAGAGCCCCGCGCCGCTCCAGCGCCACGCCCCTCATCCCCCGCTCGCCCACCCCCCTCCCAAGGGGCGGCAAGCGCGGGAGGGAGGCGGCGGAGAGGCGGCATGGCGGGGGCGCCGGAGGGATAGCCGCGCCAGGGCGGCAGATCCCCTTAAGACGGCTCTGATTCTAGGTTACACGTGTGTTGCAATGAGGGGGGGGCACTGTAGAAACGCCACAGAAGTGTTGCGTCAGCCATTTTCCCCAGACTTTCTGCTGCCCACAAACTTCTCATCTTTTTTTTTTTTTTGCAGGCCTTGACAAACAGCCTTCAAAAGATCCTAAAAATGATCTCACACTTAAAGGTGGACAAATGGCACTACGGAATAGTTAAGACATCCACCAGCCGCACGCACCTCAACATTAATTATCGTCACCAGTGATGTGGAGCAAGAAGCATTCCATCTGCTGCTTTGTTTTTTCTGTCAAATGCCAGCCAAATGGGCAGTCTGAAAGTGTCATTATTTCCCCCCCACAACTATTCCTAGAAAGATGCATGCATAAACATAAACACACTGCTGTTTTGTGCATGCAAAAAATTGTGCTTTAATTTTCAGTGCCTTCATATTTATTTTTTTAAATCAATTTTAAACAATGTAAGGAAGTGTATGAAGGGACGCGGGTGGTGCTGTGGTCTAAACCACAGAGCCTAGGGCTTGCCAATCGGAAGGTCGACAGTTCGAATCCCCATGACGGGGTGAGCTCCTGTTGCTCAGTCCCTGCTCCTGCCAACCTAGCAGTTCGAAAGCATGTCAAAGTGTGAGTAGATAAATAGGTACCACTCCGGCAGGAAGGTAAATGGCGTTTCCGTGCGCTGCTCTGGTTTGCCAGAAGTGGCTTAGTCATGCTGGTCACATGACCCGGAAGCTGTACACCAGCTCCCTCGGCCAATAAAGTGAGATGAGCGCCGCAACCCCAGAGTCATCCGCAACTGGACCTAACAGTCAGGTCTCCCTTTACTTTTACCTTTAAGGAAGTGTATGCTCTTGAGCTGTCATATTCCAAAATGCTTAATAAGTATTCCAACATAATTTCCAAGTAAATCTTCAAATATATATAATTTAAACTACATAAACAGCACTTGAACTACCCCTCCAAAGCCAAGTATTTAAAATACTATTGGGGAATACAAGTCAAATAGCATACTAAATTAGGCCCCAATCAATTTAGGGCATTTAAAAAAACAAAACCCCTCAATATTTCCAAGAAAATCCTCATCAGACACATTGAACGCACATGCTAGTAACTCCTAGCAAATAAGTATATTTCTAAACCTTACATGCCTTGCCAAAAGTCGAATTAGATCCAAGAGGCACATCTTATCCTGCCAGAAATTCATACTGAAATCCTCAACTTTCTTCTAGCCGGTAGAACACTAAGCAGGGATAATAGAGCTCTTTTATCTCCCAAAAAGATGGGAAAGAATAAAGAACTTGCATAGCTTGGCCTGAGACTTCAGCTTGGCGTGAGACTACTTATTCACCATAAACCAGCTATATTGTGGGCAGGCTACTGGACAGGAACCAAGCCTTTTGACGTGCCCATTTTTGCAATGTGGAACAACATATTGTTTCCCAGGGCATAAATGATTGATGGAATGAACCATGCAGTAATGGAGCAACTCTTAATGAAAGGGCAAAAGGCTTTCTGCCCTTAACCACCTTGCATTCCCACTTCCATAGCTCTGCGTTGCCTCCTGTTCTCTTGCAGCAGAGTTACTGAACCAGGGAGAAATGAACCCGCCTCCTTCCTTCCTTCCTTCCTTCCTGCCAGTCAATCATTATTATTTCTTTCATATCGGCTGCAAAATTAGTTACCCCTTTTTGCTCTCTGCTGCAGATTCCATTCTCTGCATTTATGGATGTCCCTGAGGCAAGTCACTATTGGCAGGAGGAGGAGGAGGAGGAGGGAGAGAGAGAGAGAACAAAGGACTTTCACAAAGGAATTTAATCTGAGTATATTAGCCTTCCCAGCTTCAGCGGACTTGCTAAACTGCTGGATGCATTCCAATTGCCCTGCACAAGGCCAGCATGAGCTGGAAGCATCAGATCTGGTAACAAGGTGCATCATATCCTAGTGAAGTGGCAAAGGCTCTGAGCATTTCTCACAAACCAGCATCATCTGCTTTGGATCCCTTTGGCCCATTAGATATAATGCACCATTCTGAGGCATCTGCATCATTTCTTACTCTTGTGGGGCCAACTCTGCATTTCCCCTTCCAATAAGCGTGCCAAAGAACACTTCCTTTACACCTGCCTATTAAACTATGGGGTGGAGGATTCCAAATCCAATTGGGACATTCAACTTTCTGAAACAAAGCGAGATGGGGAATTGCATTCAATTTTTATCTGGTGCAGTAATCTGGAGTATAAGGCTGCTGTTTAACATAGAGCATTTATTTTGTTATAACTGCTCTTATCTTGCAAATAAAGCTGATTGCGGTCATAAAGTACGGTCGGGCTATTTGAATCCCCCTCCCCCTTTAATTTGCAAGAATGGCAAAGGGTAAGGTAATGCCGAGACTGGAAACATGTGTACTTGGTGCTGGCTGCGTCCTTATGCTGTGGAAGAGAAGGGGCACTCTGCACGTTGCCAGAGACACTCTTCTCTTTATTATTTCGCATGCTCCATGCGTAAGCTCGGCCTCTTAGATGAAATTAGTCGTGACAATCTAGAAGTCTCACGCAGCCCTAGCAGCAGCCGGAAGTTCAGCTGAGGACAAGAGAGGCTGCATCATT
The DNA here is from genome assembly GCF_009819535.1 of Lacerta agilis. Lineage (NCBI taxonomy): Eukaryota > Metazoa > Chordata > Lepidosauria > Squamata > Lacertidae > Lacerta > Lacerta agilis. Next base: position 24,566,451 of record NC_046317.1, read on the forward strand.
TTTTGCAGACAGAGACCTCGCGCGGCACAGAGGCAAAGACTGAACGCCAAAAGCATGAGGTCCCCCGCCTGACTAGGCACTGAAAGCGCAGCAATATGACAGTCTGTTCAGAAGTGACACCTCAGTAGGTTCAACAAGACTTTACACAGGAGCCAATTCCCAGGGACCTCCGAGATCTCTTCGCCCCCTCCCCGCAAAAATAAAGTATTTGAGGGAGCCGGGGCACCCCACAGTTGATGGGCATTGCCATTCGAATGAGGTGCGTGCGATCGATATGTGGGATGGGGTTGCCCCATTCAACTTGGCAGCCCTGGAACTTTATATCTAAGGCTGCGGTCTTTCGCACACTTACTTATCTGCGCCAGCACAGCCAGCAAGTACCGAGGATAAGGCTGCAAGTAACCAAGTTGGGCAACCTTTCTTTTCCGGCCTCGGCCCTCCAAAGACTACCTTTGGGGATACCAGCTGCCTTGCAAGGGCTGTTGCAAAGGGGCGCGCAAAACCCTCGGCACCGCCGGCGGTGAGGTTTCGCCGGGGATTCCCCCCGGGCGCCGGGCGCCAAGGCGCGCCGGGGAATGTCCAGACGCGACGCGCTTTTACGCACCTCAAAAGTGGGTCACTCCGGCGGCGGAGCCATGAGGAGAGGGGGAGAAGCAGAGGCGGCGAAGCGGAGCCCCAGGAAGCCGAAATGCCGCGGCGACCCCCGACTCGGGCTGCAAACCCCACCTCCACCCCACGCAATTCCAGGAGCGCGTCTTCGGCCTTGGCGAGAAGAAGAAGAAAAAGAGGAAGACGCGCGTCCGCCCTTTCGCCGGTCTCTCTGCCCCCTTGCAAGCGCCTTCAGCGCATTGGCCGCAGCCAATAGCACCGGCGGCGAAGCCCATGTGATTCCGGGAGACGCCTTTCCTCTCTTCCCCCACCCCCACTATCCCGGCGCGCGCCCGGGTTCAGGTTCAGGTGCAGGCGCGGCGCGGCGCGCGTCAGGGCTGCCGGCAAGGGGAGCTCGCCACGCGTCTGCCGGCTGGCTGGCCCGATCCGGTCGCCGCGCCTGCACCTGAACGCTCCAATCAGTGATAAAAACAGAGATATGAAAGCTAGGAGCTAAATGGCACTTTAAGCATAGGTTATGTAGGGTTGCCATATTTCAAAAAGTAAAAACCAGGACACCCCGAAAGTTGCTGAGTTTTTTTAAAGGACGACCCCAAAATTGAGCTTTTCTGTAGGGAAACCCCAAAACTGTTGAGCTTTTTCTTTAAGGAGACCCCAAAATTGTTGAGCTTTTCTTTAGGGAAACCCTGAAATTGTTGGGCTTTTCTTTACAAGAACGCCAAAATAAGTGATTTTTTTAGTTGACTTGCCTAAGATCCAGGACAAAATGCCACTTTTCAGAAACCCCACCACCACCATGTCCATTGTGCCTTTGAAATCACGGTAATGTCCAGAAAAATCTGGACATAATGGCAGCCCTAAGGTCATGGGCGCAACCACAGAATGTCTAGGCACGCTTTTTTTATAAAAAGAATACAGTGCTGAAAATTAATGAACGGCGGATAAAATATTACGTTCGTTTTCCGCAGGGTCTGGTCCTTCCCCTGCCCACCCCGCTAACATTCTTAAGAGGGTCTCTTCAGGAAGCAGCTGGAAGTGGGGAGGCAGAAAAAGGTCCTCCTTTCCTTCCACGCTGCAGTTTTAATCCGAAATCTTAGGCGCAGTACAGCTCCTGGAGCTCAGAAATGGCTCACGCTAATGAAATTCCCTGTTGCAATAATGTGCCTAGAACAATGGGAGTTTCGAACGCTGGCCCCCATCGGTTCGGCTGCAGGAACAGGTGCACGTGTGGAGCAGGGTGAGCCTCAGGAATGGCATTTGGCCACGACCAAGAAGATTTGCTGCCAGTCTGCCTGCTTGGCCATTGAATTGCTCCTCTTCCTCCTCCTTCCCCCCCCCCCCCCGAGCTGCTTAGGATAGCGAATAGTGGCATTCACTCCCTGGGCCAGCATTGTCTGTTAGCTTGCTACACCAAAAGTTCTGCGGCGGCCTTAAAAGGCCCGCAGACGCTTCTGTGGTCTACAGCGGGGCAGTTCCTCGGATACTGCCCTGTCGTAGAGTTGGAAGGGACCACTAAGCTCGTCTAGTCCAACCCCCTGCAATGCAGGAATCTATTTGCCCAGCGGGAGGCTTGAACCTGTAGTGCTGAAATTAAGGGTCTCTGCTCTGCCAGCTGACCTACCCACAAAGGCACCGTCTCTATACAGTATAGAGACCGTTATTGCTAAACTGTTAGCAGGAGTGCCAGCTTGGCCCGCAACCCTGGGTGCCCGGGACTGTATGGTCCTAGCACCGAAATTTGTGGATGCCCAGCACCTTCATGGGGAATTTTGTGGGTGCTCGGCACCCAGGGCCCCAGGGAGTTGGCACCTATAAAACTGTTAAGCTAACTGTTGAGAGAGGGAAATAGGCTGGGTGTGCCCTGGAGTTTATGCATTGGAGTAAATGCACTGGATTGTGCTATTAGTCACTTGGCTGTAATTCTCATACTCCTAAGGCTGTAATATTGCACGCACTTACCTGTGAGTAAGCTCCATTAAACTCAAGGGGACTTGCTTCTGAATATAGGATTGCACTGTCTGACTGCAGTTCTATACACGCTTACCTAGGAATAATCCGCACTGAGCACAGAAAACCGTATTTCCAAATAAGGATACATAGGCCGCCCAGAGTGGCTGGGGAGACCCGGCCAGATGGGCGGGGTATAAATAATAAATTATTATTATTATTATTATTATTATTATTATTAGGCTTGTACTTAAAGGCTGCCACAGTTGAATTAATACCACGGAGCAGGCTGGGACTTACTTCTGAGTAAGTGTGCATTGGTTTGCACTCCTAGTCACTTACTTGGAAGTAAGACCATTTAACTCAGTAGGAGTTATTTTTGAGGATGCATGCATAGGGCTGGGCTGCAGAACACAAAGAATTATTGACTTGAAACTGTCTATTTAAAATTTCCAAGGAGCAACATCAGCTTCTGAAATCTAAAGAAAATTATACCAATTGTCTCAAATATCCATCTGTGGTTGTATTTTTAACTCGGCTTTTCTTTATGGCAATTAGCTGCGGGTTATTTTAAGCCTTTTAAAAATGCTTGGCCAGTCCAATCCAACTCAATTATTTTTCTCACTCAGCTGCTTCTCATTTATATTATTTCTGGCCAGCTGTGAAAAGGCCTCACTTGTTGCTTCCACTGTGTTTATTTGTTGTGTTTGGTTTTATTGACTGTGACAGTGGGGTGGACCTAACATGCTGAGTGTCGTTTCTGCTGCTTGGCCTCCATACTGGGGAGGAAAAGTGGGTTAGCACTGAGAGACATAACAAACAATAATATATTTTTAAAACTGGCTGGAAAATCTTGTGCTGGCAGTTAGCAGGATGAAACCATTAAAGGTGAAAGAAAAATTATCAACTGAGATTTGACCAAACAAAATGGAGACAGATAGTTATTGAGGACCAAAGTTTTAAAGATGAATCTAGAATCAAGTGGCCTTTTCGCACATCGCAGTCAACCATAGTTAATGGTTTACCATGAACACCAATCTGGGTTGTTTTGGTCGCAGTGAACCACAAGCTGTAGTCCATGGGTAGGCAAACTAAGGCCTGGGGGCTGGATCCGGCCCAATTGCCTTCTGGGATGGTCCGGAAATCGCTGCGTGGATCGGCGTGGGGATTCTGATCGTTTGGGCTGCGCCATTTCCCCCTGTGGTGGTGCATCCTCCCTCCCTCCTCCTGGTTTCTCCCCGCCCTGCCTAGAGGAGGAAGGGGGCTGGGCTTTGTTGAGCCATGGTTGGCTGAGCGCCATTTTAAGCAGCCCCTCTCCGGAGCCAGCCCTTTCGCGCCACTCATCGTCCCTCCCCTGCTGCCGCAGCCGCCAACCCCTGCCACTCACAAGGCACAGGTAAGCAGCCACTGGGGCTCATCCGGTGCTGTGGAGAAGGGAGGGGAGAGTCATGGGGGGATTTCCCCCCAAAAAACATAGTCCGTCCCCCCAAGGTCTGAGGGACAGTGGACCGGCCCCCTGCAGAAAAAGTTTGCTGACCCCTGCTGTAGTCAGTTACTGGTAATTGTTTAGTAGACTGAAATGAACTACAACCCCCAGTTCGGACATAATGCTAAGCCAGGAATCCTGGTTTATTTCCCTGGTTTATTTGCTTTCCTGGGGTGGATGCCATTAAATTCAGCGGAGCTTAGTTTTGAGTAGGCATGTATAGGATCGTAAGTCTCTACCTACCAACTCTACTACAATTGACTTGTGTCATATGTTTGTAACGCAGTCACACAGAACAAGGGGCAACTTTTGTGAAGAGATGACTTTGGGGAAATACACAACTCCATTTCCATGAAGACAACTCTTGCCTGAGGAAGATGCAAAGTGAAGCAAACTGCTCTATAGCAACATTCTTCAGGAGAAAGTTGAGGGAAGAAACATGCAGTGTGTAAGCTACAGGCAAACACCGCTAAAAGAGAAATGGCACTAAATGGATTTTAACCTTTGGAGATACCTGTTAATTAACAACCGTGGCTATGAGATAGAAAAGGTTCAAAGTTCCAAATTAACTCTGTACAAAGCAGAAAGACACAGGAATCTTAAGTTACAAAGGATCAAAGATTAATTTGCAGCTCAAAAGCACAGAATGTCTTGTTCTAATTGCATAAATAACAGTGAAAATATGAGTGCACATATGAATGAAAATAAAAAAATCAGTATTATTCATGGTTTGGTTCGGGTTTGATCCTCTTAATAAGTGAGGGAGACCAAAAAAAGGGTGGGGTATGAAGTTGTATTCATTTTACCAGGTTGAGCTTTGTATGGTGAGTAAATGGAATCACAACTACACTTTCGAGCCAGCCTGGACTCTGGGTTTCAGTCACGGAAGAACTCGGCACCCAAATCTGCTGTCTGTGGAGACCAGGAAAAGCCAGCATGACCTAGAGGGGACCTCTTGATATCCACCATAGGTGATGATTCACTCTGGGACGATGTTGAATTCTGGGCTCCAGACGTGAACACATCCAATAAAATACACCCCACTCAAAGCTGCTACTAGCCAGCTCTGAATTTCAGAGATTCTATTCACGGGGAGGTCCTCCTCTCTCAAAGGATCATCACTAAAAATAGCATTGTCCGGTCCTCCCTGCCCGCTTGCAATTGCCAGAGAGGTTTTGGTCTCTTCACGGAAAACAGGCCGTATGCCCCTTCCTTATACTGACTCTTCTCTGAAACGCATTTCTCTTTCCCCTTTCTTTTTTACTTTTGCCATACCAGGAAAACACTACCAAACTTCTCTGCGTCCCTTACCATTCTACTATGAGCCAGCCCTGCCTGTTCTTCCACTCTTGATCCAAATTTACCGTATTTTTTTTTCATGTATAAGACGCCCCAATGTATAAGACGCCTCCTGTTTTGGGGGACTCCAAATTAAGAAAACACCCCTCAGCACTACCTGTGTGTAAGACGAGCCCCAATTCTAAACCTAATTTTTTGGTTTGTTTTTTTTTAAAACAACAACAACAACAACCACCCCAGCCTATGGTAATTGTCCTCTCTTGCCATTTCCTTCCGAAACTTTGCACAAGCTTCTTCAAAACAGCCCACCGGTTTCCCCCTCTTCAGTCTATTTTTGTTCCATCTTTCTCCCCTTATTTCTGTTAAGAAAGCCACATAGCTCACAGGGTGGGCTGCTTTGAGATTTCCAGAGCTGAACTCTCTGCCTATTTTTATTTAATAAAATTTTTAAAATGTCCATCTGTACCCTTCTTTCCCCCAAAGTCTGCTACACACACACACATCTGTACTTTATTTGTGGCGTGTCTTCCTCAAAATTTGGACAGAGAGGGAGGTAGAGATGAGGATGATAAGAGGACAAATGTGGTCAGTTTCACTGGTGGCATTGTCCCCACTGGAACCACACTGAGGACTGCAGAATTACCAGTAGATAAACTCACGAGGAAACGGGGACTAGTCATGATAGCTTGAAGGAACTTTCATGTTTCCAGTGGCAGAATTCCTCTAAATACTGAAGGCAAACCACAAAGGAGATTTGTTGTCTTTCCGCCCCGCTGCTAAGCTTCCCGGAAACATCTGACTGGCCATTGTTGAAACCAGAATACTAAACTAGATCAACATTTTGGTGCAATTGAGAAAAGGCCATTGCTTTGTTTTTAATTCAACTCCAGTTTATGGTTTATTCAGCAGCGCTAACAATGCTGTGCTTAAAATTGCCTCTTGAATGATTCTCCCTGGCAGAATTAGTCCTGTATCTGGTTACATGAGCTCAGACTTCCAAGTCCAAAACAACCTATTCTCAGAACGGTTCTCAAGATCTGCTTGGAAATATCAGGCACAGAATGTACTTATGCGCTGCATTTTTTGAACTGTTGCGAAACCCTTGCCAATGGAAGGCCTGCGCAAGGGCTTCTGCTTGCGTAATGGGGCTTTCCCCCTCTCCTCCCCCCTCCCACCGCATGGCCCCCCCAAATTGGCTTGGGGTTGGGAGAACCCCCAGAACAGTGGGGGAGGGGCAATTGTCAACAAGATGATACATTTGCACAGACAAAATGTTCAACATAGCGTGACACTGAATTCCACCCTTGGTTTTACGCTCTGTCGTTGGTCCTTGTCCTGGCAGGCCTAATTAATTTGCCTGCAATAAATGATATGCTGCTACATCTAATCAAATTTACAGGATTAGAGCAGTTCACAACAATTGGTAGAATTCCTGGTGTCCCCAAGCCTATGACTCCACAAGGAATGTAAAAAGAAGTTTTTGGGTTGTTGTTGTTTTTGGCAAGCAATGCAAATGTTGATGAATCTCTTTTTATTTCTCCTTTTACCTCGTTCAGAAAGCTGCATGGGGAAGCCACCTATGAACTGATGTAACCCCACCAATAAGCACTATACAAGTTGGGTTTTCGTTTTGTACGTATTATTTCTTTTATTTAGAAAAAAAACAAAAACAAAAATGTATACTGTCCTGGAAGCAGTACTTCCGGTGTGGTTTGCAAAAGCAAGACGAAATACAAAAATCCACCGAAAGCAGAAGAACCCAGTGTGGTGTCCTCCATGTTACTGGACTGTGACTCCCATCGTCCCTGACCATTGGTTCTGCTGCTAAGGCAGATGGGTGTTGTAGTTACTTATCTCCTTGGCTTGGGGGCTGCATAACTCCATACCCTCCAATATTTCTCTGATGAAAATAGGGACGTCCTATGGAACAAATTAGAAATGTCTTCTGTAAATCCGGGGCTGTCTCTGGAAAACAGGGACACTTGTAGGGTCTGCATTGTATGACTTTTGGGAATTCAGTTACAGGTAGGTAGCATTGTTGGTCTGCCATAGTCGAAACAAAATAAAAAATAAAAACAAAATTCCTTCCAGTTCCACCTTAAAGACCAACTAAGTTTGTTCTTGGTATGAGCTTTCGTGTGCATGCACACTTCTTTGGTATCTGAAGAAGTGTGCATGCACATGAAAGCTCATACCACGAAAAACTTAGTTGGTCTTTAAGGTGCTACTGGAAGGAATTTATTTATTTTGGGAATTCAGTTTAAGTATTAAGGTATTCAGGGAATAAGGGAGGGTTGGTGGGCTTATATGCTAAACGTTGGATGATTTAGTTCAGAGGCCTTCAACATTTCTGGGTCCATGGCTCCCTTGACCAACTACACTCTCTTTTGCGGCACCCCTGGGGGCTCAGGAGCCCAGTTATGCCATCCCTTTCTTGCAGAGCTGAAAGCCTCTCACCCTTTTTCGAACACACTCTCTTGTGGAGCATTCCCTCAGCCTCCTCTCCTCTCCTCGTGAGTGTTCTGGGCTGCCACTGGTCTCTGAGCTGCCCCCCTGCCCCAAAGAGAGGTACCTTCTCACTCTGGCCCAGAGGGGCTGGAGAAGCAACCCCTGTCAGCCCCAGAGGCAGGGATGTACAAAGTGGAGGGTGGAGGGGGCGAGCCACCCTGGGTGCCACTCGGGGGGGGGTGACAAGATGGCCCCTGCCTCCCCCCAGCTGTAGAGCGGCCAAGGGCACACAGCCAGTGTTGTCCACGGCACCCCTGACCATCATTCAAGTCACCCCAGGGTGCCACTGGTTGAAAACCACTGGTTTAGTTCATAGTTCACAGCTACTTCTCAGGTGTGGGGTGGGGTGGGGTGGGGTGGAGGAATAAGTCGCTTCAATATCTTTCATCTTCAATCACCAGATTCCAGGGAAAATTCTGGTTCAGGCTGTTGCCTATTATATCAGCTGCCGTTTAGATCATTTCAGCAATTCATTCTGGTTTTGACTAGAGCACGTGGTGACCAATATCAGGTCCTCAGCTTACTGTGACCGACTTCTGATCACTTTCTGTATCTCTGAGGTACTTAAAAATGGAGACTTAGAGCTATACCACTGAATAATGGTTTCAGAGAACAGTAACGTTTTCTTCTTCTCAAAGAGCTCCCTCTACTGTCCAGTGTTATTATTTTGTTTTAATACACAGTAAGACTTGAAGTACAGTGGTACCTCAGGTTACAGACGCTTCAGGTTACAGACTCTGCTAACCCAGAAATAGTACCTCGGGTTAAGAACTTTGCTTCAGGATAAGAACAGATTGTGCTCTGGCGGCACAGTGGCAGTGGGAAGCCCCATTAGCTAAAGTGGTGCTTCAGGTTAAAAACAGTTTCAGGTTAAGAACAGACCTCCAGAACGAATTAAGTTCTTAACCCGAGGTACCACTGTTATATAGGCAAAAAGTATGGATCTTTTAGGGTTGCCATATAAATTCCTGACAACCTACCCCCAAAATAGTGATTTTAAGCTATTTCGGCTGTTTCTGCTGCTTTTTCCATCACATTGCCATACATCCAGGTTTTCCCTGACATTTTGCCGATTCAGCAAAATCCCCCCTGACACCATTTTTACACACGGAAACCAGGACATGTCAGGAATTTTCCTGACGTATGGCAAGCCTAGGATCATTCGAACACTTCTTCTTACACCCCACTATCATTCCTTCTCCCAATTAAAACATTAATTTTAATGTTAGCAAAACAACTGAACACTTCATTCTTTAAATATCCTTCTTTTCTGAAATCATTTTTATTTAGTTTTACAAATATAATTTTATAACAATTCAAATACATATCTATATATAGAGATTACTCTGAATCTCAAGACTTCCCACATCCCCTTCATGGGTCCTATTGTTAACATTTAAAACTGCATATTATTCCATAGTCTATTTTTTTATATCAATCCATATTGTCCATAACGTTTCTTACATTACAAGTGAGATTAAAATCCTGCTAATGTTTTCATCTGCTTGAAGTGGTCCCGTAGATAGATTATAAACCAACCGGATTTAATTGAAAAGAGTAAAATATCAGAAAACGTAAATAAACTGTTGAATGTAATCTGGGTGACATAAATACATATAAAGTTTTCAGTGAGGAAATATTGGTGATAATGAAGGGTATCTATTAATGACTCTATCAAAGTCTGGTGTTTAGACACTGGATAGAATTATTTTATGAAGCTCTTGACTGTTGTTGTTTTTTAAAGTGGGGGTCAACCTCTGACTTGGGTTACAGAAAAAGACTTAGATGGGCATGACTCTGATCTCTTATATATTGGACCACTAAGTATATCAATGTGAGTAATTCAGAAAATAAAATGAATGCATCTAGACAGAATAACATTGGTATAAAATACTATTTTATATGCTATTTGTTCCATCCAAATCATATGTTATAGTTATTAAAGCTTCTGAGCAAAGGCTTGCAATGGACATCCCAAAGGCTTTAGAAAAAAAAATATTTGGTGACAAAATTACTTGGAAAAGGTGAGTTGTCAACGATGAAGACCCAATGTAAGCAAAGGAAATAAGGAGTTGACTTTGTTAAAGTTGCCCTGTTTGAAGGTCCAGTAAAATATCTAAGGAGCAAGATCTTCTAGTTGTGACGAATTATTTGAAACAAGCAGCATTGCACTTATCATTGCTTATGAATTCTAAGAAACAAACAAACCGAAATCATTGCAGTTGCAGTTGTTAGACCCATGGTTAAAATCAGTGCAGTTTTGAAAGATTCAGCCCGTCATCTTTGAGATTCCTTGCAGGTCTGTGATTCTGTGATACAGCTGTGATACAGATTCCTATTCAGTCATCAGAAGCAGGGAAATGTGTGTGTGTCCAGATAAGTCCATATAATGGACACTAGGGGGCTTTGCTGCATCTCTGAAAAACTGTTGTACAGGCAGTGGTGTTCTTGGTCAGCAAAATGTTATCTACAGAGCAAGTTACATTACATCACTGTAGGAACAGGGAACCTGTGGTTCCTCCAGATGTTGTTGGACTCCAACTCCCATTAGCCCCGGTCACGGGGCCAGGGGTCAGGGATGATGGAAGTTGTATTCCAGCAACACCTGGAGTACCATAGGTTCTCCATCCCTGGGGTCGACTTCTGTCCCGATATAATTTGTTTTTGAGTCACACTGAACTCTTCAAAAGTCAGAAGTTCAGTAAACTGCTGATTGAAGTTAATTCTCAGTTAATAGCTCAGTTAATAGCCTCCGGGTCTGGTCCTGACCGGACGGATACTGGATTCAGCAAGGGATACCCACATGACCTGAAGATGCTGCTGTGCAATGCCAGGTCAATGTTGAATAAAACCACTGCCATCCACGACTTGATTGTGGATGGTGGACTTGACCTGGCATGTGTAACAGAGACTTGGTTGGATGAAGCGGATGGGCCTGTCCTTGCCGCTGCTTGTCCACCAGGTTTCTCTTACGCACAGCAACCCAGGCCATCTGGGCGGGGAGGGGGGGTTGCAGTGATTTTTAGGAAGTCATTAGTTTGCACCAGGCGTCCTATTGGGAAGACCCAGTTCTCTGAGTGCATGTTCTGGAAGTTGGGCAATAGGGGCAGTACAGGATTCCTTTTGGTGTACCGACCTCCCCGCTGCACCAAGGATTCCCTGCCCGAGCTGCTTCAGGTCGTGGCGGATGTTCTCCTGGAGTCACCTAGTTTGGTCGTCCTAGGGGATTTTAACATCCATGCCGACACGACCTTACAAGGGGCCGCTCGGGACTTCGTGGAAAGCATGGCCTCCATGGGGCTGTCCCTGAATAAGTCTGGTCCAACTCATAGCCGAGGACATGCCTTAGACCTGGTATTCACCTCTATGGATGTTGGTGATCTGACATTAAAAAAAAGTGAAACTAAAGAAGTGCCTTGGTCAGATCACTTCCTGGTACAACTGGACTTCTCCGCAACCCTTCCCCTCTGCAGGGAGGTGGGACCAATTCGGATGGTCCGCCCCCGCCACTTAATGGATCCAAATGGTTTCCAGAGAGTGGTAGGGGATACTTTATCCCATGTTGATGGCCTTTCAGCCGATTCCCTGGTGGCCCGCTGGAATGTGGAGCTAACCAGGGCTATTGACTGTTTGGCTCCGAAGCGCCCTCTCCGGTTGCATGGAGCCCGGACAGCCCCGTGGTTTTCCCCGGAGCTGAGGGCGATGAAACAATCGTTGAGACGGCTAGAGCGCCGGTGGCAGAAAACCCATTCTGAATCCGACCGAACACAGGTTAGAGCTCAACGTCGAGCCTACCAAGTGGCGATAGCGACGGCGAAGAAGACTTTCTTCACCGCCTCTATTGCATCTGCGGAAAATAGCAGCAGGAGACTCTTTCAGGTGGTTCGGAATCTATCGGAGCCACCTTCGTCATCGGGGCCTGGTAGGGACCCCAAGATCTCCTGCAATGCGTTTGCAAAGTTTTTTGCAGATAAAATCGCTCAGATTCGGAAAGAGATAGACTCCACCGTGGGAGCAGGGCCAGGGCGGGAGAGTGCCAGAGTCCTGTCTAGTCCAGTTGCGTGGGATCAATTTCAGTCTGTTACCTCCGAGGATGTGGACAGGCTGCTTGGACGAGTGAAACCAACCACCTGTCTCCTTGATCCTTGCCCATCCTGGCTTATAAAAGCTAGCCGGGAGGGGCTGGGCGATGGGCTGCGCGGGGTGGTGAATGCTTCCCTCTGTGAGGGAGCCTTCCCAGCCCCGCTGAAAGAGGCGGTCATTAAACCGCTTCTTAAAAAAACATCTTTAGACCCGGCCAATATGGCCAACTATCGCCCAGTCTCAAATCTACCATTCTTGGGCAAGGTGATTGAGAGGGTGGTTGCTGAACAACTCCAGGCACGCCTGGAAGAAGCGGACCATTTGGATCCCTTCCAATCGGGATTCAGGCCTCACCATGGGACTGAAACCGCCTTGGTCGCGCTGGTCGATGATCTCCGGCGGGCTAGGGACAAAGGTGAGAGCTGTTTCCTAGTTCTGCTGGATCTCTCAGCGGCCTTTGACACCATTGACCATAACATCCTTCTAGACCGGCTAGAGGGGTTGGGAGCTGGAGGCACTGTTATACAGTGGTTCCGCTCCTTCCTCCTGGGCCGTGTTCAGAAAGTGGTGGTGGGGGATGAGTGTTCAGACCCCTGGGCTCTCACTTGTGGGGTGCCTCAGGGTTCTGTCCTCTCCCCCATGCTTTTTAATATCTATATGAAGCCGCTGGGAGAGATCATCAGGGGGTTTGGGCTGGGTGTTCATCAGTATGCGGATGATACCCAGCTCTACCTCTCTTTCAAATCAGAACCAGTGAAGGCCGTGAAGGTCCTGTGTGAGTGCCTGGAGGCGGTTGGAGGATGGATGGCGGCTAACAGATTGAGGTTGAATCCTGACAAGACAGAAGTACTGTTCTTGGGGGACAGGAGGAGGGCAGGTGTGGAGGATTCCCTGGTCCTGAATGGGGTAACTGTGCCCCTGAAGGACCAGGTGCGCAGCCTGGGAGTCATTTTGGACTCACAGCTGTCCATGGAAGCGCAGGTTAATTCTGTATCCAGGGCAGCTGTCTACCAGCTCCACCTGGTACGCAGGCTGAGACCCTACCTGCCCGCGGACTGTCTCACCAAAGTGGTGCATGCTCTGGTTATCTCCCGCTTGGACTACTGCAATGCGCTCTATGTGGGGCTGCCTTTGAAGGTGACCCGGAAACTGCAATTAATCCAAAATGCGGCAGCTAGACTGGTGACTGGGAGTGGCCGCCGAGACCACATAACACCGGTCCTGAGAGATCTGCATTGGCTCCCAGTACGTTTCCGAGCACAATTCAAAGTGTTGGTGCTGACCTTTAAAGCCCTAAACGGCCTCGGTCCTGTATACCTGAAGGAGCGTCTCCACCCCCATCATTCAGCCCGGACACTGAGATCCAGCGCCGAGGGCCTTCTGTCTGTTCCCTCACTGCGAGAAGCAAAACTACAGGGAACCAGGCAGAGGGCCTTCTCGGTAGTGGCGCCCGCCCTGTGGAACGCCCTCCCATCACAGGTCAGGGAAATAAACAACTACCTGACATTCAGAAAAAACCTGAAGGCAGCCCTTTTTAGGGAAGTTTTTAATGTTTGATATTGTTGTATTTGGTTTCTGTTGGAAGCCGCCCAGAGTGGCTGGGGAAATCCAGCCAGATGGGCGGGGTACAAATAATAAATATTATTATTATTATTATTAGTTGGTTAGGACAGGGTGATTATCAGGGGTGCCAGCTTGGCCCCATGACTGTGGGTGCCCGGGGCCATGGGTGCCATGCGGTGTGCATGGCCCTAGCACCGAAACTTGTGCGTGCTCGGCCCCTTCATGGGGAATTTTGTGGGTGCTCGGGCACCCAGGACCCCAAGGAGTTGGCACCTATGGTGCTGATAATGCCAAGGTTGCAAGTTCGATTCCCATATGAGACAGCTGCATATTCCTGCACTGCAGCGGGTTGGACTAGATGTTCCTCAGGGTCCCTTCCAACTCTACCGTTCTATGATTTCCGCATTTTAGAACAGGGTTATAAAATCTGCTCATCTCCTGTTCAGAACGTTGCCTCCTTGCACCCTAAGGTTTCACCCAGTGCTGTCAAAGCTATGAACAGCAAAATTAATAACGGGCTTATGCATACTTAACTTGCCGAGTGCAAGGAGTCTTGACTAAAAAATAAAAAAATAAAAACTTTGTGTGTCCACGTCTAATCTTGCCCCCTTTCTAAAATTTATTTATTGGTGTGTGCGTTTCTTTTTGTAAATCAACCAAAGAATAAAATAGAATTGAGTTTAAGGTTTCTTATTGGGACAGTGGAGGGTATGTGTGATGTTGGTGGTGGAAATGCTCTGCGGGTGGGGGGGGGCAACAAAAATGCAGGGTTGAGGAGGGTCAGTTGTAGGGGAGTGAGAAATGTCCTTATTTTCTTCTGAGGAATGTTGGAAGGCATGTATACGAATACACTGATCAGTAGACCCAGTGGCTTTTCAACGTGACTCCAGCTTAATCTCAGCCACTTTCTTAAAATTATAAACCATAGCTCATGGCCCATTTAAAAGTTCAAAACAAACCACTGGTCAGAATGCAGAAAGGACAGCGCCTCCTTTTATTGCATTTCCTGTTGATGAAAAGCAGAAGCCGGGGTGGGGGTAGAAATCAGATAGTTCTTAGAATCCTGTCTGCCTTGCACAGAGATGATGAGCGTATTAGCAAATAGACTTATGACGACTCTGCACTTTTACCCCCTATTAATTTTGATGATTAAGGATGGCATGGAAAATAAATTCTGACATGAATATGGGGCAGTACACAGAAGGAGCACACAAAAGCAAGAGCAAATTACTCAGAAGCAGTTGTGGACTGTGTAAACAGAAAATGAAGGAATGAGAAAGGGCACCTCTGCTGATTCATTATCTTATTTATCTTATCTCAGCCAGATCATCCTGTAAGACAAAAAGGATACAAATTGGATACCCACCCACCCCCACCCCCCCGTTTACAAATAACTCTGATGAATCAGAACGTTTCCTACCACTGTTACTGTTAGATTATCTTCACTCATGATAACATGAGAAGGTGGAAGAGGATACCGTTATGAGTTTGTGAGTGCCAGCCACTTAATCTCTGGACACAGTAAAGGTTAAATGCTAAATAAGCCAGGCCAGCTTCCTCATGAGGTAAACGCCTGGGAGATGAGCCATTAAGAAAACAAAGGAAATATCCCATTAAGAAAACCATGCAGAGGCAGACAGCAAGTGGGTCAGAAGTTAGTTAAAAGGCAAAGGCAGAGTTTAAAATGAGAGTTTTAAAGTTGGTGGTGAGGTGACCTAGGGGAAAAGGTTGCAGGCTGTAAATGCAGGAAAGCAGAGCACAATGTTTTGCTTTCTGCTGGAATCCAGGGCTGAGGATATGGGAGAAAAAAGACCCCTTTGGGGTGTAAATGCTGTGAACCCCTCCATCGCAGCGTCGGGTTGTATATAAAGAAACCGTATATCATAAAGTTTTCACTGTACCTCATTTCCAAAAGGAAACCTGGGACCCTGGGACCCCTTGGAATCTTGCAGATTGGGGGGGGGCATACAACACCACTTTGACATATTCCAAACAAAACTGAACATGGCAGTCTCAAAATGTGAAATGAAGTGGATGCTAAAATAGTGAAAGCCCTTCAACATTACCCAGGAAGCTCAAATTTGTTTCATATATATCCCAAGACTGTGTATACCTTTAAAGCACATTCAAAACACATTCTTTCCCTCAAAGGATTCTGGGCACTGTATTTATCCCTCACAGATTTGCAATTCAAGCCACAGCGCCCAGAATTCTCTGAGGGAAAGGATGTGCTTTGAATGGGTTTCAAAGGCATAGTGTGTACGCAGCCTGTGACAAAGATGTGGATAAAGATCTAGATATGGGACATTGTTATATCTAATGATAAAAACACAGGACACTGGATTTACCTTATAATAGAGGTAACACGGAACAAGTAAACAGGATTTTTAGCAGTGGTGATAAATCCTCTGGCTCGTCGCCAGACTCCGTTGAAAACAGCTTATCTATGAGAACCAGGAAGTGACCTCTCCAGACAACAGAATGACTCTCGTTTTCCTATCTATGCAACCATGATCTCCTGGGTGATGCGGACGCAGTTGAATGCACATGCATACTCCACTTGCTTGCTTCCCACCCATCTGCCCCCTCTGCACGGCTCTGGGCACTGGCAACCCACGTTCTGCCACTGCCCTCCAGATCTTACTGCACTACAACATCCATCAGCCCTGACCCTAGTTTAAGTGACTCAGCCAGGTGGATGGAGTCAATCCCATGGGCCTTTCCAATAGAATTGTCTCCCCTCTAGGAGATGGTGCCAATTCTGTGGGAAAGAGACTGATGCAATCAGCCCCGCCTCATACAGTTGGGTCACTGAAACCTTCAGCTGTATCGTGGAGGAGCAATTGGGCAAACATGTAAAGAGCACCTCAGTGGGTAAGTATTCACTCTGTCCTCACCTTATCCTCTCTCTTTTACCCTCTCCTCTTTTTCTGGTACCATCCCATCATGATACTCACCCTTGCAGTCGCTAAGCATTTTGCTAGCTAATAGAAAAGTCCCATTAATGATGCTCCCTTTCAGACTTTGTGCCTTCACTGCTTACGGCTGTTTCCTAGCAACATCAACCACACATCCGTCACATCCCCCTTCAGGGTTGATTCCAGGTACCTTTGGGATACAATTATTGAACGTTTGTTTTGATTCTCTTCAGGTTGAAGCAGAGTAATGTTTAATTAGTCTGGCAATATTGGTTGTTACGTTTGTTTCAAATCCAAGCCAGAACAGGCTCTGGGGGCAGTGGGGGGGGGAGAAATGCAAATATTCTGGGTCTAGCAGCATTTGTATCCCATAATCTTTTTATGGGACTGGATACCATAGGCCAGCTTGTGTAAGAAGGTGCATGCATTCAAAATGCAGAAATAAGTAGCTTTCCAATGCTAACAAAGCAATCACGTGCCTACAGAAACCAGGTGTTACTGTAACTTCAAAAATGCATCACAGTTGACCACGTCACTGTGGAAGATTTTGTTGTTTTATACGATATGTCCCAAGAATTTTGTCCATCTTTAGTTTTCAAGACTGGACGAGAAGTCCAGAAAAATATGTGTACAAGTAGCAAATGGAAAACACCTGCATATTAAGGCTGCCATATTGCAACCTGTAAACTGACTTTTTACATCTCAGTTTAGCAATAATAATAATAATAATATTTATTATTTGTACCCCGCCCATCTGGCTGGATTTCCCCAGCCACTCTGGGCGGCTTCCAACAGAAATCAAATACAAAAATATCACACATTAAAAACTTCCCTAAAAAGGGCTGCCTTCAGGTTTTTTTCTGAATGTCAGGTAGTTGTTTATTTCCTTGACCTGTGATGGGAGGGCGTTCCACAGGGCGGGCGCCACTACCGAGAAGGCCCTCTGCCTGGTTCCCTGTAGTTTTGCTTCTCGCAGTGAGGGAACCGACAGAAGGCCCTCGGCGCTGGATCTCAGTGTCCGGGCTGAATGATGGGGGTGGAGACGCTCCTTCAGGTATACAGCACTGAGGCCGTTTAGGGCTTTAAAGGTCAGCACCAACACTTTGAATTGTGCTCGGAAACATACTGGGAGCCAATGCAGATCTCTCAGGACCGGTGTTATGTGGTCCCGGCGGCCACTCCCAGTCACCAGTCTAGCTGCCGCATTCTGGATTAATTGCAGTTTCCGGGTCACCTTCAAAAGTAGCCCCACATAGAGCGCATTGCAGTAGTCCAAGCGGGAGATAACCAGAGCATGCACCACTTTGGTGAGACAGTCCGCGGGCAGGTAGTCTCATAGTCTCAATGAAATGAGACTATGCAACCAGACTGCTTTGTACACTGGAAATTCTGCTGCACTAGGGAGAGCATTTCCCTTCTTCGTGACGGCTAGGAATATTTTCCCCACAACCCACCCAGCCAAGGGTATGGCTCTGGTCCCCTCCTAATATAGGGTTGCCATATTTCAAATCAGGCTGCCCTATATTATAGTGAAAATCAGGACAGAAATGTTGCCAGCTATGCCTGGGAAAATCCAGACATATGTCCTGCCTGATAGGACAAGGGGTACCCCATTACACAAACTTTTTGCTGTTCTTAGGCAATGAACAAGAAGAGCACACATTTTATCCTGACTGTCTCCCCAGTTGTTTACATTGTAATGTAAACCCTGCTTTGGCTGCAGTCCTGCCCTGTAGTGTCCTTAATGCAGTTGTCTTGAGTTTCCCTTTATTGTGTGCTGGAAGGCCACCTTGCTGTAAGTTGTGCAAGGCGCAGCACGGACTTGCAGATCTACAAATCAAGAACGGCATATTGCCTCGCTGAAATGAAATATGTCAGTCTCCCACAATGGTCTTTGGCCCTTCTCCCTGACTCCAGAGATGCACATATGCTGAGGTAATGGAAAGTGTGCCTGTTTCCTTGCCTCGCCAATGACTCCACCCGCCTATTCCCATCCTTTCCCCTTGGAGTCCTTGCAGTAGAGCATGTTGACGCTGCCTTGCCAATTAATTTCTCATATATTTCTTTTCAAATGTAAATTGAATTACGGAGCATATGTAATGCAGTGTGGAATTTAGAAAGAGGCAGATAAAAAGTTGACATAGAGCAGATACTTTTTTCTTGCTGCTAGCAGCGGGTGGGGGCGGGGGGAGGCACAGAAAGCTTATTGTTAATTTTTCAAAAAGAAACAAGGCAAGCTGCAACTCCCGTCAGTCAGCCCCAGCCAATGTGGCCGGTGATCAGGGATGATGGGAGTTGGAGTCAACAACGTCTGGTGGGCTGTAGGTTCCCTATCCCTGATTTAAACCTATAGGCAACCTAAAATATCAACAGCACACCTTTTTCCAGTGGAATTTTTTTGAAATTGACCCTCAAGTACAGCTGAAGGCAGTATATTTAATCTTGTGTAAGTGAAAGCGTGTCTGTACTTTGGAACTGTTAAATTTTGCAAATAGGGTGCCGGTGTAGGTTCTGTCTAAATTATTTGCTTTACTGAAGCCCGGTGTTAATAACTGTTGTGGTGATAAATCAGAAAAGTGAAACTTTTGGTTGATAATTTTACTCCAAGCGCTCTCATGACAATCTTGCGATACTAAGGGTAATAGACTGGTGGGGTTTAAATTTAGCCATCCATCTGAAGTACAAACTGTATAGTATAACCCTACATTAGCATGTGGTTTATCTTTGTGACTGAGAGAGAAATGCTGTGTATCTGTATGTGAGAGAAATCAGGTACCGTTGTTCTCCATCTCTCAAACGGGCAGAGGCTTTCCACTCATGTCAGTTTAAGGAGCCAAATCTCTCTATCGTATCATGAATATATGTGACTTGATCTGTAGTCTTGGCTGAGCCTGTTGAGTTAACATGTGTTTGTGTGTTTCAAAATGGCAGCACAGGGATGGAATGGATGGTGTTGTGGTGGTGATCTGTGGTCGTGTGTATGGCTTGGTGACAGAGCTTCTCCAAGTAATTCAACTGTGTGAGTGTACACTTCACAGGGAAATAGTATTTTCTGTGGACTCTGTGCCAGGACAGTCAGACTCCACCCTAGACTGAAACCTCCTGGGTTGTGAGTGAGAGAGAGAGAGAGAGCGACACACACAGAGACACAACACATCAATAAGTAAAAAATTCTAATCAAATCCCCTCTCCCCCCCCCAAAAAAAAGAGAGAGTTGGTACTTCTAATCCCTCTCCAGAAGTTAGAATATGGAACAAATGGGAAACTAAAATTCAGACCACTGTTACATAAAGCCCAGCAAGAAGTGATAGCCATGTATAACTTTCTTGAAATGCCAATAGAATGACTTCCAAACATACTGTATGTGCTTAGGCTGGAGTGCTGAATCATCCCGAGCATCACTGGAGGTCAGTGTTTAATGTGAGTCATGCCCCAAAGCCTTTGCATAATCTTTGTTTTCCATCTTAGAAAGAGGAAACTCCCCCCCCCCCCAGTCTCCTTTCCCCATGGGCTATCACTTGGTCCCACTGGGAGGAGAAAGGAAGCAAACTGTTTATTTCCAGAGCTGCTCAGAGTACAAAAAAGTGGGGGAAGGACAGGCCTTTGAAAATATGAGACATTGGCAACATGACTTCTTAAATATCTACTCAGTAGGGAAAGACAAGGACTGCAACGAAGGGGGTGGAGTTCATAAGGCAGGGACCATTCACCCAGGAAAAAGCAATGGAACGGTCTTCTTTTGCCTGTAAGACCATTCTGGAAAGTAGGTAGAGACTATGGGCTGTCCATACTAAAGTTTACTGTGTGTTTGTACCTGTTTGAGCTCCAATTCATTCATGTAGTCCACATGACATCGCCCCCCAAACAATACCTGCCTCGATACTTTACTCCCGGAAATTTGGGCTTACCTGATACTTCCCTAAAATGGTTGCTGCTGTTTTAGTTACAGAAGGTCTGGCATCCTACCCTGAAGATCAGAAATTATGGTTTTCAGCGGATGTTCTGAACGTTCTGATAAAATGATGTTCTGCATCTTCTTAATCATGCCATAACTTTTTGATGATCACCAGTGCAGAGGTTTAAGAGCGTGCAGTTATTATGTGCATTGGAGTGATTTAGGATTATTTCCAACCAAAAGTGATGCAGTCATATTTCTTCCATTTATATGATCTGCTCATGCTTTAGCCTCTTCTTGACTAATTAAGGTACTTGCTTGGCATTTGAAGGGGAAAAAAGGGAGGCTTTCAGGAAATTGTACAGGGAACCGTTGCATTTATAACAACCTGTGTTTCAGTGCAATCATCTAATTCTTCACTTTGGGCATGTGCCCAGCAACTTACACAACATCTTGGTTGTTGTTAACTCCTGCAAGCCTGGTTAGCCGCATCTCTGGCAAAGGGTTACCCAGTTATTAGTGGTCACCAGTAGTGTAGCGTAGGGGCAAATTCAGAAGTTCGGGGTTCTTTCTTGGCCAAGGCAAATTCTAAGATTATATAGCCTTGCAGCCTTTCCAGGAGTTCTTGTGCTTTTACACTTTCGAATCAAATTCACAACGATATCTCATTGTACATTGCAAATGGAACACTCTGCCACGGGTTTTCACTTAGAGGCATTCTACCTCAGACCCAAAATGTGTGGTGAATCGTGTCCATCCTGAAACTTTTGATCAGCATATACCAGCTAGGTGCTGTCGGAAGCTGCCAACTATTCGATTCAATAGAGGAAGTCTAAAAATAGCCACCCTTTCCTGTCAGGGTGTGTGCCATTTCCTTCAGCATGGTATTTCTGTCAGGGGAACAAGAAAGAAATGGAAGAAACTGTGGCACAGGGAAAGGGGTACTCAGAAGACAGACCCTCCAAGTGTCCCTATTTTGCAGGGACGTCCCAGATTTACAGAACCCGTCCCAGTTTCTGATTTGATCCCAGAATGTCCTGCTTTTCCTTAGGATGTCCCTATTTTCATCAGAAAACTGTTGGAGGGTATGGAGTTATTTAACCCCCGAGCCAAGGACATGAGTAACTATATAATCTTTAGAAGACATCTGAAGGCAACCCTGTATAGGGAAGTATTTTAAATGTTTAATGTTTTTATTATGTTTTTACATATGTTGGAAGCTGCCCAGAGTGGCTGGGGCAACCCAGTCAGATGTGTGGGGTAATGATAATCATAATAATTTAGCATGTCCCTATTTTCACTGGAGAAATGTTGGAGGGTATGAAGCAAGAGGCATTACAGCAATTCAAAGGCACATTGCAGTTGGGTAAAAGGCCTTGAGGAGGGCATGGAACGGGTTCTGTAGTATATGGTGTGTGAAAGGGGGTTCAGAAAATAATAACTGCAACCGTTGTATGACTCACTGGGTGGGATTTCTGTTGTGTGTGTTAAAGCCCTCTACCAGTTCAGTTCTGTGTAAGCTGGCCTCAGAACTAGTCCTGTTCATCAGCTGCATAATAAAGCCACTCTTCTGCTATTCTCTGGGTGTCTATTGTGGTGCATGGTTAACAGGACAGTGTGCAAGTGTGTGAGTAGATGCATGAGAAACCCACCCAATCATCATCATCATCAGTGACAGCAAGGGACATGGCCTGGGGAGAGTCCTCAGGGCCAGGTGGATGGACCCTTTGTTTTTCCAGCTTTGCATTGCCTACCTTGACTGGTAGCTGCTGCTGGGGATTTCAGGCAGGGGTCCTTTCCAGCCCCACCTGGAGATGCTGAGGTCTGAACCTGGGAGCTTCTGCATTCAAAGGAGAAGCTGCACCACTGAGCTATGGTTCTTCCCTTGTAGAACCTTCCCTACCAGCTTCTTCTCACCAGTCTCCGTATAGCCCTAAGCCTCTCTAGACATCCAAACAGCTGATCAGTCTTCTGTGGCCAATTCTTTGTCTCCCATTAACTTCTTTTGCTCTGTTTTGGCTTGGAAGGCAGTCTACGGGTCCATGTGGGCCTGTATTAAGACCAGGCATTGAATCTGGGGGTCTTCTGTTTGCAATGCATGTGTTGTCCCACTGAGCTATGGTCCTTACTCAGTTGCCCCTAAAAGAAGTGCCTCCGTTCTCCCAGAATTGCTTCATGAATGAAATGTTCCTTTTCATCCACATTCCTTCCTGTGCATTCAGTATCTAAAACTGAAATCTTATGAACCCACCAGGATGTACCCTTTATGTGTGCATGCATTTAGCCTGGTTTCTGCAGGCTGGATGACTACGGCTTGGCCTTTATGCTGAGATACTGTCTCTATTAAAAATAAATCGCTTTAAAACAAAACTGAGCTTGCTCCTTGCTTCTTTTGAAACCAGATCATTCAGGACAATATAACTTCCTCTTGGCCTTAGGATAAGAGTGTTGTTTTTCTCTTCTTCCGCTCCCTTTCTTTTCCTTTGCAATCAATTTCCATTACTGCCGTGATTTCCCCATTAGTCAGACTCCCATCTTATTTCATTGTTTACTTTAATCTCATCCTGTTCCAGTTCGTCCCATGGCTTGGAAAATAAATAAATATAACCTTTCATTCTTTCTCTGAAGCTCTTCAGGTTTGCTATTCTGACCCCTTCCTAAACCTAAGAAAAACTTCATAAACCCGGCAAAGGGGGGGGGGGGGAAGAGAGGCTCTTTTTTTTTTAAGGGTGGAAAGACAAACATTGAAAAAAGTGTGCATCTGAAGAAGTGTGCATGCACACGAAAGCTCATACCAAGAACAAACTTAGTTGGTCTCTAAGGTGCTACTGGAAGGAATTTTTTATTTTATTTTGTTTTGACTATGGCAGACCTACATGGCTACCTACCTGTAATTGAAAAAAGAGATATAACAACTGGGGCATGGGGACGGGGCGGGGACTTATCCAGACATTCAGCAAATGCAGGCATCAAGATTCTGACTCAATCAGAGTTGGTCCCCAAAAGGTAATAAGTGAGTGTCCCTTCAGACAGGTGCTCATTAGCAGGTGTATTCTGCAACGTATCTTTGACGCAATAACAGTGCATTAGTGATTGGTTGATTGATTGATTTATACTGGACACATCACTCTGCTTTATTTGTAGTTTTGCAATGATTTCCCAATGTGATCATATTATTGGGCAAGTGTCGCATAGCAGAAGTGGGATACCCATCCGTTCCGATATGTTCTCAGGGTGGATCGCAGCAATATAAAAACATAAGATTAAAAACCAGTTAAAACCAGGGCTTTCTTTTCAGCCGGAACTCACCAGAACTCTGTTCCGGCACGTCTTAGGTGAGTGCCATTGCCATTATAAGAGAACAAGGGAGGCGTTCATAGCACCACTTTTTCTAGAAAAATAAGACTGGTTAAAGCAATTTATGATCCGAAGAGTGGGATGGATCCTACAAATATCTCACGTGTCAAAGGCTTGGGTAAAGAAATGCATCTTCAGTATGTGATGAGAACTAAACAAGGAAGGTGTCGGATGCACCTCTGTGGTGAGGAAATTCCACAGCTTGGGGACTGCCACAGAGAAGAAGTTCCTCTCCAGTCTGCCACCATCCAAACAAGAAGGTAGTGGAACTAGCAAGAGGGCCTCCTCTGCTGATCTTAATACTTGAGAGGGTCTATAGCAAAGGGGAAATCTTTCAGATATTGGGGGCTAAGTGCTGAGGGCTTTTAAGAGCAATGTAAACAGCATCTCGAATTGGACCCTGAAACAAACTGGCAACTAACCAGTTCAGCTGCTTTAAAATGGGGAGTTATGTAGGTTCTGACTGGAACCCCAGCCGGTAACTGGCAGCTGCGTTTTGGACCCTTTGAACTTTCTGAGTCGTCTCCAAGGGCCATCTCACTTAGAACACAATAATCCAATCTGAAAATTACCAGAGCATGAGGTAGGTAATCTATGTCCAACATAGCTGGAAATAGCCAGTCACAGTCACCTGAACCTCCAGTGATAGTGTTAGATCCAGGAGGACCCCCAAGGTATGGATCTGCTCCTTCCAGGGGAGTGGAACACCATCCAGGACAGGCTGCATGCCCATCCCTTGGGCCCAAGAACCGGGAACACATAACACTTCTCTCTTTTCATGATTCAGCTTCAGTTTATTGCCCATCAGCACTTCAAGGCACCCGTCTAGCACCTGAACCATCTCTGTTGATTCAGTTGGAACAGAGAGAATGATTGGTCTTCTACTATGCCAGAATGTAATTGCTGCCTTCTTTTTGTGTGTATTTAATTGTTGTGAAATTCACTGCATTGTATTGTATGGTTTTATTCTTTGCAAATGGCTCTGTCCGTTGATCAGGTTTATTGTTGTGGAAACAGTCCCGAGAGCCTCGGCTGAAGAGCAGGTAATAAATGCCCTGCATAAATAAATAAATGCTATTGCCTAGTTGCCTCAAAATAGGTTGAACAATGGTATAATAAAAGTGGATTGCATTGCAAATTAATCTAGCTTCACTGGAAGCTTACCAAAGATGCGTCATTAAAGGAAATTGTCTTTAAAAAAATCTACGGTAATAAGCTGTATTGGGCCCCTGTTGTGTAATCGGATTTATAAAAGAACATATTGCAGGAATTATTAGGAATTTTGAATTGCTTATAAAAGCAGGCTTGGCAAGCATTAGGAGTTAATATGTCAAGCACTGTCTCAAGGGGTCTTTTAGCAACTAAACAACACCCAACAGTATAATAACAAGGCAGAGCGAGTATTACATGTTGTCTAAGTTATTCTGACGGATGTTCCACAGAAACAACTTAATCTTATGCAAGCTATATATGGATGAAAGACGCTAAATGATACAATTTTTAAAGAAAAAAACGTAACGGAATGTATGGAAACTTGGCTTAGAAGAATGGACAAGAATCTAGCGCTGGCTTTGTGAAGACCAAATAATACAGCTATTGTAGAGCTATAAGGTTAACTTCAGGGCTGATGTGTGTCTCAGACATTGTGCATGGGCTAAACATCAGAAGCATTGTCCTAGTGAACTATGCTCTGGAGTATAACTGGGTCAATGCGAGCTTGCTTGAAATGTGGCATGTTAAAATAAGAGAAGGGGGGGAGTCTGTTGGAGGGTAGAAGATTGGGGAGAGGGCAACTGGGGTATATGCTAAAGCATTCAGTGGGTCAGGGACCGTAGACCATGGGGGAGTGGTTGGGTCTCCTGTGTCAGGAACAGGTTTAGGAGATGAGAGCTTTTCTTATGAAGGTTTCTGTGGTAAAAAAACAAACAAACCCGTGTATGGAATACACTCCCACAAGAAGTAGTGATGGCCACCAATTTTTATGCACACTTGCATGGGTGTACCCAGGGGGGCAGGGGGGCAGGTGCCCCCCCCCCGAAGCAAAAAAATTTTTTAATGCTTATCGGCAGCCTAAAAGGGGGTAAAAGCTCAAGACTGGTTTTTCTCCCCCTCCCAAAATCTCAATAACAATTGAGCTCTTCCACTCTTGCCGAGGCAGTTGGCCACTCTGTGTGTGTGTGTGTGTGTGTGTGTGTGTGTGTGTGTGTGTGTGTTGCGCCGGCTGTTTCCCCCTCCCTCATGCTGACAAAGAGCTGGCGTGCCTATCAGAGACCAGATCCTAGCCTGCACCCTGCTTGGTCAAATGGGGATGCAAGCTTGGACAGTGTCAGGGGGCGAATTCATCGTTGCCGGGATTCATCATTGCAAGGGAGCTTGGCAAACTGAGTTCCCTTGCATGGTGAGTAGTTCCTTTGCGAGGACTGAGGATCCTGGGAAACTGAGTTTTTCAGCCATTTGGGGCTTTTTGTTTGGGGGGTGGGAGTTTTTCTGTTTTTTGAAGCTGTTTTTGTTTTTTGAAGCTGTTTTTGTTATTGAACCTGAACGACCATGGCTTGCCCCCCCCCCCCTAGTTTTGATCCTGGGTACGCCCCTGCACACTTGTGCATAAGTTTCTCATACACATTACTTGGCTGGAGGACTGTGGTGCTAAATTTGCGACAGTGCGACTCTTGAAGCTGTGATCTGGAACACCAGTCCTGAAAGTCCTACATTGGATCAAGGTATGTTTCCGAGCACAATTCAAGGTGCTGGTGCTGACCTTTAAAGCTCTAAATGGCCTCGGTCCTGTATACCTGAAGGAGCACCTCCACCTCCATCATCCAGCCCCGAAACTGAGATCCAGCACTGAGGGCCTTCTCACTGCGAGAAGTGAAGCTACAGGGAACCAGGTAGTGGCCACCCACCCTGTGGAATGCCCTCCCATCAGATATCAAGGAGATGAGTAACTATATATAACCTTTAGAAGACATCTGAAGGCAGCCCTGTATAGGGAAGCTTTTGAATGTTTGTTTTATTATGTTTTTATGTACCGGTATGTTGGAAGCTGCCCAGAGTGGCTGGGGCAACGCAGTCCGATGGGTGGTGTACAAATAATAGAATTATTATTATTATTATTATTATTATTATTATTATTATTATTAGTCTGCTTTGAATGCAAACTGGATTATTGCATTTGTCCCTCAGTCCTATGACTAAACAGCTTTCCACTTCATCTCTTGCTCTACATCGGGCTTCCTCAACCTCGGCCCTCCAGATGTTTTGAGACTACAATTCCCATCATCCCTGACCACTGGTCCTGCTAGCTAGGGATCATGGGAGTTGTAGGCCAAAAACATCTGGAGGGCCGAGGTTGAGGAAGCCTGCTCTACATTTTATGCATCCTCACAGAATTGCAAAGCTTCTCCCCTTCCTCGGAACAAGAAGTTGCTATTTTTGGCTGGAAGAATGAACTTACTGTCCTGAGTCAATTTCCCTAGCAAACAACAGCAAGCTAAGCAGCAGGGACCATTTCCTGATATAATATACAGAGTGAGAGGAGGGACTGGAAAGGGAATCTCAAGATACAGCTCCCTTAGCTGCTCTAGGGGACTGGCAGCCAACACAGTCACTGGGAGGCTTCTTAATGCATGCTGCCTCATTAAGAGGTAAACGCAGGAGCTGGAGCTTATACTTTGGTCACACCTAGCTAGTGAAAGGCCCAAACTGATAAATGGGCACATACCCTTTTGGAAGGCCATTTACCAAGCTGAGTAAGAGAGGATCACTGCAAAACACAAGAAGCTTTTCACCCCAGGTTTGTTTGTTTTTTTTTTGGTTTTTTTTTAAGGTCAGCAAGGGACAGGAACGCATGAACACGCAAGCTATCCAGGAAATCTGTCTAAATGCTTACTGCTATTCTTAGTGGAAGAACAACAGATTCGGCCTGGAAGCGTCTCCATGATGTCAGGGTATTGTTTCATTACAATGCACTGTCAACCGGATGCATGACTTGTTCAGCAGGTCAGAGTTCGAGCACAACTTAAATCCTGGTAGAAAATAGCATTCAATTACATTTGCCCCTCTCCATTGAAATCAGTAACCACATAATCCGCAATGCATTTATTTGAATCTAATGCTTACCGTTTGGGGGCAAAATTACATTGAGAAAATTAAGATGGAAAGTGACGTATCAGTTTGTGGTTTTTTCCGCTCTTATTTTTATTGTGTGTTTTGTGTTTTTATATTGTGAACTGCCCTGAGATCTACAGATGGAGGGCCGTATACAAATCTAATACAGTGGTACCTCGGGTTACAGACGCTTCAGGTGATAGACTCCACTAACCCAGAAATAGTACCTCAGGTTAAGAACTTTGCTTCAGGATGAGAACAGAAATTGTGCGGCGATGGCAGCGGGAGGCCGCATTAGCTAAAGTGGTACCTCAGGTTAAGAACAGTTTCAGGTTAAGAACGGACCTCCAGAACGAATTAAGTTCTTAACCCGATGTCCCAGAGTAAATAAGTAACAATTAAAATTTAAAAATATATAAAATTTGTGCATGCCCACACATGGGCTCTACTCCCACTCAAGATCCACTGAAAGTGATAGGCAATTCGTCCCATTCATTAGAGCTTTTAGTAAGACTTTCATCCCCCCCCATTTGATTTAGGAACACTTTGCATCAACAAAGAAAGGAGGCTGCCTCTGTTGTGTCCATTTTCATCCTCTTGTCACTCACCACTCGCTTCAGAACAGGGGTAGGCAACCTAAGGCCCGTGGGCAGGATGCGGCCCAATCGCCTTCTAAATCCGGCCCATAGACAGTCTGGGAATCAGTGTGTTTTTACATGAGTAGAAGGTGTGCTTTTATTTAAAATGCATCTCTGGGTTATTTGTGGGGCATAGGAATTCATTCTCCTCTCCCCAAATATAGCCCGGCCCACCACATGGTCTGAGGGATGGTGGACAGGCCCACGGCTGAAAAAGATTGCTGACCCCTGCTTTAGAAGATCCACGGTCAATGCATTTTAGTTCCCAGGCATCTGGCCAAGGGGCTCTCCTTTTGGTGAAAGAACCAAAGCAAGGGTGGGCAATTTTTTTTCCTACTGAGGGTCACCTACCAGTGGGTGCCAAAGGCCAGAGGTGGGTGGAGCCACCCTTTCCCTTTTGTGCCACACACATGAATTTAAACAAAGCTCTACATGAGACGTTACTCACTTTTGAAATAAAGGCATGCAGAAGAAACAGTTTGATGAAACGAATACCGTTTGCCTCAAAATTCTACATTTGGAACAAACTTTATTTCATCTCCCTGCCCCACTGTGCCTTCTGTAGCACGACAGAACACAAGCTTATGCATTAGAGGGTGAACTGACGGTATAATGACTCTGGTTTGGTTTTGAAAACAGCATCAAGATCAAATTCCAGACTGTTTCAATACACTTATTTCAATACACTGTTTTCATTATGTTGTCCCAGTTTTTCAAAACCACTACATTTCTCATTCCCCCAGGACAAAACACCCCTTACAACAATTACACCACTACAAATTAAAAATCGATTCAGACTAGATGACCATGATTTGCTGTAATGTTTTATGTGGTTGACTATGGGCAGATATATGTTTGTAATATATGAAGCAAAATGATGGACTACATATGGCATTTCTCTGTTGACATTACTTCCTGACCTCGGAAAGAATTAGGAAAATGGCATTTTCCTTACAAGAACTTTTCAAATATACCCCGATAACATGATTTTGCACATGATTTGCACAAACACCAAAAGAGTAAATATAAATAAGAAGTCGAACATTCATTTATACCTGAGCTTGTATCATGACATTACACGACAATGTATTTTTTTTATTTAAAACCCCCCCCAATAATTTTAAACAATTATAAAACATTAAAAACTAGCACTAATAGGAGCATCTGCAACTTCTGTTTAGAAAATAGAATGTGCTGTAAAATACATGTAAGACACTGTTAACCACAATAAATGCTTTCAATACATGAGGAAGAGGCATTTTAAAGAAAGCTCACTCCTTAATTCATTTGTTTTGAAGAAACTCCAGAGAAATTAATGGAAGTTCTCCAAAGTCAGTGACTAGAGAACTGTAGTCTGGACTGAATGCTTTCACTGACTGCAGCAGTTTGGGGGATTGGTTCACACAACTGCAAGACCAAGATTCTGGGCTGTATCCAAAGCCAGCCCCACTCAGAGTTGGCCCATTGAAGTTAATGAAAATGCCTACACTGAGCAGGACTATTATTGGCTACAAACAACTGTCTGTACATTTACCTCCCAGCATGTGAAGAACATGGCAGGCCCAAATCTCAAAACAAAATACTAATGAAAACGTCGTAGAAATTGTGGTTATTCCAATGTCCCTCCATGTAGGGGTGCGTGTGGGTGCAACTGAAATTATCCAACCCCCGTTGCAAATTGGGCTTATTATCAAGGTTTACAGACGTTCCGCCGTTTGCAATAAGCAAGTCCAACGAAAGCGGAAATAGCTCAACGCAACGGATGCTTCTAGTGGTTCCCCCAAATTCAGTTGAAAATACAATTTATACTGGCTTCTCCAGTCTTACATCTGCAATGGGGGTTGAATAATTTCAATTGCAAGTGTGTGTGTGTGTGTGTGTGTGTGTCCAACTAATGTTTGTGTAAACCAGCCCTTATTCACAGGCAGATACAGTGCACATTAGCTACAACACAAACACCGGCACAACTTTTGTTTCTTCTGGTTAAGACACAGGTCACATCTGTGTCATACATTCAAAGCACTCTTATATCACTTGCAGTGTTAGAAACTGAGATATGAAAACGAGGAGCTAAATGGCACCTTAAACCAAGGTTGTGGGCGCAGCAACGGAATATCTATGTGCACATTTCTATAGCAAGAATACAAAGCTGAAAATGAATGAGCGGCAGCTAAAATATTACATTCATTTCCCACATGGTCTAGTCCTTTCCCTGCCCCCCCCCTAATATTCTTAAGAGGTTTTCTTCTCTGGTCTTCAGAGAGTGGCTGGAAGTGGGGAGGCAGAAAAGGGTCCTCCTTTCCTTCCACTCTGCAGTTTTAATCTGAAATCTTAGGCGCAGTACTGCGCCCGGAGCTCAGAAACGGCTCACGCTAATGAAATTCCCTGTTGCATAATACACCTAGAACAATGGGAGTTTCAAACACTGGTCACTTGAACAGTCATGACATCCCCCAGAGAATTCTGGGAATGATGGTCTGTTAAGGAGGGCTACAGTTCCCAGGATTCTTTGTGGGAAGCCATGACTGTTCAAGTGGTATAAGAGTGTTGTGTTTGTATGGTGCGGATGTGAATATAAGCAGCACCCTTCAGCTTTACCACTGCTAGATTTTATTGGCAATATGCAGCCGTTGGCAGCCAGCCCTTGCTGTGGGAGCAAACCACAGTTTAGGGCCACAGCCTCTCCCCCCAATGCTCCCAGCCTTACCATAGTCTCAGATTTCTAATCTACAGCAGGCGACTACAGAAAGCCACTGGTGGAGCAGGCACGCTAAAAGGGCTTAGTAGCGA
The DNA here is from genome assembly GCF_009819535.1 of Lacerta agilis. Classification (NCBI taxonomy): domain Eukaryota; kingdom Metazoa; phylum Chordata; class Lepidosauria; order Squamata; family Lacertidae; genus Lacerta; species Lacerta agilis. The sequence continues at coordinate 24,597,651 of NC_046317.1, forward strand.
CAGTGCTTTGGTTTACAAAAATGAATGGTTTTTTTCCTCACAACCCGCCGAATCTCAGAACCGTAGAACGTGCGGTGTTTCGCTTCAACCTCTGACTTGTTTACAGATAAGGATGAAATGAGTTGAATGAAAATCAAAGAGAAGGAGAATGTTGGCTGGATCGGAGGCCTTGCTGGATTGGGGAGCGGTGATTGTGTATTACGGATAATTGTTCTCATTTAAAAATAGGCCTCCAGTTTTATGATCTGATTGATAGCTAACAACAACAACAACAACAACAACAACAACAACAACAACAACAACAACAACCACATTGAATCTTGCATACTCCACTCACCCATCCCTCTATAATGCCAATAAAGTTTAAGCAGAAATATTAAGATTTTCTCTGTAGCATCACATCTTTTGGTGAAAGTGAGTTCTGCTGAGTTCAGTGGTTTCCTCCCAGGCAAACATGAATACAATCACAACCTTCATTTGGAGAGGTTACAACTTTTCTAATGAGGGCATTTCTAGCCAGACTTAGCCTCACAGTTTGACGGGTAATGTCATGATAATCAATTTATGTCTCTGCCTCCTTTCTATGGTAGGCAGTTCACAATAACACCATCACTCCCTCTCCTCGGGGACCCCTGGATACCGTCGTTCCATGAAAGAAGCGAGGGAAATCCCTAATACAATTCTCAACATCTCCACCAACAATAATTTGCAGGATTCTTTGAGGGGTAAGCCACGACAATTAAGTGGGCATCACTTTGACATCTATATTCTACGGGGTACATCCATCCTTAGAGAATTGCAAATAGCATTCACGATAGGAAATTCACAAGCTTTCTTCAGCTGATTCATTGGCTACATGATTGCAACTTGCAAAGATCTTCTGACATACATTGGGGAGAACCAACACTTTTAAAAAAAAGTTAGGGTGGGAGAGAAAATTTACACAGTACAGTGGAACCTTGGTTGTCAAACAAAATCTTTTCCAGAAGACTGTTCGTCTCCCAAAAAGTTCAGCAGCAAAGGGCTGTTGGCAAGTTTCATTGAGAAAATTGAAAAACACGCCTCAGAATCCGTTCCACTTCCGAGGCACGTTTGAAAACGGAAGCAATTACTTCCAGGTTTTCGGCGTTCAGCTTCCGAAATGTTCAGCTTCCAAGACGCTTGAAAACCGAGGTTCTATTATACACAGTACAACCTTTCGTTGGAACACAACCTCTAGCAGAGGGTTCTGACCATGGCTGAAAATCCCAAAGATGGAAAAGGCGACTCATAAATTTGGCACCACTACAGAGAGCAGAATCCTAGCCAAAAGCATTATTTTAATAAATTAGAATCTTCAAGGGAACAAGGCTCCTGCAGAGGTTCAATCCACAACCACAAAACAGGATTGACTTACTGTATTGTCAAAATGAAGCCTCTGGAACAGGGAATGACACGTTACCCACAACTAGGATAAAGAAGAAGAAGAGGGTACTTGGTGCCTTAAGAGATGGGGAACCTGTGATCCTCGAGATGATGCCTGACTCCAAACTCCCATCAATCCCAGACAACATAGTCATCAGTCAGGGACCTGGAGGGCAACAGGTTCCCCAGCCTTGGATAAGCTGATACACAAAACTGAATCGAATGGCTTAGAGTTACTATGGCAACTGTACATTCATCTACTTTCATACAGGTAACCTTCATTCAATGCCTTGAAACATACTGACCCTATTTGCTGGAAAGCCCCCCCCCCCACTTTTAAAGGCAGACAAGCAACTTGATTTCACTGATACAAAATAAGAACTACAGAGACCCATTCGTATCAAGGCAAAACAAAAATTCGAACAGTTACAAACACCGTTGGGTGAGGAAAACCAAGTAAAATTTTTATATATAAAATATATATTATATATATACATATACAACCTAGTCCAAAAATGTCCATACAAAGGGACCACTAAAATAATAAAAAATAGACTTTAAAGGCATATTCAGGCTAGCTCGTGATGTACAAGGCATTTGACAGAGAAGAGTTTCTGTAAAACAGGGATGAAAAACCTGTGGCCCTCCAGATGCTGCTGAACCACAAAATCCATCATTCCTGGCCACTTGCCATGCTGCTTGGGCATGATGGGAGTTGGAGTCCAAAGTGTCTAGAAGGCTGTTGTAGCCTGGGCATCATTTTGTAAAGCACATTCAGGTGGGGTTGGAGACCCCAGACTACATGGTTTTAAGGCCCTTCCAGACATGATTTTGTTGTGCATTCATAATGATTTCTGCCCATGCTGGCTGGGGTTGATGGGAGTTGGAGTCCTGTAACATCTGGAGGGCCAAAGGTTTCCCCACCCCTGCTGTAAAAAGATCTAAGAGGGTTGAGCTTATTCTGCCTTCATCTGCTCCCTGACATCTAAGGGCAAGGTTTCAAACAAGGCGTCTTCGACCACCAGGCCGCTCCTTTTCAGTGCTCTGCATTCACCGAGTTCATGGGGGAGAAATTCCAGGTGATTTCCTTTGATGTCCAAGTAGGTCAGCAATACCAGATTCCCAATTTTAGGTGAGAGAACCGACAAGTTGTTCTTCCCAATATTCAGCGTCTTGAGCTTTTTGCAGAAGTAGAGCTCGTCTGGCACACTCTCCACTTTGTTGCAAGTGATCGAGAAATACTGTAAACTTTGCAGCACCCCAATTTCTGGGGGAATGAACCGGATGTCATTGTAGGACAAGTCTAAGTATCTAATTTTGTTGCAGAGGAAGAGGTGGGATGGAAGGACCTCTATCTTGTTGTGACTGAAAGAAAGCCGTTCCAGACTGGAGAGCTTCTTTATGTGCTCAGGGATGTAGGTTATACTGTTATGCCACAGCTTGAGGACGGTGAGTTTCCTAAGGTATTGAAAGCTAACAATTTCCTCTATTGATTTGAGGTTGTTTTCCTTCAGGTCTAATTCCTGGAGGCTGGCAAGACTGAACACGGCGTGGGGAATGCGCTCCAAGTCGCAGTGCACCAACTCTAGTTCGGTCAAGTTGGCCATTTTCTTCAAACTGTTGAGCATCACCAGCTTAGTGCCGTCGTTGTGGATGCACATTTTCAGAAGGTGACTCGAAACATCAACCACGGACTGTGGGATTTTGGACAGGTTGCTTTTAATGTACAGAACTTTCAGGTTCTTGAGCTCCCGAAAAGACTCCAAAGTTATATTTTTAGAAATGTCATGGCACAAAGAACCAATCAAGTTCAACTCCTCCAAATTTCTGAGCCCATACATCCAAGGTGGCAGCTCTCGGAAGTCATCAAATTTGACATTCAAGACTTTCAGATTTTCTTTCAGGAATGCCAAGGCTGCACTGTGGATCTTTGCTGAACATTGGTACAATGAGAGCTCCTGGAGATTATCCAACTGCACAATGGTGGCTGGTATCATGACATTGTTAATTATTTCGAATTTCAGTGCTTGAACCTCTGTTATTTCAAAAACCGTGTCGGGAAGTCCGGACAGCATAAAGAGCTGTAGCTCCAAACGGTTATGGGCATTCATCTGCAGTCTTTGCCTCAGCTTCTCCGCAGTCCACTCGTTGTTCAGATTAAGCTGCTTCAGTTTGTTTTCGCTGACCTCGGAAAGGAACACAGCAAACCTCTTGGAATAAAGTGGGTCATATTGGTCTATCATGTGTAGCATAAACGCAAAGTCATTGCGGACATCTGGGATGTCGTCGATGCCAGTCTCTTGCCGGACATACTCAAAAGAGTATTCTTTGAGCGAGCGGTAAAATAGCCAATACAAAGTGTAAAGGCATGTAAATCCATAGATGCTTACAAAGCACAAATAGCAGAAAGAAAGCTTAGAAAACAGATGCGCCATCGTATGGTTGCAAGAAAAGTTCTTATAACCGGTCATGTCCTGGATGTCAACATCGCAGTCTACAGTGAACTGAACCTTTGAAACAAGGGCACTGTTGTAGGCAATGATGATAAGAAATTTAATCACCTTCAGCACCGTTTGACGAACGTACATTGCGTAGAGCAGGTCCCCTTCCTCAACATGAAGCCGGAACTTCTTCACTTTCTCAAACAACGCTTTGGCCTGCTCTCCTTCCTTTTTATCCAGAGCTCCCGGCGTCCCTTTATCCACAATGAACTTCTCAGGTATGGATCTCAGAGATTGAGCCGGGACCAAAGTCCCCTCTGCGCTAGGTTGGACTGTGTTTGACCTGCCGATGTTGTTCTTCCTGTTGTCCTTCTCTTCCGAGTCTTCTCCAGAGACCTCCGATAAAGCCCTCGTCGTCCAAGGAGAGTCAAAGCATTTCCCCAGGATGGAGATGAAATGTTCGATTTTGGAGCTCGACCCGGGGAATTTGAACCAGAAGTTGCTGCAGAGCATGAACACCAGAGTGTGGATGAGGACAAGGTAAGGGAAGTATTTTGCGTACCAATGCAGGGCACGCTCATAGCACATTTGGTTTATGAAGCTGTACTGCTGGAGGTCCAAGTCAGTCTTGAGGCCCTTCATTTCAACAGTAGCAGGAGGTGTGGATGGCTTGGGTGGAAGAAAAGGGGTTGTATTAGAGTCTAGATTTGACACATTGGGAAGGTGAGAATTGGTCTGCGGACGCTGCACACTTTTTGGAAGGCATATGATCTTATCCTGCATAACCTGCAATGCACAAAAACAATTTTTTAAAAAAAATTGTACCATTTTTCTTTAAAGTAAAAGCATGCAATCTGCTTGATCTCAAAGAATAAGGGAATGGTCTACACCATACATTTATGGCCTGTAGTGCTATCGTAATATTTTGACCAATGACATGTCCCTTACTTTTGGTACTAGAATCAAGTACTAGAAACAGTACTGTGCTTCTTTAAATTGCATATTTACAAATAATATATTTTCAGTCTGGTCCACCTCAAGGTTTTTGTAGTAGATTAGAGGATCCCCACATTTCTTCTTTCAGGTTATGTGAGAGCCAGTGTGGTGCTGTGGTTAAGAGCAGTGTTTCTCATGCATGGGTCCCCAGCTGTTGTTGGACTACAACTCCCATCATCCCTAGCTAGCAGGACCAGTGGTCAGGGATGATGGGAGTTGTAGTCCAACAACAACCAGGGACCCATGCTTGACAAACACTGGGTTACAGTGTTGTACCATGACCTGGGAGGCTGCGATTCTGGTCCCCACTCAGCCATGAAGCTCACGGGATGACCATGGAACAGTCACTGTCTCTCAGCCTAACCTACTTCACAGGGTGGTTGTGAGGATAAAATGAGGAGGGGGAGAACCATGTACTTGAGCTGCTTGGAGGTCTGGTGGGATATAAATGCATCAAATAAATAAATCAGCACCCAAAGCCACCCTGGCTGGCGCTGATGGAATCACAAAACAGTAGAGTTGGAAGAGACCACAAGGATCATCTAGTTCAATTCCTGGCAACGCAAGAATCTTTTTGCCCAACGTGGAGCTAGAACTCACAAGCCTGAGATTAAGAGTCTCATGCTCTACCAACTGAGCTATCCAGGAAGCTGTAGTCCAAAACAAATGGAGGACCCCAAGTTGGAGCAGGCAGCTCTAAGTCAAACAGCTATTAGGAACCACTACAATCTACCACCTCTCAGTGGTGTAACATGGGAAGCCCCACGGGGTGATTGCCCTAGGTGCAAAATTGTTAGGGGGTGCAAAATGTCAACGCCCGGTGCTGCCTCAATACTCTTTTGTTGCTTGGCTCCATTGAAAATACAAACCAGAAAGTGACCTCTCCGGACAACGGAATGACTCTTCTTTTCTTATCTCTGCGGCTGTGATCTCCTGGGTGATGCAGATGCTGTTAGGCAGATGAATGCGCATGCATACTCCATCCATTTCCCTCCCATTCCCACACCCTCCACACAGCCCCGGGAGCTGGCAACCCACGTTATGCCACTGCCACTACTGTGCTGCTGGTGGCAATTGTTCTGTCCACTGCCACACAGAGTGGATGCTCACAGCCCTTTCAAAGCTAATATGCACAAGACAAATGAGAAGGCTTTGCCAAGGAAGAAGTCCACACATGCGGAGAAGCATCTACTTCCCTTCAGAACACAGTGGAGCAATGACTCACCACATCAGTGCTTATATACGGCCACAGTTCTGCGGATGACAAATTTCTTTTTCCATCCCCGGTATAATTAGTCTGGCGCTGTTTCCGAGGACTGCGCAACCCGAAAACGCGGCTGTACCATTACAGAGTGCTCAAGGCTCCTCGGGTGCTTTCAACTGTCATGTGTCTGACAAGGAACCAGACACCTCGCAGGATTCTACCCTCTAAATTAAATATTTAGCACTGTTATCAATAACAGTGACACCGCAGATGATGGATTGGTCTCGGCTACTGGCATTACTTGAGCGATCACAGATTCATGCCAGGAGGGAAAAAATCCTCATTGGCTTCGGTTGAAGGCACAGCTTGCTACCTAGAAAGAGCATTTATAAAATAGCAATAGGCAGGAATGCAAATATTTGCATTCTCACATGCCATTTCCCGGAGCTGCGCTCGCCTTGCGCATTCTGAGTGCGCTTACTTCAGCAAAAAAAGAACTGGCTGGCGGCTTCTATCCCCAAACGAGATCCATTTTCAGCATATTCATGCAATAGTTTAAGGATGTGGTAGTGCAAAAAGAAGGAACCGCCAGAGCCAAAAAAAGAGGCAAGCAGCCACGCCACTAGGTCAAAATGGGCAACCTGAAAACAGCTCAGTTTGTTCCTGAGGGCAGACCCACAATGTACATTTAAAGCACATATCTTCCTCCAAAGAAACTGGGAACTGTAGTTTGTTAAGGTTGCTGGGAATTGCAGCGCTGTGAGGGTGAAACCACCATTCCCATGATTATTATTGGGGGGGGGAGTCATGTGCTAAAATTAAGCACAGTCTCTAATTTAATTAACTGTAATATAACCACGGGCACTACAGGGCTGGATCCAGACTTAGTCATACTTATATCAGATCAGACCCATTGAAATCACTGACTTTTGAGTCCCCTTCTGCACTACACATTTAAAGCAGCTTCATACCACTTTAAACATGGCTCCCCCCCAAAAAAAAAATTTAGCCTTTCACTGTAGTTTGTTAAGGGTCAATGACCATCTGTCATGGATGCTTTAGCTGAGATTCCTGCATTGCAGGGGGTTGGACTAGATGACCATTGGGTCCCTTCCAACTCTAAGGTTCTAAGTTGTTAGGAGAGCCCTATTGCCCTCATAGAGCTGCAGTTATCAGAGTGGTTTAACTGCCAGTCACACTTCCCAAGGAACCCTGGAAACTGTAGCTCTTTGAGGGGCAAAAGGGGTCTGACAGCTCTCAGGATCAATAAAAACTACAGTTCCCAGGATTCTTTGGAAGAAGCAATGACTGCTTAAGGTGGGAGGTGCAGATGGGACCTGGCTAACTTGAAATCCCATTTAACTGGGGTGAAGCCTTTTTGAATTCAATAGGACTTCTCTGAGCAGACATGGTTAGGATTGTGCTGTCCGTGTGGATCCAACCCAGAAAAGACCGAGAGATGCCAAAAGAAATATAAACCTCAAGCTGTTGCCTCAAGGGGAATGAATTGGTCTTGTAATGCCTAATATGGTTCAAAAGAACATCTCCCAACTCCCTGAGGTACAGTTTTCCTGCTTCAAGGGGGGCTTCCCCATAATTCTAGTTCAACAGAATGTTACAAAACTTTTCACACTGTTGTAGAGACCACCCTAAACAAGTCCAGATAATCTGATGTTGTTTAAACTTTCAGCTAAACCTTGTGGAATTAATATGAGTTATTAGTTAACAGGCAAGCCCTTAAGACTTTTCGTTATTTTGCCTTTCGGGAGCATTTATTAATTAGGGGGCGTTAAATAAAACAAACACTTCCATGTCATTTCTAAACAGAACCAAGGGAGAAAAATATGACCAGAGATTACCAAATGGGGGGAAAGAAGAGGGAGAGAGGCAGAAATAGGCGCTGCTTTTCCCCTTCAAAGAATTCAAGCTATTTAAGAAAGTATCACACACACACAAATGGAGGGAGAGGGGGATAAATTTGATTTTGCCAAGCAAGAAAATGGATCAGGCTCAAAGCTTCTTAATTGTTTGCATTTTGACCTGATGAGGAAACAACAAATTCTGAGGTTTTGTTTTGCAACTTTCAGATGCACTTTGAGAACTTTTAAGTGGAGTGAATTTTAGCAGCAGGGAGCCAAAAGAACTGTGGGCAGGTGTTTTTTGTTTTTGTTTTTTAAAAAAGAATGTCCATGTGGATTCTGTTCATTGATTAGATTCCAACCTATAAGCACTTTAAAAAACATATATGGAAAGTGTTCCATTTAGTAGTTTCTCTCCTGTATTATTTGACCAAGGAATAGTAGTAATAGTCGTACCTTGGAAGTTGAACAGAATCCGTTCCGGAAGTCTGTTCAACTTTCAAAAAGTTTGGAAATCAAGGTGCGGCTTCTGATTGGCTGCGGGAAGCTCCTGCAGCCAATCGGAAGCCGCAGAAGCCCTGTCGGATGTTCTGGTTCCAAAGAACGTTCACAAACCAGAACACTCACTTCTGGGTTTGCGGTGTTCGGGGGCCAAAACGTTCAAGTCGCAAGGTGTTCATCAACCAAGGTATGACTGTAGTAGTAGTAGAAATTCTGATTATCTGTCTCCCACTCTGACCAACTCTGCTAGCACTTGGGAATAGTTTTCCAGCCCTACGTTGGCAGCATCAGACTGCATTCCTGTTTGTTTACCTGCAGTGTGCAACCAAAGACGCCAATCATCAGCATGGCAACGGAAAGGTAGTCTGTAAAGACATCCCACCATGGCTTCAGCACCCGGAAGGCTGGCTGCTGCTCAGAGAACTGGCGGAATTCAGTGATAGGAATCATCGTCCTGAAAGACAGCGGAGGGAGGCAGAGTGAAATGGTTAGGGTGTTTCGCATTCTCCTTATTTCATTCCACGTAACTTTAAAAGGCCCGTTTTCGTCCTCTGTTCAATGAGGTCACAGAAACTCGCACTGATGTGGCGGCCTGGCCCATGAAACCTAGAAGAAGCAGATGTTGCTAGTCATCAAATCAGGAGGTCCTTGGTAGCATCAGCTCTTCCCAAGTCTCTCCACTGAACTTCCCAATGCAGTAGTTGGTTTCCCAGGCTGGCTCTCTGATTTGGCAACACAATGTCCCAGATGTTGCTGGAATACAACTCCCATCATTCCTGACCGAGGCAGGCTGATGGGAGTCGGAGTTCAACGCTGGCCACCCTTGTTATAAGGGAGTGCATCAAGTGCTCTTTCCAACCTTGGAAATTCTGTTGGGGACTTAAAGAGTTATCAGGCCAGGGCTTCGCAAGTCTGATCTGTCTTAACAGGAGAATTGCTCCTTAGAATTCAAAACCTTGCTTTCCAGACCTGTCTGGATGGGACCTGCCTCATTCTAAAATGGGCTCGTTATGGACCCCAGCTACCCAACCCATCTGCCAGTCCCAACTGAGGACACTCCTGTCTGTCATTTCCAGCAGCTCGGGGGGGGGGGGCAAATTATATTAGCTCCATGATGGAGTGCTTTTCATGCAAGTGTTCCCAGATTCAGTATCTGCTATCTCCAGCTACAGCTGGGAAAATCTCCCATCAAAAACCTTGGAGAGCTTATGCCAGCCAGTGTAGACAACTTTGATCTAGATGAGTCAATTATCTGACTCAGAATAAGGCAACTTCACATCTACTGCTCACCTGTGGCTTCATCCCTAGCCATTATGGTAGTGCCTAAATCCAATAGCCCTGAGGAACATACTGTACATATAAATTATCTCCAGTCTGGTACTATGCCCTAGAAAAGCAGAGCATTGGTCACTGCAATTCCAAGGCCCCAACATTTTCCCCCAGACACTTTGTATTACATCATCAGTAGCCTAAGCAGGATGCTAAATGAATATTACAGAGATCTGCACTCGGCTTACATACGGAGCAATTTTTTAAGCTGCGGCATTGCATTCCTTTGCTTGTGGAGTTCAACTGGGTTACGAATACCTCTTCTATTCATATTCACAATTTCAAAAGTCTCTGGTACTCTGATGAGTCCAGGACTAGTGTTGAAATCCAAGCTCCGGACACCATTAGCAGCAATGTAGGGCGGATTCCCTGGCCCCCTTCTGTTTCACAAGCTCATTAGCAAAAATGAATGGATGCCAATTGCAAATACAGTATTAGGCAAGAATGGCAGATTGCAGTTTTTAGCTTTGCTTGCTAAGCAAGGCTAAGGCGAACATTAGATCACTCTCTAGGAGGGCATCAGAAAAATTCCTGAAGCAAAGTGCCCTAATAAGCATGGGGGGGGGCAGTTCAACATTTTCCTGAAAACCCGCATCGCAGAACATTAGCCGGTCAAGGACACCACTTGAAAATGCAGGTGCACGAGAAGTGATTATCATGTGCCAAAATCTGCGCTCGGTGCACATGTAAGCAAAGTGCTTGAATTGAAAGGTCACAACTGCCCACCTGCATTGCAATTCCACTGGAGAGGGAAACGAACTGCCAGACACAGCAGAAAGAGCTGTCTAACCTTTTCTTAAAGGACAACAATCCTATTCCATGCTATCGTTCAAAAGACCACAAAGTGAACTGCACAGAAAATGGAGGAGGATTTATTCTCTCTCCCCCCCCCCCCTTATTTTTGCTTTCCTCTTTGAAGAATGGTTTGCTAAAGCTCTGACAAAAGTTACGGGAAAGCACGAAGTCTCTTGCTTCTGCAGTTCCTGTACTCCCCTGGGAGAACAGAATCAATTCATTAGAGGATTCAGCAGCACAAGCTACACAAACCTAATTGTTCTCTGCACTTCTGCCTCCAAACAGTCTCTGTGAATCCACAGGTACCTTTGCTGCACTGCATCTGTTCTCAGAACTGTGGTCTGGGTTGTGTGAACTGGGCCAGGGAATATGGGGGTGGACGGTCCAAGACTCTCGTTTTCAGATCTGTTCCAACCCTATGATTCCATGACACCCCATCTGGATTTCTGAAAATCTCTACTTACTTTCAATTTCTTTTCTACAGTGTATAAACAAGTTACTCCTTGCTAAGAGTGGTGTTTCGAACCAAGCAAACAGGGCCTTTCAAAGCCCCTTTGTTGTTACCATATCATGGAATCAATAATGTTGGAGGGAGCCTAAATCAACTTTCTGTTTGATACAGGAAGTCTAGAGCTAGGACTTCCCCATCAGACGCTACAAGAGCTTCAGCAAGAGAGAGTTGTTCTCCTCTGGATGAATCAGGATCCTCAGATTCTCAGCTTTCCTTAAAAAGAGAGAGTACATTTCCAGCATTTGTATTGTAGGACTTGAGACATGAGGCAAAATGTACAAGAATTTGGCTTGTTAGAAACTAGCCTAGTCCCACTTTTCAGCATTTTTAGCAAATGAACGAAGTCATACCAGTGACTGACATTTAGGAAAACAGATCTAGCCATTTAGACAAACCGCAGGCAAACTATTTAGGCTCTTGGTTTGTTTTAAGCATTTTCTACAAGTCTTCAGTGATGGAGAAGTGATTGCTGTCCCATAGAAAACAACTCAGGTACCCAAGATTTCAGTGTAGATGTAATTGCCGAATAGTCCGTCAACTCAGAAACAAAAGATAGCAGAAAGGTAGGAGCTTGTGATCTTTCTGATAGAAACACATAAAATGTGATTTTCTTCCTTGTTAGCAAATGTTTTAAAAAAATACTCTGTTAATGCCAGTAGAAATAAAGTTCTTCATTATAATACCCAAACTGCAGAGGGCATGACTGCGGCTGAGACAGTGTGGGTTACGCCAGCCCTGCATAGTAAAGGTATTGGAAAAGACCCCTGGACAGTTAAGTCCAGTCAGACTTGACTATGGGGTTGCGGCACTCATCTTGCTTTTCAGGCCAAAGGAACTGGTGTTTGTCCACAGACAGCTTTCCAGGTCATGTGGCCAGCATAACTAAACCACTTCTGGTGCAATGGGACACTGTGAAGAGTGCCAGAGTGCACAGAGGTGCCATTTACCTTCCCTCTGCTGCAGTACCTATTTATCTACTTGCACTGGTGTGCTTTCAAACTGCTAAGTTGGCAGAAGCTGGGACAAAGCAACAGGAGCTCACCCCATTGCACGGACTCGAACTGCTGACCTTCTGATCGGCAAGCACAAGAAGCTCTGTAGTTTAGACCACAGCACCACCCACTCCCTATAGCACTGCATAGCAGCGGATTGTTGATATATCCATTTTGCTGATGGTAAGAAGGAGGCAGGATATGAAGTTTATTGTTAATGTGTGAGGGAATTTGGTGTGTAGGGAGGGCTGTGAAGTTGCCTGTAGCAGTTGTGCAATTAATTAAAAGCTGAAGATTCAAGGGATTTATCCAGGACCACCACGGGGTGTCTGTAAAAATGAGGTTAAAAATCATGCAGCATTTACCCCGGTGCATTAATTGCAATTGCTACAACAGGCAGAAAAATCATGATGTGAAGCCCCAAGATCCTCAGCACCTTTCAAGTGGTCCATGGGGGGAGGGAGCTTGGGAGCCGCTACTCATCAGTGCAGACGGTGCAACCTCATCTTCCCAGTGTAATAGCAGAAGCAGCGTAGCCAGTCTAATTCAGTATTTGCAAACCAACCAGTTCCCAACCAGTGATGTCAGCCGTGCACAAAAAGGGGGATAACCTGGGAATATTGGGAAGGGAATAGTGGTTTCAAGCATGGCATGGTGGATTCCAAAGGAGGCTGAAAGCATGTAGGCAGCTGCTGCAAGGGAGAGAGGAAGAAAAGAGATCTATGGTGGAGGCTGAGGGGTCAAAGGGCTGTGGCCAGAGCCGTCTTAAGGGGATCTGCTGCCCTGGCGCGGCTATCCCTCCGGCGCCCCCGCCATGCCGCCTCTCCGCCGCCTCCCTCCCACGCTTGCCGCCTCTTGGGAGGGGGGTGGGCGAGCGGGGGGTGAGGGGCGTGGCGCTGGAGCGGCGCGGGGCTCTGCGCGCCCTTCCAGCGCTTCCAGGATGGGAGGCGAGGGCGGCCGGCTCGCGCTCCGCGCGCAGCTGGACGGCGCGGCGCTGCTGGGCAGCTCGCGCTGCATTGGGCGGGCGGCCGGCTGCGCGCGGGAGCGCGAGCCGGCCGCCCTCGCCTCCCAGAGCCCCAGCTGGAGTGCTGGAAGGTCGCGCAAAGCCCCGCGCCGCTCCAGCTGGGGCTCTGGGAGGCGAGGGCGGGCGGCTTACAGCCCGCCCGCCGGCGCGCGAGTGCCCGCCTGCCCGTGGGGGCGGGGGCGGGTTGGGGAGGAGGAGCCCGGCGGGCCTGCGGGTCCCGCGGCGCCCCTGGGGCGCCCAGCGCCCTGGCGCACCGCGCCACCGGCTTCTATGGATGAAGAAGAAGAAGAAGAAGAAGAAGAAGAGTTTGGATTTGATATCCCGCTTTTCACTACCCGAAGGAGTCTCAAAGCGGCTAACATTCTCCTTCCCCTTCCTCCCCCACAACAAACACTCTGTGAGGTGAGTGGGGCTGAGAGACTTCAGAGAAGTGTGACTAGCCCAAGGTCACCCAGCAGCTGCATGTGGAGGAGCGGAGACGCGAACCCGGTTCCCCAGATTACGAGTCTACCGCTCTTAACCACTACACCACACTGGCTCAGACGGCTCTGGCTGTGGCATTTGTTAGACAACAGGTATGTACACTAGAGAACACTTTCATCTGCATATGAAGGAATGTGAAAGCCTTTGGTCCTCATTCCAAAGAAATGTAGGGAGGAGATGCATGCACACCACATGGGTGTGTTTTTTTCCAACAGCCCTGCCTACCTGCCTCCCCCAACTCGGCTTCCCCACATTGCACTCTGAGCTGCTATTTGCCTCCTGGAAGCTGCTTAAAAAGTTATCTACCTGAGGCAGAGGTCAGAACGTTTTTCAGCCTGAAGGCCTCATTCCCTTATGGACAGCCTTGGAGGGGGTCACATTCTAGTGGTGGATTGGGCCAGAAGCAAAAAGCGGGCATGACCAAAGGCAAGAGTCAGTGGAGTGACAGATTTGATTCTTATTTGTTTATTCATTTAAATATGTGTGTACAACTGTGTCACAACAGCAGCAATTTATCTTTTTTATTTTATTAATAAAATAGACTTTATTTAAGTTCAAAGTTTACAAAGAAAATAATAATAATAATAATAATAATAAGATTACAAAAATACATGAAAATAGCAAAGATACATAGCATAAGTACATAGATTAACTAAACATTAACAAAGCACAAACATATATCTTATATCTCCCTTAATTTCCCTTAATTTCCCTCCTCGTACCCCAGTAACAAGGGGTAACAAGGGGTAGGGGGGTGGGTAACTAGAGAGGGTGGGGGTACAACAGCAGCAATTTATCAAAGCGGCTGACAACAATAAAACCATACAGTAGGGCCATCAAAGAGTTAAAAACAGACATCAATTAATGGTTGTGTGAGGAAGTGTCCTTAATTGCCTGCACCTGCCCGGCAAAATGTGAAAGTTTCCAGCAGGCATTTAAAAGTTGGCACGGAAGGTGCGTGCTGAATCTCTGTTGGCAGAGTATTCTACAGGACTGAGCTGATGACACCAAAGACTCTGCTTCTCGTTATCAAATGAGCCTCACCAACTCAGGGAATGACCAATGACACATCTGCAGATGATCTCAGTGATCGAGCTGGGATTTAAGGGTCCAGGTCATCCCCTCAGGTACCCTGGACCTAAGTTGTGCAGGGACACATTGTTCAGGCCTGCAGGAAGACACAATCCAGCGATGCAGACGTCAGAGACTTCTACATACGCACAAACTTTGGTGGTGCCTCCTTGCTGACTTCCCCGACTTCACGTGAACTTACACAAAAAGAGATCAACGCTCTCCCCCACTGGGCAAACAGAAGCACCAGCAAACCTAACATTTCCTAAACAAATTAAGGGGAAATAAGATAATGAGCTTGAGGCAGGGAATTGGGAGGGAAGCAATTTAGCTGCAGATTCTAAAATGGTCTCTTTGAATTCTGTGTGTTTCTAATTAGCTCTCATCAGTGGAAATAAAGAAAAGCTGTCCAGACAGCAAGGAAGTATTAAGTATTTTTGCCTTTGGAGATGCAAGTATACGTCAGACTTCAGGAGGTCCATATGGCCCGCGTTCCTGGATAAGAAGAAAATTAATTCATTCATCTTCTGCCCACTGGCATCCCAAGGGAATGGCACTTGGGTGAGTCTTCAGGACGAAAACAGGCTTGGTTGCAGAATTGTTCTCAGAAGAGAGACAGGCAAGGGATAAGGATGGTAGCCAGATCAAAATAAAACAAAATCCAGTGAGGCTCGGGCTACAAGCTTATACACATCTAATTTGTTTTAAGAAGTAGCTGCAAGGTTAGCCATTTCTCCCAAAGTATTTTGGCACCGTGCTGATAAGCTGCAAATGATCTGCAAAGCCATCACCTCTTAAGGGTCTGGCCCAATGCCCAAAATGACTTCAGGGCAGCCCTTTGGGAGCAGATCCTGGCTCGGTAAAGCAAATGGAAATTTTTTGGTCTTGAACTAGATGGGCAGAGGATCAAGCACAACCCAAAATTATGACTCCACACAATATGCTACAAAGGAGGCACAATTAAGGTCTATGTCTCACAAGTAGCAGATGAGGTGATAGGCCTATGTCTAGACTGTACCACATCAAACCAGAGGTGGAGGCTTCAATTATAGCAGGGATGGGAACCATGCAGCCCTCCAGACTTTGTGGTACCCTCAGCCCTCATCATCCCTGACCATTGGCCATGCTGGCTGGGGCTAATGGGTATTAGAGGTCTACAGGTTCTCCATCCCTACATTATGGAAACCTTCTATAATAAACATTCCTATAGAAAATTAGTCCCCAAAGGAGAATGTTAGAGTAGAACTCTTCTTTTCATCACCTATTTTTTTGGGGGGGGGATCTTTTTATTTTTGATATGGAGAAGCATTCAATAGTTTGAACCCCCACCTGCAGTCTCAGATGGTACAGTCCAGACACAGATTTCCCTACTGTTTTGGAGAACTGAGCCAAGGATTGTTTTTGTCCTGATCCATGGGGATGCCTACCACCACAAAGAGGTTATGACCCCCAAAAGGGGAAAGGACAGGAGTCATATGGTTGCAAGCAGACAGGAAGGTGAGGTGAAGCAGGACCAGCACTTTGGGAGAAGAGCCTAGACATGGATTTCAGGACCACAGTTAGCGATCCTGCAGCTAAGGCAAGATCCTTATTGCCTGTGTTAGGTATTCATTTGTGTGTTTAGACCTTTTACCTTTCCCCAAAATAAATTCACACCAGGAGACAGTTATTTGGTTTGGTTTTTGGCAGAATTCAGGCCACAACTTTATTGATTACAATCAAGTGAGTGGCTGCATAGGTTCTGGTTCGACTATCTCCCTGCACCCTTGCAGGCAGCGCTGTCCCAGAGCCACGTTCATAGGACAGCCAAGGATGAACACCAGGGACAGCTGATGGAAGGAGCACCAAACAGCTGACCTGATGTCCCCTGGACTTGGGCATGGGCCAAACCCTTTTTGGGGAACGCCAAACCAGTGAGTCCCTGGATTCCTTTACCGGAATATCCTACATTTGCATAGGCATGACCACATCACTTGCCACGCCTATCACCTGAACCAGAGCCTATACGCAACTTACAAGTTGTGACTATTTGCTACGCAGCAGGCAAAACCCAAATGGCACCAGCCAATCAGCCAACTGGGGAAAATTCCTGCCGTCCCCTGCCCCAACGGCAGATGACACACGACGGCATAGCAAGGTCAAGCGCAAGCCCTAAATATAGGGAGAGGTGGGCGGGTGTTCCAATGCGATAGCCCCAAAGAGGAAGCTCAGTAGCCTCACATGGGCTTATATAGGCCCCACATTGCTGCTCTTTCTCAGCACCCCATTGGTCAAATCGCACTCCAGCAACACGGGATCCACCTATCAGGGCTTGCAGCTGATCCAAGATTACCCACCCACAACACCGGGTCAGGTGGCCAGGTCACACCGCAACACATGCCCTCTTTGATGGAGGACACACTTAACTAGAGACCCAGCCACCTGAATCTGGCTGGTTAAAAGTCCCACGGCCTTCCTCTGCAGCCATTGGCTTCTTCTAGGTCCCAAGTTTCAAGTTGTGGGAACATCTCGGGGCATTCCTGGTCCTAAAAGTCATCTGTGGGTCAACCTCAGAGCCTGATGACAGAGGGGTCTCTTGAAGCTTTAGGGGAGGAGGTGTGGGCTCTGGTGACAGCAGCTCTGCATGACATGGAATGGAGCCATCTCCTTGAGGCTCACATCACTGGAGGACTTTGCTTCTGTAGATTCCAGGTCTGGGGCCATGGCAATTCTGTGGTTTTGAAAGCCAGCTGAAAAACAGCAGCCAACTGCTCCTAGGAGAACAGTACTGAATGTTTTTGTGCACCTATCATCATCTAAAACTTAAAAGTATGCATGCACAACAACACAGGGAAATGAAACTTGCTACACAGCCTGAACAAGAATAAAGCACAACTGATATTTCTGCTGATACTACATGCTTTCTGACGGCCCCATTTCTGCTATCTCAACACTTCTGTCCATTATATTATAGTTCAAAAGTTCGTACTTAGGCTGAAATCCTATGCACATTTACCTGGAAATAAGCACCATGGAGGGGATATGTCTGAGTAGACATCTGCAGAAGGGAACAGCTAGTTAACCTCTTGTTTCTTAGAAATTTGTATCTCGTCATTTAGCAAAAGCCACATGGCTGAATTACAGTTTGAACACTGAGACTTCTTGCGATGAAGCATTCTTTCTGACTCTCACCTTGTGTGTGTGTGTGTGTGTATCCCTCTTTTGGCTTATTTCTAGCACAAGAAAGGATTGCCTAAAAAGGAAGGTGAGGCATGAAGGAAATCACACACAAAACAGAACTTCAAATCCAAAAATCCTAGGGTCTATTTCTCAGAGGATACACCACATCACACACCCAACTTTTTTGGTCGGGTGCTTGCAGGCGATGCTGTCCAGCCAATTGCTAATGCTACACAGTGGCCCTGGACTACAAATTCCATCATCCCTGACTATTGGTTATGCTGGATGGAGCTGATGGGCATTGGAGTCCAGAGCCATTGGTTCCCCGCCTCCTGCTATGCATCTTGAACCAAACTGGTATCTCTGCAATAATCCATCCTGGCATAATTGTACTATGACTTCACGGTACTACTTTTTGCTCAATGCCAAAGCAGCTCCCTCTGAGTCTTAGATGCACACTGGATGTTTCTATGTGTGATTTATAGTGTCATCTGGAAAAGTCACCGAAAGCAGCACTCAGAGCTGATTCCCATATTAATCTTGAAAGCATTTATCTTCATTAAATAATTAGAGAGCTTGCAGTCTTAATTTGTAGACCTGGCCTATAATAAACCTGATGCCTTATTGCCCAGGATTTAAACATTCCAAATGCATTTCAATTGCTTTTACCCAATGCCCAGTAGTTGAACAGTTAACAAAGCTTTGTGGGCACTTCAGAAGTTGCAATGGTTTCTAAATAATGCTGCAGGATAATGTTTAATCACGGGTGGAGAAGGGGCATTTTTACCTTACCTATGCTAGGGTAAATGAAAGGGAAACAGACAAGGCATGGACATGGGGTAATAACCCTGACATGCTAGAAATCTGCTTCTAATAATATCTGCTTGATTTGAATGGGACTTTTGCAGAAATAAAAATGCTTAGGATTGTAATCTATATAACCTGCTGTCCATGAAACCTGATCTTTCCTGCTGATTTTGCAGAGCAAGCATTCTAGATCCTCTGATCAACAATTTGGCTCTTGGTTGACTGAATAAATGTCAGAACACAGGTAGGAGACATGACATTTTTCAGTCCCCTGAAGGAAACACCCTTAGTTGCACCAAGAGCAGTCTGAATCAGCTCCAGGGTCTACTGATTTGATCATCTGCTCTAATCCTGTAGCCACTTTTGAAACTTGCACAGAGGAGCAAGCAGGTGATGGTGTTCCTTATGTTACTGTGCCACACCTTGAAATGTTAGCGGGGATTCATCCAGGGAAAAGCCTGCACTGCTGCAACATGGTAGCTCCTGCTTCTCAAATATTGGGAGAAAGCAAATAGGGCAGACGCAGGATGCCTGTGTTCCAGGGCCAGGTTAGAAGCATCAGAAGCTGAGTCAGACCACTGGTCCCTTTTGCTCAGTATTGTCTCCACACAATAGCTCTCCAGAATGTCAGGCGGGGAGGGGTCTTTCTCTAACTGGAGATCCTGGGGACAGAACCAAGCCATGTTAGAAACTCAGATAAATAAGCTAGGTGCCAAATGACTCCTTAAACCAAAATGGAACATCTAGTTGCCATTTGGGGGGAAATACGGCTCCAAAGTCTTGTTTTTCAAATGATGGACTGACTGGGATTGATTATCTGGCCAGTTCAGATGACAACCTTGAGCTAGGTTAAGAACTCTGAGAACTTAAAGAAGAAAAGTCGCTTGATCCAGGGACAGACCACATATATATTGGCCTATTCCGACCTCTTTTTCTTAATGGGGACACGGACCATTCATAACGTAAGAATATTATTCACAACTGAGATCAGGGCAGTGGGTGGGGCAAGCGAAGGCAAGAGACAACAATTCACTGCAATGTTGCTCGCTGCTCCTGCTTAGGCTGCACAGAAAAAGCATTTTGCTTCCTGAAATTGATTCAGATTGTGCAGATGAAATATAACTGATAGAATCTACAGGATGCTGAATATTAGTGTGCGAAAACAGTCAAGATCCAATGATCCCCAGATGGTGGAAAGGTCAGGCACCATCCTGGCACCCGGGCATCTCCACTTGGGCATCTCCGCCTGGCACCTGGCTAATTTCAAACACTGGAACCAAGGACCTTTTACTTGCAAATCATCTACTCTCCCACTGAGATGTGGCCTGAGGGGGCTTTTTCTTCCTGCTTCAGCACACTTTATGTTGTTGTTCAGTCGTTTCTGACTCTTCATGACCCCATGGACCAGAGCATGCCAGGCACGCCTATCCTTCACTGCCTCTCGCAGTTTGGCCAAACTCATGTTAGTAGCCTCGAGAACACCGTCCAACCACCTCATCCTCTGTCGTCCCCTTCTCCTTGTGCCCTCCATCTTTCCCAACATCAGGGTCTTTTCTAGGGAGTCTTCTCTTCTCATGAGGTGGCCAAAGTACTGGAGCCTCAACTTCAGGATCTGTCCTTCTAGTGAGCACTCAGGGCTGATTTCTTTGAGAATGGATAGGTTTGATCTTCTTGCAGTCCATGGGACTCTCAAGAGTCTCCTCCAGCACCATAATTCAAAAGCATCAATTCTTCGGTGACCAGTCTTCTTTATGGTCCAGCTCTCACTTCCGTACATTACTACTGGGAAAACCATAGCTTTAACTATACGGACCTTTGTCGGCAAGGTGATGTCTTTGCTTTTTAAGATGCTGTCTAGGTTTGTCATTGCTTTTCTCCCAAGAAGCAGGCGTCTTCTGATTTCGTGACTGCTGTCACCATCTGCAGTGATCATGGAACCCAAGAAAGTGAAAACTCTCACTGCCTTTATACTGACACTTATACTGCCTTTATACTGACACTGCACACTTTATACTGACAGCTAAAACCAATGTAGCACACCACAGCAAGCCACGGCGCTTTCTGTCTTCTTGCACCCATAGAGCTACCACACTTAGCTTTCTGGAACTACCTAGCTTGGCAGAGACGTTACTGTTTCTTATCTCTTTGGGATTTTGAGTTCCTTCTATAGTAGCAACCAACAGAACCTCCTCCTGGAGCCGTTTGGAGTTCCTGAGTGTGGGGAGATGGATGCAGGCCAGGACGAAACGCCCTTTGTCAAGTTCTGTGAGGACTTTCTGTTCGGAGTGGGATGGGAAACGCTGACTAATGTACCTCCTCTTTTGAAACTCCTGCACTTTTTGCCAACTCGCCTCTTATCTTTGGTGAGCGACTTTTCGTTTTGTTGATCATAACTGAAAAATTTCACAGTTTCAAAAATATCAACATTACAGGACATGGAATCTAAACTCTGAAATCATACAACGAGCTGGAAGGAACTGGAAACTTTTCAAGAATGTGTTTAAGGATCAGATTACTTGACCCATTTAAAGCCCAAATTCTCATTCTGTAGTGCCAAATAAGCAGCATTCCTAATCCCATTCTAACAACAGGATACTGCAGAACTGTACGATACCATCTCACTTTATCAACACAGCTTATCAAAGCATCCCCAACCTGGTGCCCTCCGCATGTTCAGGACTACCACTCCCATCATTCATGACCACTGGCCGTGCTCATGGGAGTTGTAGTCCGAGATCTCAAGAGCTCCAGGCTGGGAAAGGTTTCAGTGGTGCTGCGTGTTCTTTTCATGTTCTCTGTCTGAGCAACCTTTTAACCGGATTGAAATATTATTGTGATTTGCCAGTTAGGATGTTTTCCTCCATGCGTGATGCCCTGGGTTGCAATTATCTGTAATCTTGAACAGGAATCAAATTAACAGGCCAGTAACAGTCAAACAGCTGGCAATGCCCACTTTATAATGTGGGGTGATTATTTACATAGGAGCAGAGGAACCTTAATTTTATCACCTCATACTATTGGTCCACGTAGTTTTCCATGAAGAGGGCTGGAGAACAAGTGGGTCTGTCAGTTGCACACACCCCCACACCACAGTGGCTCATGATGACTGAAATGAGCTCCACATAAGGATGGTGGGTAAAAGGATTAATTGTTGTTGTTCTAGAAAATCAGATAATTGTCTGCCTCTCTGAATCTTGGAAAGATGCCTAATTGGCTCTCCCTTCATGGTCTGGAGACACCCTCCCTTTCCTGTTGTTAGGGGAGGGAAGGGGCCAGGAATGCTTGCATGCATGCCTCTTAATTTCTTCAGTTGTGTTGTTGTTTTTTAGACGCACACAGGAGGCCACAAGCAAATCTTCCAAATGCCACAAGTCCTGTTTTCAAATACTGGTTCTGCTGGGGAGCAGGGACCACGCCATCTTTCTCAAGGTCTACAAGCATATTCAAGCCACGTTTAAGCAATACAGTACCATCGTTGCTTTCCTGTAACACACTGGTGTTGTTCTGCTTCACCTGGTTTGTTGTGCGGATAAAATGGGGGGGGGGAGGAAACAACAGGTGGTACCTTGTTGCCTTTGTATAAGTAAAATGAGAGAGAGAAAGAGTGCGCATAACCAAACCAAGGGAAGAACAGGAGAGAGTACAGCGCTGACAAAACAAAAGACAGGACCCCTCACAGGTATTGGCTGAACTTCTCTGGCATCACAGAGTGTTCTGGGCGGAGTCTTATGACATTGCAGAGTATAGTGGACTCTCAGGATATGAACTTAATTTGTTCTGGGGGTCCGTACGTACCCCGAAAAGTCCACAACATGGGGCGCCATTTCTGCGCATGCGTGCGGCGCGCAGCGCGATACAGCACTTCTGTGCATGCACGCGGCGAAATCCAGAAGGTTTGCCGCGTTCGCAACCCAAATGTTACGTTACCCAAAGGGTCCACTGTAATGGGGAATGGTTGGGGCTCAGTGACAGAACAGGTTTTGATGTCAAGCACCATCCTGGTGCCCAGGTATCTTCACTCGGTCGCAAGTGGCCGATAGCAAAGTGCAAAATGCGCCTGGCGAATTTCAAACGTCGATTACAGGTGCTCGTTTTAATATTTTTACTTTAAACATCTACTATCATCTTCAGAGGATGAGATGGTTGGACAGTGTTCTCGAAGCTACTAACATGAGTTTGGCCAAACTGCGAGAGGCAGTGAAGGATAGGCGTGCCTGGCGTGCTCTGGTCCATGGGGTCACGAAGAGTCGGACACGACTGAACGACTGAACAACAACAAATCATCTTCTACAAGAAAATGGTCCCAGTTCCCAAACAGAAACAGTTAGAAACAGCTGAAAAGCATGGAATGACGGCGGAAGGAATAGAAGTAGGAATTGTGTGCTTCACAATCAAAGCCATGCATTTGGACATCTAAAGGGGGGCCCTATAAGACCATGTAAATCATGGGTAGGCAAACTAAGGCCCGGGGGCCGGATCTGGCCCAATCGCCTTCTAAATCCAGCCAGCGGACGGTCTGGGACTCAGTGTGTTTTTACATGAGTAGAATGTATGCTTTTCTTTAAAACGCATCTCTGGGTTATTTGTGGGGCATAGGAATTCTTTCATACCACCCCCCCAAAAAATATAGTTCAGCCCCCCCCCACAAGGTCTGAGGGACAGTGGACTGGCCTCCTGCTGAAAAAGTTTGCTGACCCCTGATTTAAATCAAGGGTCTAAGGGCCCCTTCCAGACATCCTTTTTTTTTCTTGTTCCCACTTTCAGTAATATATGTGCCTGCAAATGTTTCAGTTTTGTTTCCAATCAGTGCAAAAAACTTCCTGCTGATATCCTGTAACTTTTTATACCGCAAACGTTTCTGGGATGGGGGAAGATGTCCTGCTTTTATTGCGCCATAGTGCACGACTGCCCCTCCAGACAGCAATAATGCATTAACACTGGGGAAGCATCATGGAACAACTAATAAAGCAGAATGATGTATGGATGATGCTCAGAACCCTTAGTCCAGACTCAAGCTCAGGCAAACACAGACCACTGAATACATAACAGATAATTTCACTACTCCAGGGTTAATGACATGCTGTAGAATACACCTGCCACACCCCCCCCAAAGCAGTCTGAATAGGCTGCAAAATCATCTAGTTCAGTGGTTTTCAACCAGTGTGCCGTGACACCCTGGGGTGCCTTGAATGATGGTCAGGGGTGCCGCGGGCAACATGGGCCTCTATCCCTCTTTCCTTCCCTCCCTCCCTCTTCTGATGCCCTCTCGCATCTCTGCCACCCAAAGGCTTGCACAGCAGTTTGTTGCAGCAGCCCTAGCTACAAGCTCCCCAGGTGAATGGTACCTCTGGGGCTGGCCTGGGGTTGCTTCCCAGGCCCCTAGGGAAGTGGGAGGAGGCACCTCTCTTTGGGGTAGGGGGGCAGCTCAGAGACCAGGGGCAGCAGTAGCGGCTGTCCAGAGGACTCCCAAGGAGAGGGGAGAAGAGAGGAGGCTGAGGGAACACTCCACAAGGGAGGGTGTTTGAAAAAGGGTGAGAGGCTGCCGGCTCTGCAGGCAAGAGGTGACACAACTGGGCTCCTGAGCCCCACAGGGGTGCCGCAGAAAGAATGGAGCTGGTCAAGGGAGCCATGGACTCAGAAAGGTTGAAAACCTCTGATCTAGTTGCACTGCTGCATAAAGCTGGTGCACATCCTGGTTTATTAAGCCAGGATTTGCATGTGCAAACCGGGTCAACGTATCAGCCAACGGAACTAAACTTCTAAAGCCAGAGTCAGAGTAGCTCAGTTCAAAACTGAGTCAGCAATTACAAGCATTATTGCAACAATTTATTATTATTTTTAGAAAGAGGATAGTTCTAAATTGTCTCATGACACTGGCTGCACCAGATCATATTGCCGTATCCTTTTCAAACTGAATACACATTTTGTGCATGGGCAGAATCCAGTTTTTGTGTTTCAAGCTGCAGAAAAACCTATCATGGGAACGATGTCTGGTTGCATAACGCATGCAGGAATATCGTAGTCCAAAGCAGGTAATTTCAAACTTCAGCAATGTCACTACTTGAAAGAGGATTTACAAAGGGCGCACACATTATTTCTTTGGTCTGACTGTCACCTCGAAACAACCGGAAAACCTACGAATCCTGTTCACTAAAGGCAAAAGGGGGGAGGTGTACTCCCACCATGAGTCACAATCCCTTTCAAAGCACTTTCAGCTCTTTGAAGAGCAGGTTATGATTTCTTTCTATCATAAGTTAAATGGCCAGGAGAAAGGCTAGGAAGAAGAAAACAGCATTGACAAAAAGGATTACTGCAGAAATTGTGATGCTATGACGGGTCAGGAAACTTTTACCGGAGGAGCAGACACAGGATGGAGGGGGAGCCAGAGGGAGCGTATGGGAATTTCCAGACTGTCACGATTTCTGGATGAGATTCAATCGCATACTGGAAAATTAGAGCTGCCCAGCTATAGGTTATTGGGAGGTGTAGTGCAACAAACGTGCTTCCCCCAAAGATCTGACTTTTGCAGTAAGTAGAATGATGGGGAGACACACACTGGAAAGTGCAGGACAACTCTTGCCTCCATGCAATGTAAGCCCCATACATACCATATGTTTAAAGCATGTGGATTGCCCCCCAAAAGAATCCTGGGAACTGTAGTTCATTAAGGGTGCTGGGAATTGTAGCTCTGCAAAGGGTAAAACTGCAGCTGCCAGGATTCTTTGGTGCTTTAATTGTATGGCATGGATGTGACTGTCACCTAAGCTCCCCACGCACAAATCAGAATGAATACTCATTAATACTCATAGGCAACATCATCCTCACAATGAGGGAGTTCCTCCACGGTGCCGGGAGACAGTCAGGTCATGTATCCACAGCAGCAATGAGAGGAGGAATGACCGCTGGGAGGAGTGCAGAGAGAAGAAATGCCATGGTGCACCTGCAGCAGCACAACCGGATGCCTTCATCTGCCCCAGCTGCAACAAAACATGTCTCTCCTGTATTGGTCTCTACAGCCACAGCAGGTGCTGTAACCTTCCAACAGTTTGATTTCACCCGCAAAGGTGCACTCTGCCATTGTCTCCCAAGATGCCAACCATTTCCCCTCCTATCCATGCCATCAGCCAGAGTTCCCTTTCACAAGTTGGAGGCAATGGGGGGGGGGAGAACCGTAATATTTTGGAAGGTGATCTTTGCAACGGAAAAGGGGTGACCTATTTCAAACCTTTTGCAGAACTAATTTACTTTCTACCCCAAACTTCCTCCAAGGAGATCAGGGTGCACAGCTTTCCCCCACCCTTTTTACCCTGACAGCAATCCTGCAAAGGAGGTTAGGCTGAGAGCCAAGGAATGGTCTCAAGGTCACTCAATACGCCCAGATTTCCCCAGTATACGCGCCCACCAGGCTACCCACCACAGTTTGCAGGTTTGCATTCACTGACAGCTGAGTGTACTGTAATTGCTGGCTTTCTCCAAACAGGAAATCAAGCAAGCTGCTCATGTGACTTGCTTCATACAGACTTTACCAAGCGCTGGTGCAGTTCCACATTTTGAGCAAACAGAAAGTAGCATACCTATAAAAGGGTTCCTTCTGAGCCTCGTCAGAAACGTCCGTTGAAGATCACACCATGGCGGAGCCAGAGAAAGTCAGAGGAGTGGCTGTTTCCTCATGATTTGTGGCTTCTTTATATAAAGGATTTATTCTACCTTACTTTCGAATGTCAAACAAGGAGGCTTTTAACAACTTGCAGCGTTTCCTAGCAAAAAGCAGCCTCAGCACATCTGGAGAAGCAGAGCGATACTTCTGGCCCCCAAATGCGTCTCAGGCACTGCTTCCAGACAGAGTTAAGACAGAGGGCAAAATAAATCTATAGATCAGGCACCCCCAAACTTGGCCCTCCAGCTGTTTTGGGACTACAACTCCCATCATCCCTAGCTAACAGGACCAGTGGTCAGGGATGGTGGGAATTGTAGTCCCAAAACATCTGGAGGGCCGAGTTTGGGGATGCCTGATCTATAGGGTATAGGAAAGTATCACTTATCATGATCTCTATCATTTGGTTCTGCTATGTTTTCAGTTTCACTTTTTCGGGAAATCCACTACTGCTAATCGTACAAGGTTCCCCAGGTCCCCTGCTCAGTTACTCTGTAGTGCTCCTCCACTTCCTAAGGCAGGAATCTGTAGACCCTCCAGATGTGCTTGGACCTCAGCTCCTATGATCTCTGTCCTCTGGTGATGCTGGCTGGAATTGGGTGTTCAACACAGCCTCCAGAGGATCCACAAGTTCCCCAGAAGTCTTATATACTTCCTCTTCCTGGCTTTTCCTTCTGTCCACCGCATGGTTGGATCATGCATTGGGTCTGTCTCAGTGCTCAAAACTCCCATTGTTCTAGGCGCATTTTGCAACAAGGAATTTCATTAGGGTGAGCAGATTCTGAGCTCTGGGCGCAGTACTGCACTTAAGATATTCAATTAAAACTGCAGAGTGGAAGGAAAGGAGGACCTTTTTTCTGTCTCCCCACTTCCAGCTACTCTCTGAAGACTGGAGAAGAGATCATGTGGAAAATGAACACAATATTTTAGCTGCAGTTCATTCATTTTCATCTTTGTATTCTTGTTATAAAAATGTGTGCCTAGACATTCCATTGTTGCGCCCATAACCTCGGTTTAAGGTGCCATTTAGCTCCTAGCTTTCATATCTCAGCTTCTAACACTGGTCTGTCTAGCCTACCTCAGCTATAATGCCACATTACGTTTCTGTGCAGAGTACCCTTCTGCTGCAGGTTGTTGTTTGAGAACCAAAGATCCAACGAGCAAAAATCCCACTGGATGCACAGAGCTGGTCGCACAATTCTCTGAATTGCAGCCTCAGATACAACAAAATCTCACAGCAAGCAAATGCACTGACATCAGTATTTAGAATGTGGCACTAGAAAACCCTCACATCTGTTCCAGCTTCGAATGCTTTAATCTTACTATTTTAATAGAACTCGGTGCATGCTGTCTCAGAAATATGACTTAAATAGCCACCCTTGTTTGTTTTACACTCGCATTTATGTGTTGTTTATAATGGAGTTAGAGGCTGCCCCCTTTTTTCTTTTGTTTTAAGGGGAGAGGGAGGGGAGAATAGAAAGAGAAGGGAAATAGTAAGAGATGTTTTGTTTGAGAAGATATACAGTCGTACCTTGGTTCTTGAACAGAATACATTTCAGGAGTCTGTATGACTCCCGAAACCATTCGAAAATCAAGGTGCGGCTTCCGATTGGCTGCAGGAACATACTACAGCCAATCAGAAGCCGTGGAAGCCGCGCAGGACATTTGGCTTCTGAAAATCATTCGAAAACTGGAACACTCACTTCTGTGTTTCGATTGTTCGGGAGCCAAGGTGTTTGAGATCCAAGGTATGGCTGTCAATGGAAAAAGACAGGTGTTTAACACACTATGTAAAGCAGCAGTAAATATCTTGTGTCGCTTTGTGGTATAGCAAGGCAAAGTGTGATAAGGTTCAGGTGGGTCAGTGTTTTAGGATGGATGGATGTGGGTGGGGGTGGGGCACAGTAGGGTTCAGGGTTTTCCATGGACAACATAAAGTTCTGAAGCTGCTCTAACCAGTGGCGTAGCAAGCCTCTGCGCTGCTGGGGGCAGCGGCGGCGCAGAGGCACCCCCCTGCGGGAGGGGCACGACGCACGTGGATGCAGAAAGGGGGAATTTCCCCCTTTCCGCGGCTTTTTTCAGTGGGGGGTGGGCCAGCGAGGAGGGGGTGTCATGCCAGTGACAAGCGTGACACCCCCCCTCGCTGGCCCGCGCCCCCCCCCGCCGAAAAAAGTGGCGGAAAGGGGGAAAAGAGAAGCTTGAATGCGCCTGCTCTGCTTCCTTTCCCCCACCTCCCAGCGGTTTTTTTTTCAGTTGGGGGGGTGGGCCAGCGAGGAGGGGTGTCATGCCAGCGTGACACCCCCTCCTCGCTGGCCCACCCCCCACGAAAAATAGCCGCTGGAAGGGGGAAAAGGCGACATGCCCCCGTTCGGGGTCAGCCCGGCGGGGTGGGGGTGGGCTGGCCAAAGTGTCACCCCCCTCCCCTGGAACTAGGGGCGGCCCACCCCCCCTTGCTACGCCCCTGGCTCTAACTAAGGAACAAGCTAAGACTGAGCTTTTATATCAGTGTTTCCCAATCTTGGGTCTCCAGCTGTTTCCGGACTACAATTCCCATCATCCCTGCTAGCTAGGGATGATGGGAGCTGTAGTCCCAAGTTTGGGAAACACTGCTTTTTATAGCAGTCGTGGCAGCATCATCAGCAGGTGGAGCCTAAATGTTAGCACCAGCTGTGCTTCAAGATGCTCTGTTTCTTAAAGAGCCCGGCCTTCTTGAATAATCTCCTACTGTGACAGAGCAAGGGAACATCTTTTGCAATGGAGTCCTCCAAGTCTGAGGACAACAGTGCCATATGCTCAGTGCTTCCTCTGTGACTGCTTCTGTGGCTGGCCCTGTATGTGCCGCCTCTCCTGCCCACATCCCCTGAAGATAAGGACTCCTACTATGGGATGTGACGTATCTGATTTAGTTAAATCCTCAGGCCCTGCTGAACTTCCTCAAAGTGTCACTTAGGCAGCTGAAGTTCTCATCCTTCTCACCCCGTATGAGCAGAGTGCCTTGGGCGAGTTTAAATGCCTTTTGTGACCTCTGGTCAACACAAGCATGTGTTCATTCCAGGCATCTCTTTGGATTTGATTCAAACTAATATAAAAAAACACAGCAATCAAGATTGTTCCTGCAAGGAGGAGGATGAAAACACTACCGGAAAAAAACAATTTAATTAAACAGATCTGTTTCTCCAGTAAGACAGTCTTAAGATTTATTCTTTATGCTCCTTAAAATGCCTTGACTGAGCAACAAGTACTGGAAATGGCAGTTGAGAAATTAACACAATACAGCATCTCTGTCCATGTGCCGTATATCATAGAGCTGGAAGGGACCACAAGAGTCATCTAACTTGGTTCTCGAACAGAATGCGTTCTGGGAGTCTGTTCAACTCCTGAAACCGTTCGATAACCAAGGTGTGGCTTCCGATTGGCTGCAGGAACGTCCTACAGCCAAGAAGCCACGCTGGATGTTTGGCTTCCGAAAATCATTCGAAAACCAGAACACTCACTTCCAGGTTTTGATTGTTCGGGAGCCAATTTGTTCAGGAGCCAAGGTGTTTGAGATCCAAGGTACAACTGTATTCCAACCCTCTGCAATGCAGGAATCTTCTGCCCAGTGTGGGGCTCAAACCCACGACCCTGAGATTAAGAGTCTCATGCTTTTCAGAGAAGCATATGCAACTGATTTCAAGTTAGGGCTACTTCCAGCTAAATATTCTTAGTAGCAGCACTTGTCATGCTCAATAAGGCTTACTCGAGATGTGCTCTGGTGGTCTGCAGCCTGTGCATGGTTTACTCAGAAGTCAGTCCCACTGTGTTCAATAAGGCTTATTCCCAGGTAAAGATTGCAGCTACAATCCTCTGGGTATTACTTCCAAGAAACTATTTTTTAGGATCAGCGCTGTAAGCGTGGAATAATTTAAGGACTATTCCCAGAAAGCAGATGGAGGGAAGGAGATCAATCCCTGTTTCCCCATCCTGGAACAAATGTGCCCTTTGGGCGGAACCTAATTACTGTCAGCAACAAAGTATCCTCTCGCCTTCTGTTTCCCCCGGTGAGGATTCTGGCAGTGATGCTGCCATGCAGCTTAAACGTGACTTCAGCGAGATTTTAAGCCAGCCAACTATGTGCAGCAGCTCCCTGGAAGTCACAAAAAGCAGCGACATAATGCTCTTCCATAATATTGCATTACGAGAAGCCGTGACACAAAAGCTAAAGATAAGCCACAGAAAGAAGCATTTTGGTATATCATTTTTCATGGAAGCAGGCAGCTTGTACTGATCTGCGGAAAGCCAATGTGATTCCCTGTCTGCTCAGCAAAACACCTCATGCTTGCCATTCAAGTGGAATGAATGCTCTGAAGTACTAAATAACTGCTGGGGACTAGTTCAGATTGTCCAAAGCACTTCTATGCCCTGTGGACTGACCAACTGGCTGGGCTTCAGCTGCATGTGTCTCTGCAGCCTGGTGGAAGGGGTTGGTTTGGATGTAATGTTCATGATTCCACAAACAATGGGATGCTGAACTAGATAATCCTCATGGTCCCTTTCCCCTCTACGATTCTATGACTCTTATGTCTGCCATGAACTCACTATGTGTCCTTAAGAGTCTCAGCCTCAGTCCCTCACCTGCAGTATGATAAGGTGCGTTTTCCGATTGGCTGCAGGAAGCTCCTGCAGCCAATCGGAAGCCACGTCAGACATTTGGGTTCCAAAGAACATTCGCAAACCAGAACACTCACTTCTGGGTTTGCTGCATTCGGAAGCCAAAACGTTTGACTCGAAAGGCGTTTGGGATCCAAGGTACGACTGTACTGATTTATCGGGAAAGGTTGTTGTAAGGATTATAGTTTAGATAATCTACATGAAGGACAAATACTTGAACACTTGCGAACACTATACAAATTACTTAAACAGATGTCTGCCAAAAAAAAATGCTAATCAATCTGAGGGACAGCAACATGCCACAGATTCCTACAACGATGCTTTTGTAAAATTGCGATGCCATGAATGAACACACTGAGAAAATTTACAGAGGTTTTCCTCACCACTCCCTTTTCCTTCCGGGACGTAATACTATGCACGATCCCACTCATATGACATTCGTCAGAGCCGACCAAATCCAACCTAACTTTCCCACAAATAAGCATGCATGGGATGACTCGAAAGGGTTGTTTTTGTATTTGTTTGATTATTTTTAGCCCACCGGCCCTGCAACATTTGATCCCACAAGAATTAAAAGAACAACAAGTCATAGCAGTAAGAGCAGATAGAAACAAAAACAAAATGTAATATAAAATAACAGCCGTGAAGCCCAGGGAGACAGATCTTTACCAAAAGCATCGGTGTCTGGCATGCTCCCAGGGTGAGGGCATTCCACAGTCAGGAAAAGCCTGCAAAAGGCAGATATTACCCCAGAGTGACATCCACACGTCAGTTTTCTGGCTGTTTCAAGAATGAAAAGGAGTATGTTGCTGAAACAGGTTGGTTATTATTTTTGTGTGCCTGTGTGGGTGAGCACAAAAAAGTGTTATTTCTTTTCTTTTGACAGGTGCGAGGACACTGAGGGCAGCACAGACATCAAGTCTAGGCAGTGTGTAGTACAGGCACCTTCAGGGAAGTGCAGTAGCTCTGCGGTAAAACACATGCTTGGGGTGCAAAGGGATGCATGTTCAGCTCCTGACATCCCTGGTGGGAGTCGTGGGACTGCAAAAGATCCCCGACTGAAAATGCAAAGTCATCACCAGTCATAGATAACCCTGGCCTGAGAGATCATATATGGATGGCCCCTAAAATCATTATATGCGGCCCCTGAAACGGCACCCTTCTTCTGTCCCATCAGACTTCTTCCCCTCCTGTTTATTCTTTATCTTTTCGCCGTCTCCAAGTTGCCTCTCCCACGGTATCAATCACTTCAACATTCATGCATGTGAGTGAAAGAAGCATGTTGGTCTTTATTCCAGATTAGTTAATCCAGAGCATTTGTGTCTCTGGGCCTGCCCACTGCCAGCTTGTGGCCTCCAACACATTATTATTATTATTATTATTATTATTATTATTATTATTATTATTATTATTATTATTATTACCCCTGTGAGAATGCAGCCCTCAGCCAAATTATGGCATCCCACCCCCAGTGTAGGTAATACTGAATTTGATGGACCAATGGTTCAATTACACAGCAGGTAGCTTTTTGTGTTCCACCCGGATTGGCATTTAGCACTGCCCAAGAGGCAGCTACGGGGTGGCTGTAAATGGACAGACATGCAGGAAGTACTGTGCAGAATTAGAAGCACAGCTTAAAAACAGGGAAAAAAGGAAATGACTCAAAAAATAAAAATAAAAATAAAAAACCACAGGTGCTTAGCAAGAGGGTCTTTATGTCTCACTTCAATAGGAAACTGTAGTCATTTTTTCCCAGTTCTACGTAAACTAACAGGCTGATCCTGGACAAAATACAGCAGCACCATCCTCCAGAACTAGGTATTTTGGACATTGTTTTGAGATAGCCGGTATATAACCCCAGTCCACCTTCTTCTTTATAGTGATCAGAGAAATTGAATGCTCATCGTAATTTTCATTGAGCTCCAGCTACTTGTATTCCTTTGTTGATCATTTAAAGGATTTTCCCATGAGGTTGTGGGGCACGTTACAGCAATATAATGTGCAAGAATCAAACGAGGCAGCTCTAAAGCAAAGTCCAAACAAGGCAGGTCCCATAACACACAAACCCCCGCAAAAAACAACAACAACCCTCAATTGTCAAAGGTGCATCTTCACACATGGAACACATGCAACAGAGATGCTAGACTATGGGAAGGTAGTTCGACAATTCAGGGGCTGCCACCATGGGCATCTGCAGGAAATTTCTGGGAAAGGGAGGATGGATAAATACTTCAAATGAATAAAACATACATACAGAACTGAAAAGCAGGAGCAGGCAAGTTTCTGACTAAACAAACGACAAGAATTGTGCCTGCGCATTTTGCCTTGTATCTTGGGTTCCACACATGCTAGAAACTTACTCTTTAAAAAACAAAAGGATCTGGGGGTTAGGGGAAGGGGACAAATGCCCCCTCCCTTCATGGACAGCTGCCACAGAGAATGCCCTCTGCTGGGTCACCAGTCCCCATAATTCAGAGGGCAGTGGAATGACCAAGAGGGTACCCCTTCTTTCACAAGAAGCACCTTTCAAATTGCATGACGCAAAGGCAGCACACTGGCAGGGTCAACTGCACACAGCTAACTACTGCAGGCCCTTGCTTACAGTCAGTGTTACTCTCAGGAAGTGGGCCATGAAACCACTAAAGCCCACTATGGGCAGGTCACATCTTCTAGGTTAGGGATGGATAACCTTTTCCAGCCTGAGTGCTGTATTCAGTTATCTGCCACCTCCCAAGGGTTACATTCCAGCGGTGGACAGGAGCCAGAGAGAAAAGTGGACAGAACAATTTATGCCAACTTTACTTTTGTACAATACACTGGTTTCTACCCATGCAAAGACACGCCTCTCTCTTCCCTATCCAGACAAGCCACAGGCATTACCAGAGTTGAAGGACACATTCCAGAAGAGCAAAAACACCTGGGGGGTAAGGCAAGTCAGAGTGTGGCCGAGGGAGCGTTCCAAGGACCATATAAGGAAGGCTTGAGGGCCGCATTCAGAACCCGGGGCTGCAGATTGCCACTCCTGCACTAGTCAGTCCACCCCATCCTCTTATGTCTTTTGTCATCCCACTATGAGAAGGTTTTGTAGGCCACCTAGCCTAGTTTCTAGAAAGCTTTAGCATCCATTCAGGGGTTTAGGAAAGCCTTGAAGACCTGCTTGTTTTTGACTTCTTTTCTTGAATTGCACTCTGGCTGATGTTCTGTTCATACTCAGTGCAGGAAATCCAGCCCTACTAGATCTCCAGAGGAGAATCTACCACCCACTAAAATAAGAAGATCCCTGCTGCATTGGATCAAAGTCCATCATCCTATTCTCAAATTCCCAAGCAAATGCCTAAGGTAAGCCCACAATCAAGGCACAAGCAGAACAGCACTCTCTAGCTGACTCCTTCCATACAGAGAGGGAACAGTCAATTAGGTCCATAGGTAAATATCTCAAGAATGGACAAAGGCAGTTCTATCCTTACCATTCCCCCATCTTATGCCTTTTATTACAGGGAAGAAGCTTGGCTTCAGACAAAGACAAACCTTTAGCACTTATTTGGGATATTCTAAAGCATCCTCCATTTCCTTCTTAATGGAATTAGATGTGATACAGCAAAATTGGCAGGCCAAAGTTTCTCATATTACCAAGAATGCAAAAAAAGAAAAGAAAAAAATAACATCCATTAGGCAGCACAGTAAAACTTTATTTTTTGTTAAAAGAGACCAATTTATCAATGTGGGTAAAAAGGAGAGCTATGTGCATCAGGGCTTTTGACCCACTCAATCATGTTCCACTATTCATTATGGTTGCCTCTTCTCACTAATTGGGCAACCACATAAACAAAGCAGTCTCTTGAAAGATGAGGACGTCTTTCAGATATTGCAGTATGTAATCAAGATGGCTAAAATCAAGAGTTTCATGACTGCAATCTGCCAGTGCAATCTTATGCACGCCTACTCAGAAGTATGATCAAATAAGTCCAACAGGCCTTATTCCCAAGTATTCGAGTTTAGGACCAAACAGAGCGGGGTGTTTAAACAGAATTTAGCTGCCAGGATCTGACCCTTGCAAATACGTCTGGAACAATTACTGGCCTCCAAACGAAGGATCTCCCCCCCCCCTTATAACTTACAGCAGCTGGCTATGGCACATGAATAGCCAGACAGAGAAGAACCACCACTTTTGCAAAAGAAAAGAAGCTCTGGTCACCTGGAAGAGTTTCTCAGCCACTAAATTGCCTCTAGAGCAGTAGTTCTCCATACGTTCTCAGACTGCAACTTCCACCATCCATGACCACTGCTCATGTTGGCTGGGGCTGATGGAACCAGTGTTAGAAGCTAGGAGCTAAATGACACCTTAAACAGAGGTTATGGGCGCAACAACGGAATGTCTGGGCGTGCTTTTTTATAGCAAGAATACAAAGCTGAAAATGAATGAACTGCAGCTAAAATCTTGTGTTCATTTTCACAGGGTCTAGTCCTTCCCCTGCCCACCCCCCTAATATTCTTAAGAGGATCTCTTTTCCAGTCTTCAGAGAGTAGCCAGAAGTGGAGAGGCAGAAAAAGGTTCTCCTTTCCTTCCACTCTGCAGTTTTAATCTGAAATCTTAGGCGCGGTACTGTAATCAGAGCTCAGAAACTGCTTGCATTAACGAAATTCCGTCGCAAAATGCGTCTAGAAGAATGGGAGTTTCGAACGCTGGATAGAAGTTGGGAGTCCATCGATCTCTGGAGGACCACAACTTCCCCATCCCCGATTGGCAGCAACACAAAGCTGACTGCACATCACAGCCTTGGTGACTCCCCTCCACCCTCACTAAACTGTCGAACTAAATTCTTCATCCAGCCAGTCCTGAAACAGCCGCTGGTTTCCTTTGCGCGCTCCGCCTTCGCCCTCTAAGAGGCTGCCTAGGAAGAGGCAATGCGAGGCTGGCTCCCCAAACGACGGCAGGGTCCCGTCTGAGAAAGGGAGGGAGGCGCTTCCCGTTGTCAACTTTTCCACACGTCCTCAAGCCGTGCGGGAACAAACAAAGGGAGTCCAGCTCGAGTTGAGACGCGGCGGGGATTTGTTTTGGAGGAAGCCACAACTTTCCCCAGAGAGAGAAAGAGATGCAGGAGGTGGCTCCACGCAGGAAGCCGGCGAGGACAGAGCGCGGCGGGGAAGGCGACTAACGGCTCGCTCCTGGTCTCCTGCAGAGGCGCATAAACACCAGGCTCCTGGCTCGGCGCGTCCGGAGCAATCAGACTGGGCGAGAGGGCGAGCCCGCTTGGGGCCACATAGCAACTCCCCGGAGCCACATTTTCCCTCCGCCTTCCTTCCTAGTCCGGTTCTGGCCCCAAAGGGGGGAAGGAAAGACTAGGGTGTGAGCAGGAGGCGAGTATTGGACGGCGCCCCAAATCCACCCCGAGGTATCCCAGCGCGCGCTTGGATGGACCCTGATCCACCACCCTCCCATAGGTGCCAACTCCCTGGGGCCCTGGGTGCCTGAGCACCCACAAAATTCCCCATGAAGGGACCGAGCACCCACAAATTTCGGTGCCAGGGTCATGCACGCTGCATGGCCACACAGCAACTCCCGGGAGCCACGTTTCCTCCGCAGGGTCCTACTCTAGGGAAGGAAAGACCTCAAATCCACCCCGAGGTATTCCAGCTTGGACGGACCCCGATCCACCCTCCCTCCCCACTGCTTGGAGAGTCTCCCCGCTATTTCCCCATCGCCGTCTGGAGGCGGCTCTACCCTCCACCCCCAAATCCCAATTTCATTTCCAAAGGCTGAAGGAAAAAGAGAGGGAGCTCCGGGGAAAGGGGCGCCCCGTGGCGGCTCCATCCTCGCTCACCTCGGTGGGGACAGAGATCGCGGCGGGGACGGATCACGGGCGGAGGGCAGTGGCGTCCTCTTCCTCCATTGTCGAGCGCGTCGGCGGCGGCGGCGCTGCCGATGCTCTCCACCAGGATCCGCGCCGAGAGTGCCGAGGCCGCTGTCCCCGCGTCCCTCCTCCGTCTCCTCCTCCTCCAACAGCCGCTCTCTCCGCCCACTGCTACTGCCGCGGGCCGCCACCTCCGGGCCGCGCCCTGCTCCGACGCCGGCGCGCGCACGTGGCTCCCCCCAGCCAGCAGGCTGGAGCGCAAGGAGAGAGAGGGGTAGGCGGGATGTGTCCCCCGAGACACCCCCTGGCTTAGCCCCATGTCTTCTTCTTTGGCGATCACTCGTACCTGAGTGAGATTGTCTTCCATGGACACGGTCTTAACAGTGAGTCGTAAGTGATTGTGGTGTGGAGGCCAATTCTGGATCCGCACGTCCTTCCACAGTGGGGACATAGGTTTCTGGGCAGGAGTTGATCACGGTGTGGATTTGTCAAACGAGCCTTCCTCTTAGCACGTTTCTCCCTTTGGTCCTGAGTTTGTGCTTCTTCAAAGTCAATGACACCTTTGGTAAAGGCTGTTCTCCAACTGGAGTGCTCCAGGCCAGTGTTTCCCAATTGTCCTGTTTATACTACTTTTTTTTTTTTTTACATTTACCTTGAGAGAATCTTTAAACATCTTTTGTTAACCACCAGCATTAACCTTTCCATTTCTTAGTTCGGAATAGAATAGTTGCTTTGGAAGACGATAATCAGGCATCCGCACAACATGACCAGTCCAACAAAGTTTATGTTGAAGAATCAATGCTTTGACACTGGTGATCTTTGCTTCTTCCAGTACACTGGCATCAGTTCGCCTGCCTTCCGAAGTGATGTGTACATTTTTTCGGAGACACCGTTGATGGAATCTTTCTTTTTTAAAATAATAATAACAACAACAACCATTTTATTGAATTTTCAAATTATAACAACAAATTTTCCACAAATCTTCCACAAATCTTAATTGAACAATTTATATATCCATATTTCTCCCCTCCCCCCTCTTTGGCTTCCCCCGTACAGTGGTGCCTTGCAAGATGAAAATGATTCGTTCTGCGAGTGTTGTCGTATAGCAAATTTTTCGTCTTGCGAAGCACCAACGGGAGAATAGCAGTTTGACAGGGAAAAAAATTTCGTCTTGCGAGGAAAGCCCATTGAAAAATTTGTCTTGCAAGACAGCCTTCCGCTAGCGAATGCCTTTCGTCTAGCGAGGCATTCGTCTAGCGAGGCATTCGTCTAGCGGGGCACCACTGTATTTCCATATTGATTTATTAAACAAATTCTATACCCTGCTGGTTTTACCTCTTATATAGTTGTGAAAGTTTAGTCAAAATCTTTATACTGTCTTTTTATATAGTTTATAAATGGTTCCCACTCCATTTTTAAATCAATGTTGTCTCTCTCATGTATCCTCTTTGTCACCTTTGCCAGTTCACATAGTCCATAAGCTTAGTTTGCCATTCTTCCTTTGTTGGCTTTTTCTCTGTTTTCCATACTTCTGCTAATAAAATTCTTGCTGCTGTTGTGGCATACATAAACAATCTCCAGTTTCCCTCTCTTATATCATGATCTAAAATTCCGAGCAGGAAAGATTCTGGTTTTTTAACAAAGGTTTTTTTCAACTTTTTTTCAATTCATTATATATCATTTCCCAATAATCTTTAACCTTCTTGCATTCCCACCATACATGAAAAAGTACCATCTTTCTCTTTGCATCTCCAACATATCTTATATCCTGTTTTATACATTTTTGCAATTTTTTCCCGGTGTGATATACCATCTATATATAATAATTTTCTCTTAATAATATACAATTTGTAAACTTTAAATTTGTTTTCCATAATCTTTCCCATTCCACCGGAATGCGTTGATGGAATCTTTCAAGGAGTCAAGAACAGGACTGAAGTTGAAGTTCAGATTGGATCATTTGTGCTAAGCCATGGTTTAGTGTGACATGGTTGTTTTTTTAAAAAAAGTAACCAAGAAACAAAATGCTACAACCTGGAAAAGTATGACTAGGAGCATGGAAAGTACTCAATTAACTGAGGTTCTGGGGAGTATTTTTATTCATGATTTCCCCCAAAAAGCTCAACAACTTTAGGGGGCAATCTTAAAAAAGCTCAGCAATTTTTTGTCCCCCTCAATGAAATCCTGGCTATGCCCATGACTAGGAGAGACTCCCAGTGGCACAGAAATGCTCCTGCCCTCTTCTTGCCTGTGATACTCACTTTTTTCGTGGTTTCAATAGCACTTCAAATCATGCCTCTCTTAAAATCTCCACCCACTCATATACAAACAAAAAGCTTAACTGGGACATATTTACAAAAGGCCATTGACTTAAACATATTTCAGATTGGAGCCTACTTCTCCATATTATATAAAATGAAGTTATGGAATAGTCCAAATGCCCACCAATACTGGTTCTCTAGGTCTTGATTGATTTCAAAATTGAATAAATAAAATCCAATTTTCCCCAAGGTTATCTGATATTTCTTCCTCCCTATAAATGTTTATAGACGGTGATGTTATTCATTCAACCTAACATGCCACACTTTCCTTCTCCATAAACTAACAGATGGCAATAACTGTTTTCCATGCTGGTAAGTAACATCCTGTAGTGAACATACATGTGATTGTCACAATTTGTTCCCTTTTTACTTATCCTTTTCTTTCCACCCAAAGCATGGAGTCCACTTAATCAGATACATAAAATGACGATCCTTAGTTAGTGGGTATATATTCATTTGGGGTGGAGGGGGAGTATGCAGGGGTGTAGCAAGTGGGGGCATAGGGGGCGGTCCGCCCCAGTTTCCATAATGGAGGGGGTGACAAATTATCAAGGAACAATTACTGCCCCACTAAGGCTCCAGTACTTTGGCTACCTCATGAGAAGAGAAGACCCCCTAGAAAAGACCCTGATGTTGGGAAAGATGGAGGGCACAAGGAGAAGGGGATGACAGAGGATGAGATGGTTGGACAGTGTTCTTGAAGCTACTAAATGAGTTTGGCCAAACTGCGAGAGGCAGTGATGGATAGGCATGCCTGGCGTGCTCTGGTCCATGGGGTCACGAAGAGTCGGACACGACTGCATGACTGAACAAAAGGCGGTTCATTAAAAAAACTTTTTTTAAAAAAAATGCCTGCTCCAAAGGTCTTATCTTACTATACTAGGGATTATACAGCTATATATGAAATTTCATGCATATCGGTTAATATCTTGACCCTCCTCCACCAAAATAGCTGTTTACTTGGCTGTTTTCCTATGTTGTGAAGGCTGAAATTTCAGTTCAGTGGAGCACTTTCTGTTCCCAACCCTAACCCTGTGGAAAGCCATCTAATTAGACTTTAATTTGATTTTGAGGTGTTTTTAGGAGGTAATTTAATTATTGTTTGATTTTATACCAATGTTATGTATCTGAAGTTAGCCACCCTGAGCCTGACTTTGACTGGAGAGGGCGGGATATAAATAAAAGTTTATTATTATTATTACTTGTTATTATTCCTTTGTAAGATAATATGAAAAAACGTAAAACCATTGGGGGGGGGGAATCAATGGGGGGGGGTGACAAGACATTTTCCACACCAGGCACCACCTGACCTTCCTACACCTCTTGGGGGGGGGTGACAAAAATTTTTTTGCCCCCCGGTACCAATTTACCTTGCTACGCCCCAGGAGTATGAGCAGCAAGGCCAAATGGTGGTGGAACTACAGAAATTACATTCTGTGACAAATCAGTTAAGTCACTCTTCACAGGAATAGTCTTAGCAGTCACCCTGATATTGCTAAGTAACTTAACACCTGCAGTGTGACAAGGAGCCTTCATATCTTTATTCATGCCCCAGAGACATATAAAATCCCTTGATACATTTTAACTCGGCAGTTTCACACTGGAATATCCCTTTGAAATTCCTCAGTAATAGAAGGCCAACTTTAGGTCAGCTCCAGAGAATCTTGGGAGAGGGAAATGTTCCAATGTCAATGTTCTGGGAAGAGGGAAAATCTGTGCATGCCTTTCCCGTGTTCTGAATATATATATAATCTGTGCGAGTCTTTCATTTATAGCCCTTTCATCACTGCTTCTGCAATTCATCAAGCAAAAGATTTTGTTCGTGCTTTGATAAATGGGGAGTTTCGGCATTAAACCGAAAAAAGTTAATCCTCATAATCTTAAAAAGATCTTAAGCTTTGAAACAAGTAATCTCCTTTTAGAGAACAAATCCCGTATTTCAAAGTCACATGTAAATATTGCCTTAGGATTGCATATTTGCTACAACGCTCCATGTATTTCCACCATTTCCCAGTGTTTCTAGATCATGGCCAAATGAACCATCATCTTTTGTTCTTCTTTATTTTATGTATAATCTACCTGTGTTGCAAATCAATACAAATAAAACATATTCAGTCATTTGGACCCATAATTTGGTCATTTGCTGAGTCTTTGTAACACAAATATCTGGCAACAGGCCTGGTGCCTGAAGTCAGCTCCCTGTACAGCACGTCCTTGGGGGTCCTGCCATCTTGCATTCTGTGGACATGAGCAAGCCAGTGTAGACATTGTTGAGACAGGAGTGTGCAGAAGCTGGGAATGTGGGACAGTTTGAGACCGTCCTGTCATGTGATGCCCAAAATCTTCCTGATGCAGTTCATGTAGAAGGCATGGAGGCATTGCTCCTGGCGGTTGTAAGTTGCCCATGACTCACTTTCATAAAGCAGCATGCTCATCACGCAAAACTGGTAGACCTTCATCTTGGTATTGGATGCTACCATCACATTCTCCCATACCCTTTTGGAGAGGTGAGCCATTGCCCTGGCAGCCTTGCCAATATGGTTGTCCAGCTCAGTGTCAATGGAGAGGTTGCTGGTTATGGTGGAACCCTGGTAGACAAAATTGTCTGACATGGACACAGTTCAGTGCCAATCACCTGCTGACAATCAAGTCCAGCTGGTCCCAGTGGCCTGACCTTGGACGCCTCCAGGACACTCGATGTTTCACTTTGCTGGAGAAGAACATGCTCGTGATGCAAAGGCTGTGATACAAGCACAGGTCAAGCAGCCTTTGTGCATATGAACATTCATAAAACCCAAACAAATTCTGAAATTCTAAAAACTCGGGGTGAAACTGGATGTGATGTGGAAGAGCTGGGATAGGCTTGCTTGATGCAGCTATTCTAGGCTGCATCAACAGAAGTATAGTATCCAGATCAATGGAAGTAATGGCACCACTCTGTTCTGCCTTGGTCAGACTACACCTGGAATACTGTGTCCAGTTCTGACCACCACAATTTAAGGAGGATGTTGACAAGGTGGAACGTGTGCAGAGGAGGGCAACCAAGATGATCAAGGGTCTGGAAACTAAGCCTTATGGGGGGTGATTGAAGGAGCTGGGTGTGTTTAGCCTGGAAAAGAGGAGTCTGAGAGGAGATATGATAGCCACCTTCAAATATCTCAAGGGATGCCACATGGAAGAGGGAGGATGCTTGTTTTCTCCTGCTCGAGGGTAGGACTTGGGGCAATGGCCTCAAGTTACAAGAAGGGAGATTCCAACTAAACATTTGGAAAAACTTTCTGACAGAACTTTTTGGCAGCGGAACAGATTCCCATGAGAAGTGGTGGACTCTCCTTCCTTGGAGGTTTTTAAGCAGAGGTTGGATGGCCATCTGTCATGGATGCTTTAGCTGAGATTCCTGCATTGCAGGGGGTTGGACTAGATGATTCTGTGATTCTATTATGCATATTTTGTGTGTTTTTAAAAGAATATGGGGGGGAGGGTGTAATTTGATTGTGGACATTGTGCTGAGTAGAGGGTTAATCCTTCCCATATTTCTCTGATCAAAACCACTCCCCCCACCCAACCCTGCTTCCATTAGCAGTGCGGGGGGGGGGGGGAGGGAAGGGAGAAATACCCACAGTGTACCAGTCTTTTGCCCCCCCTTCCAATTATCCCTTTATATTTGCCTTACTTCCTCTCTTCTCACACATGCACGCATACCCCTGTTCTCTGTGGCATGCATTTCACAGCATGGCTATTCCAAGTAGCCTTATGACGTGATATTCCTTCATCTCAACTCCATGCCCTAAAGAAACTGCTTTGATCATCTTAGCAGTCCCTGCACTGAAGAATGAAAGACACTGTATTTACTCAGCTGCTCAATTAAAGCAACAACACCACACAAGATTCTCAGGATAAACTGAGGAGCTTTAATGATCTTGTCTGGTACACAAGAAGGAACATGAGAAGACCAGTTCAGCCAAAGTTCAGGAGAATGGGAACTTCTTCCCCCAATCTTCCACACACAGAGTTCTTCCCTGTTGGGCAAGGGTATTTACAAACGCCACTGGGGCAATGCTCTTGTTTTTATGTGAGCCAAAGCAAAGCAGGCCAGAGTCAGAGAACAAGTCAAGGGACTCAGCTATACAGCTGCAAATATAATATTTTAAGTGCATTTTAAGTGCATTATACAAACGGAGCTGGTTAGCTAATGGCAGATTCCATGTATTTTCAAAAAATAAAATAAAAAAATATATGCACTTTCACAGTGTTTTTTTATATATGTGTAGATTCAGCCAAGGATAGGGAACTGGTAAGCCTTCCAGATGTTGTTGGACTCTGAACTCCAATCAGCTCCAGCCAGCACTGCTAGTATTAGTGACAGACATGCTCAGACACTGGTTCTGAGACTGTTTGTATCTGTATGCTTGACTGCAAAATTTTGTGGGAATACTCGTAGGATGCAAGTTCTTTTCTGAGGGCAGTTGGATAATATAAACTTTACGAGCCTTGTTTCCCCCTCGATATTCAGAGGAACTTGCCTGCATCAATAATTCTGGAACATGGACAGTGTTTCAAATATAAACTTTTATCATTTAAAGTAAATTTTAGAAGTGCCATTCCTCCCTGTTCTCATGCTATTTGAAATCAGTTAGATTTCCCATTAAACAAAACCATGTTTACAAACCATGCAGGGTTTTTTTTAGCTTGCTTGCGAACATAGGGGAATGGCAGTTCATCAGACATCTGGTAGAATGGTTATCCGAGAAACTGAAGCAAGCTTTTACAAACAGGAGTATGCCTTGAGATTGTGTGTTTTATTTCTAAAGCCCCAGAAGTATGCTTGGCAGGGTACATATAAGTACATTTGGATATGTTTTGCTACAGATGGAAAGTTAGTGTGCCAGCAATCCCATCATCCCTGACTTTTGGCACTGTTGGCTGAAGTTGATGGAAGCTACATCCAAAAACATCCGGAGGGCAGCAGTTACCATGTGGAAAGTTTTTGGTGTAATAGTGCATTCAGTAACGTAAAAGGTAAAGGATCCCTGGACTGTTAAGTCCAGTCAAAGGTGACTACGGGGTTGCGGCGCTCATTTCGCTTTCAGGCCAAGGGAGCTGGTGTTTGTCTGCAGACAACTTTCCGGGTCATGTGGCCAGCAGGATTAAACTGCTTCTTGTGCAACGGGACACCGTGGCGGAAACCAGAGTGCACAGAAATGCTGTTTACCTTCCTGCTGCAGCGGCAGCTACAGTGGTACGTCGACTTACGAATTTAATCCGTTCCGAATGCACATTCGTAGGTTGGAAAATTCATAAGTCGAAAAAAGCGATTTCTCCATAGGAATGCATTGGAAACGAAAAATTTGGAAAAATTCGTAAGTCGGTAAACCGCGTCTAAAATTCATAAGTCGAATAAACCCCATCTAAAAGCACCAATGGATGTCCTTCG
The DNA here is from genome assembly GCF_009819535.1 of Lacerta agilis. Lineage (NCBI taxonomy): Eukaryota > Metazoa > Chordata > Lepidosauria > Squamata > Lacertidae > Lacerta > Lacerta agilis. The sequence continues at coordinate 24,642,138 of NC_046317.1, forward strand.
GATGTTGAAAAATTCATAGGCGTGCGGGCACTTTTTTCATTCGTAAGTCGAAAAATTCGTATGTCGAGTAATTCGTAAGTCGAGGTACCACTGTATTTATCTACTTGCACTGACGTGCTTTCAAACTGCTAGGTTGGCAGGAGCTGGGACAGAGCAACAGGAGCTCACCCTGTCGCAGGGATTCGAACCGCCAACCTTCTGGTCGGCAAGCCCAAGAGGCTCAGTGGTTTAGACCACACCACCACCTGTAACCAGTAATGTAATCCCCTGGTTGCCACCTGTATTCCAAACAAGTGCAATCCAAAAGAATTGCACTACTACAGGCTTTCCTTAAATGTAAACCCCACTGTTGGTACTTTGAAAGCAGACTTTGTGCTTTTGCTGTTGATGTATTGTATTTTGGTGTAATGGGGGGGGGGAGAAAACATATGGTGTTATGTTTAGACTGCATCAATTTTATCAGGAATGTGAAATGGGATTTCCCCCCCCCCTTTCTGATACCAGGGTGGAAGGATAGTTCACACAGCTTGGCCTAACCGATTGCATTGAAGGCCCTTAGACAATCAACACAGATGTGAACTATGAAAACCAGGACCGATGGTGGATTAAATTAAAATTCTTATTTCAAACTACATGAAATGTGATGTAAATTTCAGGAAAAGACTGCATTTTGCAAAAGAAAGTTGATAAGGATGGGGATCTTAACATTATTGCTTAGATGATCACACTGTACTAGTTAGTAAGAGTTTGTGAAAATTCTAAGATACTATGCGTGCATGTTTTTGTGTATATATGTGAAAATGAGATTATATATACAGGTATATATTCTTCTAGAAAAAAGGTGCCACTACTCACCATGAAGTTGCTGTAGTAAGTGCCAAACTTTTAACCAGTGCTTTTCTTCTAGAAAAATAAAGGTACCGGTACTGTGTACTCCAAGAAAAAGCACTGTATGTAACCTTAAAGAGATAATCATAATCTGGAATGGTGCTGGACTTGGATGAAGTGTGCGAACTCAGTCCAACTGGATTGATTTCATATTCATCTAGAATTAATAATATCTTATAAAATTGAGAAAGCAGTCTTCACACACACGCCCAGTGCAAAAAAAAAAGTCAGGTATTACGAAACAGAGTACAGTATGTTCATTTAGGTCCTTCAGCACAGCAGCATGACTTTCCCAAATTCTGCTAGTATGTCAATAGATGGAACCAGAGAGCAACAGATGGAACCAGAGATTTTCTCTCAAGCCCTTGAACTATAGCTTGAAGCAAGTATTAGGAACTGGGTATCAGTAAAATTCATATTTTCAGTTCAGATTCGAAGTTCTCTTCATTTCAAATACCCTGATTTACAGTGAAAACTTTTAGCAGGGCGATTTTGACAAAACCCTGCTGAAACAAGTGAAGCTTTGGTATCCAGAAAAGAGAAGAAACAGAGGCATAACTTTCAAATGAATTAAACATGGTGCTGTTTGCATGTAATCCTAAGCCAAACCATGGTTTATACAAACAAATGGACTCCTGGAGCAAAGATCATAGCCACGGTGCCTCTACCCTACTGTTCTCATGCTACCCAGGGCCAAGCCATGGTTTAGCTTAATGTTACATCTTAACCTGAGCTTGTTGTTAGTCTCGCTCAAGACCAGATATAGGCAAACTCGGCCCTCCAGTTGTTTTGGGACTACAACTCCCACCATCCCTGACCATTGGCCCTGTTAGCTAGGGATGATGGGAGTTGTAGTCCCAAAACATCTGGAGGGCCGAGTTTGCCTGTGCCTGCTGTAGAAAAGGTTTTCTCTTGGTTTTCTCTAGCACTATATGCAAACAGTGCCTTAAGAATAAAAGTTATGTCAAGTTTTTAAAGAAATTACTGTATTTTTCCATGTATAAGACTAGTTTTTTTAAACAAAAAAAATAGGTTTAAAATTGTGTAATATAGGACGTGTTAAAATTTGCTTTCCCACCTAGCTGCCACTCCAGCAACCCAGACCAAAGCTGAGCAGAGACTGGCTGTTGATATTTCTGCACAGAGAATCTGCCAAACACTGAGGGAGAAGTTTTAATGCACGTCTGCACCAGAGACCATTTTGTTCTCTCCACACACTCCCCCCCAAAGTAGGTTGTGGAAGTTTTGTTCCTATTTCTACACTTCTTTCAGAAAACATACGATAGCAAATACATGCTGAACACTGATTTATTTGGAAGGGGGTGGGGGACCACTTCCCCTCAAATTTGGAAGTCATTCTCTGCCAGCCACTGGACATTATGTAATATTATTGTGCAAAAACTTTGTTAAGAGTTTATTCAAGAGTCCACTCTCAGTAGCTGCCCCAATCACTGAATGCTTTATGGTAGTCAAAGCCACCATGCAGAATTCACCTTAATGTAAAGTTGCTCCAGACTGCTAACTTACGTTTTGATGCTGAAAATCTGAAGACTTTACACAGAGCTGGATTTATTTATACATGCCTTTTTAAAAGCTTCTGCAGAACTGGTAAAATTCATTTTTTAATGTAGTTTTCTATTGCACTGGTATAATACTTCCACATTCTGCATTAAGACAAGCCTTCCAAGTCATTAGAGCCCAAGGCTATACCAAGTAACCAAATATTTTTTTCCATGTTTTGGACAGCAGCTATAAAAGCAATTGGCAGTAGCTATATAGAATGTTTGGATTTGTTACCATAGGAAAATTAAAATTAAAATCTAAGCATTTAATATTTTTAAAATGTGAGTATATATTTTTAATTGTATCAGACTGGTGTTTAGCTATTAAAAGCTGCTAATATTTTAATACCTTCATACTAGATAAGTGGCTTACTAAGTCAGCACTTTCATCTTATAGGTGAGTTAATACATATGCATAATTTCCTTCCATTTATATTAAAGGGAACAAAAGAAAAATGACTACCTTTGGGTTAAGTGGGACTCAGTTTTTAATGCTAGCCTTCCAGGCGTCACTAAATCCTGACCCATTTTTAATGAAGAAAAAATTAAGATGACACAAATACAGGATTGAGCGTAGACAACTTAATAGAATTTTATTCAAATATTTTTTCCAACAGAAATTGCCAGTATATGCAAGACCATATTTAAACATTCCCTCTCTACCCCTAGCAGCATTACAGTGAAACAAACTGAAAAGCCATTGTGTATAAAATAAATGCTATATATACAAATATGGGTTGTGGTTAACATAGCTTGTCCTATAATTAGGAAGGTGATTTAGCTTGCTGAATCCTCTTCAATGCAATATATTAAGTATGAAGATGGGAAACAAAAAAGTTTTCAAAAATTCTCACAGTTCAGCTCTGCCATCTGAAGTGTGAGGTCAGAATACAGAAAGGAAACAAAAGGCACACTGTGGCATGCAATAAGGCCAGAATTACCAGCCTTTAGATTTCTTGCTCTTTGTGAAAAATGTTTTGCAAAAAGATTAAAAAGTCCATTTTATTCATGTCTTATTTTAAATTCTTATGCTTGTGTTATTTAATTCTGTTAGTCCGTATTTAGGCAAATGATCACGCCCTCATACCTGTGTGTTACGGCCATAGCCTTTTAAAGAGATCTTCACCTTTCCGAGTCAATGTTATCCATGCTTTCATTAATAGCCCTTTCCTAGTCTCACTGGTCTTTTAGAAATACAGCACAAAAGACTTTTTTGATGTTACTACGCATTTCAAAATGCTATGGAGGGGGAGCCAACATGGCACCCTCCAGCCGCAGCCAGTTTAATTGTCAGTGATGATAGAAGTGGTAGTCACAAGCAGCTGGAGGGAACCACATCAGCTACCCCTGTGTTGGATGATAAAATAATCTGAGTGGAGGGAATGTTCAAGAAATCAAGGCCGTTCCTAAGTCCATGCACTACTAAAAAGGTGGACCAGCACAATGATATAGTTAAAATGTAGAGTTCTAGTAATCTCTACAAGTGTGTTCGCAGCAATGCCCAGTTGGTTTTTTTGTTGTGTTTTGTTGTGTTTCCACTTTAAAGACCAGCTTTTTGAACAAAAAAAATCAACCAACTTCCTTTTAAAAACAAAGGTGATCATCAATTTCTGAAACTTTAAAAGTTTTAACATTTTTGTGAATGTTTTATAACTCTTAACACAGTTATAACACATACACAACACATACACAACAATGTCAAGACTTTTAAAGTTTCAGAACAGAGTTCTGGCCACAGTGATTTAAACCATTCCGGTGCCACCGTACACCAACATTAATGACATCTATTTGTGAGATGACTGTTGGCAAGCACAAGTCAGAAGCTGAGCAGGACCAGAGCTAGAAAGAAGTAAAAGATGACAGAGGCAAAAATGAGTACACTGTAGCTGATTTTGAGATGGGTGACAGAGGTAACATGAAGGCCAAACAGCTAATTATGTCCAAAATCTCCTCCTAGTACAAATTCCTCAACAGTAGCCACTCTCTCAATTGCCACGTTGTTCCAGGTTTGCTTCTTTTACATGACAGGAAAGAGCCCCATCTGGGTAGATTCTGAAACATCTAGACTTCCCTTGCCCAATGTAGTCCTACGCATTAAGCATATTTGTGTTCTGTTATGTAACAAAACTTAATTTGAATTAGAAACCAAACGTGAAACATGTTTCTTGGCATGCAGATGTGAAAAGTATCCCAAATTATTAATAAATCACACGTGGGGGGGGGATCCGGGAGAATTGGACCTGTTATCAGATCCATGAAAAACACAAAGCTTATTTATTTTTTATTTTTGTTCCCTGAGAGCTATTTAAAAAGGTCTTTGGAATGTAATTATTGTGATGGGCTGATGTCAACATGTTAAGATACTACTGGAGAGATTAACTTAGTTTTGTGTTATTAAGATAAAGTAGGCTATTTTTAAAAAGGAGCAAAGTAAAAAAAAAAGTCAATATAAAATAGTTCCAACAGCACTTTTCTGATATCATTCAACCTGATCTCACAAAATCAGCATATGGAATGCTACATTATGTGGCAGAATAAGATACATTTTCTCTGAAGGCTTGCTAACAAGTTCACTCCGTAAACAGGGGAGGCAAATAATAATTTAAAAAATGAAGATGATGTCTCAGCAGCACTGAAGTAGATGCCATACCCAAATGCTGTTGGAGCCAGTCATGCAGGAGCGTAGCCTGAGGGGGCCATTGCCCTGGGTCAGTTTTTTGGGAGGGCGCATTTAGGTACTCTGCCACCTGGAGGGCAGCTGAAAAGGATGCAACAGGCACTGCATTTGGGTATGGTATCTACTTCAATGCTGCTGAGACATCATCATCATATTTTTTGCCTCCCCTGTTTATGGTGTAAACTTGTTAGCATGCATTCAGAGAAAATGTACCTTATTCTGCCACATAATGTAGCATTCCATATCCTGATTTTGTGAGATCAGGCTGAATGATATCAGAAAGCTCCACCACTATAGTCATGCTTAGAATATTGAAATCAGTGAGACTTCAATTAGTCTGATTAACTTGTTCTGACTAATTTAAGTCTATTCTAAGTCTGAATCCAACCTACGATAGTTGTACATCCTTCTATCGTAGGTTTGGAAAACTGCTGTAACATACCATTCTTTACGTATGAATAAGGGATGAATTGATGTTACCCAAACATTTTTAAGGTTAGAGTTGGATATTGGGGGGTAAAAAGACTCTACATTATCTATAAATACTTAAAAACAGCAGTGAAAAAATCCAACTCTAACCTTAAAAATGTTTGGGTAACATCAATTTATCCCTTATTCCTATTTGCTTGTAACTTGACATACATATTTGAAATATCCTCCCAGTAGAACTCCAATTGGGGAGATGTAAGAAAATACCAAAAGACTAAAAAAAATTAAAATAGCCAGATATTGAAATGACCTTCTACGTGATATATTAAGTTTCTATTGCTGCTTCAGGATTAGAGACAAGCACTAGAAAACTGTACTTGTGTACGCAAACACATGCATTAATCATAACACAAAAGAGGTGACAAATAGTTAGAACGATTTGCATACTTGTCCAAGATTTCATTTTTAAATCAGGTCCAGTTGTATTCCACTATACGCAAGCAGAAGATGGTATCCAACTCAGAGCTGTAGCCAGGAGGGGTGGGGGGGGCGCACTGGGCACCACACCACGGGGCATGCAGGCACCCGAGCCACCACATCACTCCCAAGAGAGACATGTGGCTCAGGTGCGCTGCAGGCACCACGGTGTCGCCCCCACAGTGTGGCGCCCAGTGCACCCCCCCCCGGTCCTCCTAGCTACACCTCTGAGTTGGATACCATCTTCTGCTTGTGCATAGTGGAATACAACTGGACCTGATTTAAAAATGAAATCTTGGACAAGTATGCAAATCGTTCTAACACAATATTTGTCACCTGTTTTGTGTTATGATTAATATTAAGCTTGTGTTAAGGAACAATTCCTCAGAAATTTCTCTTTTTATTACACTGGGGAAATGATTTCAAAGTTGAGTTTTGCAACAGGAGATTATACTTTTGTTTATAAGTAACTAACAAAAGTATCATCTCCTGTTGCAAAACTCAACTTTGAAATCATTTCCCCAGTATAATAAAATGAGTGGTGTTTTATATAGGATAGTCTTCACAAAGACCCTCCCACTGTCACCAACACCCAATCATGGCGAATGTGTGGAAAGCTATGGGTGAGATTCAGAGTTGCCTCCTGCTGCATTGTATTACACTTCTCTCTACCCTCCTCCTGCAGTCCACATCCAATCTGCTGTGGAGGATCCCCCCCCCCAACCCTCCAAAGCAGATTTTGAGGGCACATGAGGAGCTGCAGAGTGGGAAAATGGTACGTCCTGTTTGTAAATATAGAAGTCCACTTTGCAGGAAGGATAAAACAAGTGGATATCACCCTATGTTTGTTGGTCTTTACAGTCATTTGTTGAAAACTACACAATAAAATGTTATGGGAAAACGACCCTTACTAGACTCGGACAAACTATATATTCACCTTTCCCAGTCACTCAAAACCACAATTATGCTATCCACTTAACTTTCACACTTTAATTCCAGTTTCAAATTTTTCATGGTATATATGTATGCATATACTTGCCTAATATTTATTTTTGTTTAAGACTTAAATGTGTGTGGGTTTTTTATCAGCAGAAACTTAGGTCAATGCACAGAGCTGCAGGAAAATCAACAACACCCTTGCATTTCCCTTCTTGCCAGCTATACTTTCCTCTAGAGCTATTATTTAAAACTCTCAAGAGGAATTTGTTGCTCTGCACAGAGAATCTCAAGCTCAGACTTTGTCCAAGCACATTTGCATATGCTCTGTTACCCTAATGGGGAGAGTTTTTAGCAAGTGTTCTTCTACAATTAAGCAGCTCCGTTTCAAAGAGTTACATTCCTCCAGTTCGGCAGGCAGCAACTCCAGGTAGTTTCCATTAAGCTCTAGCTGAACAAGGTTGGAGAGTTCCCCAACTTTAGGGGACAAATGCATCAGGCTGTTATGTCCCAGTAGGAGATACTGTAGCTTTCTGCACTGAAATAATTCATTTGGAAGTGCCTCAATCTAAAGAGAAAAAAATTAAAAAGACATAATATTGTAAGGTCATTAATTTACACACACAAACATGTATTCCTAAATCATGCTGATCTAGTGCCTAGGATACATGCATTCAGTGAGGGCTGTATCTGTGTATCCTCCCCCACCCCTCGGCAATATTCTTTTATAAAAGTAGATGGTTGAGAAAATGCCCGTTTCATTGTGGAAATCCCTGGCTGATTCACATGACCTGCTTTATGCCTAATTTTCAAATAAACAAAAGAATGATAAGCAACGAATTAGTAATCTGAGCAATTTGCTATAAACCCAGTGAAACAATCCTTCATGGCGGCACATCAAAAGTTAGATGTTGACCTCCCTGCTTAACACTTACATTTGAAGCAGGCTAATGGGGCAGGGGAGGAGACAAATAGGTTTGAAACCAATGATGTATGAAGAGATTGAAGTAAGCTAGCTTTTTGAATGCTGTATGCTACTGTTGTAGCTGAAATATGAAGTCAGGAAAATGGTTTTGACTAGATAGGATTTCCTAGTCTACAGATACAACAAGAACTCATAATAAAGATAAAATACTTCCCCACTCGGGACCCAGGTGGCGCTGTGGGTTAAACCACAGAGCCTAGGGCTTGCTGATCAGAAGGTCGGCAGTTTGAATCCCTGCCACGGGGTGAGCTCCTGTTGCTCGGTCCCAGCTCCTGCCCACCTAGCAGTTCGAAAGCACATCAAAGTGCAAGTAGATAAATAGGAACCGCTCCAGCGGGAAGGTAAATGGTGTTTCCGTGCGCTGCTCTGGTTCGCCAGAAGCGGCTTTGTCATGCTGGCCACATGACCCGGAAGCTGTCTGCAGACAAACGCTGGCTCCCTTGGCCTATAGAGCGAGATGAGCGCCGCAACCCCAGAGTCGGACACGACTGGACCTGATGGTCAGGGGTCCCTTTACCTTTACTTCCCCACTCAAGTACTAAAAATTGGATTTTCTTTCCAGAGCAAGAACACAGAACAGGTTTTTAGCTCACTGCCTGCAGCAGGACTACTACTACTACATTGGAAAGCATTTTATTGCAGTGAATATAACTGGTTAACATGTGTGCTTGGTTGAGGTGTGTGGTACCCACAAGTTCTCTGGTTGGCAAATACACCCATGGGATTAAAAAAGGTTGGCAACCTTTTTTTTTGCAGGATTGGGCTTCTACCATGCCTTCAATCTTGATTAGCTTTTTTTCCTTAGCTTTTATTTTTCATTCACTTTAAACCAAAAAGGTGGGATTCACCTAACCAGTCCTGGCAGCAGAAGCCCTGCACAATGACTTCTGCTTGTGCAATGGGGCTTCCTCCTACCAGCCATGCACTTCCCAAGATCAGCTTGGAGCAGGGGTGGGGAATGGGAATTCCCAGGACAGATCAGCGGGACGGGAAGGGGTACTGTTCCATCTGGCAAACTGGATTGCTTGCACAAATGGAATGATTGCAAGAGTGCAATGCTGAATAGTTTGCTTCTACTTACGTGATTCTTTGTCACAGCAAGGTACTGCAGGTTTGTTAAATACTGGATTTCATGCGGAATGGATGTTAGCTTGTTATAACTAAGGTCCAAATAATGTAGCTTTAGGCAAAGAAAAAGTTGTGGTGGGATTTTTTTTATGTTGTTATGATTTAAATAGAGCTGCTCCAGGTTTGCTAAAGCTCCAATCTGCACTGGGATGTAGGAGATGGTGTTGTGCCACAATTTCAGGCAAGAAAGGTTCTCAAGGTGTTGAAAACTAATGATTTCTTCTACTGTTCGTATATTATTGTCTTTTAAGTCTATTTCATGCAAATAGTTCAGGCTAAAGATAGAATGTGGAATGCGCTCTAAGTCACAGCTGATCAATTCCAAAGTTCTCAGGTTAAGCAATTTCTTCAAGTTGGTCAACACTAGAAGTTTTTTCCCCTCGTTGTCAATAGATAATTTTTGTAGTGAAGGCAACTGGTCTGTAACCACCTGAGGTATGCGGGAAAGGCTATTTTTTAAGTGAATTGTTTTCAGATTCACAAGATCCTGAAAGCCCTCATTGTAGAGGCCATTCTGGTTTTCTAGCATATAACATCCAGTCAAATACAATTCCTGCAAGTTTCTTAGATAGAAGATCCAGCGTGGAATCTTTCCCAGATCAGCCAACTTTAGACGCAGGATTTTTAGATTCTCTTCTAAGAAGTGCAGTGCTGGAAATTCCACAGTTAATGATGAATGATAAATGTTCAGTTCCTTGAGATTGGGTAGCTGGTTTACAGATGCAGGAAGCTTAACCTCAGGAATAAGTTCTAGGGTTAGGACTTCTATCTCTGTGAGTTCAAAGATGTCATCTGGAAGACCACTAAGCATAAAAAGGTGAAGTTCCATCTTATCCTGGGAATTTCGTACCAGTTTGCTTTTCAATCTCTCTAAAGACCACTCGTTATTTAGACTGATCTGCTTCAATTTGTTTTCACTCACCTCAGAGAGGAATATTGAGAACCGTTTTGAATACAGAGGATCATACTGGTCTGCTAGGTGAAGAATGAAGGCAAAGTCATTTTTTACATCAGGAATATCACTGTAATTACTTTGCTCCCTCAGCTTCTCAAAAGAATATTGTTTGAGTGAACTTCTCAGCATCCATAACAAACTGTAAGTGCACGTCAGGCCATACAAGATCACCACGATAACATAAAATGAAGCTAGCACTTTAAAAATTTCTGCTAGTGAATAAACACACTGGTATCTCTTGTAGCCAGTAAAGACTTGAATATCAGCCACACAGTCAATTTCTAGTGTAATAAAGGTTAAATAATAGGGAACATAAATCATTATTAATATAAATACAATGACCTTGATCACAATCTGTTTTAGGTACACACGATAGATGATATCCTTCTGTTCAACATGCATCCTGAATCTTTTGACTTTTTCAAATATTGATTTTGCTTGCTCCCCTTCTTTTCTGTCTAGAACATTTGAAGAGCTCTCTCTTCCAGCTGTTTCCAGCCCTGTCTGCGAGTAGGAGACAGACTGCCGCTTGTTCTCCAATTCGGCTATGTTGCTTGGAGAGGAAAGAAAGGTCTTAGATTTGGAGAATGGCTGAGGCCTCACAGACTGTTCAGCAACTGTTTCCGACAGGGCACGTGTTGTCCAGGGAGAATCAAAACATTTGTGTAGTATGGCTACAAAGTGTTCCAGCCTTGAACTTGTGCTGGGATAGTAAAGCCAAAAATTACTGCAAGCAGCAAAAATGAAAGTATGAAGAAGCACTAAGTATGGCAAAAATTTGGCAAACCAGTGAAGCTCTCTCTCGTAACACACAGCATCAATGTAAGAATACTGCTGTCGATGAAGGTAATTCTGGATTCTAAGAGGGAGCACTATTGGTGCTGCAGAGCTGGAGGATACATTAAGGTTGTTTTTCACCAGATCCCAAGGCACTGCACAATGATTGTCAAACTCAAGCTTGCAAGGAAGACAACATAACAATCTAGTTTGAGTGAGTTGGAGAGCTCCAGCAAGGACAGCAACAAGCAGCATTATCATGGTGAGGTAATAGCAGAAGACATCCCACCATGGTTTCAGGATGTGGTATGATGATTGGGCATCTGCTAAACATCTGAGTTCAGTTAACGTAATCATGACTTGCTTATGGAATAGTGGCAACTGGAAATGAAAAACAAGTGATAAATTCTTAGCTGAGAATACAGATACAATTTTATTTAATTAATGAAAATATCAAAACATTTGTTAAGACTTCAAACATAACAAATATTGTTCTTACACTTACTATTCTTCTAGTCATGCAGTGTGTACATTGCACAACATACCAACATTAGCATTCAGCAGACACTAAAGATTTTGATCCAAGTTAAGCTGAACACATGTAGTCTGTGCATTGGTAACCTGAATTACTGCAATTTGCTCTACGTGGGGCTGCCCTTGGGCCTGGTCTAGAAGCTGAAGCTGGTGCAGAAAATGTCCACCATACTGTTGATGGCAGCACATGGCCAACATATTGCTAATGTATTTGCAATGGTTGCCAATCTACTATCAAGGTCCTTGTATAAATTTACAAAGCCCTAAACAACTTAGGTCTGGGTTACCTTAGGGGCTGCCTGAACCCTTATATCTCAGCTCTGTCACTGAGATCATCTGCAGAAGCATTGTTGGTCATCCTGAGTTAGCAAGGCCTATTTGACAGCAACCGGGGGGGGGGGCAAGCCTATAGCCCACTGCTATCAAATATTATGCCAATAGGGATTCAGCACACACATTTTACTTTAAATGTCATCTGAACACTTTTGTATACTACCAAGCTTATGTGGGACATCAATAAAACATCATTCTGTAACAGTTTGGTGGGGTGATCTCAGATTTTAAATCTTTACATGGTTTTTAGTGTGTGTGTGTGTGTGTGTGTGTGTGTAAACCACTTTGATTTTAAAAAATATATTATTATACAGATATAACAAAAATGTAAGCAATAGAAAAGCAAATATGCAAATTCCACCCACACCTTTTGTGTTACTTACTCTAACCTGCATTGAAAGGGAACTTTCAAGACCCCAATTTGAATAGCACACCTATGCTTCTTGACAACACCACAATTTCCACTTAGATGGTCCTTCCAAACTTAACTTCACTGCAGAAATGAAGCAGCTACCCCCAAAGGGAAGTGAGAAGCCATGTAGCATATCAGCATAGAAGAGCACTCAGATTATTGCCACCATCCACTTTCTTGTTGAAACCTCTGGTGTTGGAGTTCTGAAGAACTGCTATTGCTTTTGTTTACTGATCATCTGTTATATACAGCATAAACCTTTATCTTTGCTAAGTAAATGTGCTTATAATTATTTCTGAATCCCTTAAATTCTGGCTTTATTAGAAGATCTCTGCTGTAATCATGCAACTTAAATTCTGGATATGATCATTCCACTTACTTTACTTATCAAATGGGATAAGACACAGAACCACCATCTTCAATCAGGTGGTCTGCACCTTTTAAAATTCCTTAGGCAAGCCATCTTCACAATCGTCTTCATCCTAGGACAAAAACAAAGATTCAAATTGAGACTGCATATATTACACTAAGTGGGTAAGTAGTATCACCTATTAGAATTTCAATAATGTGGGGCAAAGAGTTTCTTAGAAAGCCATCCATTTCTAAAATTGCATGTTTTCATGAAATTCTTTAGCAACATAATGAATAAATGCATTGCCATTCAAACCGGACAGTTACAAGCAACTATCCTTAGGAAGCATAGTATTAGCTTAACAATCATACTCATCTTCTAGATTTCCAAACTGACCTGTATTGTCAATTGTGCTATATTAAATGACTTTGAAATACCACCATTTCTTGTTTACTCCTTGCTTAGACGCCAGTCTCCATTGCAAACAGAAAAATAGATTTTGACTTGTGGGGCAGCTGGGACTTTCCCCCCTTGTCTTCAAATAAACAAAGATATTCTAAAACATACATAAATTCTGACAGACTTTTAGTTAGGAGGCCATGGATCAAAATGTATTTATTCTTAGGATTACTAGTAGTCTCACTTTTCCATACTACTGCTAGTTTCCTGAGGATGTAAGTCCTCTCTATGTGCTGGAATGAATCAAGGGAGAAGCTGGAAAGAAAGTATTATTCGACAACATCCATACTGTTGTATTATAGCCCAGAAACAGTCAGAGATCACATGGAGCTATTGTTGGCGAAAAGCCTACATCTCCAGTGAGCCTCCATGTACCTTTACTTTTCCTAGAGAAACATCCTTGCTTCAAGATCAAACTTAGCATATAAAATAATGTCCTCTTGAACATTTTGGTCCAAAAAATGTCAACCTTCTGGTTTTGTTCAGCTCCAGAGTTTTATCTTAACATACTGAATAATCAAATTTTATGTATTACGTTGCTCAGATCCTCCAAATAGGTTTTAGCTCATGAAAGCCATAAAAGCTTTTCAAAGTAGTCTAATTCAATTATCAACATGTGCTAAAATTAGGCTTTACAGTACCCAATATGATCTCAGCTTAGTTATACTGAGGTTTTTTTATGGAATCCTTAGGCTTCAAATCTACACCTCCTTGTCTGGCAGTACGCTCCATTGGACTCAGTTGAACAAACGTTTGAGTAGAGACATGTATAGGATTGTACTGTTAGCCTCTAAGACCACTGAATTACTACCCACTGAAGTTATTAATTAAGAACTAGTGCCTACCAATCCGTCTTCCTTTTGTGCTCCGTGTCTTATATTGTAAGCCTGAGGCAAGGACTGCAGCATTTCTGGTCATTGCAAGTAATGCTAGCACCTTTTTCAACTGAAGAGCAGGGTAAAAATGTTTTTTAAGCAAGTGAATAAAATGTGCTCTTTTGTTATTTTTATTTTACTATTCTTACTGCATTGTGCATTTTATATTGCTGTAAGCCACGTTGGATGCTAACAAGGAAATGCAGCATAAAAATTTCATAAGTAAATGTAATTGGATTCTTGGAAACATCAATAAGAATCTAGTTAAGTTCAAGCTTATATTTTTTCTTCTATGAACACTTGGAATTCCAGTAAACTGAGCTCTCTATATAAACTTCTGTTCAAGGTAGATACCCCCCTGCAACTCTGAATAGCTTCTAGGCAGTTAAATAAAGCAGAAACTTATTAATCTCTCAGCTGCCTCATCCTGTCTCTTGAAAGAGAGGCATATGCATTTGATAATCCAGAAGCCTTGGATTATCATTAGCCTATTGTTTTGTCAGAACAAAATAAAAAATAAAAAAAAATCCTTCCAGTAGCACCTTAGAGACCAACTAAGTTTGTTCTTGGTATGAGCTTTCGTGTGCATGCACACTTCTTCAGATGTAAGAGGGAGAGGTGCTAAGCAACAGGGACACACACACACACACACACACACACACACACACAAAACAGAGCTGAATAGAGAATCAGTGACCAGGGTTCAATCACATCCAAAATAAGGTTATGCTGCAAGTCTAAATTTCCAGAAGCACTATAGACAGTGGTGTTTGCAAATACATTACAAGCATGCCCATAAAAAGTTCAAATTACAATATACAGCTGAAAGGCAACTCCCCATTTCATGTAATTTCACCAACTCACGTTGGGATTCAGAATGAAACCTCCTTGTAAATGGGGAGTCGCCTGTCAGCTCAACTGTTCCTCTGGCTCACGTTTGCAATCTGTTTAAATGGATAAATAGATTTTAACCAGTGCTCCATTATCAGGATGTTGATACATACAATAGGGTAACCATAACTTATACATGTAAGGGTATTTTGTTTAAATGAGAATTTATATTCACTTTTATATGGAACTGGGATTTGTTAGTGGTTGAATTGTGTTTTGGGGACCCTGATTGTGCTTAGAATTGCTTCCAATTGATAAAAAATTAGACCAGGGGTCGGCAAGGTTTACCTCGCCTGGGCCGGTTCACTCCAGTGGAGATCCCTCCATGGGCCGGATCGCGCAGGCCCCTGCGATTTCCAGTGTCTGCGTAGACGTGATTTCCGGCGCTGCATTGTGCCGGTTTAGCGCAGCATGCGGGGATTCGTCGAGTGGAGGGCTCAGTTCGGGGGCAGCTCATGGGCTGGTTAAACAACCCCCACGGACCGTTTGTGGCCCATGGGCCTTAGGTTGCCGACCCCTGAATTAGACTTCTCTTCAAACATTTTCTCAGTCTATTTACATCAGCAGCTTTGCAACCATTGTTCTTACCATCAAACCATTTCCTGACAGTGTAAAGTAAGGACACACCTTCCTATTCATCCTTCCTTAAGCCCTGGCTTGAGGGCACCAGAGCATGAAACTACATTCTGTTAATGAAATAACCATAAAGGGTGCAATTATATATTTCCATCTCTTGAAATCCTTAAGGCAACTAAAAGGAGCAATTAATACTTCTGGGAATATCTGTTTTCCTAAATAGTGTAATTAAGATCTTACTTTCTAAGCTCTCTAAATTTGCAACTCTGCAGTTGAGATATGATGCTCATTCTCTTGAGTATTCAACAGCTTCACTTTTTTTTTAGAAAGCAGCCAACATCTCACCCAGCCTTATTTAAAATGCTTTGGCAACCATTAGCTGATTTACGGGTGGATCTCCATCAATAACATTTCACAAGGCCAGAACATCTTGGCCATATTTTTATACACATTACAGAAATCAGTAGTGTTGTGCAAGTACATCTGGTTTTGATAGCATAAATACAGTGAACAGATACTGACATGTGGCTTTCTCTTCTAGGAAGATCAAATCAAAAATAACCTGGATAATTGTTTCTGCCACACAGTACAGAATTTTCAGTCTAACAGTCTGCCTACCATTTTTAGGAAATTTGCCATAAGGTTGCTTGCAGCAAACTTTATAACTAATTGTGTTTTAAGGGTTTTAAAGGGTATATTATCTTCATTATTTACATAGTAATTCTGATCCCTAATTTGCATTTTTCAATTAGACAACCAGTTAATCAGACTAGTATTTACCATTTGCTCATATATTAAAGAACCTTCATTCATTGTATAATGATTTTAGTTTTCATCCTAATGCTAGAACAGTTAGTTTTATTTCTGAATATATATTCTAGTCCTATTTTTAAGTTAGTCTTAAAAAGCGAAATAAGCTTTAGATTTTGCTAAAGTAGTGGTTCTCAAGTTTTTTCTCTGGGCCATATGTTCAGAATACAAATTTGTTTGCACTACACGAATTTTTTATTGATAAGAAATACACTGGAAAACAGAATGAAACAACTCCTGGCAGTACTTGATTTATAACATAGAACACAACCACTTTATAATATGATCATGGGACATACAGAAAGTATAAGAACATGAATCATTCCCAAAATATAATTATAAACAAGTTTTCTCCAGCACTGTTCTAAACGCAATTCTGGAACACAACTAGAATTGTCCTCAGTATCCTAGTGTTCTTGCTCTCATTTTGAAAAGTCATCTACCCATATTCTGCAAATAAAAATAATTATTCTGATGCTATACCATACTGAAATAATTGTCCTTGAATCTTCCCACCACAGTTCACAGTGGCCATCCTCTCCTGCCACACCAGTGTGGCCTGCCACACCTTTGAGAACCACTGTGCTAAGACAACAGAAGTTTTAAAAACAGATATATTCTTACCTTTTAAAGGCCAGTCAGTCAAAATCTCTTCTAGAGCTTGACAGTTCCTGCCGAGACATTGTTGAATTAGTTACTGCATATTTACAATAGAGTCACAGAACATGTTATAATAGTAGGCACATAACCCCAAATCTCCTAATTATAATATATCTAAAGTGTCAGCTCCTACATTTGCTGAAAAATAATTAAACCTAAGGCACCGCCTAGTGGCAAGCTTTATGCATAACATTTATGCATTTCTGGAGTGAAGGAATTGTCCTGCTTCAGAATAAGGTACAAAACACTAGGAAGTAGTTGCTGTTTTTTTTACTGAAACTTAATGTAATTCCAAGAAAGTTAACATTGTAAATACTGGAAATATAGAGGGATGTTTTCCATTGGTGAGATTTCATGATTCTGGACATCTAAAAACCATATAATTTGTTTCATATCTATACTTAACAAAATACAACAATCCTGTATCCAAGATATAGGTAAATCACTATGTACAGAAATAAGTTCATGATGACTTTCTGGACAAATCTTGGCCCATCTGAAAACATCAGTACACTAACTGCAGGGGTTGGATTAGATATTTGTTGAGGTCCCCCTCAAACTCTAAGATTATGGCTACTCAACAGAGTTACAAAGCACACAATGTAGTGACTAAAAGGGGGGAAAGTGACACCAGAATGAATATGGGAACTGAAAGAATGTTAAGCCTCTTGCTATTAGCAGATATAAATAATTCTCTTCTTCTTTGGTGATCACTCGTAGCTGAGTAAGATTGTCTTCCATAAACACGGTTTTAACAATGAGTCTGTAAGTGACTGTGGAGGCCAATTCTGGATCAGCACATCGGCTTTCGACACTGTAAATCGTGGACTGTCCTTCTGAAAATTGGCTGTCCAGATAAATTTGTGAACATCATTCGGCTCCTCCATGATAATATGACAGCAACAATCGCAGATAACAATAAATAATTCTATAGGAAATAATACTCAAAGACGAAGTTGCCATCACTATGGATGGATTCAGAAAGACTAGGGCCGAGAAAATTTAAGACTTGCAGAATCTACCGGTACTTACTTTCTTTTTATTCGAGTGTTGACATTCATTTGATCTCTAAAGGTTCACTAAACTCAGGTTCACTAAATTTAGTGCAAAGTAGTGGCCATAGGAGGCCAGATGTCAGGTGTTGAGTTAGAGGGCACAGCCAATTATTTACTGAACTCCATAAACTAAACACCAAGATAGCCAGCTTATATACCGGTAGGTACAAATATATAATATCTGTGTTGTCACCAATCAGAGATTCTCACACAAAACTTGTCTAATGATCCACACAAGGATCTGACCAAAGGCAACGAGTATATTCACAAATGTTTAAAACATCAATTAGCATGAAGGTTCAGAGATGATGACGACCACAAAACAATATTTTTACATTTGCCATTTTAAATATCTTTACACTAGCTTATGTAATTTATTTTTATTTAGAAAAACATATAGACTGATTCAACAGATGGCTGTCTAAGTAGTGTACTGTCAGGTCCGCAAGGGGGTAGCTCACGAATAACGACGAAGTCCGTCTTTTAACAGTTTTATTGTGTTAAAACTATTTACAGTGCGGAGCTACCTAAAAACACGACTGCCTAGATGCTCGAAGAGTCCAGAAGTGTCTGCTTTCTGCTACGACCCCAACATAGGAATTTCGGCACCCTAAAGTGCCGCCTCCCTGGTCTTTTGACCCGTCAGTGCAGCTCAGGCGACGGAAGTGGCATTTCCCCCTCAGAGCGGGTCTGCCAGACGGTGCTGGGTCTCTGAGCAACATCCTGGAGCCCGCGCTCCACCTGGCTGCCTGAGGATAACTCCTCTTCCCCAGGGGAGGTGCTGGAAGAACCGCTGGGAGACATATCACTAGATAGGAGTGGCTGGGGCTGCCTGTACCCACCTCGACCTTGCCTGGCCGCGGAGGGCAGATCCCTGACATGTACATAATAAAATTATCCATAAAACACGGCAAAACTGTTAAAGGCTACATATAAAATAATTATAAAAAAGCAGAAAAAGCCAGTAAAACATTTAAAAACAAATATAGATAACTAAAAATATAGGTCTTAGTAGGCTTGCTGAAAAAAAAAGGGTTCAGCAAGCATATAAAACAAAATAGTGACTTAGACATCTATCAATGACTCCAATCTACCTTCTGCTCTCAGCTGAGATTATTGTGCAGTGATCATAATTCTATGATTGAGCAAGCTTTCCTAGACTTTTGATTTTCTACATTTCTAGGTGACTGCAGAGGAACGCCAATGCAAAATTTCAACATGGTTGGAGATTACAGTTGTCTGCCTCCCTAAATCATTACAGGCACTAGACAAGACATGCACATCTTTCCAAAGGCTATAATCTACCAATGCTGTAAGAGCCCCAAGGCTTCTGTATGTTTAACCAGCATACTCACACACAAATAAACTTAAGATCACAGTTCTACATTCCCTTCAGACAGCCCATCTTTCACATGATTTGTTATCTTGCCACAGAAAAATTGTAGTAGTGGTATTAGGAGGATAAGGAATAATAATTGGAAAGTGCCTGACATAGCAAATTCCATGTACAATAGAGCTTGCTTACTATACCCATCAGATAAAAATTGGTGATCAGTTGTGACAAATACTAAAAACATTTCACTTGGACCTCAATTCAAGCTGAATTAACTGATCCAGTATGAAACTTGAAATACCAGGTCAGTTACAAAAGATAAGTACTTGATGGCAGATATATATCTACATGACACCTGGATTTTATAGCATCAGATTACAACAACAATCTAAATGTGTGCTAGGACTTACACTGCCCATTTCCTGTAACAGACATAAGAATACCTCCATTATTAGAAGCACATTGTTTTTAGTACAGTGGTACCTCGACTTACGAGCAACTCGACTTCCAACGTTTTCGACTTCTGAATCAGTTCCGGAAGCGAAAAAATAGCCGCCGCTTCCAAAATTTTCGAGTTATGAAGGGAAAGCGGCGGCACGATACCTTGACTTATGAGGTTTTCAATGCGGTTTTTTCGACGTGCGAATTTTTTTCCCGTTCCGAGATGGCGCCTTCGACTTACGAGGGCGCCTTCGGAACGGATTATCTTCGTAAGTCGAGGTACCACTGTATGTTACTGAAGGCATCTGTATTTGATTGGATTTTCCAACTTTGAGGCAAACATTGTGGAAGAGTTTTTGTAGGAATGACTAACTTAATTAAAATTAGATACCTTCTACATCTCCTATATTGTAAAGATACTTAGTATTCTAGGAGCTGCTTATCCACAGTATTAGCAAATAATCTTTATGCAGAAAATGCGTCTTCCAGAATCAGCTTAATGGATAAAAAAATTGCACACGTACAGGTAAGTACATTTTTTTCTCAGATCTGGAATTTGTATTCTACAAACAGAACAAGAAAAGCAAGAGCAACGGTGTCCATAACATGTATAAATAATCTGAATGTTGCAACAATATATAACCAGAAAGGGGGGGGGGAACCTGATACAACAGAGCCTTTCAACAACATAATTTAGCAATCAATAAAGATTTGGATCTGAATATATACTATGGAGAGAGAGAAGTAAAAGTAGATTTCAGTCCATCAACAGACCACTGGATTCTTTCTCATTAATTACTTAAGATAAATTAGTAATGCCATAAGGTGGTGGTGGGGAACTCCGGTGCCCATTTGGCCTGCAAGGTCATTCCGGCCAAACCACCCACACCCGCTGTAAAGGTAAAAGGCACTTCTGGATTCTTCAAGCGACTAGGCAGTCATGTTTTTGATAGCTCCACTTGTACATAGCTTTGGCACAATAGTTTGTAGACAAGACGTACTTTGTCGTTACTCATGAGCAACCACTACGTGGATCTGACACTAACCCTCTCCAACTTGGGCCACGTCTAAATTGTTTCTGTGCTTGCTGGACTTGCCCTGTCTTAGTACCTCTTCTTCAAACTTTTAGCCAAGGAATATTTTAAGAGAGAAAAGCAGTGAGTTTACTCTTTGCAACATTTATTTTTAGAAGTCTGGATTGTATGCCATGGAACATCAAAACTTGGGCCAAAATGTGAATAGTATCATGAAATTATACATTGGGCAAATGAAGCAGATATGCATGTGCTTGTTTATTCCACACAATTTATTCTACCTCTGCTAGTCAAGACAAGAGGCAAGGAGCTATCCAAGGTAATGAAATCCCACTCTGTGTTACTGCTGGAAACAACTGTGCAAATACAACCTCCAGCATTATTATAAGGGCAACCAGATGCATAGATGATTGAGCTCCCATCCTTCAATAAATACATTCAAGGGGAATTATTTAATACACTTGCTAAAATTCCTTCTACATAAATACTAATGACACATCTTCCACTGAATGATGAGACTAGTCTAAATTAACAGTTACCAAATTTGTTCATAATTATTGGCTGCTAGTTAAAATAAATTTCAGCTCAGCACGTGCCTGTGAAAATCTTGTTAACACAGACGTACCCAGGAAGTAAACATTCTTGAGCTAGTTATTAATATTTCCATACCACAGCACAAATGAGTGTAAACACTCACTGCCCTGTCTCCATATGTCAGAGGAATTTGGGACAGGGAAGAAGTTGGTAGCAAGGACACGTAGAGGCTGGCTAGTAAGCCAAGCCAACATTTGCAGAACATTGATTTACATGTTATTTTATTAAAGGACAGTTGCATAAAAGGAGCAAGTACACATTTTCATGAGTATTCCTTCATGTTATAGTTTACCCTATATAAAAACTTCCATAAAACAATTTACACAAGTGCTTATACATAAGACTGGTGCAACAATGAGTTATTGCTAAAGAAAAAATTCCATACTATTTCATCAGTGTTAACTCTTCCCCCCCACAAGATTCTATCTTTTGCAAGACAGCTAACATTAACAGCCCATTGGTAATATTGTTCTGAACTTGCAGACACAAAACAGGCACATTCTTAAGAGTTTTGCTCAACTCGAGTTAAGGTCACAGTAAGTAATATTTAAACAAGACGTTTAATGTTTACTCTGCATCTTGAAGATCAGTTTCTCCCTGCCACTTAACTGTCACTTTTTCTATCAGTATGACCACTGGACAAATATCCCCAAATATGTCAGCTTAATTTAAACTTTGCACAGCTCTCCCTAGGAAGTTTCAGTTCAGATATAAATTATGAAATACATATTCCAGAGATTATTTGTTTTTGTCTACACAAGACGAAAGTGTCAATCTAGGACTTGCTACACCAACAAAATAAGTGCTTTGACAATAATTGGGTTGGCATAATGTCACAAGAATGTATTTTGCAGACTTGAGATACTACAGACATAATAGGAGGTATGTCATCAACATACGACACACGAGCCTTACTTTGCAAAACTAAAGCACTGAAAATGGGAAAACACTGAGAAGGCAGTTCAGAGGGCCTATGTTCTACCCTTAAAGCATTACATGTTTTAGAATGCTAATCAACATTAAAATATGGTCTTAAAATGTTACATCACAACAATGTTTTAATATGACCAGAGGCTCAGTTTCAATTAAGCAGCCCAGTGTCTTATAAGAAAAATAGTCACTCTTGAAACTTGAGTATTAACATGCTGGGTTTCTTTTAATGTTTTAATATGATAGGTTAGAAGGAAATAAGATCAACAGATTTGTCACTGAAATGTAGTGCAGCATATTTATTCATAAGTCATACTAAGTTCAGTGATGTTTACTGTATTATTATTTTTTATTGTTAGCTGTATTTGTATGATTTATGGTTGTGTTGCATGTTGCTCTGGATGCATTTAGTAGAAGAGCCTGATGATGTGATTCTTTCATGCTATATATTTGCCACCTTCACGGTAGAAGCAACTCTCTACCTGTGGCAGATATTTAGAAGCTTTTTGATACAGATAACGAAAAGGGAGGATTCATGCTTAACCAACTCAGCAATTTAGCTTTGTATGTACACAAATTCCTTCTTAATACATATATGATGTGCATATCCTCATATTATATAACATGCCCAGAGACTTCTACTCAATTATTGGATGAGATGGTCAGTTTACTCCTTTTTAGCTTCTGACAGATTTAAATAGACACTTTTGACTTGACTAGTGAACTCTATGATTAGCTGTAACAGCTGTGTTTTGCTTTGTAGATGCATATCAAGCATGATAAAATGCAGAAGAATCCAGCTTTTCGGAAAGCAGATACATTACCCTGCAATTGTGTGAGATAGAAAAGACACTGAGATGGCACAAGTGTTTTTAGCATGGTTTTGTGAAACAGCATTGCACTCTAATAACCCCTGTTCACTTTGGGAACAGATCTTTCCAAATTAGCAATTAATGTCACATTATCTCAAGTTACAGGCTAGCCTTTTTAAAACAGCGTTCTTTGTAAGCAAGCAGCTAACTGACTTGTGAATTTTACAACTCAAATATGCTTGTTTGGTTTGGAATCAATTTGGGATCTATTTCACACCAAAAATAATAATAATAGGAGCACACAATAATGTTTTATTCTACAACTGAGAAGCATATTATGATATTTCATAATAAGGGCCAGGGCTGGGAATACAAGGGCACAAGCAATCTTTCATCTACTATCAGCTCAGTGATCTGAAAGTAGAGAAACATTAATTATCTTCAGTAAAATACTTTTATTTTCCTGAACTGTTGTTACTTAATAACATAATTGTTTTGTTACTGCTACTGATTCTTTTTTGTTTTCTTGATTTGAAATACAATTGAAACATCTTAACCAGTCACACTAATGTAAGATGCTTGAGCACATTTTATGGAAACGCAGGATAAAGAACATTTTAAATATGCTTCTTTGGAAGAAAGCCCTAGTTACTCAGCTCTATCAGCTTCACTTTTTTAGCTAACAAGAGAAACCTATCTACACATTAAATCAAGGGTCAGTTCATTTTGAATATCCGGTCACCAAACTTAGTTTTGGCCCTGGATTCAGATTCCTTTGCAGTTCATGGGTGTCTCATTTAGCAGTTTTATTCACATGCAATCTGGATGCATGACAGAAAAACAAGTAATCAAAGATTATGGTGTCACTGGATATAAAAACATAATTTACATGAAATTTCATTATTTTGTGAGTCCTAAACTATGCCCAAATGATAGATTCAGAATTTACAAAAAGGTTTCTTTCTGGGATTACATTTCAACTTTTGAAAATAATGTTTAAATAAACTGCCTGGCGTGCCTTCTACTTGGAGAGACAGCAACCAACTCTTGTCTGTACTTTCTGTTCCTGACACTTCCAACATAGCAGAAAGCATAAGTGTTGCTTAATACCTTGAAACCAGATAGTGTGGTGCAGGACATGCCAGTGCCCATACTGTGCCCACTGAGAAGCAATGTCTGAGAACACCACCAATTGGCCTGCTCCACCCCAAAGATTTCAAGAGCCAGTTATGTATCAGCACACATGTGCAGCTATTCGAAACCAAGTCACAGACACAGCCTAAAGACATATTTTTAAAGCAGGGAACACATGGTAAACTCTATTTCCAATTAACTCCAGGAAAGTTCAAAGACTGTAGAGGAAAAGCAGGTTAATGATGCCTTTGACCTTCCACCTATATAGGTAACCAAACCTAATGTCCCAAGAACAACAGAGAATATTTGTTGCTCAAAGAACTTTACTAGAGATCGCAGAGTCCTGGCTGGGTCACAGTAAACTAGCTGGTAAAGTACTGTATAAGATGAAGTACTATTTCAACTCAATTCAATAAATTTTATTGTTTATAGCCAATGGCCATCACAATACAGTACGAACACAAATCACACAGCTACAAAACAAAAGACACTCCATGCTCCAGACAAACTACTATTTGTTATAAGCCCATTTGAAATATGCCAGTGCACAGTGCTTTTAAAGAAAATGTAAGTTTGACACAATGGGCAATAGAGCTTGATCTGTAAAAGTGAAGACATACATTCTAAAGTGTTGTGTAAGGTTTCAACACACATTTTCCTTTGTTCAAAGGTATTTGTTTTCAGGCACAGAAAACCACACATGTCTGTCTTTACCCTAAGACCACCAGCCTCATGCCTATAAAGATAGAAGAAACCATTTTCTCCTATAAATTCCTCCTTATGGCTCCATGCAAGTGGAAAGTGTTTGTGGCCACTTAAGCAGTGAAGCTGGAACAACAAAGAGTTTGTGGCACCTTAAACTCTAACAAACACGCATAACCTTCCACAGACTACACACACACACACACACACACACTGTATACACACACACACACACACAATGTGAAATGAAATCTCATCAGATGAACTGTTATAAAGAAGCCCCAATAAAACCTGCTACCATTATTTATTTTATTTATTAAATCTGTATACCGCCCTTCTTCTGAAGATCTTAGGACAGTTCATAGCATAAAAATATAGGATAAAAATACACAAAATACATAACAAAAACAAGAACAATACAAACCAATACTTTTCAGTAAGTGTTTTGGTCTTTATCACAAGACTTGGTGAGCCTTGGTTGCCACCGACTAACCCAGCCACCCTTTCCCCTGTGGCGGTGAAGGACAGCTGCTCAGCATGTAGGAGCCAACTCCTAAGGCCCATATATATATATATATATATATATATATATATATATATATATATATATATATATATATGAGGGCCCCCCCATTAAGGGGTATTCCCATTCAAATGTGTGCACCACGTCATGTGATCGATTATGCGGGGCGGGGCTTAGCTGTCCTACCTCCCACCCCAGTATTTTATTCAAGTTGGCCCCCCGTGGCTCAGCACATGCCCAGAGGCACTCGTTTCCTCTGAGTTTCCAGTGAGCCACAGCTTGGAGAAAATGTGGTGGGGAAAACAGGAAGGAAATAAACTGATCACCTGAGCTGGAGTAAGCAGCCCACCAAATCATCGAGCCCCTCAGTAGGTGGACGGAGACGGTGAGGGGAACGTAGGTCCCAACTGCCCGCCGCAGGTTCCAACCGCCACACTCCCCCCCCCCCGCGCCCGGTCAGGTGAGCCTTGACAGGTTCCCTCTCGCGCCCTCCCAGCCTCGCTCACCTGAAGCTCGCCTCGCCGCTGCCTCCTGCTCCTCCTCCGCCAACCAGCCAGGCTGGGCGCCCGGTAGTCGTCGTCGTCCTCCTCTTTCTCCTCTTCTTCCTCCACAGCACCTCCGAAGAAAGATAGAGCAGCTCCTCGGGGAGGGAAGAGAAAGAAGAGGATGATGTTTTTGAAGCGAGGAAGAGAGAGAGAGGCGGCTCGCGCACCGGCTTCAACCGGCGCTTCTCCGGCTCGAGGCTCCGCCCCCCCGCTCCTTTGTTGCGTCACGGGGAGCGTCCGCCAATGGCGGCGCGGCTGGCGGAACCGCTGACTGCTGCGCGAGGAGGGCAGCGCAGAAGGGGAGGGGGAAGTGAGAGGGTGGGAGGAGGAGGCGAGGGTGTGGAACAATGGGAGGTGGCGGGTGGGGTGGGGGCTGGGACAAAAGGAGCCTCCGAGCCGTTATCGCACACACGTGAGAGAGACGCTCTTCGGCTCGCCTCGTTCTCCCACCCCACCCCCGCCTCAGAGAGACGTGCGCGCACGTGGGAGATGCGCCTCCGAGCACCCCGTGGCGGGGTTGCCACGCGTCCGGAATTTCCCGGACGTGCTGGGGCGGGGTGGGGTGGGATATAACCTGGGTGGAAAATGGGGTATACGTCTGGAAAAGTGTGGCAGCCGTAGTCGGCAGTGCTGTTTGCGCCGATTTCCCATAAAAGTAGTAGCTCAAAAACCGCATGGGGTGCCGTGCTTTTCAACACGTGCCTTGGGGGAAGTCCTTCTGATGTTTGGGCTGCGGTGTCATATGTATACTGTATAGAGACCCAGCTCTATCTCACTGTTCCACCTAAAAATCCCAAGGAGGGGAGGCTTTAGAAAGTGGCTCTCTTAGTAGCAGTTTTAGGATGGATGTGGGCAAACAAACTGACATTAAATTCGGGTAAGATGGAGGTGCTGTAGACTATGCTGGATGGTGGCTGCCAGGAGGTCAGATCACGTAACACCATTGTCACTGGTCGCCAGTGCATTTCCAGACTGAACCTAAAACGTTGCTTTTAACGTTTAAAGCCCTAAGTAATTTGGACCAAAGCCAATGGAAGGACTGCCTGCTTGCTGATCTTCCTGCTTTACTCTTAAGATAAAAAATGGACAGGCGAGTCAGTTGGGAGAGGGTGGCTAAGCTCCCATTTCTGCCACTGACCTAGCAGGATGCTTTCTTCTGCCTCCAGTTCCTGTTTCTCCCACTGCAAGAGAAAACAGGTGGCTAGGCAGAGTTGCACAAAAGACAGGCATACAAACTACAGCCTTTCCTCAGCATGAATTGACTATATCTCAGCTGGAATCTCTTCAATTAGCACTGTTATGAAGCTCTTCCTCGACTGGAGAAGATGCGGGTATATTTAAATCTTGCTTGGCAACTATAGCAACTGACGGCCTGCTTTGCTCTTGCATAAAGTGTGCAGTCTGAAAGCAGTACCTCTCGCTCCGCCAAAAAAAATATATGTGGTTTATGGGGCTCACTTATAGTTTAGTGTCTGCTGAGATTCCTAACTACAACTCTTTAAAACACAAGCCTTAACTGGACTATACGATATCACAAAACAAAAACCACATCTAGTGTTTTACCCACATCTGCAGCTTTGCCACTTGCACCAGGCACAGTGGAAAATTGTGGGGTTATTGTTTTGCATCGTTTTTTCCTGTCCTATTGGGTCCTTCTCTGAGAAACAACCCAGTCTTAGATCCAGCCCTGCTCTACCCCAATGCCTTGTTTTGTGGCCTTACGATTGGCTACTGACGATGGAAACCCCAATCAGTAGTAGCATGTGTTCTGCTCTGCTTTTGGAAGCCACAGTGAGAGCTTCCACTTGGCAAGCACAGAGGAAGCAATAAATAATTCCATAACAGCCAAAGGAGCTTCTCTGCTGGCAGAAGGATACCTTTGCCTCATCCTATCCCCTTTCAGCAGTGTGGCTAAGGGATTATGATTGTTTTGTAAAGCAAGTAGAAATATGCTCCTCGTTCCTTCAAATATAAACATCCAAGCTTTTCTATAACTCTGCTGTTGCACCCGAATTTCCTCTATGGAGTTCCCATTTGCCTTTTATAAGATTCCCCCTTCTCCCCAAGTTTCATCCCCCACTATTCTCCCCCTGAATTCAAGAGCTCCCAGTTGTGCCATATAAATCTTTGTTTCCCCCTTTCATTAAACTGAGTACATTTATTTTTTTCCAATAAAAAGCTTAAAGAGCTCTCAGCTATGATGTGCTTGAACTTGCTTTCTGCAAATACGTTGAGGGATGTGGTATAAAAGGGAATTTTTGGCCACACGGAATTGCCAGTACATGTTCCAGGGGCAGCATTGCCCGTCCTTGTTTGTCCCTGAGCAAAGCATGTACCTACCTGCATGATGCCTTTCCACCAAATCCAGGTGGAAAGCAGCTATGTCTTTAAATATGTACTTGCATTCAGTTGTGGATGAGGGTGAATAACCTTAAGGTCAACACAATAAGTCAGAGCTAATGATAGTGGGGAGAAGCAAAGGACCAATTGAATGGGGGGCAGGGTTACACTTTCCTGTAAAGATCAGGTTTGCAGCTTGAGAGTACTGCTGGACTCAACATTACTTCTGGATTCCCGGGGGCCGGGGGGGGGGCTAGCTGCTGTCTGGAAGGCCTTTTATTAGCTGGGCCTGATATGCTAAGTATCCCTGCTGAGACACAGCAGACATGGCGACTGCCAGTTTTTGTTTTTGTTTTAATAATTTTTATTAAAGATTTATTGTCTGTGGTTGGCTGCAGTGAGGTTTGTTTGCATTTGTTGACTATCATAATGCTCTCTGCTGCATTAGGCAGCCTTTGAAGATGGTTAAAGAACTTCAGCTATTGAGATGGCTTATTTTTAATAGGTTTGGTTCAATATGATCACGTTTCACCTATTGTGTGATGACTGCACTGGCATTTAAAATCAGAGTCCCGGTTTATTTTACAGAACATTGCTACTCTTGCTTTGAAAATATCAAAGCCAGCACACTTCATTTGGTAAGCCATTATTTATCTCACGTTGGATTTAGTTCCAAGGAAACAGGAATAGAGCTGCAAAACTGTATTTAATACTAGCAATAAAGAGGAAGTAAGTAGTTCCCCTTCTCATGTAAATCTGGATCACCAGCCATGCTTCACAATGCTGGGATAAAACATGTCATTCTGAAAGGATCCTATCTTTCAGATCAGGAAGAGTACATCTGTTACTGCAGAACACGGGTTTCAGTTTTAACACAAGTGTGGATGCTCAGAAATACGTGATTAGTTGTTGCACTTATCTGCAGAATCTGTTTGTCTTACAAGTATCATAGTGGTGCGTGTTACCCACTTCCCCAAGTGACAAGGAAATCCAGAAACAGCAGATTTCCATCAAAATTCTGAGGGTTTTTAGTTACAATGAACATCAGCAAGAATAAAATGTTTTAAAAATTGAGATTTCCCCCTAAAGCCTATATACCTGTATTCACAAAGCTTTATGACACGCTGCCCTCTACTGGCCCATTTGTTGAGGTGATTTGAAGACCAAATCTCAAAAGCATGCAAAATACTTTTATTTGATCCATGTATGAGGCTACCTATGAATGAGTCCAACTGATGGGACGTCATCAAGCTTAGGATTGTAATGACTTATGATGGTTGCACCGGGTTTCTAATGGGAGTATTCTGCATTACCGGTGTTAAGTTAGCAGTCCCAGGCCATTGTAAATTGTGACATTTTGCACACGTTTAAGCATTAATGTAATTGTCGCAGGGTGTACTTTTGCCTCCAATGCGCTTCCACCAATGGTTTGGGAAGTGATGTATAGGGCCTACACAAAGTAAGCCACAATCCACATATCTTGTTGGTTATGAAATAAGTTGTTTTGATCGATTCCCCCCAAAACTAGGTTCAAACTGAGAAAAATAACGACCAAGCTGAGTTTTAAGTTGGTAAGGTGCGTGCACACAGCCTATGAAGCAAAGCTGACTGGAGCAGCAGCTTCACAAGGAAGTGCTATTTCTCTCTTTCCATCTCTGTAGGACAATTGGGTTGTGGGGAGAAGAGCTCTAGTCCTGAGCAGGTGGTAGAGGCATCGTTTTGATTTTTCACTTTGCAAGGTGAAAAGATCTATGTATGGTACAGAAAACAAATTACAGTGCAAGAAGGAACATAGCTTTTATTTGTAATTTTACAGGGAAGGCTTATGCTCACAACTGTCCTCAAGCAAGGTCATTTTCTACCTAAAAATTGCCCCCGAGCCCTATCCACACTTCACACTGTGCATGCCTTTGTTTATTCAGGATAAACTGAAGCTTTGGAAGAGGCAATAAAATGTGTGGCTCCATGATCTTCTGCATGCACTTCTGTGCATTGCTATTTCACTCAGAAGGCAGAGTCCAGTTAGCCTTACTCCCAAGAAAATGTACAGAGGTTTTTAGCCTTGTTCAAATACTAGTTAGCAGGCCCAGCTCCATCTCCTGCACTCCTTGGGAAAGTGTAGTGGGTAGGGGCTAAAGGCCAGCTCATTATACAGTCACAAGACTTGTCAAACTTTTCCTTGGACTGTGCTACTTCAACCTGCCAGTACCATATTGCATATTTTTTAGTGTTCCTCCACAGGTAAAACCTCCCACATGAACACGTCAGGAAAAGACTAGGCCAGTGGTTCCAAATTAGCTAAGTACTGCAGATCCCCCCTTTTTCAAAAACCAACCCATGGACCGCCTACTTTTGAAAATTTTGATAACTATGGTAGTTAATGGTGCCGCAGACGGCCCTGGGGTCTGCAGATCATCAATTGGGAACCAATGGACTAGACCAGAGCTTTCCAAGTTGCGTTTCGCAACACATTGTGTAGGCTGCAGTGTGTAATTGTGTCATGCGAACGCTCCCCATGCTCCTCCAGGGGCTGGAAAAGGGGTTAGTTTAACCTCTGGTTTGCTAATAAAACCGAATTACTGTGTTGCAAAATGATGCATGTCTAAAAAGTGTGTTACCAACATGAAAAGTTTGGAAAGCTCTGGACCAGACTGATCCTTTCTCCTTGGCATGGCAATTTTGTATGAACAATATTTTTTTAAGGGGGAGCACATACCACACTCTGACACTGTGAGTGTGGGTGTGTGGAGTAGAGGAGAGCTTTATGGGGGGGGGGGAGGAAAAATAAACGCTAAACAGCAAAACAGCCAAGTGGTCATGGGTATAGCTTGCCCCCCAAATCAAGTAAATAAAAATACTTAACGAAAAGTAGAAATTGTAGAAAGATTTTGACAGATTTTTTCTGAGCACTTGGGGGGCGGGGTCGAAAGTAACTTAAAAAACAACCGTGGTTGAGACATTTCATTCCAAATCTGCCGGACAGAGGATGGTGACAGTTGGGTATCTTTCCCCCCTGCCCTAACCTAATGATGCAAATGGCATAGGAGGAGACAGAATAACATCATATATAAACAATAAAATGCTGTGAAAAACAAGATTTCCGACATACGCAAAATGCTGGAGCCGCAATGCTAAGGCAGAAATGCTTGAGCGGAGACAAAGGGCCTTCCTTCATACCCATGGTGGGAGCTTGGCCTGTTTCAAGAAGAAGCTTGATTAATAAAAATAATATTTTATTATTCCCTAGGCACTCTCTGCTCCTTTACCTAGTGCCTGCTGCATGTACAGAGATCAGCGAAGGTTGCAAATTGCCTGCGGGAGAGAAAATGCAGAACGGCGGCGGGACCCCCCGCTTTCCCCGAGGCCGCAGCCAAGCCGAGCCGCCCCACGGCTCCAGGAAACAACCGAGCGGCTCCTGCTCTCGCCGCGGCCTAGTTAGCCCCTCCTCCCCTGCTGCTTCGTCTTCTCCGCCTTTCGCCTAAAAAAACCAACAACACACAAAAAACCACGCCATATATCCGGGATAAGCGAGGTAAGCCAGTTGCCGCTTTCCTCCCCCCCCCCCGCCGCCGCCACGCGGCTGAGGGGAGATAGAAGGTGGAGGCCGTGCTCCGACCCGCCGCCGTCCTTTTCCTGAACTTTTCGCCCCGCCGGCTTCGGCTCGGCCGCCGCTAACGTGGCTTCTAGTCCCTTCACACGTTTAGATATGAGCGGAGGGAAAGAGGACAAAATGGCCTCGGGGGAGCCTCCTGGAAATAAGAGGATACCTGCACCTTCAGGAGGGAGGAGGCGAGAGACCCGGAGGCGGGCGAGGAAGGAGAAGACCCATAACTTTGAGGAGGGGACCAAAGGGCAGGGGAAGCCCGCGTGGTGGTAGCAGTAGTAAGGATAATAATAATAATTTTAATATTTTTCTCTCTGGAGGTGGAGGAAAGGAGTATTGGCAACGCTTCGTTTGGGCGGGTGAATCCTTCCTCCCCCCCCCCCCCCCGCCAAAAAACCCTCAGACTTAGGAGTTTGAATTAAGCAAATAATGTGATTTATTTAATAAATAATCTCAGAAGCTGGTGTTTAATTTTTAGGCAGGTGTGCTTGCCTTATGTGCACAATGAATGTGCCTGCCAACCTACTCTCCCCTGGAATCCTGGGAACTGTAGTTTAAGGGTGCTGTGAATTGTAGCTTTGCGAGGGGTACGGTGCTGGATGGAGGCCCCATGGCAGTCAAAATCTCGCCCCCCCCCCCGGCAAATTATCTCATAATAGATTAGAATTTTATTCCAAGATCAAATCAATATTATTTTGATCCTAAAAGGACCATCAAAGGCCCATAGGCCAGGATTGCCATATTTCAAAAAGTGAAAATTGGACAAAAAGGTTGCTGAGCTTTTTATTAGTTTTGCCCAATTGTTGAGCAAAAAAATCTCTGAGGGCTGCTTAATTTTTAGACAGGAGTGTTTGTCAGGGGTTCTTATGCTCTCAAGGAATGCACCTGCCAACCCACTCCCCCTGAATCCTGGGAACTGTAGTTTAAGGTTGCTGGGAATTGTAGCGACATTGGTTGTCATACTTTTGGATTTTCCTGGACATTCCACCTGCACACTGCTTTTGACTACAGTGGAAATTCCGGACATATGGCCGCCCTATACTCTGCCTATTTGATAACCCAGCACTGGAGGGGTAAACTTGTAGCTCCCAAGAAAGGGTTTAAGAAATTGAGGGAACATGGCCTGCTTCTAGGGTCTCCCTATTTTGTGCTGAGATTCAGTTTGCATATTGGCAATTTCAGGTTACGCAAGGGAAGTGGGTTTGGTGCTCGTGTGTGACAAAAAAAAATATTTCTAAAGAAATCGGACTTGTAGTAAGGAAAAGGTGTGGAGAAATGCACTTGAAGGTGTAGGATAACAATGGCTTGATGAGACATTGTATAGCCTCTCTTGCAAACCAATTGGAATGAATGTTCAGTAAACAGTGGACATCATATACCTGCTCAGCAAATCAGGATGAATACTCAGTAGATAGGTCATATGAAAGTGACCTAGATTATTGGATCCTAACCGTACTAAGTGTTTTTATTTTGGGTTACAGTCTCATAATGTAAATTTCCCTCAGTTTCTGGGGTGATGAATTTTACAGCTGGCTGTATTGCATAATGCATATAGTATCTCAAAGAAGTAGTTTAAAATATATTTTGATTCCAAAGCCTCAGTCAGTATAGCCAGTAGTTGGGGATGAGGGAGCTTTAGACCAGTGATTCCCCCCCCCCTTTTACCCATGTAACACTTGAAAATTGCTGAGGGTCTTGGAAGACAACTGAATTCTTTTTCTGCCTGTTGCAGCAATTGTGATGTGCTGTGCTAGATGCTGAAAATTTTCAATTGTATATTTCTTTTATTTCATATATATTGTATAAAGTATAGTATCAGAATAAAGAGAAGCAATAAAAATACAATTAACCAATATGTGATGGATGTGCCATCTCCTGTCTTCTGCCACAAATCTACAGACATGCTACAGAATGAATGGTGCTCACAGATGGTTGTTGGTCCACAGACCACAGTTTGGCAACCCTTGCTGTAGATCCACAACTTTCAGAAGGTCATAGTTCTCCCACTGGCAGTAGGCCATGGAAAACCTTGTGGGACGCCAGTGGCTTTGGAATAACTGGATCCAAAGTCCCCCGGGTCTCCCCAAGAGACTTGATTTTTGGGCTCTCAGCTGCACCAGCAAAAAACTGACACTTCTCAACTTCCACCCAGTCTGGTGCAAGCAGGATGGCTTCAGATGTGGATCTGCTGCTCTGCCTTGCTGATCCTGGCCAGGGATTAGGCTTGTTCTGAATAAACATGCATACTGACTGGTTTCTGTAATCTTAGAAACATAGTGATTTATACTTAGAGTACTGGCTGACCCAGTTGCAGGGATCAGGTAGTACTAAGCCTAAAATAGGAATGAAACCTTACCTAGATGTATGAGTATATGACATGTGTGATGACTTTCAAGTCCTCTGCTCCTAGTATCTAGCCTTAATATGTAAGGCTTATATCAACAGAAAGGGAGCAGGTGGTGCTGTGGTGTAAACCACTGAGCCTCTTGAGCTTGCTGATCAGAAGGTTGGTGGTTCAAGTCAGCGCGACGGGGTGAGCTCCCGTTGCTTGGTCCCAGCTTCTGCCAATCTAGAAGTTTGAAAGCACACCAGTGCAAGTAGATAAATAAGTACTGCTGCAGGGGGAAGGTAAATGGCGTTTCTGTGCACTCTGGCACTCTTTACGGTGTCCTGTTGCACCAGAAGTGGTATGGTCATGCTGGCCACATGACCCGGAAAGCTGTCTTTGGACAAATGCCAGCTCCCTCAGCCTGAAGCGAGATGAGCACCGCACCCCATAGTCAAGTTTGACTGGTCTTAACTGTCTGGGAGTCCTTTACCTTTACCTGTATCAACAGACATGCCACATAGGGATTTAAGTTACACTGAATAATAGTTATACAATTGTGGTCTGATATTTGGCACCATTGTTTTTGTGTAGTTGTTTCATTCACTTATAAACTTATTGTTATGCAGGCATGCTCTTTGCTCAGCAATGCTTCAGCTACCTTGGCACTAGAACATCACTACTGAAGATTACTTACCCTTTGAGATACTTCAGGGTTTCATCCTCTCCTGTATGTATTCCATATCCTCATAGCGTATGTGATTGTATGTGCATATTGCAGAAGGTATCAATTGGAACACTGTTGGCATTGACCATAAGTTAAAATAACAACAATTTTAGTAGTAGACCAGTATGGCTATATAGATGTGTCATTCTCTAAGTTACTGCAAGACTCTTGGTTGATTTAACTCTGAGAGATATGTTTAAAAAGAACCTTGGTAAAGGCAGCTTTTTTCTTTCTTTTGTTTCCCTTACCACCTGTAACAGCTCAAGCTACAACCTCCATCTTTTTTATTTATTACATTTCATAGAATCAGATGTAGAGGTCCGGAATGTGGAGTCATAAGGTTGGCTTGGGTATTAAAAAAATACTCTTGCCTCTCAGACATTTACGAAGCAGTTCAATATTTGGATTGAAAAATAGTGTTCTGGAGTATACATATACTGTATAGCCAGCATGGTAGAATGAAGGTCACCCAAACAGTGCTTCCTTTTATCTGGACTGCAGTTATGTCGCTTGGTGTGTGTTGAACATTCATATTCTTTACATATATGTTCCATTTGTCGAACAGCTTTGATGTTACTTTGGGGGATTTGTCACAATGAATTTTTTTTAATTGAAAAAACTTTAATACTATGATATTGTCTGTTACACCCTTTAAATATGTTGCTGGTACTTGAGTTTTGTGTCGGATAACCTTAGCTTTTAAAATAGTGGTTAAAAAACCCCTAGTTTTTAATAGATCCACAAAAATTCTAGGAAAACAAAGGAAGGGGGTTATTTTTTCTTTGGGAAAGTGGAAAAAACAGTTTTCCAGCTGTTCTTTGTTCAGGACGGACAGAGTAGCACAACCAGTGGGGTGTATTCTGTACCTAGCAGATTCTTTCCTCATATGATGGAGGGAACATAGAGCCAGGCGCAATAATCTTGTGAAAACAGATGGTATTACCTACACACAGGTTTTTATTAATCTGTCTTATGCACATAGCCTAGCCTTTGCAATTCTGCTCTGTCCGTTACTTTGACTTGTCTGTCTTTGAAAAACAACAAGATATATAAATCACATTTCCTGTACCCCTTTGCTCTCAAGTAAGTGCTAAAAGATTGTGCTCTGACATACATCTATGATATACTCTGTCTTTCCTGTACTGGGTTTGAATAGAACTTATATTTAATCTTAACCATTCTATTTAGTATCCTTGCATAGATTGGCATTTTGTCAAACATGTGTTGTAAGAGAATATTGGTTAATTGTTACATTGAACTGTGTTTGCAGTGCCTGTCAGTTTCATCAGCTTTAGAATGAACCACAAGGAGAAATGTCATGGATTGCCATAGTGTCCAACAATACAATACTTTGTAGTTCTAACAAGAATTATCCGTCTTTGATTCTTGTATGTAGACCATGACCTTCAAGCACAAAAATGCAAAACGAATTGAAGGGCTGGATAGCAATGTGTGGTAAGTAATTATTAATGAAAATGAATGAACGAATGAATAATGAAAATGTACTCTTTGTAGTTCATTTGTATGCTTTTCACCTACATTGCCAGCTGACCAGGTGCAGGGCCTGGGTGGGGGGCAGGGAGAGAAACCTCTTGGTCAGTGAAGCCAAGGGCTCCAGGCTTTTGTGTGCTCCTCCCTTCTATTCCCCTCTTCCCTACAAATGAATCCCTTTGTTCCTTATGTGGTTAAAAGATCTTGGATGAATCACAGTGAAAATTACTGGTTGTGCAGCCTGTGAGTCTGCAACAACTGTGCTAGGACAACAAATGTTTAAATAATTGGGGGGGGGTCAGTTTTAGCTAACAGGCTTAGATAAGGTGATTCTGGCTTTGTTTATGAGGCTATTTTGGTTCTAATTTGCTACATTTATAAAGAAGGAAAAATAAAATAAAAATCCTTTTGTCAACTGCGGGGAGGGTCAAATGTACTCTCAACAGCATTGGGGCGAAAACACAAAACCTGTTGTATTGGTCTTCCATAACTCAGTGTTCTAGGTGGTCCTCAACCAAGATGATGTATGAATTGCCCTTTGGTACTTCGGCAGTGGTTATGTCACGTCACGTGTTTCGGCTTAATAGATGTTACTGGGAATGGAGGATGAGGCACAGAAGCCATGTAACGCTTATGGCACCTAGTTCTAGCCTGAAAGCCTGACCTAGCACTAGATTAACTAATATCTGATTGAATGCTCTATGGGTGGTTTCCCACAGACCCATGTGTTCTATACTGTGTTTTTGATTTACCATGGATCCGAAATACTGTATTCTTCCCTGTAAATGTGTATGAAAAACCTTTGTAATAATTTCTTCCTTTCTTAGGGTGGAATTTACAAAAGTTGCTGCAGATCCCTCAATTGTTAATCTGGGACAAGGACTTCCAGATATATCTCCTCCTAACTATGTTAAAGAAGCATTAGCCAAAGCATCCTCTGTGGATATGCTGAACCAGTACACCCGGGGTTTTGTGAGTACATCTTAACGCTCTCTGAGAGGTTGCTTTAAATCAGTTGCATATCCAAATATTTTCTCATGGTTTCCACACGCGCCTTCTTCAGTTTGGATTCTTGGCCTGAATAGAAACACAGTAACCATAAATCTCTGAACAGTGGCCAATGTAAATATGGTCCAAAGAGGACTATAATAGGGCCAGGAGAACTGACTATGTAATTGAATCAAACTTCCCAATGTAATGTTATTACCGTATTAATCTATATAGTACATTTCAGCATACAGGGCACTACACTTTGGCTTTCTTGCACATAATGCTTAACCATGGTTTGGCATTATGAAGATGGGCCTCAAGGAGTAGTTCAAAAGATTTGACTTCTGTTTTTGATTAACTGCAGCGTCTTGTGATGTTCAACCCACACATACTGTGGTTAATCATTCGTTGAAACAAGCCAGCTTCAAATCATGGGTTATGAACCTGGCTTGTTTCAATAGACTGTAGTTAAAATGAAGCTGTTTGTCTGGACATTATGCTAAATTGCAATTAACTTAAAGCTTCCAATCTTCTTCTTGCAGCCGCATGGAGAAGGGAGCTGGGGGTGGGGGGAAGAGGACAGGAGCCTGAGGCTTGCTTTGGTTAATCCTTGTAACAAACCATGGTTTATATGCAAATACAGCCAATTCCTTTCTTGTTCTTTACCATGGTGCAATATGAGCATTCATCAGAAGGTAGTTACTCCTTCTGTTACTGACCCATGAATGGCAGTATAACTGCTTCTAGAAATTTATATGTCTTACGAACATTTTTGTTCCACATTATTTTTTCTTCAAAGGGTCACGGTCATAGATCCTTACTAATAGTGCACACAATTCCCAGCTTGTGATCTTGCACAAAGACTCCTATTCAGTGGAACGCTGGCTGTGCAGAAGAGATTCCATGTGAACTGTGCCTTGTATTGTTTTTCTTGTTCAGCTCAGTATAGAAGGTTCTCTCCTAGACGTGATGACAGTTTCTAATTGTTTAAACCTTTCGAATGGTATGTCTAATTGGGTAACTTTGTTTTGTGCATCAGCCATACTAGATTTTGCTAACAGACAATACTGTATTATTAGTCAGTTGTTTGTTATTAACTGGCATACGAGTCTATATATTTTATTTTGCATTCATAGGGACATCCTTCGTTGGTGAAAGTCTTGTCCCAAGTGTATGAAAAAGTTTGTGGAAGAAAGATTGATCCATACACTGATATCCTGGTGACAGTAGGGGGATATGGATCTCTGTTCAGTGCAGTGCAGGGACTCGTTGAAGTAGAAGATGAAGTAAGTTTTGTGATGCATCCCAGAATAAAAATAACTCTCTTCTATGAAAACACACACACCCCTTAGAACATGGGTAGCATTCCATTAGTAAGTGATCAAGCCTACTCAGAAATCCATTTCCTTGGCAATTTGATGGTTTATTGAAGGGTAGAGAGCTGATTTTTGTTAGTCTTGGTTGAATAAGAAATCAACTTTGAAGCGGGGCTTTTTTTTTACCTGCCAGATTCCTATGCCTTTAAGAGTATGTTGATGCAGCTTAATTTAGCAGATGAAGGATTTCTTGGCATCGGGATAAAGTTATAGAAAAAGCCTCAGCTGCTTAACTATTGTGCATTAGGTTGCTGTTGAAGGCAGGATAAAGGGACTAGTGTTGTTCTTTAAGCAACTGTATGTCTGAGATGAATTGTCCATCAATCTACCACTTAATTATCAACCTGTTGTAAATTAGCTTCCTTGGCTACTCCCCAGTACAGCTGAAAAAAATCCTAGGTACTTCTCCTTTCAGGTGCCTAGAACGAAGGTCCTGAACCCTTCAAAACTTGAAATATTTCCCAACTTCAAACCCTGTTCTTTTTTCTTGAGTTGTATAAGTTTTTCAATAATGGGGATCTATAAGCACTTAGGGTAGGGTGGGCTTTAAATCAAATTAAATACCCTGCCTCATTTGGAGTAAAATTAGCAATGAAGTGATAGATAGCTACCTTCTGATATTTTGTCTTTTCACTTTTGCTTTATGTGTCTCCCTCATTCCTTCAGTTCTGCTGCCATTCTTATAAATCTTCACTTATTTCCTATTATCCCCAGCACACAAAAGCAGTCACTGTGAAGTAACAGTGGCTGTGGTATTTACAGATATACTTAAGAGTTTTAGCTTTTAATCTAAAATACTACCCTGTGTTAGTTGACAAGAAATACTTCTTTTAATGCAATGTGCTTTCCTAAATATATAGAATTAGCATTGTATCAGATCAAATGCGGGTTCTGTCTTTGAAGAAAGGTATAATATCATTTTGTAATTTCTTGCTTATAGCTTACCTATATGTTTACTTTAGGTGATAATAATAGAACCCTTCTTTGACTGTTATGAGCCAATGGTGAGGATGGCAGGAGCCAAGCCTGTTTTTATACCCTTGAGATACGTGAGTGTGTTCAGAATATTATTATAATCAGAGTTTATTTAGATAGGGGAATGAAGAGAGGTGTTGCACCTTGCAGTTTTTCATAATGAAGGTTATTTCTTCCCTATGTTACTCTGCTTTGTGTGCTCAGTGAGAAACAGAATGGATTCAGTAAACAGAATAATAGCAACAAGAAAGCAATGCCTCCCAAAAGTCCAGAATTAAATGATAGCACCCCAAATAGGAGATGGGTTTCAATAATTTAACTTAAGATTGCTCGGTGGCCTTGCTTTAAATGTGATCAGAATTTGAGATTTCTATGCAGTTTACTCATGTATTTTGTATAGTTGAATGATTCTTAGGATGAGACCACTAGTGGAATGTTTAAAGAAAGTTTAATTTCAATCTAATAAAACATCTTTTTTCCTATAACTCAGAGACCTGCAGCTGGAGAGACTGCATCTAGTGCGGACTGGGTCTTGGATCCTGCTGAACTTGCAAGTAAATTTAATTGCAAGACGAAAGCTATTATATTGAATAACCCTCACAATCCTATAGGAAAGGTGAGATTCCTGTTTTTAAATCTGCCTGCTAAATGTTATAAAATGTCGGCTCTGACGATATTTCTTTCTTTCCCTTTCTATTTTAGGTCTATACGAAAGAAGAGCTCCAGATAATTGCTGATCTCTGTATTAAATACGACACCCTGTGCATCAGTGATGAAGTATATGAATGGCTGGTATACACTGGCAATAAACACATTAAGATAGGTACTGAATTGGTATGGTAGTCAGTGGGAAACGTATGTGTACATTTCATTCAAGTTGCTCCTTCTTTCACATGTATAAAAATAGTTCCTATTCCTTGTTGAGTTTAAAGTTACAACTAACCTGAGAGAGCTACATGCATTGTTTTGATTATCACCCAGTCCTCCTAAAATATTTTCTGCCCCTTCAGTTTGGTATAATCTATATCCTTGATAAGTATAATGCCCACTACTTCTTCAAAATTTTGAAGATGTTGATCTGCAATGGACCCATCACTGAGCCTTTGAAAATTAAGCAGGGTGCATTCTTCCAGTTCGGAAACCACCAGCATTTTGAGATGTGTTAGTTTGTAGACTGGAAATGAGCAGTATTGTTGCCAGATTAAAATTAGATATTCTATAAAAGCCCATTAATAGTATTTTGAAGACTAGCTATAATTATGAAGTATAAGACTATATCACTTTATTAAAATGAATTACTTTTGTATTTCTCAATTTACAGCTCCCATGTTTGACATGTAATTTCCTACTGATCTTAATATCTGTACAGTCTTGAATGTTCATTTAAAATCACTTGTATGTAAGTGGTCATATGTATGAGCACTTTGGATGCCTTAATGCATCTCTGTCCTCCAATGGACCTTGGCGGGAATGAAGAAAAAAAAAATCTATTATTTCAGTTGCATACTCATCTCATTATATGGGAGAAGTGCATTCCTGATGGACACTGGCATTTTTATCACCCAGCAGATAATATGTACAAAACGCTCTGCTAAACAATTCAATATATAGCATTTGGCCAACAGTGCTTTTTTTGTTTGCTCACTTTTAAGCAGATCCCCAAAACAGTTTTCCAATCTGTTGTTGAAACCTACAAACCATTAAACCTACATGCAAGTGACAGTTATTTTATAAACTAAGCAGAACTCTTTTCTCCCAAGAAACCTTATTTTCTCTAGCTTGTATAACATGCACATAAAGATTGTGCAAAGAGGAGAACACAAATCCTCTCCCAAGAGGCAGAGATGTTCTTCTATTAAGCTTCACGTATTCCATCAGCTGAAATGACACATCGCTCGTGAAAAATGTGAAATGAATATTGCATCAATTTACAGCCTCTGGTGGTGGCTCTCTAATATTTATCTAATAGAGGTTGCCAGTGATATATCATAAAATCAGCATAATATTTGTGCTGTCATCTAGGCAGTTTCCTTTGGTATAGAACACTTCGTCATTTCTTTTATCTAGCTTGTGCAAAACAGGAGCTTCATGTGACTAATGATTAGAGTTCCACTGACAGATTTAAAGATTGCATATTGTAAGCAAGGATTCTTCTGGCGTCTTAACAGGCATACGGGTAGTGCTTATTTGGGTAATATGTATGTATGTAGCCTTACTAATAGTTCTTGGTGCTTGCTGAGATACAAAAATACATTCTATTCTTCTGTGGCTTAATACAATGAAGGTGTTTGTCCTTTGTTCACAAAATATTTATTCTAAAAGTCACCTGATTGATTGTGTGACTCCCCAGCCAACTTCTGAAAATGAGTTGGCTAGCTGTTTGCTCCACAAATTCATAATCTCTTGTTTTGTTTTAGATTTGCTAAATTTAATTGCAGCCCTTGGTGATGGCTGGAATTCATCACAGAACTGCGCATTACAGAATGTGTTCCCTTCTCCTTGTCTGCAGCACATAGCATCATTGCAGCACATAGCATTACTTGTGAGGGCTGGACAACCTGATGATGCCACACCATGAGTTAATGCTGCCTCACCTATAACTTGTACCCCCGCCCTAATATGGATTGCAGGAAAATACTTTTACGGGTTTTTTATTTATTTATTTTGGATGTGTGTGTATTTTGTGTGCTACACCATTATATGGGATTTAGGGACAATTTTACTCCTTCAGTTCAATACCAAAAACAAAGAGCTCATCTGAATGACCTGATAAAATGGTTGAGACCTCTCTCTGGTGTGGACATACCTTCATGTGCCACAAGATGCCTGAATGAGGGTGTGAGTAAAGGAACAAT
Source organism: Lacerta agilis (assembly GCF_009819535.1). Classification (NCBI taxonomy): domain Eukaryota; kingdom Metazoa; phylum Chordata; class Lepidosauria; order Squamata; family Lacertidae; genus Lacerta; species Lacerta agilis. The sequence goes on from NC_046317.1 coordinate 24,684,641, forward strand.
GTGCTTTCAGTACATACCCATTTAGTTTGAACATAATGAAGCCAGCTTCATACTTATCCAAAAGAATATATGTTCCTTTGTAGGATGCATTAAAACATACCTATTTATTTTTAGAGAGGTAAAGCTTGTTAGCTCCATTCATATGTACTTAACTCTTGATCCTTTTCTTTCTTTTTTCACAGCTACTTTGCCTGGAATGTGGGAAAGAACAGTAACTGTAGGAAGTGCTGGGAAAACATACAGTGTAACTGGTTGGAAGGTAAGTGAACTGAGTAAGACATAATGCAAATGAAGAATCATATACATTAAAGTACCGCTGTGTTGATGTACCATGGAGGAGGAGATCATTTGCAAGTGTGCACAAGCTATACGAAACATGTGCAGAATCTGTATTAAAAATTAACCCCTGACATTATAGAAATTCTAGATGCCGTGCATACAGGAGATTCCACTCAGAACTTAGAAATCCTATTGTTTACATTTTGAACAGGTGGTCAGTATGTACGTTGTAAGCAATAAGCCTTTCCAGTTTGCACATCTTTTGAAGACCTTGTGCTTGCTATGCCAGTTCCAATGTTAGATGTAGAAGGTAGTGGTTGCTGAGGGCAAGTTTTGCATGACAAAATCAGGCCAGGATCCAACAAACTACAAGGAGACATCTGCAGGTGCACTAAGCTCTTTTGGACTTCTTATCCCCACTGCCTGACTGAAAAGGCATCATAAAATGTTGGGGGCTTCCCCAACACAGGAAAATGCACGTGGGGTTTCATCTAGAAATAGAACCATGTAAAGTCCCATTTGTGTATGCAAACATACTTTAGGCATGGCTATGCAGCTCTTTTGGAAGCAGAGTTAGGCAACCGCATGCTGTAACTTAAATATTGTGCGTCTTTTCGTAATTTTTATTTTGTGAAAACTATAAATACAATATGTATACACAAACAGGCTCCTGCACAGTTAAATAAATGCACCAATGCTTAATTTTCATTTTTCTTGGCAGAGATTTATTTTAATTGCAGAGCAGCCTTTTAAATAGGGACACATCTTGCTGCCCCTGAGGAATAATTATCTAAGCCAGGCAGGAAATCTTTAATAAACTGGAAGAGATGCCCCCCCTTTAAGTTTGTCAGTAGTCCACCAGTTTAAAATGTGATTATTTCCATGTTTCCCAACTTTTATAAATGTTAAGTAAACAGCCAGATATTTGTTACAATTTATTTCTTTTTGTTGAAGCTTGGCTGGTCTGTTGGTCCCCAACATCTGATAAAGCATTTGCAGGTGGTTCAACAAAATACACTCTATACATGCCCAACTCCGTTACAGGTAGGTACCAAGGCATGCAAAAGGTATTGTAAAGAGCGTGATACAGTGTAGCAGGTTTGAGCCACTAAACATCATTAGAAATTGGCTAATAAGGAATGTGTTTGTGGGAATTGTAGATGAAATTAACACTTGAGCATGTAGATCCAATGTAGATTAGCATCTGAATGTCAGTAATTTGGACATTCCGTTATTAGCAGGAAAACAGCAGACACAATTGATGGGAGTTGGGATGAGTGATTGCCATTGTATATAATACATACTGCCATGCATCTGATGTGTAGTAAGATTCTCCTTACTGCTTGGCAGGATGACACGGACAACTGCCTTATGCAGTGGTTACCTGGACCCTGGTGAAAGTTACTGTTTGGCAAATGTTTGTCTCTGTGCATCCTTTGGCTAGATTGTTTTCAGATCAAGGGTTTTCTATACTTTGTGGTAAGAATGGAAGGATATCACCCATCCTCCCACCCCTGTCCACCTCTTTCCCCCCTTTTCTTCCCAGTGTCTCAACAAATGAAACTGATTTGTAAAAATGATACATGTAAAAAATATGAGAGAGAGACATTGCACATACTTTTGTAAATCAAGAAATCTTTAATAAAAATACTTCAAACACAAAAAAGAAAAAAAAAGAATGGAAGGATATTTAGTAGATCTGTAGACTTCATTCTCATTTGTGTTTATTATTAATTAATTACATTGTATACCGCCCTTCATCCGAAGATCTCAGGCATAAGAACAAGAATAAAACCACAAAGTGCGTAATAATAATAATAAGTACAAAAAGAAAACAATACCCCCCAACGCATATAAAAGGACCTAGACTGTTATTCAGCCAAAGGCCTGGTTCAAGAGGAACGTTTTTGCCTAGCGCCTAAAGATGTATAATGAAGGTGCCAGATTAATCTCCCCGGGGAGAGCATTCTACAAGCAGGGAGCCACTTAGAAAAGGCCTGTTCTTGTGTTGCCATCCTCTGGACCTCTCATGGAGGAGGCATATGAAAAAAGGCCTCAGAAAGACCTCAGATGATGATCACAGAGTCTTGTCAGTTTATATGGGGAGATGCGGTACTTGAGGTATTGCAACCCTGAACCATTTAGGAAAAGGAATGATAAATTCTTTATAATTTATGTCATTATTAAAGCATTAAACATTAAAAAAATCAGATACACATTACTGAATTAATAACTGAGAATGAAGGTATATGACTTTTTAAAACCTCATACTTGAAATATATCTATTTTAGTGATAGATGTGTATCCAGCAATTTTAGAAGCATTTCTATCTGCCTTCCTCCCTTGACTGCTAAACCCAATTGACAATCTTATTTTTACTCTTCACTGACTTTCTATTTTACTGCAATGATCTGCTTTATTATGGAAAAACTGGTAATTGGATTCTAGAGATCTGAGCATTTCTTTAAATACAGCATTTCTTATTAAAAGTGAATCTTCACAAGGTCTGCTTTGTTTCTGCCGCTTGTTGATAATGTGCTTAAATGTGTGTGTCCTCCCCCTTTCTTTCCTGATTTGAATTTTCAGGAAGCTGTGGCACAAGCCTTTTTGATAGACTTGAAGCGCATGGATGACCCAGAGTGCTACTTCTATTCTTTGCCTAGAGAGCTGGAAGACAAACGGAACCGAATGGCTCGCATGCTCCTGGGAGTTGGGCTGAAACCTGTTGTTCCAGAGGGAGGATACTTTATGATTGTCGACGTGTCTACATTAAGTAAGTGACGATTTTATTCTATGGCCGGAAAGGGGGTGACGACCCAGTACTGAAGCTGGGAGAAATGTACTATGAGTAAAGGGTGGGCTACAGTGTGTATGTTTTCTGTTCTGAGTAACAAATATTTTCACAAACATGGTAGGTGTCCTGCACTTACAGCAGAACTAGGCAGTAATTACAGCTTCTTGTTGTGTTGCCCTTTTTCAATCTGTAAGTGAGACCTACCTGTGTGGTTCCCCACCACCACAAGCAGTCAGTGAAATGGAACAGGCTAACGACTTCATGTGAATTTTTCATTACAGAGAAAAGGGTTGTGTGCCATTGGTAGCAGACCCTTTTTATTGTAATGTCTAGCTCTCCCCTTAGAATGCAGCTTAAGAGCAAAATCTTGGTACTCTGGGGAGCAGTCCTGGGGAAAGAGAAGTGCAATAGCAGATCTTGCACTTTTGATCTTACCCTGGGCTCCAGATCCTTTCCATCTACTGTTCTGTAAAAAAATCTCTGCTGAAGTGCCCATACTGGGTAATGCCTTTCTTTTGAAAAATTGCAGCTCTTATGGTGTTTTTCACCTCTTCTTTTTGTTTTAAAGATGTAGATCTGTCTGACATGGAAAAAGATAAACCTTATGATTATAAATTTGTTAAATGGATGATAAAATCTAAGGTAAGGATTGGTTTCATTTCTCCCTCCTACTCTTTTTGCTCAAATAACTGTGTTTTAATTCTAACATCTTAAGTGAAACTGTAAAACAGGTGGCCCTGATGTAGGGGATTGTGTGCTCATTGGAAGGCTGAATACCCATTGCTAGGCTTGCAGATCTCTTCCCTGCTTCAGGAGAGATATAAGCCCTTTGCTGACATCTGCTCTCTGGGATTTGCCTTTGCTAGGCCAGTCTGTGGCCTAGACACAATCACTACTTGAAGTTCAGCTCCTTTGCTAGGAAGATGAGGGCAAACTGCTAGCCCAGGGTGCTTCCAGAATGCAACATTCCTACATGGAAAGCACTTCTGTGCTTGAAGCAGTGAAGGAAATACTGTGGCAATCTGTTTGTAGCTTAATTCTGCTTCCCAGACCATGCACATAAAAATCCCCCCATGTGAAATGTTCATCCATGATAGTACAATGCTATATCTTGCACATGGGAATTTTGTTAATGTTTGACATGACATTAATTAAGCTCTTAGGCTGTAGCCTTTAAACTGTCACAAAGATAGTTACTAGAGCTTCCAAGAGCTAAGGTTTAAGCTGTTTTAATGTACCTGGTGAGCATGCAATTGTGCTTTGTGCTTTTTAAAGAAACTGTCAGCTATTCCTCTCACCTCCTTTTGCGGCCCTGAGACCAAAGAACAGTTTGAAAAGTACATACGGTTTTGCTTCATCAAAGTAAGTTCTATAGCATGTGCTTAAATAAAGCTTAATTGTTTAAGTCTTAGCAGGGTTGTTTGTTTCTATTAGTACCAAAACTTTGATCTTCTCCTTTCACTTTTAAGCAGTTAAAATAACTTTTTGATATTGCTTCTAATAATAATTTCTTAGGGTATGATCATATTTTACATCAATGCGGGCAACCTCTTCTCAATCAAGGAGTAATCTGGATATCATTAAAATTAATTTCATTTACTCCCGTCATCCTCTTCCCTCCCCATTTTCTTCCTCCTGCAACCCACATGAAATTAGGCTGAGAGACACAAGTTGTCCACCCCTGATCTACATAGTGCTTTTTTCTAAATAGTCACAGCCCAGTATTGCAAATAGTCCTGAAACCTAGGCCAGTGTGAGTAGCAGTTTGTGAATGAGCTGAGTTTTTAACTAGGAAACCTCTACTTCATGCTGTGAGCCATGATATGCTGGCTTCCCTTTATTTTTTCAGGGATGTGACGATAGTTAAAATAAACTTTTCCTCTGCTCCACAGATTGACAACTAGATTGGCTGGGTGCCAAATGCTGTATTGCCATAGGAGTGGCGGACCAGGTGTCCCTGAGTGCATCTCAACCTCACCAAACCATAGCTAGAGTTTATTGCTGGGGGAATGGGGCACATTGTGGATGTTAGCCACTGGGTAGACATATGCAGGTATTTGCCTACTCCAAACTCATGTGAGCATACATGCCACAAAAAGTACCTAATGAAGTTGTTAGAAGTGTGCTTCTGTGGATTTGCAATCTTCTAGCAGTAAATTGTCTTACGCACGTGAAGAATATTTCAGTTTCAATTTTTAACTTTTATTGTGTTCATTGTTGACAGAAAGACAGCACATTGGATGCAGCAGAAGTGATCCTGAAGAACTGGAAGAAACATTGACCCAGAACTTAACCTCTTCTGCCATTTCTAAAAATATATGCTCAGTCATACATTTATAACTAGACCTAGAATTTCACATTTCAGGTTACGCTTTCTAAATTGCACTGTGCTGCCATCTGCTGGATATTTAATATTAATCATGTGATCCAAAATACTAGTTTTGACATTGTAAAAATTATAGTCTGCTTTCCAAAATATTCAGTGGAAACCTTTTCCAGCAATCTTCTTTTCTTCTTTCCTAAACACACTGAAGTAAAATTTGTGCAGGCTACATCCACCATAGCCCTGTTCTGCGACTTGTACAAATTGTCAATGCGTTTATTACACCGCTTTGGGTTTCTTTTTGTCAAACAGCAGCTTTTCTGCAATCCAGGCAAAATACTGTATGAGAATATTGAGTGTGGATTTCTGGGCAAGGTCCTTGCTGTACATGGCTTGGCCAGCCAAGGGCATAGCATAGTAGCAGAGGAAAGGCAGCACGGATGGGCATGGGAGCTAGGCATTGGAACAGGCAGTCTTTTCATTCAGTTGTATTGCTCATGATTAAACACGCACACATGATTAAACACACACACACACAGACAGAGATGCACACAATTCACAAAAATGAATAATGCCTTGCAATCGGAATGAATAAGAAATGAGATATGCACAGTATATTTTCATGAATTCTATTGATTGTAGAGGGGAATGGCTATGGAGATGAGAGGTTAGATTGCTCTAGAGTCTGGGTTTGCCATTTCCCCTTGTTGCATAAATAAGGCAAACAATTTTTTTTTGCCATCTATGCAAATGACACATGCTACCTCGCATAAACTGGATATAATTCTGTCCCCTCAAACTTTACTGTTTTATTTTACAATTAACAATACTGGGGGATCTGCTAGATAATTATATGTTACTTAGAATCACAGAATGGTAGAGTTGGAAGGGACCCAAAGGATCCTCTAGTGAAGTCCAACCCCCTGCAATGCAGGGTTCTCAGCTAAAGCATCCATGACAGATGGCCATCCAACCTCTGCTTAAAAACATCCAAGGAAGGAGCATCCACAATCAAGGAGTCAATTCCACTGTCAAAAAGCTCTTACGAGGTTATTCCTGATGTTTAGTCGGAATCTCCTTTCTTGTAACTTGAAGCCATTGGCTCAGGTCCTATGATTTGATTTAACAAATAAATAAAAGTGAAAATTTGTCATAAACCTTGACTGCTTGCTTTCACTGATGTTGTAAACAAGCCAAATAGTGTATTCCTTAAACTTGCCAGAGAAACAGTTTTACAGAAACAGATTCTGCTCCCCTCTCCCTGCTTTATTAGAAGAACTAATAAAGAAAATTTGGAAATGATAGCTTCATAGGGATAATCTTTAAACAGGTTTATAGCCTGATTGTGTGCATATTTGCTTGGAAGGATTTCAGTTGAACTTCATAGGACTGTAGACCTTATGGAGTGAGGCTATGCCTGTTTACTCAGAAGTAAGTCTCACTGTATTCCATGTTGTTTACTCCCAGGTAAATCCTGCATGTTTCTTTTAATTCTATACTTACCTGAGACTTATCTCATACGTGTGCATAAGATTCTAGCCTCAGAGTAGTATTGTAGTCTGGAGAAGATGAACTGGACAGTAAATCCCATTGCAATTGCATTTGCATTGGGTGAGCCTTGCATATAATTTCAACTAAGCACAGAACTGTCAGCCATCCCTTATTTCAGAATTTGAGAGTTTTATTTCTAAAACTTTGGATTATCAAAACAAACTGAAATGGATTGAAATGGTTTTGTAAGCTTGATTTTATGCCATGTAATAATTTTTCTACCTTTACTGATTTTTTTTTTAAAAAGTTGCTTAATTTTATTCTGCAATGCTGATCAGAAATTTTGTTACAGGACAGTTAATAAACATTGTATGCAATACAGTATAAAATAAAATTAGGCATTTAACAATAGTGCTCTCCTAGCCCTGTCACCCACTGTAACCTTGCAGGAAAATGTGTTATTTGATTTCAGGAAAGGATCTTTTTGTTTCATTTCGTTTTTTACAAATTGACAATTTGTAACTTCAGTTGAAGAGTGAAAAAGGTCAACAAGAGTTTGTTTTTGACAACTTCGGTTGGCAGGGAACTTGACAAAAGAGTTGGAACAGACGCGTTTTGTCATTCATCTGATTTTGCTAATGCAGCTTACGAAACATCCAGAAATAATAGTTACGGGAGTAAGAAGGCGACACCATGGTCAGATTATAGTTCAAAATGTGTTAGGGCTTGTTTTGGGTTGTTTGTTTTTATTTTTATTACATATTTTGTGTTTTTGTATTGTGATTTTATGTTGCCTCCAAGTGTTGCATGAGCTCAGGTCTAACCAGATTGCTGAGAGATGGTGAAGTACGCAGGTGAAATAATGCCTTGCACCACTTCAGACTGGGGAAGTTGGTCACACTTCTGAGTTAGCCCTACTCCACCACCTCTGTTAAGAAAGGAGCCGCCCTATGCTCTCCAAATTTCACCTGCGTTTGTTTCCAACCCAGCTGCTGGTTATAAAGTAAAAAAATTCTTCCTAAGTGGTACCTGCACCTGCTTTTTCCTCCTGCCCTACCCCTTTCTCCTTATGTGTCACATTGCAAGCCTGAGGGTGAGTTTTATTAATTTAAATTTTAGGGAGTATTTTTAGCATGGGCGTAGTCAAGGGGGGCCAATAAAAATCAATACAAATCTGAGGTTCTGCCTCCCCAATCTTGCTACGCCCATGCTAGAGTGGGGTTAAAACTGCGGTTGTTTGTTTTGTTTTTGTTTTTGTTTTTTACAAAAAAGGGAATGTATTAATGAGGAAAATTTAGGAAAAATAAATGTAACACACGAGGCACAAAACTCATGTCCGGAGGAAGCGATGCTGCCGTTCATCGTTCCATGGGAGCAGCCAGGATTTTTGGTAGTAGGGGGAGAGGATCATCTTTTAGGGGACCACCCGTCCAAGTTGTTAGGAGATCGCCCTGAAAAGCATAGCAGGTAGCCTCGGCTTGTTTCCCGTTGCCAAGAGCAAAAAAGAGGACACGTTTGCCGCCTCCTATTTTTAACTGGATCGCAATGACGACTCTACCCATGGAAAAGAGGAGTCCTGTCCTGGGAAAAGAGGACCTATGGCAAACCTATCACCGCCTCCTATCGTAAGGATCCACTCACATACTCTCCCCCGCCTTTGAGCTTCGCCGCGAAAGCGAGCGCGTACATGTCCCGCTAGGCTCCCCGTAGCCGCGACCTCGGCAAAGCCCCGCCTACCGAGGCGTCGAAAGCATAAAAGCCCGTCGGCCCGCCCCGGCCGCCCAGCCGCGCGCAAGGAAAGGAAGGAAGATGGCGTCCACCAGCCGGTCAGTAGCACAAGTTGTCGGGCGCTTCTCTAGACATAGGAAAGCAGGGAAAAGGGTAGAGGGGTGCGTCCGGGCTCGGGGTAGCGGCGGGGGATGGGGAGGCGGCCTGAGAAGTCGCTGCCTCGCCGCGGCTTGGGCTCCTCTGAGGTGCCCGTCGCCTCCAGTTGCCCTATCCAGTCACCCTTTACCTCGCTCGCCGCTCTCCGGCCGCCTCAGCTTTGGCGGCGGCCTTCTCCGCGGGGCCTTCGGTTTTTCCTCCTCAGCCCGCTCCCGCCTTCGCCGTCAAGGATACGCTGCTCGCTTTCCAGACGCCCCGGTGGCCTCAGGTGGTGGAGGGACGCGGCTTGGGACGCCTTAGGCCAACCGCGCTACTTCCCCGACTCCGTTTAAACGGGCGGTGCGTTGGAAGCATCTCCCTGACCCCCCCCCCAAAGGATTCTGGGAACTGTAGTTCGCCCACCGCAGAGCTACATATCCCAGCACTCTGAACACATTTCTTCCCCACCCCCTCCATATGGCGTGTAGGCAGCTTTTGACTTCCCCTCCAAAGCCATGCAAATTGCTACGTCACACTTCTTTTTTCTCTCTCCCCACACCAATCCAAATTAATTTTTGTCATTGCCCCGCTGAATTTAGTTTTATACAATTGTGTTTTCTCCCCAGAACTGGTTTCCCAGCAATGGCCCTTCCCCCAAAGTTGATGGGCATTCCCATTCAAATGGTGGGCGTGTGTCATGTCATGCTTATAATATTTTATTCTCTTATTAATTGTGCGTTTTATATTTGACTCCACTTAGCAATGTTTTCTTTTGAAATGTTTTTTTGTTAACTTTGTGTTTAAAATGTATTCTGTAGTTGACTTCCTTTGTAACGTTTTATTTTGAAATCTTTAAGATAATATTTTAGTTTCCTGTTGATTGTTGTTTTTACTGTATACATTATATTTGACTTTCTTCAGTAATGCTTAATTCTGGATTGTTTTATTGATGTTTTAATGTGCTGTAAACCGTTTTGAGATTTTTCTTAAAAATATGTTTGTGCCCATGGGTCAGGGAGGGGCAGCTGCCCCCCCATCAGTAAAATACATAGCAAACTGAGGTTCTGCCCACACCCTAACAAAAGTCCTGGCTACGCTCATGTTGGCACCCTGATTCATTGCCAGTACTGGGAAGGATGCAGTAAATCTGCGGGGCCGGGCAGGCAGGCACATCTCAGTAGACCTGGGGGAAATCTGGTGGGCATGCTGGGAGCAAGGCTGATGCTTAGTCCTCCAGGTGTTGCTGAGCTACAACTCACGTCTGGAAGGTCATAGGTTAGCCACTCCTGCTAAGGGGAGTTCCCAGGATAGCCAGCTGACCTGGGATGGGGCCTCCTTAGCTTGCAGCTTGTTGAGCAGGAACTGGGAGATAAACCTGCTAATATTTTTAATATGCAGCTCAATTCATAGGGACAGCAGCTGGCCTCTTCAGAGAGAGTCCTTGCTTCAGCTGAAGCCATGCTCTGGGTGGCTGCACCTGATTTCTAGGCCTCATGTTTCTGTGTTGAGGAAATCGCTTGTTTGGGTGAGGGCTCTTTGGCAGAGCTGGAAATTCACCCTCAGGGTATTTCTATATGCAGAGTATATGCAAATGTTTGTTGCAACATTAGGATCTAAAGTTGCTTTCATAATACATTTTTTGGGGAAGCAGTTGTGTGAGCAGAACTGTTTTCGGTCCTGTCTGTATGCTGTCCGTTGGGGTCTCCCACTCTTGTAACATCCTAATGCTCTTATTTTTTCTAATGTTTTGTAAGAAGAGATGTTTATATTGTACATATTGTAATCCTGCATTGTAATGCTTTGTTTTGAAGTTGGATAAGGTTTGGAGGGATGAGGAGAGGAAGTTTGGGATTGCTTTATTAATTTTGTTCTGGTTGACATTTTAAAATCCAGTGTGTTTGGAGTGAAGGCTGGCCTCATCAGATACACTTATAAGGATCTTTCTGGCTCCTTGCAACCCTCTTCTGTGAGACAGGGGACAGACTGTTAAGTTGCACACCCATGAATGTTCTCTGTTGGGCAACATTCCGACTACTTAGACTTTCTTTCCAGTTTTGCAATTGGTCTAGCTTAGTAATGTGATTTGCAATTGGCCTAGACCAGTAATGTGAAACAGATCATTTTGTACATGGAATTCGCTTACTAATTTACTCATGTTGACACTATCTGCAACAGCTAGTACTAAATGGTGTGGCCAAATGTTATTTTTCCCTCTAGCAGAATGGGTTGGCTCTTTTTTCCTGTGCCTGCTCTACCAGTTTGTTGTCTGATGTATATGCAACTTGTGATTATGAACTTAGAAACGTGAAGGCTGTTACATTTTTTAGTGCTAATTCCAAAGCATTGTGGATGATACAGGTAAGTGCAGGAAATCCAAAACTTAGAGCAGGGCCCACCTGGCTGCAGGGATATGCTCACTGCTTCTCTCCCCACATCAGACTTTTTTTTTTTAACCCAAGACCCTGAGCAGGGTCCTCCTGCTAGTTCCAGCTGTCCGCCAGCAACAAAGGCCTGAGTATGCTGAAATATTCTTGCCACTCCTTCCTTTTCTCCTTAACTCACTGCCAGACTTAAAAATGAAGGGGAAAAGTAGTTGTGCCTTCTGTCATTTCCAGCTGACTGGCGGGCAACAGGTCTGAGCAAACACTTTGACAGTGTCCTGGTTGCCTTGGGGATACCAAGGAAGGCTCCTGACTTAATTGTTTTATGCCACGGTTTCTGTTTTCTCCCTTTAACAAACCAATTACTTCAAGTCTTCCTTGGACCATACAATTCTGTTTATTGACTTTCTGTAAGACTGCTTTCTTCCCTTCTCACTTCCTAAAGAGCATCTTGTTTAGATAATTTTTGAGCTTATTATAGACCTACCACAAAAGAAGATAAACGCTGTGTTTAGGTTAGTTAAACAATTTAGATGATAGCAGCTGTAAGATTGAAGCAGTCTGACCTTGAGGAAAGTAGGCTACTGTTTAAAGATGTTTGAATGAAACATTTCCTAAATTGACACTGTAGCATAAATATTGACTATGCTTAAGTGCTGTATTGCAACAAGAGTTTGCTGGGGAGCCATTGAGATGACAAATTTGTTATGGACTAATCTGAAAACTTGACCCATTTTTAAACTATGTAGAAAAGAAAACATCTGAGTTGGAATCTATTTTGGAAGGGAATTAAAATGCAACCAGCAGCCATACCTTCCACAAAACATATCTTTGGTTATAATACAATATTTGTATTGTTTAGCCGTAGGCCATCACAAGGCAATATTCAGAACAAATATATAGCATTAAAGCCAACCACAGGCATGACAAGAATGCCCAATTATCCCTTATTGAATTTAAAAAAGCAACAACAAAAGCACCACCATTGTACTGTATACATACATTCAGGTAAAATAGCTCATACTGTATTAACATTGACCAGTCCAATTTACACCCTGCTAATGTGCTTTATGAACTTAAAAGCACATTAAGTTCATAATACAGAGGATTGGATATTCAACGTGTTTTGACATCTATGTGACTCACTCACGTGCTAAGTGGGAGTGTATTTAGCATATTTGTTTTAAATAATAGTTGCATTCCTGCTTCGTGCTCATCTACTTCATGATAGCCATTTTTAAGAACAGAGAATGTGGTTCTGTGTGGAGGAGCTTCTGTTCAGAGTTTAGAAATCCCACTGGGCACATTGTAGCAATCTGGATTTCTTGTCTGGTGAACTAGCATTTTTTGATGGTATAATCATTACAGGGAGGTATTTCTGGGCTTTTTTCAGCTGGAATTCACCGGAACTGAGTTTCGGCATCTCTTTGGTGCTTTCTGGCACCTCTGTAGTTTTGCGCCACGGCAGTACGGCACTTGGGGCTTTGCAACAGAGGCTGCGGGCAGCACAGCACTCTGTGTTGTGTGCCGGAGATGCAACAACTTTGGCTGGGTGCTCCCCCCTAAAAAAGGACAAGTTCTGGCACCTCTTTTTCTAGAAAAACAGCCCTGAGGTATCCTGATACTTATATTTAAGTTGGGGTCTGTTGCTTTTGTTACAAGTTGACCACAGTGGTATTTGACCACTTACCGGTAACGGATTTGTCAAGGTGAATGGCTAGCTGTAATAGTTGGTATTACTAAGCATAGTTGGGATATCAATTTCAGGGCTATTTCTGTCTTTGAGGCAAACAGATTCGTCACCAATTTCATGCCATGTTTATCAGCTTCTTTCAAATCACCAAGGAAGTAATTGCATATATAACATACAGCAAATTATATCCTGTCATGTCACATTTTGACTTTCATTTAAAACTCCAAAAGCATTCTAACGCTTTTTACAAGATCACTAGAAATTAGTAAAACTTGAAATATTTTGCATGATCAAGATGAATTAGGATAATGTTTTCCACTTGAAATAAATGCTGCTTATCAGTTACTTTGTAATCCTCCAAATTTGTTAAAATGAGGTCTAATAGGTTTTCATATGCCTGTCTTCCCTTTAGCATTTCCCCCTTATGTAACTCATTTTCTAAATTGCATAAAATTTAATGGTAAGTGGTCTACACCTATTCAAGTGTATTTTTATTTCTGTGAACTATGTGCATACATATTTGTTTAAAATAAAGGACTCATTGAAGGCAGTGACTTAGTTGGAAGTGTTTCTCCCATATGCTTCAAATGGCTTACACTTACAAACTTTTCATAAACATGGTTTTAATGTGAGTTGTCACACAAAGCTAAAATATCACATTTGTTTTTAAGGGTGGATGTGCTGCCAAGAGTGACATGTCCAAACCACCCAGATTCCATTTTGGTGGAAGATTACAGAGCTGGAGATATGATCTGTCCAGAATGTGGACTAGTCGTAGGTGAGCAATTTTACAGTAGTTGTATATCTTATTCTAAATATTTTATGTTGTTATATTTAAAATGAGAGTTTTTCTCTTAAATGCCAAAAGATTGCATTAAAAGCTTCAGTCAGCACATTTACGTCTGTAACAAATATTTGAGAAGTCTTTGCCATGTAGAAACTAACAGCTTGGTAACCTACAGATGTTTATGCAGATGCTTCCTGTTATTTAGTCACCGTAGATAACTGCCCTGTCATTTTTTTCCTGGTTTATCAAAAATGTGGCAGACATTCTGAACTTCACTATATTTTACCCATGTGTCACCTCTTGCACACTGACCCAAAAAAGGACTAGCCACAAAAGTTTCTGACCTGTTTTGTTACGAGCATAAAGTCTCAGACTCTGCACAGTTTTGGAAACAGTCAGGTGTTAACTGATGTCTCAGTTGTGTGGGGTGTGGTTCCTCACAGGCCATTCTTTGTGGTGCCCTCAGAAGCTCCCTCTTGAGTTTCCAGGTATGGATATCATATTTTAAGAAACAAAAAGGTGTTGTTCAGCTCCAACTCCCACCATCACTGACCACTGGCGATGCTGACTGGAGGAATTACAGTCCAGTAACATCTGGAGGGCATAATATTTGGTTACTCCTGCTCTAGGTGGTGCAGAATCAGATTGCTGTGAACCAACCAGACACAATGAAATGATAACTACATCTTGATTTGAGCCATCATGAAATCAGTAGAGCACAACATCCTTGCCAAATTTCAAAAACAGTGCTCTACATTCTGACACTGCTTAATGTTTGAAGCAGTGGATTTGCCAGTTAGAATGAATTTTACCAATTTGCATATATTTGGGGTTTCCACAGAATCAGACCTCTTGGAAATAAGGTGGTGAAAGCGGCTACAGAATATGAGTTAATATATTTTTTTCTATTCTCTAAAGTGTTGTTTTAATATAGAAATGGTATATGCGGCTCTGAAAGTCTTCTAGTTTCTTAATATTGACTGTGTGCTGTTCCTCAAGGTTTCTCCTTAAAGAAGGAAACTGATAAAAGTTTGATAAGTTAAACTTCATGAGAAAAGAATAAATCCCTTGCTACTAGTGAGTAGTAATAGATATTAATTTATTTAAATTTATATCTGGCCCGCCCTCCCAAAATTGCTCAGGGTCACAAACACAAAAAGGCAGTTGAATTTTTTAAAAAAGCATTTTAAACATCTAAAAACAATTATATACCTTTACAGCTAATAATTCCAAGGTTGCCAGGAACAGTATCTTTCAACCATCAAAAGCCTGGATCAGCAGGGATGTTTCTAAATTCCTCCTGAACATACATAATGAAGTGGAGAGGCAAAGCTCACCAGAGAGGACACTCCATAAATGAGGAACTGCCACTGGGAAGGCCCTGTTAAGGGACAATGCCACCTGGGCAGCAGCCTGTTGTGCTCCTTTAATAGGGCCTTCCCTGCCTACCATAAGGCTCGAGATGTATGGAGGAAGATGCTCTTTTAGGTGCTTCCGAGCTGTTTAGGGCTTTGTATGTAGTACTACTCCTGCCCACCTAGCAGTTCGAAAGCACGTCAAATGCAAGTAGATAAATAGGTACCGCTCCAGTGGGAAGGTAAACGGTGTTTCCATGTGCTGCTCTGGTTCGCCAGAAGTGGCTTAGTCATGCTGGCCACATGGCCCGGAAGCTGTCTGCAGACAAATGCTGGCTCCCTTGGCCTATAGAGCGAGATGAGCGCGCAACCCCAGAGACGTCAGCGACTGGACCTAACAGTCAGGGGTACCTTTACCTTCACCTATGTAGTACTAACCACTTGAATTGGGCCCAGTGGGTAACTATCAGCCAGTACAGAACTGTTATCCACATGGTCCTATTATAGCAGCAACATTCTGCACTAGCTGCAGCCTTCAGACCTTCAAGGGCTGCCCCATGTAACAGTAATCCAGGTGGTAGCTCACCAGTGCTGAGTGTCAGGCTACCCCAGGCCAGGAGCAGCTGTAGCTGCCAATCATGTGTGCAGTGCATGGTACTTAGAAACAATTTTAACTGTTGCTATACTAAATTTGCTTGGCTGTGACTCCGCCTACACTGCATTTTTAGGAGATGACATCACGATCATTTTTGCATTCCACATTGTAGTTGTTTACTTCAGTATATAAGCAAGGAGTTGACGTGGTAACTCTTAGGGTGATAATGGGAGCATGGCTTGCTGTGCTAGTAGAGCTCTGATTGGTTGCTGCATTTAATAACCACCTGTGTGCTCACCTGTAAATACAGGTTGCCGAACCAAATCTGCATGTGGAATTATGAGACCTACACAGACCTAGCCATGGCATCCAGTTGTGGTAAAGTGTAGTGCAGGTATGGCTAACCTGTGGCCCTGCAGATGATGATTTGGCCAGTGGTCAGGGAATTGTACCAGTGACACCTGGTTAGCCACCCATGATGCAGTGGTTGAGTCTGAACAGGCAAATCTCTGGATCAAATCCCATATCCATCACTTAGTGGGTGGCTATAAGCACTGTTCTTCCTGCAGTAAAGAGATAACACTGACATGTCATACAGGACTTCTGAGAATGTATATGAAGTGCTGTGAAGACTCTGAAGCAGGAGAATGCCAAAGGTGGATTTGAATCTACTGATAGAACTGTGTGCTTTGCAGCACTTTCTATTATTTAATAGCAGCAGTTACAGGTAGGTAGCCGTGTTGGTCTGCCATAGTCAAAACAAAATAAAAAATAAAAAAATTCCTTCCAGTAGCACCTTAGAGACCAACTAAGTTTGTTCTTGGTATGATCTTTCGTGTGCATGCACACTTCTTCAGATACACTGAAACAGAAGTCAACAGACCCTTATATATAGTGAGAGAGTTGGGAGGGGTATTACTCAGAAGGGTGGTGGGAATGGGTGATTGGCTGATAGGTGTGGAAAACCTGTCGACGACTGTTAACGACTGCAATTGGTCTTACAGGAGAAGGCAAGGGGTGAGATGGCTAAAGATAGATTTGTCATGTATAATGAGATAAGAATCCAATGTCTTTGTTCAGACCAGGTCTCTCCATGGTTTTAAGTTTGGTAATTAGTTGTAATTCAGCAACTTCTCTTTCCATTCTATTTTTGAAATTCCTTTGTAGTAAGACGGCTACTTTGAGATCTTGTATAGAATGTCCTGGGAGACTGAAGTGTTCTCCTACTGGTTTCTCTGTCTTGTGATTCCTGATACCAGATTTATGTCCATTTATCCTTTGCTGTAGGGTTTGGCCTGTTTCATCCAGGCCTCTGTTAGCTTTTTAAAATTATTTTTTATTTCACTTTTCAGAGAAATACTGTATCCCAAAGTGGTGGTAGTCAGTGTGGCATGCCCTTCTGTGAGGCTTACCAAAACACACCTACACATGCAACACTAAACAGAAGTCAAGGGAAAAGGTAGAGGAGGGAGGACAGAACAATGTCAGAACAAGCTGTATTTCAATAAGCATTTATTTCTATTGAGGAGCAGGGGTGTTCTTCTGTTGCTTGTATATATGTGCTGTAAGGGACCCAGCAGCCCTTTTACCTCTGGCTGTTGTGCGTATACCCTGCTGCTTTTCTTCCCTAGGTCAATGGATAGTGCCAGGCTAGTTTTCCCTCTTGGCATTATGTTCTTTCTTAGAGGAGTTGCTAGTGCCTTTAGTCCCTTGACAGATGGCAGAGTTTGGAATGCTCTTCCTCTCAACTTTTGTGTGAACACAATTTCTTAGATGCTTAAAGCATTAGTACCATAGCAACGTAACGTACATAAGGAAAGGCCACCCTGTAATGGTAGAGCACATTCTTTATATCTGGTCAGGGTTAAGTCTCTGGCATCTGCAGTTAAATAAAATTTAGATGGTAGACCTTGAGTTATCCCATTCAGTTGTATTACTCGGTTCTGGCCTAGATACCAACATTGGATTTGTGTGGGTGCACTTCTGGGAAGTTAGAAGCTCAAAAGGAACTGCTGCCTCTTCTGGTTGAGAATTCCATTTTTGTAGTTGGTTTGTGTGTGAGAGAAAATGATGCATTATGTTCTGTTCTTTTTCTAATCCGAGTGTTGAATTCATACTCCAGACTGCAGATCCTCTGGTGCAGCAACAAGCTGTTTGCAATTGTTCACGTGCTCACCTATGAAACAGATTATTGGTTTGGGTTGTGATGGGTGGCTGGGGCAAAAGCTGTTGTTGTTGTTGTTGTTCAGTCGTTCAGTCGTGTCCGACTCTTTGTGACGCCATGGACCAGAGCACGCCAGGCACCCCTATCCTCCACTGCCTCCCGCAGTTTGGCCAAACACATGCTAGTCACTTCGAGAACACTGTCCAACCATCTCACCCTCTGTCGTCCCCTTCTCCTTGTGCCCTCCATCTTTCCCAACATCAGGGAGTCTTCTCTTCTCATGAGGTGGCCAAAGTACTGGGGCCTCAACTTCAGGACCTATCCTTCCAGGGCTGATTTCTTTAAGGATGGATAAGTTTGATCTTTTTGCAGTCCATGGGGCAAAAGCTAAGGAAGGCTAAAAAGAGGAGCCAACGTTCAAACTGGGAAACTTTTAAAAGAAACCTTTGAGGTGTGAAACTGCACTGTAGACAGTTACTTCTTTGCAGAAAACTCTAATGAAACAAAAGAGAGAGAACATTTTATTGTTTACTATATGTAACTTTACCATTTATGGTTTGTGTAATTGTTACTAGCAAATTTAAATGAAATATTATAAAACTTTAGAAACAAACCAAAATGTAAAGTTGATGTCTTAGAACTTGTACTTTTGAAGAGGAGGTCTGGTCATTACACCAGTCACTAGATGGCAGCACATTCCCTAATTAACAATTTGGACAAGTTCCATTGGATTGTGTGCTCCTGTTTAAATGTTCCTAGAGCCTCGTGCACTGTTTATGTAGCAAAATGTTAGACAAAATGCCAACACATCAATCCACAATACAGAATTCTAACTTGCTGTCTTAATGCTGTCCTCTAATTGGTATCTGTTTCACTGAACTTCACAATTGCAGAAGTAACTGGCCATCCAACTCTTTCTGTTCTGTATAACAGTTTTGTTCAGAGCTAAATTTCTCTTCAGTGATCACCTAGATTCATGAAAATGTGGTTTGTTTTTCTTTTCTGCCATGCATTTTAAAATGCCCCCCCCCCCCAGTTTCCAGGTTTTAGGTTTAGGATTTCAGATTTCTGTTCTAAATATTGTTAACATATTCATTTGCAGTTCATGTGAAGTTTTCTTAATAATCACTTAAGTTTTGGCCTCTTGGTATACAAAAGCCTTCTACAGATAAAATAAAATTCTTGCTAACTTACTAGTAGATTAAGAAAACTGGAACATGCTTTGCAGAAACTGAAAAAAGGTGGAGTTGTGTCATGGCCCATGATGACAGTTGTTTCTAAATTTAAACAAAATAAAAAATCAAAAAATCCTTCCAGTAGTACCTTAGAGACCAACTAAGTTTGTTCTTGGTATGAGCTTTCGTGTGCATGCACACTTCTTCAGATACTTCATTTAACAATCTGTTTAAGATCGTATTTTTTTAATAAGCAACTCTAGCAGCATCTCAGAAGTTATGGTTCCTTTTGTTTTGTATGATGAGTGGCTGGGTGCTGTAGGTGTATATGATTTTGATTTTAATATTAATATTAGCAAGGCTAACTTTCCTTTGAACATGCTAGGATGTTTTTAATAGAAGTGTGTTTTATTCAAAGCACTTACTGGTGTCAATAAACTTTCAGGACTGAGAACAGATTAATCATATACTTCTCTAAACAAAGAATCCTAAAGTAGTGATAAAAGTAGTACATGAGGGGTTATGTCTTCATCTTATAGCAAGAGAACACCAGTAGCTAAGGAATAAGTAGCAGTAGCCACAGAATAATATAAAGCCAATCGTGGCTTTTTGTACTGCTGCACTTCAAGCACACATCTAAAAACAGGCACTCTTCTCCACATTTGCCACTTTGTATGTTGCCCCATATGCATCTTGTGTGTGTTGAAGACACAGGGATGCTCCTTGTATTTGTACTTAATCCAAATATATTTCCATATTACAACTTAAGCAGTATAAGGAAATGAGTAAAAGGGCAACTCCGTGAAAGCAGTTTCTTTCCTCTCTGGAAGAGTGCCATCCTCTTTTATAAAGTAAATTAAAATCTTGATTTGAAATTGCCCCTGACTCTTCAACCTGGATGACTCACTGACATTTCAAGATCAACATGCTGAAAATAGAATGTCTTGGCTATATTCCACCCCCCCCCCATTCCTATCAATACTATCCAGCCTCTTTGCCCAGGCACTTAGCCTTGTGTTCTTTTCCCCCCTTTCCTGCAGAATTCATTTATTGCCAAACCCTAACTCCTCTCTCTTAACAGCATTGCCAATATCTGTCCTTTCAATCTCTACTTCTAATGCTGTGTTTCATTTTGTTTTCTTCTTGGCTATTGCTACTTCCTATTCTCTGGCCACCTTTAATCACACTTGGATTTCCTTCCCCCTCTCGGAGGCTTCTGCCTTGCTGACTGCATCAACGTTCTGACACCTCCATTAGTTCTCTCCAGCAAGGTCCCTTCTCCTTTGAACCATTACAACCTTTTTTTGTTTTCCATGCCTCTTCATAGCTTTGCTCTTCTGCTCTTCTCTCTCATTATGTCTAGGTTTGAAACATAAGACATACTGTACAACCATTTCTGTGTCTCTACTGCTTGGGGTACTATGCAGTTTATGTGGCACCTATATGGCCTTTAGTCTCTTCAATCATAGTTTCTTTTTTTAAAGAAATACCATCAGTAAAAAAATAAAGATTTAACAATATTCAAAAAATCCCTGAAGAATACCCACCAGCAGCAATAGTTGGGACAACTGCAATGAACTGATGGGCTTTGTAGTTAATTTTGTAGGTGATGCCCTTTTAGATAGAATGCACACTTTCTGTTGTAACTGTGTTTTCATTTCTTTCTAGAATCACGCAGATAATTTTCTCTACCACGATAAAAAAAATTGAACCAATAGTGTGCTGCCTAAATATATTTGGTATATGACACTGAATAGTTTTCTGTTTAACTTCCGTTGCCATCTCGGGGATACATTCCCCCCCCCCCCCTTTGCCAGAGTTGGCAGCGACAAAACAGTCTTGTCATTAAAGCAGGAATGGTGCATAATTCACAAGAGGGCAGATCCCTTTAGTGAGTCATATAGGTCATTCCCACTTGTGTGGAAAAATATTACATCATTGCTGTGCTCACTGTTCTATTTATACAACACCAGAATTTCAAGTACATTTTGCTTTTTTTAGGTGCAGTAAACAGTAACCAGACTGCTAGGCCTTAGAAGGAACAATGCTTAATCAAATATTTACATAGAGGCCAAAAGAGGAAAATGCTTTCTCCTATTTTAAACTTATATGGGGGAATAATGTCTCCCTGCCTTCATTGCCATACATGCTGTGTTCACTTTTTAAAAAGATAATCTTACTCCTGATTGATCCTTAAAAAAAAAAAATCCTCTGCAGACACGTAAGAGCAAAGAATAACATCTCAAGTATGGTTCAAGAGTTGCACTATTTCCCTCCTCCCCATTCCTATCCCATTGATCCTCTTTTACAGCTTTCTCTGTCATTATGTTTCTGCTCCAGGTTCAAAATAATACCCTCTTGACAATCAATAGTTATTTAATTTGTGTTCTCAAATATTTGCAGCTGTTATCCTTTGGAAACTTTGTGCTCAAGTTTTAAGCATTAAGTTGAGCACCTCTGTACTAGATTTTATACACTTTGGGGGATCAAAAAAATAACAGTGTTCTCTTTATTCTAATTGCCCATAAACATTCTCAGCTGTGTGGCTCTAATGTGCAGCTTCTGTAACATAAGGGTTGGTACATGTCTAAGATTTCCCATCTCAAACTATTAACAGGAGAAACTGCTTGGCTACCTTCATATTGCTCTGTGTAGTCAATCTGCTATCATAGTATTCAGGCCTCCCTTGGACAGAGATCATAAAGTATACATCTCCTTAATGACACTGTAAGCAACCAGTATGATCAGTTTCAGTAGTTAATTGTTCCTCTAAAGTCTCATCTTCTAGGGGAAGCCCTTTCTGAGTCATAATTTGGAAAATAGCTGCTACTTCATGAAGCTTGTTGCTTTGGCATACTTACGGCTTATGAAATCACGACTATATCTGGATTCTTTTCTAATGACTGATTATTTCCCTTTGCTACAGTCTTGATAACAAGCCAGCAGCTGAATATCTGAGTACACTTCATTAGCAGCAAATCAGTCTTCACAGTTTATGCTAAGCAGATTTTTTAAAAAATACATTGGGAATTTGTGGTGCAGCCAGAATGTTCTCTCCATTTGCATATATAACTTCTTTATTTAAATACTTTGTAGGAGATATTGTTGTAAAAGTTTACTTTGAAGCTCATCTCGGCTTGAAATCTTCTTAAGCTTTTCTTCTGAAATCCCAAAATCTGTATAGTATCAAAATGGAGCATAACCCTAGCTATACCAGAAACAGTATGATATAAAAGTACTTTAAAATGGAGTCTTAGCTCAGATTATTTTTGATTAGTGAAAAATTGCATCTGAAGGGTTCTAATATTTTAAAACCATATTCAGTACTTATGAAAAAACAAAACCTGCCTACTGGTTTTAATTGACGCTCTGTTAAAAGGCAACCTTAGTTTAAATCTATTTCCTCATTGCCAAACCCCTAAAATTCCGTTTTTAAATACTGAAGGATACATAGGCTAAGGTAACACTTCAATAAACAAATCTACTGCTAGTTGATTAATAAAACAAATTAATTTATTTTCATATCACACTCATTATATTCTCAAAATATAAGCAATGCATTCTTAGGGTGGAATTTCCCCAACCAGCTCAGCCAGGGCTTTCCCACCTCGGCTCCCTCCACTAAGGGTGAGAGATACATCACTATATCATTCAAAACCATGTTGTGATATCAGTTTAATTTTTTTTTGACCTGGCAATATATTGTGAATCATTACGTATCTGCACTACACAAAAATCACAGTGTGGGGGAAACCGTGAAGCCAGCCAATGCTTCTCTCGATTCCTGCAGCACCTGTTAACTGCCAGCTCAGCTCTCTCCTGCCTCCTGTAGGGACAGCGAATCACAAGAGCAGGTGCCGGCAAAAATCACAATGTGGAGGAAATGGTGAAGCCAGCCAGTGTTTCCACATAACTCCATCCTTATTTCAGGCATCGTGATATGTCAGTATATAGCAATGTTTAGTAGGTGATTTAACACGATGTTGAAAACCAGATATCACCTGGCCCTACCCCTTGCCTGGCCCCCAAATTGGTTCTGAGGGGTTTTAGAGAATCCCTGGAACAGTGTGAAAAGAGGGGAGGGGGGAATCATTCTGTCTGGAATGCTTGTGCAGATGGAACAATGAGGAAAGTGTTGAATTCCACCCTTAATTTGGGCAACTTTTGGAGGGTGTCTCAACCACACAGCCCTTTCTGTTCACCTCAGTCTGCTCAATCTACCAAGCACACCTCTTAATTAACTATACTATTATACTACTGGTTTTCCCAGTAGTAATGTACGGAAGTGAGAGCTGGACCATCAAGAAGGCTGATCGCCGAAGAATTGATGCTTTTGAATTATGGTGCTGGAGGAGACTCTTGAGAGTCCCATGGACTGCAAGAAGATCAAACCTATCCATTCTCAAAGAAATCAGCCCTGAATGCTCACTAGAAGGACAGATCCTGAAGTTGAGGCTCCAGTACTTTGGCCACCTCATGAGAAGAGAAGACTCCCTAGAAAAGACCCTTATGTTGGGAAAGATGGAGGGCACAAGGAGAAGGGGACGACAGAGGATGAGATGGTTGGACATTGTTCTCAGAGCTACTAGCATGAGTTTGGCCAAACTGCGGGAGGCAATGAAGGATAGGCGTGCCTGGCGTGCTCTGGTCCATGGGGTCACAAAGAGTCGGACACGACTGAACGACTGAACAACAACAAATTATTTATTGAATTTATATACCACCCTATACCCGCAGGTCTCAGAATATAAAACCACAAAATACATAATCAAAGTAAAAATGACAACCCAATAACCCCCCCCCCCAACATTTTAAAAGGGCATAGGATGTCAATCAAATCTGGTTAAAAAGGAACATTTATTATTTATCTGAAGGGAAACTTTGGTTACTAGCTTTGGAATCCTCCAGGGTCAACCAGCTTGAAGTTAGTTTAACATCCTGGTTTGTTCCAAAGCTTGTAACCATAGTTCCCCAGTTCACATGAAATGGGAAACTGTGGTTAATTAGAGGTTTCCTGGCTTATCTGTGGCTTGGAAAGGGGGGGGGAGCAAAGGGGTTCTAGCAGCAGGCAAAAGGCAGATACATATCTTGGTCTAATAAATGAAGACACAATTGCCAATATTATTTCTTAAGCTTGTTGTCTGTGACTGCAGGGGAGGACTTGAAGATGTGGAGGCAGAAAAACTGTATAAACAAAAAGGGGTCATTGTTTTTCAATGTTCTCATTTTGAGCCATGCTGTCAAGTGTTTTGTTTTCCAAGATCTGTCCCAAGTTTTGGGGGTATCAGTTTTGGAATAAGAATATTGTTGCAATATATAGAGGTGTAGTTTAACAGCTTGTAACTGGGCATCTGCTAGTTTTGTAAAGACAGCATGCCAGCTTTATTGGTTCTGTGAACTCAAAATAGGCAAGTTAGCTATAGCATTACTGTTCATGTTATCGTTGAAGTGTCCCTAAATGCTGAATTAGGTTCCTTCCTGCCTTCCCTCATTTTATTTGTAACTACTTTCCGACACACAAAATCATGCTCAAATCAGCTAGCAAAAAAGAAACAGGGATGCATTTCAAACAAACGCTATGAAACAATTTCATAATAACCCAACATAGCAAAACAATAAGTGACATTTTCATAACATAGCAAAGCGAAAATATAATATACAAAAACCCACATTTCAGTACTATAAATATAATAGCGACATGCAGCATACAATAGCAAAAATAACAAGGGAGCTTCACAGTTTCACTGTAGTCTGAGAAACACCCCTCCTGTGATGTTGTTCAGTCCTTCTCTTGCAGCAGCTTCTTATAAGGCTGCTGGAAATCTCTAGTTGCATATCAACCTTAATTTGCAGGTTACCGTTGATACAAGTTTCATGTGTACATGAGGTTCTATGACACCTGAACTCTGTTCCTTGTGTTGCCTTCAGTCTGCTGAACCCAGTAACAAATAGTAGCAAGGAATAAGCAGGTGTTAATGTAAGTCTGACCATAAGGTGTTTACCAGAGCTATAGAGAGCCTTGTTAATGTTGCCTTGAAGTGCAACAGAGCTTTGTTTGGACCAGCTAAAGTGCCTGTGCTCTGCAGGTTATTTGCCCATGTTCTAGCCCAGAGGTAACCAACATAAGTGCACTTCAGATGTTGTTGGATGCCAACTTGCATTGGCCCACGGCAGCATAGCCTCTGGGCAGTGATGATGGGAGTTGTAAGCAAACAATATTTGGAGAGTACCACATTGGATGCCCTTGATCTAACCTCTCAGATGCAGTCACTCCCTGAGAGCATCCTTGAGTGAGAGCTGGTTCCACTGTGAACTCTTGGAAGTGTTTCTGTTAACTTCATTACTCACTTGCCATCTACAAAGTGTCACTAGGGTTGCTAGAACAGAGATTGTCTGAGACAGGTTCTGCCTCACGCTTCCTAATTTGTGAACAGAAACAACACCCAAAACTCGACTATCGACTAAAAACGATTACCTGAATGTTGTCCAAATGTTACCATTTGGTTGCTGCAGTTGTAAACGAAATGATTCTGAATGCATATTTGTGAACCTCTTGAGACTTTTCAAAAACAAAAGAATGATAATAAATGCTTTTTGCATACTCAGGTGACAGAGTCATAGATGTAGGGTCAGAATGGCGAACGTTCAGCAATGACAAAGCAACCAAAGACCCATCTCGAGTTGGAGATACCCAGAATCCTCTCCTGAGTGATGGTGATCTGACTACAATGATTGGCAAGGTAATATATAGTTTAAATCATGAAATGCATGAATGCACAAGATCTGTACAGCAGCAGGGAGATTTTGGCAGAAACTGGAATATTGTTGCTCTTAAAGTGGCAGTGCAAAGTTGGGGATAAACAAGCCGTGCACAGTGTTAGAAACTGGGATAGAAAAGCTATTCACCACATGGCTCTTGGGACCTGGGTTGTGGTCACCAAAACAAAATGTCTAGTTGCCTTTTTTCTCCCCAGTGCAGCAGCTCTTTGTTTACTTTTTCGTAGATAATTTATTTGGGTCCCCCCCCCAATTTATGATATTGGGAGAGTTGTATAGCAAAACAGGTTGTTCAGAGAGCACAGAGGGACTTACATTGAGGCATATATAGGACAATGACACCCACTGAACTTCATGGCTGAGTGGGGATTCGAACTTTGGTCTCCCAGGTCCTAGTCCTACAGACACTCTAACCGCTTCACCACACTGGCTCTCATTAGGGAAAACCTTTCTTTTTTGCAAAGTCACAGCTTCTGTGATAGGTGGAGCTGCCATTTTCTCTGCTGAGTTCTATAAGGGCAGCACTGTTTTAGACTAAGGAGGAGGAAGCTGACAGGCAATGCCACCCCCTGGGCTGGTTGTCAGACGAAAGGCAGGTGGGGCTTAATGAAACCACTGAGGTTGGTGGGGCACTTGCTCAATTCACCCTAATGGACCAGCTTCCACCACAGGTCTTGAAGATATACCGGAGGCAGTACTATTCCACTGGAGTTAGCACTGCTGTATTCGACCTAGCTCACGAGGCAATGGCCCTCCTGAATTTGGTCTTGAGCTTTTGTTGCATCTGCAGGCTTTAGCCAAGTTATCTGTCTCTATAAACCAGTCTGTAAACCAACTGATGCCCAGCAAATAGCATCCAAGTAACCCCTCAGGCTTATTTAATTAACTTATCAGGAACATAAAACACACACATAAAAAAACAAAAAACGGAGCATATACATTGTGCTAATACCACCGCAACACAAAGTTAACAGGTTACTAAACTGGGGAAGGGAGAAAGATGGGCACACTGTAATTAAAAACCTATGCAACGATGGCAATAGTTATGCCATTCCCAAAGAAACCTATTTAAGAGTGGAGAAAATGTTTACGGGTGGGGCACTGATGAAGGGGTGAGGTGGGGGAAGAAGCAAGAGCAATAACTGAAGCCCTTGTGGGGGGCCGGACTATATATTTTTTTTTGGGGGGGGGGGGAATGAACGAATTCCTATGCCTCACAAATAACCTAGAGATGCATTTTAAATAAAAGCACACATTCTACTCATGTAAAAACACACTGATTCGCAGACCGTCCGTGGGCCAGATTTAGATGGTGATTGGGCTGGATCCCGCCCCCGGGCCTTAGTTTGCCTACCCGTGGCTTATACAGCTGAGTTTCTAACGATGCTTTCTTGACATCCATGTTCACACAACTACCAGGGACTGATGTTCCCTGCATATCCATAAGGCATGATTTGTAAACCTCAGGGCTCATCAACTTTATCTTGTTTGAACATGGAGTTGTACCAGCTGTGTGGTGAAAGGAAAAAGGAACTGAAGCATGTTCTGTATCACTGAGATGTTTGTCACTGCTATTTTGGGGGTTGCTGACTAGTTTTCCTTTCCGGATCACAAACAGTTTCCATAGCTGGAAGAACTAGTAGTATCAGGAGATGGTATATAAAAATAGCATAAAACTGATTATATATTATTCTGTGTAAAGTGTGTGTATCATCTTATTACAGGTAGGTAGCCGTGTTGGTCTGCCATAGTCGAAACAAAATTTAAAAAATTCCTTCCAGTAGCACCTTAGAGACCAACTAAGTTTGTTATTGGTATGAGCTTTCATGTGCATGCACACTTCTTCAAATACTTCTGAAGAAGTGTGCATGTACACGAAAGCTCATACCAATAACAAACTTAGTTGGTCTCTAAGGTGCTACTGGAAGGAATTTTTTTATTTGTATCATTTTATGTTCGTTTTTATTTCTCCCATGATCTCCCCAGTCTTTTCAAACAAGGATTGAGCTATGACCAGGACGCTATAAGGTTAACTAGTACTAATAGAGGCCAGAGTTTTACAGGATGGCATGTAGTGCAGTGATAGACTTCAGCGTTTCTGTGAGAATCCATGTTCATGTTAGAGAAAATGTGGACTCCTTTGCTCTCACGATTGTAATGCAGACTGGTCTGGCAATCATTAGTGGACTGCCTACATGGCTGTGTTCAAATACTCCATGAAGCCCCAGCCTTTTAAACCACCTCATAGTATTGCCCAAAAGTGAAGATGAAAGTGCAGGCTATGCCCAGATTTCATTCTTGTGTGGTGAAGAAAAGTAGTCGGGAAAGGTCTAACTCCTGCTTTGTCCAGGGCTTAAACATTCTCGTATCAGTAGGTGATGAGTGGACCTCAAAAAAGCAGGATTCCTGCAGAGTTGTAAGCTGTGTGAGTAGCTTACTCTCTTTTATTGTGTTGGGAAGGTACCATAGAGGCTTTACCTCAAGAGCAGCCAGCTTGGTAATATGGGCCGTGAAAGACATATTGGAAAACTTTGCAGTACAGCTTCTGGCTGCTGAATTCTGCTGAGCTGGCTAAGCAGGTGACGCAGGAAGCCTGGCAACCAGTCACCTGCTTAGCTGACTAGCCCTGCAGACAGAAGAGATCCCAAACAACAAAGGACTGTCAAGGTCACAAGTTTGGCAAGGGGTCAGAGCCCCCCACCTTGCCTGCAGCAGGAGAAAAAACCTAACGCCAGGGGCAGTGGAATCAGAAGTCACCTCGCTAAGGGTTGCCCCCTCCCTGTATTTAACTCTTTCAATATGAAAATGGAAGATAAGTGTTTGGTGTCCAGATGCACAAAATCTGGGAATGTTTGGGAAGGGGACCAAGGTTGGTTAGGGCAGCATTTTTTCCTCTGCTTCCAGATATCGTTTTCTGTTGCTACATGCACCTCTGGTGAGCTTCTTGCTTGCTGTGTTGTTTGCCCAGGAAGAAGCAGTGGATTTGTTAGGACTCTCATTTCCTCTTTCTGCACCATTTCCTTGCTGTTTGCTGACCACAATATTTAGTGTTTGCTTCTGAAATGGGAATAAAGTGAGTCCACTGTAGTCAGTTTGAAAACCTACGTTGAGCCATTCTTGGAAAGTGCGGAGCTGAACAGAACTTTGCTAGGTTGTGCAGTGTATATTACATCTGTTTTTCATAGAGAGCAACAGCTGGCCTAACGAGCAATATAGTCTTTGCATTTACGTAATAGAGCAGGGGTTGTCCAACCTTTTTTTGTACCAGTGGAAACATTTTGAATTTTGAAAGAAATTTATATTAATGGTTGAACTAAATGGACATGATTAACTTGGGTGCATTAATTCCAGGGGGTAAAACATAGTTCGATACAACTGCAAGTTGTTGCTTTTTTGCTGGACCTCCCTGGGCCTGATGTGAGACTTCCCATGTAAGCAACCGGGACTTACTTTCGCCATGAGACTACATGAAGTTGGAGTGATGTTTGCTTTTGAAGAACGACTGAACTAAGGATGGCAAAACACACTAAAAGTTCCTTTACAAATGTGCTTTTAATCTATAGCAGAAATTCCCAAACTTGGGTCTCCAGCTCTTGTTGGACTTCAACTCCCACCACCCCTAGCTAGTAGGGCCAGTGGTCAGGGATGATGGGAATTGTAGTCTAAAAAAATCGCTAGATGCCCAAGTTTGGGAAAACCTGATCTAGAGAATGAAAGAGGGTCATTATGACCACCGTGTTTGTAGTCTACTTGGAAATAGTGACAGCCACCTGAAGGCGGCTGCATTGTGATCTGTTTCTAATGACTTCATTACTAAGCGGTTGTAATAGGTGTTGCTTATTGTAGCCTCTGAATCCTTACATAGGCGCAAAAGTGGTCTTACTGTGTATATCTGGTGCAAATTCCAGCTATCTCTGACACATTGTAAACCCTTCTTCTGCAGGGCACGGGCGCAGCCAGTTTTGATGAATTTGGGAATTCAAAGTATCAAAACCGGAGGACCATGAGCAGCTCCGACCGCGCGATGATGAACGCGTTCAAAGAAATCGCTAGCATGGCAGACAGAATCAACCTCCCCCGAAATATAGTTGTAAGTTCATGCCTCCCTCTCTCAAATTGTTCTGGCGTTTACTTACTTAGCATAATATAATGAGCGCATGAATTTTTGATATTATTGCTAATTAAATGGCCTGGAGTTAATTAAATTTTGTCTGCTTGCTTTGAAGGATCGAACAAATAATTTATTCAAGCAAGTCTATGAGCAGAAGAGCCTGAAGGGGAGAAGTAACGATGCCATTGCCTCCGCTTGCCTCTACATTGCCTGCAGGCAAGAGGGCGTTCCGAGAACATTCAAAGGTAAGCGGGCAGCATAGTGTCGGCTTCATCCGGGATCATCCAAAGTATCTTCGGCTAGCACAAGCTGCCACCTCGTTCTTCAGTATCTGAGAGCAGCGAAGCAAAACCTGCCATTCCCAGGAGTGGGCTTCGTGTTTTGTATCTTACTTGCCTTTTAATCACTTGTGCAAATTACCTGCAAACTGTTTGGGAAGGGGGCAGTCGGGCGATTATTGTTACTATCAACAAGTTACTGTGTGACATGGCTTAAGAGTGCTGAGGTGCTCATGTTGTATCAGGGCTGTTCAGTGCAAGACAGCACACACAGTTCTACAGTGAAGGAAAACCAATAATTTGTAGAATAAACGAAGAAAACAACTTTTTGTGGCATGTGCCCTACTGATTAAAAGACTTTTCGCAGAATGTTTTTGAGCATTTGGCTGTGGGGTTTTGGGGCATGTGCCTGACACTGAGGTATAGAAATGGGGCACCTTCTTTTCCCTGAGCCCAGTCCAAAGGGAGGAGTTAACGTAGAAACTGCCGTCTAAGAGCCACACAACCATATGGCTGACTGTATGGTAGCTGTAACTGCACCGAGTTACTGAGTATAACATCTGTGCTTCATGGGAGCCTATAGTTATCATACACCTCTTTCCTTGATTTGATTATTATCATTTTTTGAATAGCTGTATGTTGGACAGCGCCTGGCATGTGTCCATGTCCTTACAGGACTGCCTCCCTAAGCCATTTCCATCTGCCCTGCAGAATGTTGATGCGTGGTTACCATAATTTCCACCCAAGATGAAACTGGCCCACAAATTTTAAAGTGAGAAAGGCAAGCAGGTTTAGGATTGTGGAGAATATGATTAGCATTGCATCCTAATATACGTTAATGATGTAATTTAAATAATTAAACACATGCAGCAAAGCAAATTGACTTTAATGTGCATACTATTCCAGTGAAACTTGTTTTGTGGGTTTCTCTCTCTCTTTTTCTTGTGGGAAGAGAAATACTAGCTAACACATAGTGTGAAGGGGCTGGGAGATTCATGAAAGGGCAGGTGTATGCAAATAAAGAGTTTTATTTCCATGGTGCTCAGAACCTGCAGTTATTCCCTGCATTGGAAAACTATTGGTAAACATAGCTCTTTTCTCTTAAAAGTGGATGCCAGTTTTGTTGGCTACATAGACTGAGTTACATATTTGCGCTGTGAAAACTTAAATGGAGGGTTAAGCTTTAATTGGTAGCAGGGAGAAGGGACTGTGAGCATTATTATCCTTAACTTATTGTAATCCTGTTCCAGCATTAATGTCTTGGGTGGTTTTTGTGTTGCTGTTTTCTCGTTTCAGAAATATGTGCTGTCTCCAGAATTTCCAAAAAAGAAATAGGCCGGTGTTTTAAGCTCATCTTGAAAGCTTTGGAAACGAGTGTGGATTTGATCACAACTGGAGATTTCATGTCCAGATTTTGTTCAAACCTGGGTCTTCCTAAGCAAGTCCAGATGGCAGCAACACACATTGCCCGTAAAGCTGTGGAATTAGACTTGGTTCCTGGGAGGAGTCCCATCTCGGTTGCAGCTGCAGCTATTTATATGGCTTCACAAGCCTCCGCAGAGAAGAGAACCCAGAAAGGTAACATTTCCATTTCCCCCCCTCCCCTGTTAAATTCTAGCTCTGTTAAGTCATTTCTTCGGAAAGAAAAAGAGTAACCACTGATGCAGAAAGCACTATAAGGATCCCCCTTTTGCCATGATTTGGGGTGTATAAGTAACTCAGTAATAAGCCACGTGAGTAATTGCCAGGCTAAGGAGCCAGTCTGGTTAATGTTGAATGAGGACTGGAGAGGGCCAAGTTCAAATCTCTACCTAGCCATAAAGCTTGCTGGGTAATGCTGGGCCACTCAAGTATCTCTTGGCCTAATCTACTTTACAGGATAGCGGGGCAGATCTGTGTTGTCTTGAGACCTCTGGAAGAAAGGTAGGATACAATTGTAATAGCTAGGCACACTTAGTGAGCTTTTAATTATTATTATGCTGCTACCTTCATTATACAGCTTTATGCACTAGGCAAAAACGTCCCTCTTTAACCAAGACTTTGGCTGAATGGCATCCAATGCCCTTTTAAAATGGGGGGGGGGGCAGAGGATTGTTGGGTTGTTTTAATTTTTATTAGATATTTTGTGTTTTTATATTGTGATTTTGTGTTGAGACCTGCGGGTATAGGGTGGTATACAAATTAATAGTAATAATTAATTGCCTTCTAAACCATGGTCTCAAGGCAATTTACACATAAAATAATAAAAAACACAAAAGCAATACATTTAAAACAAAATTAAAACTCGTAACAAGTGTCCCCCCCAAAAAACACACATTCAGAATATGTGTGTTGTCATGCAGCGTTAGGAACATACCTTATTAAGTGGTCTAAATTGTAATCCTCTCTAAAGTCTGCCATCGCCCCTTTTAGTAAGGTGTTCAGTTCTGTCTAGCCATTGGTACATCCCTTAAATAGGGAAAGGATGGAAATGCTTATATGTGGACTGATTCAGTTCTAACGACATGGAAGGCCAAAGCTCTCTGCAGATCCTTGGAGTAAAGATTCCTCTCATCTGGGCATGAAAAACTGTAAGAGCTGAATTCATGCCTTACCAATCAGTCAAGGGCTTTTGAAACAGCTAACAATAATTGAAGTGCTAAAAAAAAATCAGTTGATGACAGACTTCAGTTAATACAAACAGATGGGGGACGTGGCTGGCGCTGTGGTCTAAACCACTGAGCCTCTTGGACTTGCTGATCGGAAGGTCGGCGGATCGAATCCAAGTGACAGAGTGAGCTCCTGTTGCTCTGTCCCAGCTTCTTAAAACCTAGCACAGGCATAGGCAAACTCGCCCCTCCAGATGTTTTGGAACTATAATTCCCATCATCCCTGACCACTGGTCCTGTTAGCTAGGGGTGATGGGAGTTGTAGTCCCAAAACATCTGGAGGGGCGAGTTTGCCTATGCCTGACCTAGCAGTTTGATAGCACACCAGTGCAAGTAGATAAATAGGTACCGCTGTGGCAGGGAGGTTAACAGCATTTCCGTGCGCTCTGGTTTCCGTCACGGTGTTCCGTTGCGCCAGAAGCAATTTAGTCATGCTAGCCGGAAAGCTCCCTCGGCCCGAAAAGTGAGATGAGCGCCACACTCAAGTCGCCTTTGACTGGACTGAGCTGCCAAGGGGTCCTTTACCTTTATCTAATACAAACAGAACAGCAGGTCCAGTCAACCAAAGCCAGGGATGTTTTGCTCTGCTAACCTAAATTGCTACATGAACCTCTTTATTGAAAGCAAGTTGTTCACCCACACACCCACCACTCAAGGCAACGGCACCTGGAGTAAAATCCCATTTGATGAAGTCCAGTCCCAATGAGAGGGTATTGTGGGTTGGAAGGTGCATCTTCAGGTATTCAGGATGCGGCTTGCTTAAGATAGGGATGGAGGACCTTTGGCCCCATTCAGCTCCAGCCAACCTGACGCATAATCGGGCATTAAGGTCCAGTGACATCTGGTTACCCATCCCTGATTTAAGGTCTTAAGAAAGGCATAGGCAAACTCGGCCCTCCAGATGTTTTGAGACTACAATTCCCATCATCCCTGACCACTGGTCCTGTTAGCTAGGGATGATGGGAGTTGTAGTCCCAAAACAGCTGGAGGGCCGAGTTTGCCTATGCCTGCCTTAAGAGATGAACATCTGCACTTTGAATTCAACCCAGGTTTGATTGGTAATAAATGACCATATCTAAGTGCAAGTGCAGTGTGAGCTCTGATTGGCTGCCCCGACAAAATCATATTCTCCCATCTTTCTATTGTAGTACTACATTGCTCCTGAACAGCTTTGAAATTTTTACTGAAAGCAGACTTTTAAAGGTTGTTTGTTTGCTTTACACTGTCTGAAGCTGAGCACCAGGAAGAATTGGTGAAACTACAGGTTGTTTTTTTGGAAACGCTCCAGCCTTGTAACTCAGCTTGTCTGCCTTGGGTTTCATTTCAGAAATTGGAGACATTGCCGGAGTAGCTGATGTTACAATCAGGCAGTCATATAGGTTGATTTATCCACGGGCTCCTGATCTTTTCCCAGCCGATTTCAAATTTGATACCCCAGTGGACAAACTGCCACAGCTGTGAATTTCCATGGGTACGTCTATATCCCACAGAGGTTTTGATTTTGACTTAAAAGTGATATGTATAAAAACGGTACTGTTGAGCCTTCAAGTTGCGGAACTGGTAAAACTATGTGAAAAAGCCTAACTGAAGAGTCAGAGCACACATTCCAGGTGTAAACAAAACAATTTTGTGGCATTTTTTATGTATATATTAGTGAAAGTAATTATTTAACAGCCATCAATTTCCTATTGTATGTACTTAGATTTCTTTCATAGAGATCTTGGTTGTTGTTTTTTTTGGAAAATATTTCAGATTGTAATTCCTGAATAAACTGTTTTCCAAAAACCTATACTGTTCTGCAAGTTTCACTGTGTGTGTCTGTCTTAAATAAATATCAACTTGTAGAATACATCATCTTTTGAAATGCTTCGGTTCCTATTGAAGCATTTTTAGATTGTTGCCGAAGAACTATTATTTTGGTTAAATGCAAGGTATATTGTGGGAAGTTTCAATCCAGAGTGAACATATGATATGCGTAACATTTCCGCAATCATTTGAGCTATGACTCACCTGATTTGATTTCTGCTGCTCCTGCTTGTGGTGGTCTGGATGCTGTTAGTCTCTGATAGGAGGAAGATTTCTGAAGACCGGTCTCCGCCATCCTTGTTGCCACGACCCAGGTATGTTGTCCTGTTAATAACTAACTGAACTCTAGTACAGTAGTTAAAACAGGACTAGCCCAGTAACCCTACGAACAAGCCACTTTAAAAGGGACCCTTGCCAGTCTGGGAACTAGGGAGCAGCCAGAGGAATTCAAATTGATTCACCCTCCTTGTTCCCTTGGCTGTGGCCTAGACTTCCAGGCATACTAATGCACTACTACAGAATATAGGAAGGACAGTCTGGTCACACGAGGCTACTACTGTCATCCTGACATCTGTAGATGCAATGGTATCAATCTTGTAATGCATATAAAACAGAATCAAGGAATGACTTTAATTCAAGACTTTTTTCCAGTTAGTATTACCAAGGTGGGGCACAATGTAATCAGCTGAGAAACATGATAAAATGTTAAATAGGGGTGTGCATTGGCAATGCATACCATAAGCCCAGAGTTTGTGGGCATTTAACTTGTGTACATTCAGATTTATGGAAAGAAATTAAAAGGCAGAAAGCGGGTGGGATTCTGGGAAACATTATTTTGGCAATCCCACCTGCCATTGAACTCAATGGGTTTTGACTATACACTATTTTGGCTTTAGGTGTGGTGGATTCCCCAGAACATAAGCCCTGTGTAAGTTGCAGGCTTACTGTATGAAATACAGGGTGGTGGGAAAATTCTCACAGCTGTGGCTCAGCTCCAGCCAAGAGTCAGGGATTATGGAAATTGTAGTACGACCCACGGGTTCCCCACCCCTGCTTGTAAATAGGTTAGCAGTGAAGACTACTTAAAAGTTTCAAGTTAACCTGGTTATGAGTAAATGTTTGTGTGAAGTACAGAACCGACCACTCAAGACGATGAGGAACAGAACTTTTAGCAGTTCTGCCCTTTCCAGGCCTAAACATAGACTGATGCAAATTAAAAATAGGGCCTTTTTGTCCCTTGAAACCATCAGTCTGATTTTGCAGGCTGCTAGGTCAGGGCTATTTTTGTTCCCTCACTGCTCCAGCAGCATTCTTAAGCCATAATAGTATGAGGGGAGGAGCTGGTGAGAAGTACAAGTTTATGTAGATCTTGGATCAGCTCAACATCAAGCCTTGCCTCTGTACATTGAAAAAACAAAACAAACATCTCAAATCTTAATCTTGGTATGCAGCCTTAACTGGATTCTTAGAACAAGGTTCTGATGTTGATGCGGTAAGGCTGGAATCTTGACTGTCACCTTAGGGGCATCACATAGCTTTCCCTGCCTCTGCTGTGGAATGGGCAGGGAAATCCAATCCACAACAACCAGTGTCTTAGATGATACCAGCCTCATCAGAAATGTTAATACAATCTGCTCCATCACAACATCTGTCAGAAAGATGTTTCTAAGTCCATTGCTACTATGTTCTCTTGCCTAGCATGGGTTTTTCATAGGTGAAATCCTCCAGGAAGCCCTTCTGCAATATCAGTTAAATCCTGCTTGAGCACTACAATAGTAGTTGCCTTGTAGCAGGCACAGGCAAACTCTGCCCTCCAGATGTTTTGAAACTACAATTCCCATCATCCTGTCAGGAAGGATCTTGTTAGCTAGGGATGATGGGAGTTGTAGTCCCAAAACATCTGGAGGGCAGAGTTTGCCTATGCCTGCCTTGTAGGCTCTAAGGTGCTGTACTTTGACTGTCCATTCTTACAGATGCAGAAAAAGTTGTTACTCCTCTTCCTACCACCATGAATAGCAGTCTGCCTGTCTTGGACATGACTAATCAGTTGAAGTCCACAAGAACTCCTATAGAGCCCTTTGCTTTTCACGTTGAGGGGGAAGGGAGATTTTGGGATCAGGGCACATTGGTGCGTAATAGCTGCAACTTATTTAAAGGGGTTGCCTTGCAGCAGTCCATGAATACATTCCATGCTTTTTTAAAGAACCATGCAGACAAACTGGGCAGTGTGGGTCTGTGTCATACCCTCCCTGAAGGACTGCACTATCAAGAGTGGGCTTGTGTTAGAACTTTGGGATGCTTTGATTACTTCAACTTCTGCATTAACCTTCGTAGGCAAGTAAAACTGGAATTAACAGCTGAATTTGAGCTCCAATGCTTGAATGAAATCCCCCTCTCCATTTGTCACTTAAGGGTGTGTGTGTAAGAAACCAAGCCAACATTTAAAGCAAAAAACACACCCTCTAACTACCAGTACAACTGTTAAATGATTATATATGCAGTTGTGTGGGTTGCTTTGACGCTATGGTACCACAAGGTTACTGACAGAGGAACAGAAAACGAGACTTTTTATGCACCCCTGAAAGAAAAGGGTAATTCAAACCAAGTTCTAAACACAATTTTTATCTAAAGA
Source organism: Lacerta agilis (assembly GCF_009819535.1). Classification (NCBI taxonomy): domain Eukaryota; kingdom Metazoa; phylum Chordata; class Lepidosauria; order Squamata; family Lacertidae; genus Lacerta; species Lacerta agilis. Next base: position 24,721,793 of record NC_046317.1, read on the forward strand.
CCAAAAAGCAAGATTATAGGATTCAAATCAGTAAATCATGTTTTCATATACAAATTTCACTATTTAAACTTTAATTTGATAGTTAACTACAAGACAGTTTGTAGTATGACATTGTTAAAGGCACATTTCATTTTAATGCATAGTGTACCATTCTAAAATAACCTAATTTCTTTACAAAGTGCTTCAGCAGCCACATACAAGTATAGCAAAATATATTTACAATCTAGAGTTTAAAATCTTAATTTGCCTAAATATTTTTTAAAAAACTAAATAAAATTAGTGCTTTCTTTCAGCTTAACTGCGTGAACATATCCTGCCTCTAAAAATTTAAGTGATTTACTTAGATTACAAAACATTTCTGTACAATATGTACTTACAAAAAAAGAGGAAAAGGGTTATTTCTGTAGGACTTTAAATTTGAATCACCCTTTTGGGCCCAGCTGTCTGTAGCTCTAATTTGGGAGTATAAATGAATAGCCGACTCAACTTCAGGTGTGTAGTGTTTTGTATTTAATTGTGATACAGCTATTTGAAGTGGAAGAGAAATAGCATTTTTTACCAAGATGCTAATTTGCTATTTGTTGGTTGTTGTTTTTTTGAAAAGAATTACAGATTAGACATTTCATGATTTGATTTTTTGTTTAGTCTTTTACCATTGTTCTTTGTGGACACACATGTACATTATTCTAATGAACCCGTTACATATGCTTCAAAGTTCAGGCAATGCCTTGGGGTAGCACTGTCTTCACTCCAACCCACATGGTTATGTGGTTGCCATTTATCTCTCATGAAACCAGATTTCAGAGCAGTAAGTCTGTGTGGATTTAAACATCACACAACAAATTTTTTATATTGGGCAAGCTGAGTATGAGCCTGATGACAAACCAATTTTAATAAGCTAAGGAAAGTGAAACGTTGTTTTCCACAAACAGACTTAACCTTTTAGAAAACTACGTAAGTCTGAAAGGAGCACACACAGTATCTGGTCAAAGACATTTTAACTTTTCAAGGTACAGCATAGTGTTAAGAGGCTTAAAATATACAAGTTTTATCAAAAATATTTATACATTCTCTTAAAACATATTGCTTTAACCCTTATTCTCAGTAATTGTCAATGAAGATTCTGGAATTCAGTGGCCTTGAAATGTTTCCCCCCATTAAATCTGGATTTAACAATACATTCACCTAGCCACTGGACAATGCTAAAGGAAGTGGTAAAGTTAATTTATACGCTTGAAACAAAAATATACTATAACTTCCAAATATACATGAACACAGCATGTATACACTGAAGATCCTCATTTTTTAAAGATGATATGGCATCAGCAAATGTAAGATGAACGAGATAGCTAGACGCACAGATTAGCTAAAATAACATATCAATGGAGTTAGTGTGGAAAAGACATGACTTCCAAGAGTACAAAACAGTGATTGCATCTGGGGGAATGCACCCATTAGAAATGTTCCTGATTTAAGACTGCAGAGACATTCTTACTCATTACATTCTTCATATCTGCTGGTTATAGAAGTTAAAAGGCAAAAATGGTTTGGCAAATGCTTTGGTAAACTTCTTAGGACCGATCTTCTCTTTTTAAGAATGGAAGCACTTATACTGTTCTCCTATAGGTAAGGCTTTTAAACATCCCCCCCTAATAAATACCATAGAAAGTTTACAAAACAAGGCATCAGTTCTTAATCCTCATTCCCCCCTTAAAAATATCAAGACAACAGTGTGCTTAACAGTTATCAGGTCTATGTTTTTTTGGAGATTATTATAACTTCTTTTTTTTTAAGGATAGACACATTTTGCCTTCCTTCCCTCTAATTGCTGAGTAGATGGTTATCAGTCTAGCTCAGTATCTGGTTGCTAATCCTGCTTAAGGCAGGTCTTTTGCAATGTTTTCTGCTGCAGAAGAGAAAAGATACAGTACAAGTGTGCCCATGTGAGAGTGGAACACAGCCTATACCTGCCAGGTCAAGCTTAAAGAGCTGCACAGAATCGCTTTCCAGTGCTCAATATTTTTTTTCTTTAAAAAAAAAAAAGATATACAAAAACGAGGTCACACCTCACGTGTAATAAAAACGGTCCTTTTTCCAAAATCTTCATGTGATTCAAAAAAGTCGGAAGCTACAGGCAGCACAGAGAACAATCCAACAGCTGGTATTCTCAAAAGGAGGGAAGGAGTGGGGAGAACGCTGTTCTGATGAGCCAGTCTGCTAGGATTTCACAGTGTCTCAAAAGAATTAACACCAATCAGCAATGTAGTCAAAGTCTCTGAACATTTCCTGCTGGTCTTCTGAAAGTATCCTTGGCTCCCGGGGTGGAGTGAGAATAGGTGCTTCTGAGGTAAATTCGTCATCAAAATTGCTGACGTCTTCTCTTCCTCTTATGATCGGGACAAAAGGAGGCTTCATTTTCTTGGCAAGCAACGCATTCCAATCGATCAACTGCAAAACAAAAGCACCTAGTTAAAGTCCCTGCTTCTGGCTGCTCCCAGGTTGCACCCAGGCTTTTCACTTCGCACTCACCCTGAAAAAGTGATGCCTCTTGACATCTTCAGCATCTTTCTCACCAGCGCCGAGGCGCCGCTCTGGGTTTCTCCTCAGAAGCTGAAACGGTATCAAGAACTTTATGTCAGTAGCCTGCTGGAGCACAGCGTTCCTGTTAACAATTTCCTGAGCCATGTGAGTTCTTTGAAAAAGCATGATATAAATATGAAGGATAGTCATTAAAAAAAAAAGCGCATCAGGTTCCCTAGTTAGGACAGCAAATAGCACTGGGGACTTAATAGAAGAAAGCAAAATGGTTGCCTTTGCTTTTATTAGTTCATAAATTTAAAATTCTTGCTGGTTTGCCGAGGCCCAAACAGTGGTTCTGACCAAGTTATATTTCAAGCAAAGCTACTGTCATGACAAGAATGACATAATTGGTTTCCACCCGTTTTTAGCAGCATAAAAAAGTCCCAAGGCAGTTTACAGAAGAACAAATTAAATAACAAAAATAATCTGAATAAAACAAACAAGCAAAAAAAGCACAATGGCAAACCCCAGGAAAAAACAACTTGCCCTCTTTAAAAAGACAAGGCATGAAACCATGCACTATTTTCAGTTTCCCTTGCAAGAGATGGCTAGTAATACAACCACTCACTAACAGGAGCAGACTAATGACATCATCTCCCATGCAATCAATCCCCACTCCCAGAGAAGAGCCAATACACAAAAAAGAGTCTCCAATTGTTTTGTCAAAGGAGAGGTAGGAGCTCAAGTTCTAGGGTTTCCATGATCTAGAATGTAGGGTCTCTACTGAGTCCAACTACCACTTTCTCCTAGGTAGCTGTGTTGGTTTGCCATAGTTGAAACAAAATAAAAAATAAAAAAATTCCTTCCAGTAGCCCCTTAGAAACCAACCAAGTTTGTTATTGGTATGAGCTTCCGTGTGCATGCACCCTTCTTCAGATACACTGAAAGCTCATACCAATAACAAACTTAGTTGGTCTCTAAGGTGCTACTGGAAGGAATTTTTTTTAATTTTTATTTTGTTCCTGCTACAAAATTAAAAGAATCCTCGCTGCTGCTTTGCTTATCTCCAGGGACATCATAAGCTGGTGTGTTAACTTTTTATATAGCTGTGATTGCTTTCTCAGGTGCTCCAGTAAAAAAACACCAAAGTCCTCCTGACTCATAAGTAGTGCCAGTCCTAGCAGTGAGTAAACCTGGGTGGCTCACCAGTGACCCTCCAAGATGGATGTTGCTGGGCTACAAAACCCATCATCCCTGACCACTAGCCATGCTGGCGGACAGGTGGGTGGGAGTTGCAGAGAAACTTGGCAAGTTTAGTCGCCCATGGAGTGACTGTGGGTCTTCTGGGGAGGCTAGGATATTACTGGTATCAGCAAGCCACACTTTCATTTGGGAACTAAACAGCATTTGATGTAAAGTGAACTTGAGAAACGTACGTAGCAAATAAAAACGTGGACCTTAAAACACCTTGCTTTCCCTTACACACGTGGCTAAACAAATTAAGAAGGAATGAAACAAGCCTGCGAAAAGTACCATCTTACCCTTCTCATTATTGAGATGGCTTCTGTAGAAAGGAACCGAGGATATCTTACTTCATCATTTACAATACTGTCAAAAACCTCTTCTTCATCATCTCCTGGGAAGGGAGACTGGAGGGTGTGGGAGAAATAGCGATAAGAATAAATTCCAGAAACTGAATTTTCATTGATACATTCTCTTAATAAAATTATTCAAATTTAACCAAATAAGAAGTGAAAAGAGTGAGGGATTCAACAGAAACCTACACCCAGCAGCTCTTTTCAAATTTATTTGCTCTTCACAGATGAATAAAGGAAACCGTTTTACATTTTGTGAAGCTTACCTCACCAACCAGCATTTCATAGATGAGCACACCAAGACCCCACCAGTCTACAGCTCTTGTATATGAAGTTTCTGTCAACACTTCTGGAGCAAGAAATTCTGGAGTGCCACAGAATGTACTTGTCCTGTCACCAAAACCCATTCCTGCAACAATTACACATGTTTAGTTTTTCGACTATGAGCCTTTCACCTTTCCATTTTTAAACTGGTGGGATTTAACACAACAAGAACCGTATAGAATGACATGAACAACACTGCATATTTTTGCCTGTTCTGCCAACTCCATCCAAATTCTGAAAGCTGAATAAGGATAGACACTTTTTATTGCAAAGTAGAGTTGATGGTTTTGAACTCCAAATGCTCAGCCAATTATTTACAACTGGTAACATTGTAGTGGTGTTTTTTTTAAAACAACAATGGTCTTGCAGAAAGACAGAGAAGATATAAAGATTTATTAAGATTGGAATTCTAGGCTCACTTACCTGAGATTAAGTCCTATAGAACATAAGGCCTACTTCTGAGTAGACTTGTATAAGTTTGCACTCGAAAGCATTTACAGAAAATGTTTATTTTCTTATCCAACACTATAAAATGCTAGGCATTTCGTTTTGCCTCTAAAATAAGCAAACTATGAAATATGACTTTTCTTTTAAAGATTTCCTTCTTAAGCACAGTGAAGCCAAGGTATGTATTCAACCCTTAAAAAAAGCCAACAGCTTAATGTCATTTACATACGCTAGACAGAATTTTTGCCAGTAGCAACAACTCATTTAAGAAGGGTGTGATGTGAATTCTGTGCCAAATTTTACAGAAGGGCAAGAGGAAGCAGGTATTCAAGAACTTCTGGATTGTTAATAAGGAAGTATTTTGATAGTACACAAAGGGCATGCATATTTTTCCCCCTTGCATTTTTCATTGGTGAAACTAGGTTGTCTGTAGGCAAGTCGAATTTGAATTTCCAAGTGGTAAGAAACAAACCTTGGCGCTCTAATTAGTTGTAAAAATTTGTCCCTCTCTCTCTGAGCAGCAGCACACATTACATTTCGTACACTGGCACTAGCACTCGAAACATACACACTATCAAGTGTGAAGAACCTGCAATTGCCTTTAAATAAAGGATTCTTGATGCAGTTTTCCTATGGCAAAAATCCCATTTATTTGCTCCATCTTGCCAACTGTACAGTGTTAGAAACTCAGATATGAAAGCTAAGAGCTAAATGGCACCTTATGGGCACAACAACGTCTAGGCCTGCTTTTTTTATAACAAAAATACAAAGCTGAAAAATGTATGAACTGCAGCTAAAATCTTATGTTCATTTTTCACACGGTCTAGTCCTTCCCCTGCCCACCTCCCCAATATTCTTAGAGGGTATCTCCTCCAGTCTTCAGAGAGTGGCTGTTAGTGGGGAGGCAGAAAAAGGTCCTCCTTTCCTTCCACTGCAGTTTTAATCTAAAATCTTACTGCGCCCAGAGCTCAGAAATTGCTCGCCCTAATGAAATTGTATGTCACAAAATGCGCCTAGAACAGTGGGAGTTTTGAACACTGCACCTGTGTCTGATGCAAGACTGCATCAAGGTCACAAAGTCCGTGCAGAAATCCACTGAGTATCTACCATCTAGTTCTTGGAAATATGCCACCTGGGTCTAATGGCATTTGGATGGAGGGTTGTGTATGGCAACAATAATGTATTCCTAGATGCAACTTGCTCGTGGGGGGTCAATGACTCAAATGGGTTTTTTTGTTCTGTGTTCAAATTCCCAGAAGTGTCTTCACATGGTTAGTCTTTCTTAACTGTTTTAGTGGTAAAGGGTTCTTATTCTCTGTTTATAAACTCCCAAATAAAGTATAGCATTTATTCCTTGTGTGGCTTCCTGATTTAAGCTTGGCTTTGAATCTGGTACCTGGCTGCTTGGTTATATGCAACTGAGGAAATTGTGGGCTTGCAGCTCTAAAGGACTGTTTGGCTCTTGTCTTTGCAAATCCCAAGGACTTCCAGAAACAAACTCAAGTTTCCCTGGCTCAGGATTGGAAGACTACAGGGGTGGTGCAACCCCTGGGTTATCTCACCTAATCAGCAGCTTAAGCAAAATTCTTTATATACTGGCAGGAATGAGATGATAAAATAACCCTGAACTCTTTACATGGTTTGCAGCCATGGGAAAATCAGCATAAGGAAAATCATTTACATGTTGGCAATGTGGACAGACTGACTCTTGATGCTGTCAACTTGGGATATAACTGGAACAATTCTTTTACGGTTCCTTTCTATAGTGGAATACCACTTATAATTGAGAACCAAATGTTGCTTATGCAGATGAAACCACCTGAGAAGCCATTCTTTTCCTCCTGCCAATTCATAAAAGCAGGACACTATGGCGACTCCTCCTCTCTGCTCTGGCAATTGTCTCTTCCCACCTTCCTGACTCGAATGAATTGATAAAATGAAAGGTCCAGGCAGATCTTAAGCTGGTTTGGGTGAATTCTAAAATGTGGAGATGTAGGGTCGTAGTCAATATTTTCACTTGTGAATGTGTTATGGCTGGAGTTTGGATCCTGGAATAATAGGCACGGTGGGTTTTAGAATGTAGCATCTGATTGGCTGTTGGAGCCGTCCAATCCTACTCCAGAAGGGAAGTTTAAACTAGCCTATCAGGTGTGACCTAGGGTATGATTACAGGATATATAGCCTGGGTCTTGGAGGGGTCTGCAGGCTGGACACACCCGATGACTGACTGTTTTATCTGTGAACACTGAAATAAACTACATGAAACCGACGGCTTTTCTCTGAGTATATTTCAGAATGGAACTTCCATTAACTCATTCCTTCATGTGCACTCATGGAAGGAGTCCTTTCATAAGCAGAACTCTGCTCCTCAATAGAAGTAGCAGTTCATGGAGGGACAGCATTAGATACAGCCCAAAGGAAGCTGAGTGAATAACTCTTCTTTGGTGATGGGACATACTATCTTATCTTTGTTACTCAGAGCAAGCAGGGATCCAGACTAACAACAAAGGGGAAGGGGATGGGCACACAGCTTAAATTGTATTTCCTTCCTGTTTTTTATTGCACATAAAAACAAATACTTCCAATTCAAATGTTTCGAATTAAGCCAAATACCAAAAAATAAACAGATATAAATAAGAAAGCACAGAAAACAGGATCAGATAAAGCAGAGCTATATACCCCCCCCCCATTTTCTCTGATGGGGTTCCTAGGACAAACCAGCAGTTTCTAACTTTAGCAAACAAGTGCAAGCATTTTGAAATGCTAATAGCTCTTCTTAAGATCATGTGTCTTGTCATTAAAAATGCAAAGATTGCATTGCAGCCAGCAGGTGAGCCTTTGTGAAGCAAATCCCCAATGTTTTTTGCAGCCTGACCCTAAGTTGGGCCCCATGGAGTTCAGTAGAGCTTACTCCCATGTAAGTGTGCTGTAGACTTAGTTTACAGAACAGTTGGAAATAATGTAATTGGTATACAGTAGATTTCCCTCCTTGCCCACCCTACGCTTTGTGACAAAAATCTTTTATTTTTCTCAGTAAGACTTTCTGGGTCATTCTGAGGGTCCTATGATGATATGCTGGGACCTTTGGGTGAAGGGCAGGTGATATTCAAAAAATGAACCCACCAAAAATAAAGAAAAAGGAATATACAATAAAAACAAGAAGAAGAGTTTGGATTTGATATCCCGCTTTTCACTACCCAAAGGAGTCTCAAAGCGGCTAACATTCTCCTTTCCCTTCCTCCCCCACAACAAACACTCTGTGAGGTGAGTGAGGCTGAGAGACTTCAAAGAAGTGTGACTAGCCCAAGGTCACCCAGCAGCTGCATGTGGAGGAGTGGGGACACGAACCCGGTTCCCCAGATTACGAGTCTACCGCTCCTAACCACTACACCACACTGGCAAACCACTGAGTATAGCTGTTCTAAATGCTTTGGACAGAATGTTTTATTGATCTAGCTGGAAAGTTGTTTATGAGAGTAACTTTAGCCAATGAAAACTGATGCCACAAAAAAGTGTTAGTTTTTAAAACTCTGTTTTGAAAGACATGTCATCTTTCATTTCTTTTGCAATAAATTCTTTTAAAATTACAATAGGCTTTTTACCATGCAATCCGATACATGCCTACTGACATATAAGTTCCACTGTGTTTAATGGGACTTACTCTGAGGTTATTGTGAGTAGGACTGCACCCTTATTGACGAAAACCCACATTTTGTGGTTTTTACCAGAAGGTTCCAAATGTTGCTCAGTGCAGGCACAGTACTCTTTTTTTCGGGGACTGCCCAGAGGCCATGGCAAAGAGCTACTCTAAATCTGTGATTTGTTTAATTGATTTAAAGAGGGGGGAAATTCACATGTTCATTAACAGTGCCTCCCCCAACACCATATGGAAGAGAGCAGAGATGTCTCTAATCCACAATCTGTGCAGCACTCAGAATGAGACAGGGAGGGGAGAGGTGGGGGCTACCTCTTTTAATCTGAAGCAGTAATTGACAAAAGTGGGTTGCAAATTCCCGACACTATTATAAGCCACTGAGAAATACTGTTGAAAAAGCTTACCCTCTTTGCAGAGGCCAAAGTCCGCTATTTTCACAAAACCTTCTGTATCCAGCAACAAGTTGTCTAGCTTTAAATCTCTGCAGAAAAGAAATTAAAAACTCATTCCAATCATGAATGGAGACAAACTATACGGGGAAAGTATTAGCTGCAAATACTCAAAATTGTTATCCTTTCTGAATTTAAGATGTTTGGAAGCGGCATGCAGGTTTGTGTAAACACCCAATGCAACTGTCCTCCTCTTTGCCACATGCAAAGAGGAGGCAATATTGTTAATGTATCCGAGCAAACATGGTATATAAGGCAAACGTGTAAGAATGTGAAATGAAACAATAATCTAAATCTTATGCAAACTTACCGATAAACTATCTTGTGCTCATGTAAATATTGCAGTCCAAGAACCACACATGCAGCATAAAACCTGTTTGTAAATAAATATAAAAGAGGCGAGAACTGACATGTTGCATTTTTTATATTCCTACAAAGGTTAACTTTTGAAAAACAGGCGACCAGAAAAACTTCAGAGCAACGTTCAGTACCACCAGATGAGTCTTTTCAGGCTACTTTATTTTGAATATGGGTTTCTAAGTTTTTAATTAAAAAGAGCACCCACACCTCAGTAGCAGAGGACATGTTTGTATGCAGCAGGTCACAGGCTCAATCTGTGGTTCTCCAGTTCACAAGGAACAGGTAGACAGCAGGCAGTGGGAAAGGCCTGTGACCCAGTGGACCATACTGGGTTAAACAGGACAGTCTGACCAGCTATAAAGGTTGCTGCCTGTACAGTCATACCCCGGGTTGCGGACGTTCAAGTTAAGAATGCCTGCAACCCAGAAGTGTTTCCGGAGTGCGCGCGACCCCTGAATGCACAGAACGCTTCTGCGCACTTTGCACATGCGCAGAAGCTCTCAAATCGCGCTACTTCCGGGATTTGGGTTGGGGGGGGGCGTGTTTGAGTTAAGCATGCCCGTGTTACCACTGTACTCCTCAAAAAGTGTAATACCGGCATCTATGTCATGAACCTCTACCTGGCAGCTATCAGCAAGCTAAAGCAGCATCTGCTGATACATCTATAGAAGCTCCCTTGATGAAGCAGGTGTGTGTGTTAGGATACTGCCTGTCAACTGAAAGTCCTGTTGTAGCCAATTACGCCCCCCCCCTGCAGTCAGACGGGAATTGCCTAGGCCTAAATCCACCAGGATGCCGTACAAGCCCAACCTAAGCTCTGCCGGCTTCCATTAGCTCTACACAGATTTCACTAGCATAAGTCAACTGGATGCAGCAGCTGCATGCTGTGTGCCTAAGGGACGTACGATACAACATTTATAAGCTGGTGTGGCTTTATGCAGGCACATCTTCTCAGCAGCAAAATTTCCTCTCCCTTGCAGCTAGGGTGCATGAGATTAACCACAGTTAAGACTAACTAGGGTTTCCTTTAAACCAAGTTCTGAAACATGAGGTGGCTCCCAACCATTTGGCAGGGGAACAGTGTTACTATTTCTTATTGGCCCTGCAGAGTATTCTCTCATACGGCAAGCACCAAACCCAACTTATTTACGCCACAGCCTGAAAATTTCCCTTTCGTTACTTACACTGCTCTTGGTTCAGAAAAGACATCCGTGTGTATATGCATCATGAGGTCTCCTCCAGCTGCATACTCCATTACAAAGCACACATGATCGTTGGTTTGGAAACAAGCAAAGAGGTTCACCAGAAAGGGATGCCTTACGCTGTTCACAGTTTCGAAAATTCGCTTTTCACACATGAGGCTGAAAGCAGAAATGTTTTATGAGGCTGGATCAACTATTTATCTTCATTACACGGGTGACAGCTCCAAGAAGGGATACATGCACAAAAATTGTAAGAGTTGGAAGTGGCCCCATGGGTCATCTAGTCTAACCCCCCCTGCCATGAAGGAATACACACCCAAACGGGGATCAAACCCAAGTCCTTGTCTCTATCAGCACCATGCTCTAACCCGCAAGACAAAAGCCTAACTAAAATGAGGCCACTGTAACTGCAGGCTTCCAGCAGAAGTACTGAACTTACTGCAATTAATACAGTGGACCTTCAGGTTACTTACCGCTCTGGATACGTAATCTTTGGGTTGCAAAAGCGGCAAACCCAGAAGTGTATTCTGGGTTTCGCCACTCACACATACGCAGAACTGCTCTATCGTGCCACGTGTGTGCACAGAAGCGGCGCCTCTGGTTACGGATTTTTCAGGGTGTGCACAGACCCCCCAAAACAAATTCAATTCGTAACCAGAGGGTCCACTGTAATGACAGTGACCCACAGGTAGCAAGAGCACACAAGGCCATCAGGACTTTTTGGTAATATGTGATAAATGAAATAGTGCTGAGTTCTTGCAAGGGGTATGATACTAATATGATATATATATATTTTAAAGCACAGCAGCTTAACAATGAATGACGAACAACTACACAATATGTGCATGCCCTCGTGTAGAGAGAAAGAGAGAGAGAGAAGGCATAAAACCCAAGGACAGGCTGGGCACTATTTCTTACTGACCCAAGCACTCACTGTCATCCTACATTTACTTGTAATTTATGTTCTACTGGAGATGCTTCCAAGTATGTGTGTTTAAGAATCAGGTTTCAAAATCTGGCAATTAGAGCAGCTCATGATCAAGATCTAAAGAGCTGCACAACTAGTCTTATACATCAATGGGGCTTTGAGTTTGAGTTCTGAACAGTGGCACCATCTTCTAAGACACGAAACATGGAAAACTGCTTTTGGGTTATATGGCAGGATCGTAACATGCCCTGTTATAAAAACTGTCCCTCTTAACGAGTATTTTCTTTTTTTTATGAAATGAAATTAGTTTCTGCAGACCTGAAATAAATTATGCAAAAATGTTAAAAATACAAGCCCTTGGCCCCACTCAAAGTAGTAGTCTTGGTGGTGGTGGTAGTAGTAGTAGTAGTAGTAATAATAATAATAATAATTAAAAAAATTATACCCCGCCCATCTGGCTGGGTTCCCCCAGCCACTCTGGGCAGCTTTCAACAGAATATTAAAATACAATAGTTCGTGGATTTAGGGCACATTCAGATTTAATGACACCTGTCCTTCACACTGACCTGTCTACTTCATCACGAGCAACAATGTCTCCTTTCTTTAAGGCTTTAATGGCAAACATTTCGTTTGTATTCTTATATTCAGCCAACAGGACCTGAAACACAATATAATACTCAATTTGCATGCTTTCCATTACATTTTTATATTCCAAACCCGCAACTGTTGTGTATACGTTTAAAAAGCTTGCTTCAAAGCTGTGATAAATCAACAAGCATATTACTGAGCACATAGTGATATGCAACAGGCAGCTGCAAAGGGAAGTGGGCTAAGAGGAAGGAAGGGGGGGGAAGCTGTCAAACATACCTTTCCAAAGTGTCCTCTGCCCAGTACAGCACAACACCGGAAGTCTTGCAAATTGAATTGAAATCTCTGTTGTATTCTGAAATACAGCAATTTTAAAAAGTAAACGACAATTTCTACTCAATATTGGGTGGAGTTATACATCATGTTAACATAAAAGAGGACTTACCTTCTATCTTCGGGCTCTCGTGTATTATATTCTATATCAGAATTTGAATTTTGAGTCTCGCAAATAATTTCCGGCTGAAGTTTGGGGACAAAATTATTTCTGTCATTCTCAAAATCAAATGTTTCTGCATCCTGTGAAATGTGTAGAAGAAAAAAAATCTGAAGATTTAAAAAAACAAAAGTTGCTAGAAATTGGAGAAGAGTAATGTTACAGCAGTAGGTCTTAAATTTAGAATTGCGGAATTCAAGGTTGATTCAAATGCCTTCTAAAAGAGCCCTCGGGAAACTATATCTATTTGCTAAACCTCTTGCACTGTTTGGATAGGACTTGCAGAGACAGCACACAGGAACCTGGTCTAAGAACTGGTTTAAGAACTGCTATCATACAAGCTACCTTACTCATATTCATGTTTCTCACATAAATGAAGTTGAAGAAAAATAAATAAAACCTCTTCCATGTATTGCTGGGACACCTGCAATCAATTATTCCTAGCCAAAGACAACCTGGCATACGAGTATTTCTAAAACTGGTTTAAGAACACATTTTGATTTTGATTGTTTAATTGATATACCGCTTAGTATGTTACAAGTATCTTTATGCGGTATTAAAAAAAACTGAAGCAACAACAAACAAGTTAAACAAAATATTACAAAAACGCACAGTTACATATAAAATGTTACATTAACACAAAGTTGCTAAGATATACAAATCAATATCCATTCGTTTTCCTTTTAACACTCAACCTCCGGGTTCTCGCCCAGGGTCCAAGCAAACTCTCTGCTCACCCACAAAAGTCTCACAGCTTTGATCTTCAAGTGCTTGAAAACGACCGTAAGATTCTTTATTAGGAGACAAGACTACTTCTTTCTGTATTTGAACAATCCCAAGCAATGTGCCAGGGACTTAGGGGAACTCTGTTTAGAATGCCATGTTTAGAGGGAGGAAAGAAACACAAGGAGCAAGGCCTTCTCAGTGAAACATGTCAGTGTCCATCCCTGCTTCTTTTAAGAAGTCTTAACAAATGTTTATTGGTTTGGCAGGGTTTTCAAAACCTGTGAGACTTGTTGATCATTAAATGCTTGTTGACAGTTCTCTGGTTAAGTTCTAACTTCAAATACTTCTTTGGTCAAGTACTACCTCAAATGCTAGTATGGTGCAAACAAGTTTTTGCAGTTCAGCAATTATTTAAAAGGAGAGGTCATGACCCGATTATAAGAACACTTTAAGCTATTATGCAACTCGGTGGAGAAAATTGCACACAGAAAGATCAGCTGCAGAACGTTTTGCATAGCAACCAATTATTAAAAAGTAAAGACGTCGATAACACAACAACAAATCAAGAATACAACCTGTGCTATTTGTAGGTCACATTTCTCACAAACCTAGACACAACAATTTGTGCTATTGTTTTAAATCTATATTAGAAGTCTTGCCTGAGTGGGTGTAGGTGGAGCCTTTGGCTCAGGTGAAGGTTCGCTAATTTCTCCAAGGGAAGACGCACGTGGAGGAGTATGTGGGGGTTCGGGTTCAAGTTCAAACACCAGTTTGGCTACAGGGGAGTCACTTAAAAGAAAGCAATTCACTTGGTGAGCATGGCGACAATTTAGGAAAATTTAAAAAATACTTCATGCTGATTGATACTTTTCTATTTTTAAAACCGGAAGAAGGAAATTCAAGAGGAGTAAATAAGCTTGTGTTTCCTTCTACATCACAGGAGTTTTGCCATATAAGCCTGCTTAAGCATCTCAGCCACTTACCTAGTTGGTGATCTTAATTCAGGAATGTGTGCATCAACTCCTGTAACTGCAGCAGGCACAGCTTGAGGGCTGAAGGTGCCAGTATGATTTACTGTAGGAATAGCTCTTCTCACAAGCCTTCCCCAAGTGGCAATATTAATATTCATTTGGGGAGCTCTGAGAAATGTTTTGCCTGTGGATAAAGAAAACAGAGCACAAGTAATCTTTTCACTTATCACCAAAAGCTATAATTAAAAGAGAATTCATATTCATTAGTTTATTATTTGTGATGAATAAACTGAACATGTCACATATTCCATATTTTCCTGCTTTTTTTTTTACAAATAGATTTCACTATTGAAAGCCCTATCTACAATTTCTAAACAAATATTTTTACACGAAATCCTGATGTTTAGCACCAGCATCCTTTTCAGTTAACTTTCGAGAATATAAGCCTAAGATTAAGATACAGCACCGATTTGATCAAATCTGTTACCTTGCTGCTTGGAGAAAATTTTCTTTTGCCTTTGAAGTTTTGGTCTTCTTTCAATAACTGGATTAAAAAATGTAACCTGCAATTCAGACAAGTTGTGTTAAAATGCAAAACAATGAATCTTGGAAATTATTCATGGCCTTTAATAATTTTCTTTAAAAAATGTTAGCACTTACCTCTGCAAATAGAGTACCCTGGGGTTCAAGATAGAGACACATTCCATGTCGCTGGTTGTCTAAGAAATCTTCTAACCTCAGAAACTTCACCGCACAGAGAGATCTCCAATCGCGCCAATAAACAGAAATTTCTAATTCACGTGACTGAAGGGATTTAAGGAGGACGAGACAATATTAATTTGTGCAGCTGCTATAATTCTAAAGATTGTATCCAACACACTCATTCCGTAAGTGCAAGTGTTTATGCTTGTGCAATGGAAATTCCCCCGTAACCCCTCTCCATTCCCTTCCCAAATCTGGAGGATTGGGCAAAACCCCAAAAAAGATTTGGGTGGGGGTGGGGGCATGGGGGAAGAAGAAAGGGGAAATCCGCCGCACAAGTGTAAATCCTTGCACTAACCAGATTACAGTGATACCTCGGGTTGCATATGCTTCAGGTTACATACTCCGCTAACTCAGAAATAACACTTCAGGTTAAGAACTTTGCTTCAGGTTAAGAACAGAAATTGTGCTCTGGCAGTGCAGCAGCAGTGGGAGGTCCCATTAGCTAAAGTGGTGCTTCAGGTTAAGAACAGTTTCAGCTTAAGAACGGAACTCCAGGTACCACTGTAGTTTCTTGGTGCTACATTCCATACAAGTGAATGGTGTACACATTCCCTCCCCAGCACCACCTCACCATGGGAGCTGGTGACTCTAGCATGGGAGGGAAAGCACACTGTTGACCTTGTATACATGTTTCACTTATTTCATATGAACTGGCCAGGGAGACATGCCAATAAAAGAATGGGCATTAACAAGTGACCAGAAGCATTCCATAGGAACACAGAAAGCTACCTTATACCATATCAGACCAAGGGCTGGCAAAGTTTTTTTGTGGCTTGGGCTGGTTCACGGTCCCGCAGATGCCGTGGTGGGCTGGAGAGTGTGTGTGTGCACGCACGCATGCGCAAACACTATTTCTGGCGTGGATGAGGCATGCACAGCTTCCCATTGACTGCAGGAGCTTCCTGTAGCTAATGGGAAGGCGGCCCCGCTCTGCTCCGCACCAGTTTAGCGCAGTGCACAGGAGCCAACCGGGCGGGTGGTGGGGGTGCCCGAGCAGGCAGCAGAGGACCATGGGCCGGTTATACGACCCCCATGGGCTGCTTGTGGCCCATGGGCCTTAGGTTGCTGACCCCTGTGTCAGACCATTAACCTGTCCAAATCAGTTTTCTCTACATTTGACTGGCCGTGGACATACAGGGTTTCAGGCAGGGATCGATCCAAGCCCCTCCTCAAGATACTGGAAACCGAACCTGTGTTCTACCACCGCTGTACCACGCCCCCCCCCCTCAACTGCAACAGTGCTCAGGGTGAACCTAGGGTTTTATTACAAGGCCCTTTGTAAAACGCGTTCCTATTTAAAATGGCTACTATCAAAATACCCGCATACAGAGTCAACAACATTTATTCTAATCCAGTCCATGTTATGAAAGATGAGCCGTGAAAATATATATATTTTTACAAGGCGAAATTCTTGCCTTGCATAACCACTTGATACAATACCCATACATGCAGAACAAACACTACAGGTAGCTTAATTCAGTGTGGCACTAGGTAGGCTGAAATGGAATGATTTACTACTGGCAGTCACAGGGGCGGATAAAAGGAAACTCCTGCAACTTCTGTAATATATAGCCTGGACGACAGTGCCGAAGGGAAGAACACACTGGCCTCTGCTGTCGGTCAGGGACCAAGGGTCACCGAGAGGTTGCTCCTCCTGCCTCCCAGGAAGAACAGCATGCAGAGGGGGAGTTGAGCCTGTGCCCATCCATCAGTCAGAGAAGGAACAGCTGAAGGGAGCTAGATTCCCTCCTCCCTGCCAGAATGAGCACTTGGCTCCACACGTCAATTGCTCTGGGACCACAAAGCTCAAGGGAAGCTTTGGGCTACTGGGAGGCTGCACCTCTTGCCTCTCAAGAACATGGTAAGGACCAACATGGCCCCATCCATCAGCCTTGCTTTTCCCTTTTGCATCATGTCTATCATACTGTGAACATGTAGGCTTTTATTTTAAATAATTGTACACCGCTTAGAAATTTTTAGGCATTTCTGTCAGTGTTTATTGACAACAACCACCACCACCACCACCAATGAAGGAGAACCAGACACAGGTAATTCTTCTGTTTCAATTCACAAATATAAACGGGCTCTCCCAATCTCCACAAAATCCCCTGCTATCATTGGATCCTATTAAATGGACCAATTTTCTGTTATCACAGTGCTTCAAGCCATCTCCATTTACTAACTTGCATTGTTTCTGCCTAAGGAAACAAATAGTCTGCATGTGTGAATTTACCCCAACACTCGAGACCACCTTCATGGCACGTATTCATTCCAGAAAGTTAAAAAATATTAACAAGTCTTCAGTTCAGTGCTTAAACAGCACTGATTTCAAAGCAATTTAAAATACACTTCTATTGCCCATAATTGAACCCCACACATTTTAGCTTAAATCTCCTTCACCGAAGAAAGAATTACCGGTAGTTGGGATATCAACTTCAAAATCAGTTCAACTGATTTAATGTTTTTTATATATATAATTAATGGGCTGTATTTTTCAAAATAATATTCTGGAAGAATATGGTATATATTTAAATTTGGAAGAAATCTTATTCATTGGCCAAATGTTAGTTTCCTTTCACCCTCTCACATTAAAACAACTGTCAGGCTGTGAAAATAGCAAATGAAGAATTTTGTTGTTTTTGTTATTTTAAGAATAATTGTTTGACTTGTTATAAAACTTTATTAGCTAGATCTCAGAGCTTTGTTGTTTTCCAGTCTATCTACTTTCAGGTCTATTGAAATTATTTATCTAGCATGCACACGAAAGCTCATACCAAGAACAAACTTAGTTGGTCTCTAAGGTGCTACTGGAAGGATTTTTTAAAAAAAAATTATTTTGTTTTGACTATGGCAGACCAACACGGCTACCTACCTGTAACCGGAGGAAATATTGTTTACCACTCATTGAAGTCTACATTCGCTCTTAACTTCAGCCTCAAGAAACTGACGGATAAGAGCCATAAATCACCAATAGTGGGGGATTTATTACAAAATACAGAGACTTAGAATCCTATAGGATAGGATGCACTTCTGCTTATGTAAGTGCCCTCTCAAATTTTTGCTGACTCCTCCACCAGTCTCCTTGCTGCAGATTTCAGTGCCTCATAACATCCTGTTTCAAGTAATACCCCAAAACTCGGAAGTGGATTTTCAAGGACCAGCAGAAGGAGCAGGGCAGCAAAAATCCCCCACAAACAAAACTTCAGATCCAAGCCAGGACCTCTCCGTGTATATATACAGACAAATAGACGTAAAATTACCAAGTTGGTAATCACTGTTAACACAATAAAGAGGTCCTTACTCGGTCTAGCTCCAGTGTAAATTTCTGATCCCATGACTGATTGGAAATAGGCTTCCAGCTAGTTTGATCAACCACCGTATTGTCCAACTTCAAAACAGCACAGATTTCGTCTGTAAGAAAATTACACAAACTCAGCTTAGAACTTTAAGAGGATTTTCAAGAAGTAAAACAAGCAAAACATGCAAGGACTGGTTATATGTCTGGAATGGAAAAACAAATACAAACATTATGAGCTGCAAGAATCTATGGCCACTGTTAAGTTTACGATTATTTTAAACGTCTTATGTTTAATGTCTTTGCTTCTTTTACCCTTGCTAAATAATGGTGTATGTTGACACACTCTCCCAGTTGAAACTCCCACCAGTTGAAGTTTCCCAATCCATTGTGAGTGGGGTTCAACCCTTCGCTGATAAAGGACTTGACACTGGTGACAGTATTCCCTGCTGCTGTTGCAGCCTCCCTCCATCTTTCCTCACCAATGTGCCTGGCAGTGGTGATGGAAGCTGGCACCAGGGCTCCTGCTATGCTCTGGGGTGCTTCAGCAGTGTCTTACGTGGCAGCACCCCTGAAAAACAGGTTCTCGGGGTTCCCAAGCCAGTGTACTTTTCGACCTGCTTAATATTTTTTAGCATTCATGGTCCTGTTCCGAAACAGGAAACTTGTTCAAGACCTCAGCCTGAATGATCTGATGTGCTTGAGTATACCCCTGTTAAGAAGTACTACTAATAACCCAATTTTACATGTATCTACTCTTACTAAAAGGCTTCATGAAAGTGTTTTCTGAAGATAAAAACAAAGGTAAAATGTACTGAACTGGACAAATCATCAGTTTTCAGGAGGTTCCGGCTACTCCCACTTTTACTTTTGCTTGTTCGGCTCATGAAAGATGATCTGGCTTCACTTGGACTCCATCCAGGTAGAGTAATGGATGTGGCTTTTGATCGACCGGGGACATTCTCCAAAATATCTTGGCAGCCCATGAGCCTAACTTCCAAAGTACCTAAAATGAGATCAGATTGCTTTGGCTCATATTCCTAGCAAAACACCAGCTTCAGCAAATACAAATAACTCATGAATGGTAGCAGGACAGATAACTCAAACGCTTTCAGTCTTGTGTAGACGATCTAATAGCACAAACCTTATTTTTTAGCTAGCCACAATGTAAGAGCTGCTTAACACAATGTCCATGAAAAATAAGCATACATATATACGGGTGGCAGGATGCCCTGATCAAGTGTTTCCCTGGCACACCTTCACAAGTTTTGCAGCACTATCCATGCATTTCGAAACATACACTTGTTTTCATATATCACCTCTCTCAATGTGAGGCCTTCTAGATGTTGCTGGATATAACTCCCATAAATCCTTGGCCAATGGCTATGCTGGCTTGGGTTGATGGGAATTGGAGTCCAAAATTTCTAGAGGGCAACAGTTTGGGAAATGCTACCTTACACACTGGGGGATAGTCAACCAAGTGTTACTCAGAATAGACCCACTGAAATAAATTAACATGATTAAGCTAAACCCATTAATTTCAATAGGCCTACACTGAGTAAAAATTAGCTGAATACCACCCATTATACTTTTAACACATATACAGTAAAAAGGAACATTAATTTTGTAAGAAAAATGCAAATAAACTTTTACCATTTCAACTTTGACTTACATGTGAACTTTCAACGTGAATTCATTTGGCAAGGGACAGATTGTATGCGCAGGACTACGTATGTAACGAGCTAGTTCTGCTACAAGTTCAGTTTAAAAACTAAAGTCATTTTGGGAAACACAAGCTAACAGCTGTGCTCGTGCTTCTAATTTGGTTGTTTATTAAATAATTTAGTAAACAACATATTAGGAACAGAGTTTTTATTCAACACCTGCTTCAAGTTAGCAAATAAAATCTGCAGGGATGTATTTAAGATCTTCATTAAGCATACGAAATATCTTGGAATTTATTTTCTTTATGAAGTGCTGCAATTACAGACACGCACACAGGCTGTCAAGAGGAACTGTTGGACTATATAGTCTCAACTTCCATAACCCCTGTGCAGACGTTTATTCTTGTGGAATACTAACTCTTAAATTTCTTATATTTAATTACTTTAATCTAGAAAACCCATTAGCACAAGTAAATGGGAGATGCATTTTTATACATTGCTGCTATTTGAAATTCTCTCTTCACGTTATTAGCAAAGTCTTAATGCTTTGTAGAAATCTCCCTTTAGGAAAAACTTAATTTCCATCACAACTCAGTTGCATGTGATTATGACCATACTTTATCTCTACTGCCACGTCTGATGGTTGACCGGTGAGAGCCCACAACCCCCCACGTCACCTAAAAGTGTAACGCGAGGAATAACGGAGCAGATGTTCTCAAAGCATTTGGGGGTATTAAAAGCATCATATCAAGGGCTTCTAAATTCTGTGTTAGACTCTACTAGTGGATAGTAGGAGTTTGTGGGTCCCAGGAATTGGCTTAGGGTGTGTGTGTGTGGGGGGGGGGCTGAAATCCTTTGCCTGGTCAGATGTTGCGACAAGGGGTTGTATCCAATGCTTGGCAATCCACAAGTCTCATGCAACAGAGCAACGCAACTTCCCCACTCTCTCCTCTCCCCTGTGCCCCACCTCCTGCACCCTCAAAGTATGTCCCAGAGGGTTGGGGGAAGCTCTGGAGCAGATTTTGGAGTTCCTGGGGAGAAAGGAGAAGTCCTGTTGTGCAAGCAGACCACTGCACACACAGAGTTGGACACAACTCTAAAAGTCTCCAATATTAATTAATTTGCCAATTCCGATTACAAAAATACTTTGGGTTTTGCTGTGCTAGAATAGCAAGACCCGCCTCTTAAAAGCACCAACCACAAGAATCTTCTTAACCAACATAAATGCAAACCACTACTCAGAAGTTTGAGGTTAGTCAGCAACTGGAATACTCAACAATTAAGCAATTAGTGCAAACAGAAACAAAAACAAACATTTCCAGAAAAAAAGAACATCACAGCACAACAAACCTGTTAAAGCTGCTGGCTTGGATAGTGTACTATATTGATTCTGTGTAGAGATCATACTTTGACGTGGACTTAGTGTTGGTGACGAAACAAGTGAAAGTTCTTCTATAATAATACTGCTTTTGGGGTGGTTTTTAGGGAGTTCATTAAGTCTCTGTTCTAGTGAATACTTTAAGAGGTCCAACTTCTGGCTTGATTCATTAAATCTTGCTTGAGCCTTGTTCATGAAAAAATAAGAAAAGAAATCCGCTAAGAAAATTATTGAAATAGAATTGTTTAAATTCAGATTTTATTTATTCCCTTAAAATTACCTCTGAGAGTGCTTTTCTGTCAGTAACTTTTCCAGATCCGAGCAACTTCATAACATTTTTTGCCCCTTCTGCTACTGCATATTCTATCCTAAAATGATGTCGCAGTTCCTCCATTCGGAGCTCAAGAGGGCTTATAACAGGCTTTGCTGCAGGTAAAAATACACACACAGATATTAGTATGCATTCAACTAGCTTTTTAATATGGTTATCTTAATACACAGAACTGCTAAACATTTTGACCAGAACAACCAGAAATAATTAAAACTCCTAGCCTAGTTGGTGAAAGAAGTGAGATGTTGAAGTTTAGGTTACAATTCCCAAAAACATATCATTTGTCAATGTGAAGACCTCAGGAATACCTGTGGTCCTGAGACCAAATGGTTCTTTTACATGCAACAACTATTAGTGCTGCAGCATATTTTTTAGGGTAGCTGCATGGTGTCATGGGATTCCAACTCATCATGAAGGCTGTTGAGACAATATCCACCTTGCTGGATAATCTCCAAATTGGCACGTGGCTGGTGTTGGTTAAACAATGCAGCTTCGTAGACCATGCTTTGAAATTGGCTTGTTTTGAAAATGGCCAGAATTTGTGATAAACTCAAAATCCCTAGCTTGCACGCAAGGACAAGTCAAGATTAGGGGAATCTGAATCAAAACACTGGCAAGGTCTTCTCCCGCCCACACTGGAAGAGAGGAGAGCATGCAAGCCTGAGACTTCAGTCAGCCTCTTTCCAGCCTGTGAATGTAAGGCAAAACCATGACTGAGTGTTTGTTACCTAATGCAGCCATATAAGTTCTTATACTTGATTTCCTTCTCAAACCTTTAGCTCACGCTCACAATTTTCTCAGCAAAAAGGGCAGGAGTTGCAACATTTCTATTAGTGCTACTGAACTGAGTGCACAACTCATTTCACTCTGAGGGTCTTTTACATTTTTATTAAGTGAAGTGGGCCACACTGCTATTTTATTCGAATTGTTACAATCAACTTGGTTTGCTCTGCAGCTTATTCCACGAGCCCCATTTCTATTTTCTATGCACGGTATCACCTTTCTCAACCATCATAGGTTTGCTTACTATCTCAACAGTTGCTCACTCTCATGGTATCTCTCCACTACTTCTCTCTGTACTCCTTAGCACTCTTCTGTCTGTGGCCCAGCATGGATATCTCTTGACTCCCATTTCCCCATCCATCCATCCATCCATCCATCCATCCTCCTTTTCTTCTTTGAATTATATCCTCTGCCCTTTCATTTACACTCCCTTATGGAGAAAATACAAGACCCACTCTCCCAGCAATTCACACACTGAGGGCTTCTTCAATTCTGTCTAGCTGCAGATGATGGGAAATCTGGTGCCCATATTCCATTACAAGCTTCTAACACAAGATTTATGAAGGACACGGGCCATGCAGAAAGCCTTTACTAGTGCACCATGCATGCCTGGTCACATTTTAATTTAATTTACCATGTGCAATGACCCATTGTACAGCAGGCCAAAGGCACCACTCAGCCAGGCTATTAATGGCTAGCTTTCTAACCTTACATGTGAATGAGCCAGTACATCTGGGAAGGGCACTTAAAATGTGACTAGGCATTTGTGAAAAGCTTACAATTTGGGGCTTTCCATGTGGCAAGAGTCCTGTATAGATCTGGGGAGAGATGAAACAATATAGATGTAGAGCAGCATGCACTATCCCACACCCACTTTTGACAGAGTTGGGGAAGCCAGAGAAGTTCCCACAAAGTGGGGCTGGATTGCCAACCATGGGGATTTAGAATTTCCCCCAGGGTTGAGGGGGAAGGCAAGATCCTATCCAAGATTCTATCAACAGTTTAGAGAATGTTCTTCTCTTGAATGCTTCACCATTATCAAAAGCCAATTCATTAGTCTGGACTGCCTGAAGTATCTGCATCCTTATAACTTCAATTTTTGTCTTGCTGTCCTGAAGCATCTGTTGAGCTGTCGCAAGAAGCTTTCTATCCTAAAAAGAAAATAAAGATGCTCTTAAAGTATGAATTCTGGAGGGACACCCAAGTAACAGCAGCTTGTGTTGTCTTTTTTTTTTTGTTACAAATTCAAGGCGATTCAGAAATCATATAGTTTTGCTGTTTCCCTCCTCCATTGTATTCCCCCCTCAATTTATGTTTTATCCACTTGTCAGAACTTTGCATCAAATACTCTATTACTGCCTCTTTAAATTTATTTCTTCCTGCTATATATTTAAACCTATCACAGACACTTGCAGAAGATGGCAGAGTATTAAAAATAAATTTTAATAGGAAAGTAGACCCCAGCAACCCAAGAGACTTGAGTGGAAGCTTTCAACATGCAGAACTGCTGTACTGCGGAACAATTCAAAGTTCACACAGAAAGCAAAACTAAAATGTTGCACTACTGTACTCTGCAACACATTGCTTATCATCAAAGGGCGCCTGTACTGATTGTAATGTCACGTGGACCGTATAAACTTATGACTGGAATTTCTGCAAGCCCTTGAAATTGTTATCAGCACTGATCCCCAAAGTTAAGGACTTGCACCATAATGTCATTTGCATTTGTTTGCCAGTAGAGAATGTGGAAGATGTTTCTGCAAATAATATATGACAAAACTATCCACACACATACTGGTAGAGCTTATAAGGGAAAACAACGCTTTTAAATATTCGAAGTAATGGAAAGGAGCTTGGAAGAAACAGCTTCCCTCCATGTTAGAAGTGCTGTAGTAAGATTAACAGTGTAATTTAACATGTATAACTGAAACAGTGCTTGGAAAGCTACAAATTGAGTTTCAAAAAGGTCAGGGAGCCATCAGGAAGCAATTCAAACTGCCAACTCTCAGTCTCTGCAATCCATTCAGATCACTTATAGTAATCTGCATTTCTTTTGTTCTTTCCCCACATGCCAACATCCTGGTTCCAAGTTAGGGCTGATGAGCACTATTCCTGGGCTTGGGACAGATGTAGCACTTCCAAAGTGTAAGAATGGGATGGGCGAAGGCTGGTTTTGTTTTTTTAAATAAAAAGCTACACCATAATCCAAGAAGATGTTCAGCTGGCACATCTTCTCAAAAGAAGCAGGTACTCAAGCAGCGAACAAAAGATTCATGCCTTGCTTGGCAACAAAATGCCTTTAGAAACTTCGTTTTAATGCAGCATATGATGGATTTTCCTACAAGGCATTTTGTCACACTACCCATATCAGATAAGTGATATATCAGGTTTTCACAATGTAGCAGACTCCCCCAACATTTTTTGTTTTTCAAATAATGTAATGCACGTATGATAGCCTATTGGGATCAAACATGAATTACTTCTAAATGACCACAGCACTCTTTATAGAAGTATGCATTTCTTTAAAACTGTCTGGTTTACCCAAGATCCATAATAATAATAATAATAATAATAATAATAATAATAATAATAAAATATTTCTACCCTGCCCATCTGGCTGAGTTTCCCCAGCCACTCTGGGTGGCTTCCTCAACTGGGGGAAAAAAATTGCCATTTGCATGCAAACTGGAAAGATGGTAAATTTAACTGGCTTTTCTTAAGTCTTACCTTTGATGAACCATTTGAATACATGTGGATCATATTCTCTGCACCTTGTTTTACTTTCAGTTCTATATCCAACTGTTTTTTTAAGGCCATCAGCCTGTTGTTAGTTGGAAAACGAGGGTCACTGTTCGGTGTATCTGGAGTTCTGGGGCAATCTGTGTATTACATATAATCAAGCCAAACAACAATTATTCTAAATGGATCTATGCTAGATTAAAATAGCAAAATGTCAAAGTATTAAGATTAATATAAAATTATTTCAGTCAGCCAAATTATTTCAGTAAGCACACAGTACTTCTATTAAGAAATCTTTTATATCTTTGCCAAAGATTACACCTGATATCTACCATGCTTCCTATTGTAATAACCTTTCAGTATTTTGCACAAACTGGTGTCCATGTCAAAGTGCGGTGATGGTTTCTCACTGAGGCACAAACTATCATGTTTCCTATCTTGTCTTGGGTGACTGGTATATAGCTTTTCCACTCCAACTGAGAACTGATAATCTAAGAAAAAAGTTCTTGGACAAAATGAAACCATTCACTAATAACAGTTCTAAGAGATCTTATCAAATAGTATATTTCACAAATATATTTCAAATATAATGGAAAAGCATTTCCAGTAAAAGCTGAGAATAAGGTCAACTGCAATAAATAATGGCTCAGTTCCAGAATTCTGCTCATGAAACTCTCCCATCGAAAATCCCCAAGAACGTCTGCTCTGGGGGGCTGCGGGAATCTGTAGAACCACTACTATAGAACCACTGGCATGATGACTACCCATCCCCTCCTGCCCTGCCAGACTTCCGGCCATGAAAGCACCTGCTGAATCCAAAACACTTCCATTAACAAAAATATCCCTTCTATTTGTGTATCCAATCCTCTCCCCCTCTCTCTTTACAGGATGTTGATTCAGTTAATCTCCTTTATGTTCTACATACTTACAATGGGTAAGCACAAGTTACTATTTGTTGTACCGTAGGTTACAGTGCCTAACGCTTAAGTAATTCATTTCTTATGCCAAGAACTCCAGAGCTATCCAAGAAAAAAAGTAGTGCCTGTATTGTTTAAGTGACTGTTGATGAAAAGGAATGAATGGTTGACATGAGCGAGCCTGAATGTCTAATTAAAAAACTTTTTTTTATTAGTAGTAACTACCACAGGGATTACTATAAAGTAATCAAAAAGCAGAACTAACTGTGGCTTTTATAGTTATAAAACCATCCATGGATTGCATCAACAAACTGTCTAGTTGCTTTACAATAATTTTGGTGCCAGTGACAATTTGCTTAATCTTATGTTTACTGATTATGTATTTACTGAACATTAACTAGTTTCCCATTCCAACAAAAACTGTGTCCATCATTATGTCCACTACAGGGAGCACCTTGAAAAAGCTTCCACACATCTAGAGATACTATCAACATAGAAGGAATGCTGTGGCCAGGGAAAAAGTGTTTTGAAACTATTCTCTTGGCTCACTTTTCCTCAGCTTTACCACTTTAAATTCAGAGTGAAACAGAGAACTATTTCCCAAACATTGATGTCTCTAAGTCCCACTGAAATGAATGGACTTTGTCATTACCATACATCCATTCATTTCAATGAGGTACACAGAGTATGACTTAGATACAATCCATTAGCCCATGTTGTTTTGATCTCACATTTGCTATACCTCCTTTTACCATTCCTTCCCCAAAAATTTGTTCTTTAACATCCTCTCCAGTTATTCCTTTCCATTTCTCACTGTACGCATACATGTGCACACAGACACGCATCAAGCAAATATCCAGAGATAAATAAAACACAAAATATGAAGCACTTTGTTCTCTCGGATGCACGCTACTGCTACCAGTATATTTTCTCCACTGATTCTCAGAAGCATGAAAGAAATACAAATATTTCTTGGAAAACATGTCTGCATGTGTTTGATATTGGACATAGAACTAAACAACAACAACATAGGTTCCAACAAAGAATGACCAGATATCTGGTTACAACCACACTATTTATTGTACTTTGTGTTATTCAACTGTTCTTTTCAGAAATATACACTTACAATATATGAAAAACACTTTCTCTGTCCAACAGAATAGTCCAAATTTACATAAAACAGAGAGCTGACTAAAAAGTCTTGGGCAATGCTAACATGGAAAGAACATTTATTTCATGTTGTTGAATTTCAATCTCCACAGAAAACTTGTTGAACCTAATGGCTGATTCAATACTGCCACTTTTGAGCAAACTACCTCATGACTGAGACTTAAATGCCAATCCTTCCTCTAATCTTCCTCTTCAAATAGCTGCTGAAATAGGTTCCTAGAAAATTAGGACAGGATTGTAACCAAGGTAAAACTCTTCAAACATGACTATATGCTTTGACAAGCATTTCAGATATGGATTATATTCAGCAGCTTACTAACAAAATGAATTAGTTACAGCAAATACTACATTCTCTATAGCACTTTTAACAGGAGTGCTCATTTAAAGACAGAAGCCTAATGCTATGATTCAAAGTGCTACAAAGTTGGCAAATGATATAAACATTAGCTTCTCAAATTGTTATTGTTACAGTTGAGAAACCAAAATATAACAGGTTTGTAGATTTTCTCACCTAGCACTCTCCAAAAGAACAATAGTTTCCCAAAGTCCTTCCTTATAAATGCATCTCAGTAATTACCAATATAAAGATATATATGTTAGTAATCTGTATGGCTTGAAGGGGACATTTGGGTTGCAATCCTAACCAGGTCTACTGAATGGCAGACTTGATAGTAGTCTTCATGTGTGTACCAACCAAGAGAAAACCCTCAAATGGCCAAAGACCTGCCACTGGGTTGATTGTGAGTTCACTAACTAAACATAATAACTGCCATTAGCTGATGGCAGTGTTTGTACCTGAAGAAAACAGCAGCATTCTTAAAAGGTGATGGCAGAACTGTCCCTAGATCATTATGTTGTGAACAAAGAGCTGGCTTGGACACAAAGGAAACAGAGCCTACAGAGGTGGATGGGGTGAAGTGGGATGACCTGGTTGCCTGGGAAACAGACAGCCATCCTCTCATCTCTGCTGAAGCAAGGAATGGAGAGGTTCCATGCCCAAGACACCCAGCTGACAACACAGCTGCTGGGATTGAGGAAGCACCAAGTAGCCTCACTGTCATTGTCCTGGGGATACCTTCTTATGCTCCCAAGAGAGCAGGTCCTAAAACAAAATTGGGGAGCATGTACAAGCCAGAAACCTAGGTATCACTAGGTGCTCTGCCCAAGTACAATGGAGAACCAGGGATGATAAAGAATACGGCAATGAAAGCAGGGAGTAAGAACTAACCCCCTCATGGCCATGAGGAGGAGGAGGAGAAATTTATTTATACCTTGCCTTTCCCCCTGCTGCATCTGCACAAAATAGGAAAGCTACAAAGCCGAGCTTTCAGTCTATGCAAAAACACATTGTTCTTTAATGAGACTTTATGTCCCTGAGAGACACTGTACTTAGACCCATTAATCTCTGCTTGATTTTGTTCAAAACACCTGTAAAATGAGTGGCTAGAAGGAACACGAGCAGTATCTTCCCGTGAAAGGATCTCAAGGTGGTGTACATGGTTCTCCTTCTCCCCATTTCATCCTCACAACAACCCTGTGAAGTAGGATAGGCTAAGAGATGGTAACTGGCCCAAGGTTACCCAGTGAGCTTCATGGCTGAGTAGGGATTCAAACCCCGCTCTCCCAGGTCCTAGTTCAACACTCTAACCATTACGCCATACTGGCTCTCTGAAGTTCAATCCAAGCACTCCTTTTCACTGACTAAGGTGTAGAAGAAAACTGGAATTAGCACAAGAGGAATTTTCCTTTCTTGTTTCACCTAATGTTTCACTGGAATTTCACAGTCTGAGCAGTGTCACAAGAAGCGTATTTTCTATGATTTGCGGCTACAAATTACTTCATTTCCATATTACTATGCAACATCTTAGAGGAATAAGATGCAGAAGCAATATAATTATGAGCAATGGACTGAGATTCCTAATGCTGCTTTCCTACGTTAAACAAAAGTGGGGGTGGCTGCTCTTTACGCGCATGTATCTGTAGGTAGAACTTTGTGAATTCTGATATAACTCTCACTATTTAAAAAGCAGACCAAAAGTATGTGAAGGATGGCATCACAAAATTAACTGCTAACTCTTATAGGTTAAATGTTGAGGATGATTTTAAGTACCTCCATTTAAAAAAACACCACTCGCTTACCTGTAACATCTTCAGGTTCTGTTACAACAATATGAGCATTTAATTCCTGTAATTTATGATGCAATTCTTCTAGTTTCTTGTTTGATTTTTTCAAAATATTGTCTACATAAGCCAGGTTTTTTTTATCTGTAGTGACCTTCCTGAGGTTTTCTGCTCCTTCTTTAATTTTAAGTTCCTTCCTTATTTCCCGTTTTATTTGGTCCTTTACTTCATCCAACTTCTGCTGTACCATCGTGTCCGAATAGTCCACTTTTTGTCCAATGCTCACGCTCTCAGAGACAAGAATATTTCGCACATCTCCCTACAGGAAGAATAAAAAGCACAAGAGTTAATTAACGACTTTGCCCACAATACTCTGTAAAATTAATTTTAAGAGGCCTTTTACTAACCACTTGTTTGAAAATGCACTACAGGGGCAATGACAGTGTTATATGTTGACTGACAACACTTAAAAGTAACAGGTTTAAGTTTCACAACACCTTTCATGTACCTATTTTTAACAGAAGTCAAATTTAAGTTCCACTGGATTTGCAAAACATTCAGACTCTGTTCAGATATTCTTGAAAACTAATAGTCTAACACAGCAATCCTAGGCATGTCTCAGATGTCTCACTGAGTTCAAAGAGACATCCTCCCACATAAGTATGCACAAGATTGCCACCTTATACTTGTAGATTTCACTGTTTCAAAGGCGAATTTGGACAATTATTAATCCAAGTAACAATGATGTATTTGTGCATATTTAGCAGATATGTCCCATGATGAAACAGAAAGATTAAAAAGCATTATTTTCACAGAACTGAATCTGTGAGGCATGTATGTATGAGGTTTGTCTCTGGTTATCCCATCAAAAAAACAAGGTATTTTAGTCACCATGCTATAATATAATCATATGCCTTCACCACCCTGAGACATTTAACTATTAATTGTGGGGTTTTTTTGCAGGCACCCCATATATGTATATCAGAAATGGCATAATCACATTATCACTAGGATGACAGAAAATGAGTAAGAGTCCCCTATTTTTCCAAAGACTCCTTCCTTATTTCAACTTGCTTCAACCACTCTCTCAACACAGAGCACAAATTAGGTTTGAAAAGTGCTGAGGTGTTAGTCCAGTATTACTAAATGTGTAAACAAGTCCTTAGATTAATGCTGCAATCTTTTCAGGTGCTACATGCATAGAACCTAGGCATTTAATAAGTGTTTTCCTGTAGAAATGCGTCATACATACACAATCAGCTATTACACAAAAAGCTAGAGTCCAAATCCCAGTTAAGTAAATATAAATAAAGTCATACTGTTAGTAAATACGAGAGTCTTATTAGATAAAGATGATCACATGCAATCTTGTACTATCCTAGGTCTTACACTGCAAAACCTATAAAGCAACTACATGCATCAATTACTAGGAAAGTGTTTGTGCACATTTCATTTGGAGAGGAGTAGCCAATCCAATCTTTGAAGGCTTGTCACATTCTGAATGCTGGCTATTATAAATTAGTAATACACATTTCATCATGACAGGAGGGTTAAAAGAGATCTCATATTTCCAAATATTTGGGCGCAGGGGAGTGGGGGCAATGAAATGTATAGGAGCCCAGTCAATAAAGTTCCATATTTTTCGCTCCATAAGACACACTTTTTTCCTCCCAAAAAGTAAGGGGAAATGTCTGTGCGTCTTATGGAGCAAATGTGTGGTCCCTGGAGCCAAATTGCCGGAGTGGGGCAGGCGCCGTTGCCCTGCCCTCCTGGGTTGCCGGCAGCCTCCCCTTTCCCCTGAAGCCCCAGGAAGGTTTAACAGCAGTGGGCAGGCTGTGCGCCGTTGCCCCGTACTCCTGGGCTGCTCTTTGGGGGTGGGGGGGGTGGAGCCACGCTGCTCTGCCAGCAGTCTCCTCTGTTCCCTGAAGCCCAGGGAAGGCTCCTGGGATGCTCTTTGGGGGATGGGGGGCGGAGCCACGCTGCTCTGCCAGCAGCCTCCTCTGTCCCCTGGAGCCCAGGTCTGCTCTTTTAGGGGGGGGGGGAGAGGCAGTAGTGAAGGGGAGAAATTGCAGGCGTTGCCTGAGGAGTTTGGGTGAGAGGGATGGAGAGGAGGAGGCTGGAAAAGGGACCTATGCAGCTTGGGGAGGGGGAGAAAAAAGTGGGGAGAAGGAAAGCCTCCTAAGCCTCCGCGGGAGGAGAGTGATCCCTGCAGAGGCTTAGGATTGAAGCTGCACCCTGCCAGCTTCCCTCCCAAGCCTCTTTGGGGATTGCTCTCCTCCCGAGGAGGCTGTGATTCAGAATATATTTTTTTTCTTGTTTTCCTGCTCTGAAAACTAGGTGAGCCTTATGGTCAGGTGCGCTTTATGGTGTGAAAAATGTGGTAGGTGGAATTTAAAAAATGTTCTTAATATCTCAATTACTTATACCGCAACTTCTTTCTATATCATTTTTAAAAATTTCTAAATTAAAAAAAGTTTGTTAGAATAAAAATGTTTTTCTTAATATAAAATCCAAGATGAACAAACTTGGGGAGGGGGGGACCCTGAATATATTCAGGCAAATTAATGTAGTATTTCAAAGATTAAACACGTGCTAACTGTATGTCCTGCATAACAATCATAGTATTAACTAGCACAGTGTTACCAAATGATTGAGTGGTTCAGTAGCAAATAATACAAGTATATGTAATATTCAGAATGCTTATTCTAAATGTCTTTGTTTGGTGAAAAATTACTCAAATTAAACTATGTTTGAGAGAAATTTCTCCTCTTCACCAAATAACCAACGAATTTCACCCATAGATGTTCCCTCCTTTCCTCAGTATAGTTTATAGATAATGTAGGAAGTCACAAACAGCCAATTTTGGTGATATATTTTGGCAATATAATATATTGTCTCATTTACTTAAAAAAAAGTTATCTGTCTCCATAGGTTTCAGGTATCCAACAATGTTCTCAAAGAATACCAACTATTATTTTTCATTCTGCACAAAAAATGCTAGAAGTCTGATATAATTAGTCAACCTAAGACTTACACAATCCATTACAAGCCTAGAGTTCTCATGGTGACCTACCCTGGAGAAAGCTGCAAGAATGCAACATTATATTTATTCCCCATGTCACTTCTAAAGCAACACAGTTGGTTAACATACAGAACATGAATGTTTGGTGCAGTACTATATATAGCAAGAGCCATAAAATTCTCAAGGTTCAAAAGGCAACTGTAAGTAAATATAGAAAAGATTACCCTAGCAGTAATCTCACATCCGTTATTCTGACCACAGAACCCAAACAGTGACTTGAGCTTCCAAATGTAAAAGCAAAGTGGTTTATAACTGCTTCTGAATGTTATGTGACTGTTCACTCTAGTGACTTATCTTGACTGCAGTGCCAATCTTAACTCTGCTTTCTGCAGAGAGGTGGACATCACATTCGTTCTTGCACTGCTACAGTGACATGAGAGCCAGATAGACTAGCTGTGGTCCTTAAACCTCTTGGTTGGGCATCATCTTCCTCTTCTCCCTCCTGTCCCCAAACTCGAGCAGCAAGATGCTCCATCATTTGCAAAGTACAGTTGCCTCAAGATACAGAGCAATGGCCATAATTGTTTGAATGGTTTGGCTGTTCAGATGGCATCTTCTAATATCCATCACATTTTACTTATCCCTTTATTTATCTTTGTTCAGGTAGGATTTTATACTATTGTCTGAAATGACTATTAAATTCAGAAGAAACCGTGCTGCATATATTCAGAAAGTAAAGCTAAACATTTAGCAATCTGCTAGAGATCTAGTATTCTTTTGCCCTTCCAAATATTTTATACCTCTCTTATAAGAAGTGTTGGAAGATATCTGCAAGCACAAGATCCTCTATCACACCCCCCCTGCCCCGAACCACATACATGAGTCATTTACAAGCAGAATGTGTTAGCTTATATACAGTGCAAAATGAACAGGAGAAGCGAGATCAAAGTCTGTGGTACTTCCTAGGATGAAGAAAGACTACCATGGAATTGAAAGCATCAGGATTCCAAAACTGCAGCACTAAATTGAACCAACCTTCATTTAAAATGAGAATCTCAAATTTTCCACCTGCTAGCAAGACTACATAAACCCTGCAGTCCTAAATTGATCCTACAGAATGCAGCAGAGTGACTGCTTTGATAACTATTCTATCTGCACTGTTTATCCAATTTATTCATTGCAGGGAACAGTCTAGCAGAGAAACGATATGCTTTATGACATCCACTGTGCAAAATGGGAACCGTGAAAATTTCAAATTCAGACAAATACTGTAAGTTATAAAAGCTATCCACATATGCTTACATTTGCAGAATTCTGACTGTGTAAGCAGTTACCTTACTACAGAACCTAGAGCTTTAGGGATAAGAGCACTACATGACTAAGTCCATACATTCAGATGGGCTTTAGATTTACGTGTCTTGAAGAAGTGTTATCCCTTTGCCCACCACATTGAAAACTACTTTCAAAACTGACAAAAGTTGATGGGAGAGAGCCTCTTGTTGGAAAACAAGTCAAAATTTCCAGTACACTCGGGCAATCACACTGAATTTCCACAAGCATCTCTCTTGTGGAAGGTAGCCATATTATTTTCTGTGGAGTCTTTCTTTAGATGCTTTCTTGCAATGTTCATTTTTAGATGCTTAAAATGTTATTCTTATGAAATTGCAAGAATATAAACATCGTAACATAAAATCATATTTATATCCAAAGTTACTTCAGGACTTTCACCACTTCTTATCCCCTTGAAGCTCTCTCTCCGCACTACTAAAATCTGCTCCAGAGGATACCACAACACTCCAGAGGTTAAGAGGACACATCAGAGCTGTGGAAGGGGTAGGAAAAGTCCCATTGTATAAGTGAGATGACCCTGTTAGCTGCCATCCATAATTTATAATTGAAATTTACAAAAGCAACTTCTATCAATGAAAATAATTGATACAATGAAGATACTGTATTCCTTATCTTGATTTTTCATATTCCAAAGACTGATAAACAAACACAACCTTTCAGTAAACCTATCTGTAGAGTGCTGTTTGCAAATCTCTTAAACACTGACTGAATCTTGGTAAATCAGAAAACTATGTTGCACTTCTTTTTGCAAATATCCCTCAAAGGGGATATTTTCATCTTACAAGATCCTTGCAGTACGGAATGTTTTCTACCACATGCGGTATGATTTTAAGAAAGGTCTTGATTATATTGATTTTAAATAAAGGTATTGATTCCTTTGGTACAAAAGTAGATTAGAATTTGCCACAGAGAGAGGGAATAAGATTTTTGGACTAGCTGATTTAGAAATTATCAGGTTTTTCAACATTGCCATCATCCCATGCTGCAGTGTCAACATAGGCTTACAAGACCTATATGCACCTTGGAATGAACCGTGGTAATACTGCCACCTACCCCGGTGCTAGAGCTGGCAGGGGAATGAAAGGAAAAGAAACCTCAGAAATTTAAGTTTTCTGTAGATCCTTACTGAAAGGATTCTACATTGGTTTCTATTTACCCAATACTGTCAGAATCCTCAATCTGGGATTCACTTCTGAATTGCTCTTGTTCAGGAAGCTTTGCAAAATGGGAAACTGAACAATTTCAACCCAACCATTTGGTCACCTTTAGTTTTCATCATGCCTACAAAGTAGACCCAATGGGTCCAGTCCAAATATGACTGGATCATAGTTATATTAATAAATTACACTTTAAACTAATCACAATTTGTCTACTGTAATCACAAACTTCACGTAGTTTAAATTCAGAAGAAGGTATATTCAACCTCCTCCTTTAGTGCACGCCTGAGGAAAACAGGGAGGACTACATGAGCCCAATGCTTGAGCAAGCTCA
The DNA here is from genome assembly GCF_009819535.1 of Lacerta agilis. Lineage (NCBI taxonomy): Eukaryota > Metazoa > Chordata > Lepidosauria > Squamata > Lacertidae > Lacerta > Lacerta agilis. Next base: position 24,757,077 of record NC_046317.1, read on the forward strand.
TTTACATTGCACTTTGCCATGGTTAAGCACTACATTTACACTGGGCCACATCCCTTGATTCATGACCAGCTACAACATGAGAGGGATAAACATGAAAAAGTGAGGAATCATTCCAGCATATACCAGTAGACTACATGCAACTGAAATATTTATCAGTGCTTAAATTTCTAATTCACAGGGATCTCCAATGTCCAAAAATGACCAAAGACAAGGCAAATAATTTTGAAGTAAGGGTCAATGCTTATGCAGATCTCTTATCATCTTTTATGTCATATACAGACATCATCTTGTAACAGGAAAATCCCAGTGCACAAGTGAATCAGCAAATGTATATATGGGGCAAGTATTATTTACAATAGTGGTATGGCTAGTTAAGCAAGTTTGCATGACTCAGACTGATATTTATACCACTACATACAGGTACCAGATAAAAGTAGAAATAAAGAGAGCTCCAGCAGTTTAGCACTTGAGCAGATACCTTAGTATCAGGATTGTAAAAGATGGCAAACATTATGGGGGAGTGTTAGCAGACCAGACCAGGTACAGTCAAACCTCTAGTTACAAACGCTTCAGGATGTGTACATTCAGGATACGCACCGTAGTGACCCGGAAGTAATGGAATGGGTTACTCCCGGGTTTGCCGCGTCGCGCATGCGCAAAAGTGCCGAATTGCATCGCGCATACGCGGCGCTTCAGGTTGCACACGTCACGGGTTACGGATGGGGCTCCAAAACGGATCCCGTTCGTAACCAGAGGTACCACTGTATATGTGCCCACACTTTGTGCAAGTCAAAGAAGGGATAGACATAACATCATTGCTTGCCTCCAAATCAATATGATTTTTAAAAATTGTTTTCAGCTACTACACATTAGAATGCAACACACAAAGACAAGACACTTCAAGAGTAAGTTAAACATATTCAGGAATACAAATTGCCAGAATTTAATAGTTCCTCATATCATTTTAAAATTCTCATGGCAGCCTGGCTCTCAACCCTCTTTAGGGTCAAAAAAGTAGGTGAGTAACTTTCTTGCTGCTAACAAACTTGCTGTAGATAACAAACTTGTCTTGGCCAGCAACAATCTAATGTTGAAATCATCTGATTGATCTTCCAGAAAATTATGAAATGAAAATGAACAACACTGATCAATTATATGACCATCCTTGGGCAAGCACCATATTTCTGCTTGCAAGAAGCTCCAGATTTGGAAGGTAATCTTCTCATACCTCCTTGGGGAAAGGAAATGAGCCATGCCACCTGTGTAAGAAGCGCTGGAAATTCTTGATTACCAATTGTGGGCGTGCGTAGGTATGGAGAACAGAACTCCTGCACTGCATCCTTTATGTACAACGGGTGGGGAATCTCTGGCCCGTGACATCAGCTGGAGGGCAAGGTTCAATTCTGCCTTGACTGAGCACACCTGTTCCCAGCAGGAAACAGGTGATCACAGCTAAAACAAGATTTAAAGCCCTGCTTGTCAGCTGGGAATAGGGGCACAGAGCCCAAGGTTTTTTGTTTTGCTTTTGTTTTTGTAGGCATTGCCTGAGAGAGACCTGTCCTGTGCACAGCTTAAAACTTAAAAATTAGGCTTCTTTCTCTCCTTCCCATTAAAAGTAAAGGTAAAGGTACCCCTGACTATTAGGTCCAGTCACAGATGACTCTGGGGTTGTACACTCATCTCCTCTATAGGCCGTTTGTCCGCAGACAGCTTCCGGGTCATGTGGCCAGCATGACTAAGCTGCTTCTGACGAACTAGAGCAGCACATGGAAACACCATTTACCTTCCTGCCGGTATTTATCTACTTGCACTTTGAAGTGCTTTCGAACTGTTATGTGGGCAGGAGCTGGGACCGAGCAACGGGAGCTCACCCCGTCACAGGGATTCGAACCGCTGACATTCTGAGTCCTAGGCTCTGTGGTTTAGACCACAGCACCACCCGCGTCCGACTCCTTCACATTACTTGATGGGTATTTCTTTGTTTGTTACTATGCTCTGTATTTTAATTGTAAACTGTCCTGTGATCCTCAAATGAAGGACAATATACAAATTTAATAAATAAACAACATACAGTAGTACTTTGGAAGGTGAATGGAATCCGTTGCAGAAGTCCATTCAACTTCCAAAATGTTTGGAAACCAAGACACGGCTGATTGGTCCTGCAGCCAATCAGAAGCTGCAGAAGCCACATTAGCCGTTCAGGTTCCAAAGAACGTTTGCAAACTGGAACACTCACTTCCGGGTTTGCGGCATTCAGGAGGCAAAACGTTCGACTCGTAAGGTGTTCACGAACCAGGGTACAACTGTATTACATAGTGACGTCAAACCTTGTAAATACTGAATCTGAGAGCCCATGAGTCCAGTTTGAATATTAACATCAGTATTAGAGTACTGCATAGGAAACAGCAGTTATCCACTCAAGTAATTGCCAGATTTTTCAATAATCATTCAATGAGGTCAAAGGCAGATGAGAGCTCAACATACACCATTTCTGGTGGACTAGTAGCATACTTTCAAATAATAAGACTTTGCTTCTTAGTAAGGCATTTCATTTCTGCTTTGTTAACAAGTGGTCAATTTGGTAGTATCTCAGTAGTTGCCCTACTTACTTCCTGAATCAAAACTGGTGCTGTTTGGGCCTCTTGTAGATTGTCATTACTTTAAAAAAATGTGAGATCCATTTCAACACTGGACAACCCACAACTGGTTTCATTCGCCTAAGTCGTTGCATCACAAGGTCTCAAAAGCATTTTTTTGTTTTTATTAACCGCAACCTACCCAAAACCTTTCTGAAATTTATTAGCAGAATTTCCTTTTTTCCCATTCTTAAATGGTTCACACACTCACTCCACTAGACCAAACAACTCTTATTTTGCTTATCTGATTTATTTCACCTTAAAGTTCTAGCTGGTTTTTACTAGGGACTACTTACATCTTCTATCCTCTACAACCTCCGGCCTGTCAGATTGGCTTGGAAAGGTAGTTTTTCCTAAACCACACCCACAAGCCTCACAACTGACATGACATGGGGAGTCAGGTGCGGGGCAGATATCTAATGTGCCTATGCACACTTGGGAGCCATGAAGTGTCCTCCTGATTGCATGTTGGCAATGGAAGGCAGTCTTTGACTCTATCACCCAACTAGCAGAGAATTGCATTAACAATTCTTCTGTAGATTAAACACAAATTGTGTTTTAAAGGCTAACAGATCTTCATGGGAGTAATCAAAAGATACAAAATAATCAATACATATAAAAACTATTGATTTAATTTTTGTATAAGAAGAAGAAGAAGAAGAAGAGTTTGGATTTGATATCCCGCTTTTCACTACCCGAAGGAGTCTCAAAGCGGCTAACATTCTCCTTTCCCTTCCTCCCCCACAACAAACACTCTGTGAGGTGAGTGGGGCTGAGAGACTTCAGAGAAGTGTGACTAGCCCAAGGTCACCCAGCAGCTGCATGTGGAGGAGTGGAGACGCGAACCCGGTTCCCCAGATAACGAGTCTACCGCTCTTAACCACTACACCACACTAAAGCAAGGGTGGAGAACTTCTGGCCAATGTCTGTGGGTTTTCTACCAACCCTAAGGATGTTCCTCAAAGGCCCTAACTAGATCTAATTTGATTGCTTTTTGCTATGCCCCCAGCAGCGTGCCACACCCCCAGGATGCCCACCACGCCCCTGTGGGTGGCATGCCACGCCCTCCGGACACGCGCCAGACCCACCTCGCCTGCTCTCCGCCCCTTAGTGCCAGAGCATGAAGCTCCGCCACTGACTGGAATGTGTCCTTCTTCTGAGATAATGCCTCTTGCTTGCCTGAATGGAGAAAGGATGAGATCTACTGTTCTACCCACTTTTTCTTCTGCCTGCCTGATAGGTTGACAAGAAAGTTGACCATGAGGCAATGTGGACTCTGCTTTGCCTGAAAAATGTTTCCAACCTGATATATAAGATTGCAGCCTAAGAGTTCTATTACAGATAGCTGTATAGAGTGCTTTCCAATTCAGAGATCCAATTAATGAGAGCTATTAAAAGGTGGTAACCTAATTTGGCTTTCAGAAGATTGACAGTACCTGCCAGAAAATATTGACCAATCATAGAAAATTATTTATTTACTTCCCTAATGAGGCCTTCCGGAATCCATACAGTAAATGCTTCCTGAGAAACTTTCCATATTAGTGCTCATTCACAATCTTTGGGCTTAAAATAGCATAGCAACTTATTCTTGATTTAAAATATTCAGCATCAGAAATGAATTCAGTAGATTAAATCCTAGCATTAAGATCAGAAGATGAGTAAAGCTAATATAATTTTTCCAACCGCTGCAAATTTCCAAAATAATAAAATTGGAAAGGAGAATCACCAAAGGAGAATCATCTGAGGGCTAAAATTCACCCCACCAAACAAACAAACTTTGCTATCAAAGAAAACACGTCTCCATTAAAGGAGATTACAGAGCTCTACATGGGCAGCAGTTCAAGAATGCTGCAGCAGTAGTCAGGCATATTTGACTTACACTTCTTTTACTTTTCCAGGGATGCTTCTAACTTTAGAACATATCCAGAAGTCAATGTAAGTTTTTAAAATATCAGTTTATTCTATAAATTGCTTCACATGAAATAAAATTAGTTGTGCAAGGGACTAAATCAAATATGTGTGGACTGTGCTCTCTCCAGCCCTTCTATAATGTGCCTAATGTTCATTTTTTGCTTTTCAGTTTGACTCACATTCATCTTGCTGTGTTTATGTTAACTGTCAGAAGTAATTCATTAAAAAAAAACTTCAACGTTTAACTTCCTTTCAGGTGGGGTGACCTATCGTCTCTCTCATGATTTCTGTTGCCTTTTTTAAGGAATAAAAGAGTACTCTCCATTGTTTCCACTGTGATATAGTGTTAGATCAGTAAAGGTAAAGGTAAAGGGACCCCTGACCATTAGGTCCAGTCGTGTCCGACTCTGGGGTTGCGGCGCTCATCTCGCTTTACTGGCCGATGGAGCCGGCGTACAGCTTCTGGGTCATGTGGCCAGCATGACAAAGCCGCTTCTGGTGAACCAGAGCAGCGCACGGAAATGCGGTTTACCTTCCTGCCGGAGTGGTACCTATTTATCTACTTGCACTTTTGACGTGCTTTCGAACTGCTAGGTGGGCAGGAGCTGGGACCGAGCAACGGGCGCTCACCCTGTCGTGGGGATTCAAACCGCCGACCTTCTGATCGGCAAGCCCTAGGCTCTGTGGTTTAACCCACAACGCCACCCGCATCTTCAATATTTTCAGACCTATGAGTCACTTATAATCAAACATGAAATACTGAATCCAGTTTCAGGGCTAGTTCAAACATAATGATTTCAGACACTCTCTCCATTTTGCAATTCAGTATTTTCACGATTTATTAAACCAGAGGTTCCATTTTCATCTGAATCAGGAAACTATGGTTTAATCTCAGACTTTCAGCTTTTAGACTGAGATCAAACCACAGTTTAGCAGTTACAGGTAGGTAGCCGTGTTGGTCTGCCATAGTCAAAACAAAATAAAATAAAAAATTCCTTCCACTAGCACCTTAGAGACCAACTAAGTTTGTTCTTGGTATCTGAAGAAGTGTGCATGCACGCGAAAGCTCATACCAAGAACAAACTTAGTTGGTCTCTAAGGTGCTAGTGGAAGGAATTTTTTATTTTATTTTGTTTTCACAGTTTAGCAGTTTGGATACAACAGGAAAGCTTAGTTTAATAAATCCCAAGAGTATTCTGGCATGATGGAGAAAGTAGAAGAGAAGGGGAGGTGGGGAAGCTGCCTATGGGTCAACAATGTATTTAATATTAATGTATTTAATATTTGTTGGAAGCCGCCCAGAGTGGCTGGGAGGACCCAGCCAGATGGGCAGAGTACAAATAAAATAACAACAACAACAACAACCATTGTTGGTTGGACCAAGTGCGTGCAGAGCAACTGCAACTGCATGTTCTCTCAAAACTGTAATACACTCTTTTTTTAGTTTAAAAATAGCTTTATTTAATTTCAAACTTATAAAATACAACCATATCAAATCAACCAATAGAAACAAAAAAACAAAAAACATGTAATCTAGACATAGTAATCCACAAAAAAGCTGTAATACACTCTAATGCAGGGCTGGGGCATCCTTTCAGTAGAAAGGCTACATTCCATTATGGAAAACCTTTCAGAGACTGCATTCCCAGTGTGTGGAAGGTGGGGCCAGGGGAAACAGTGGGTGGAACAATGGATGAAACTCTTTCTTTTGTACAGTAGCCACATTCTAGCCACACAAATGCCCAAGGTTTCTATACCTACATCTGGGCAAAAGCTCTTCAGAGGCCTCAGAACAGGGCTGGTAAGAGGTGTGGCCTAGTGAAGAGGCATGAGCTGGGAGAATCCCAAGGAGCAGTGAGATAGGCCTGTACAGCTGCATTTGATTCAGGCTTGAGGCTCCCAAACCGTGCTCTAAAGTAGTATTTTTATTCTTGAACTGAATACTGTCCCAATTGAAAAACGCATGATACAACTTGGTATGTGTAGAACTTTTTAATCACATTCGTAAGAAAAAAAGCCATGCCGCAACACCAAACAAGGTATCCACTCAATCTCAGGGAAACTTCAGAAATGACAATGAATGCAGCACAAGAACTAATTTTGGAAGAACAAATTATGTTAGACAAAGTAGAAGCAGGTAACCTACAGCTGCTGCCACTATCTAAATCTTGTCCAGAGTTCTAAGGGCTTTACTGTATTTTCAATCTCAAATTGCTTGACATCAACATCATGTTTAAACAGTCTAAGGAAGATAATGCGCCTGAGATTTGTCCACCCATTTTACACTCCTACATGTAGCAAATATCATGATTATGCAAGTCCTGCTCATCTCAGCTGACCAGGGTTTAGTTGCCACATAGTCATTACTACCAAATACTCAAGTGTTGGTATTAAGAGATCAAAGTAACATACTGGCTCAACACATAGGCCTCTACAACGTTTTCATTCTATTTAATATAATTCAACCAGCACACAAACATAACATTATTTGCCCCTCACAGGGAATGCGATATGAAGTAACAGTAATTATATTTTTCTTATGTATTTCCTGATATCAAGACTGTCAGCCATAGCCAGTCATAGGTGAATGTCTAAGTTCAAACGTCCAACTCTTCCTCCTCTATATTGAGCTTTCCTTTCACCTGGGACAGATCCACTCAGATTGGCCTTTATGCTGCTATGCAGCCATGTTTCCTCTAACCAGGATAAAGTCTCTGAGACTTCCTGCTCTTAGGTTTGTAAACCAGGTGCTCAGGAAATAAGATTAAAGTTATTAATATTGCTGCAGCAATATTGCCTGGCTCAAGGGGTCCACAAATTTTGGCATCCTTTGGCCAACCCAAACATTTGTGGTTGCAAGAACCATGCTCTTCCCATAATGGGTGGGGTCTTGCCCAGACCTCACACAACATAGCTCAAAGTCAAAGATAAACCCAATCTCCTCTCTGGAGCTCCAAACTTGGAGCTGGGACTGGAGGTGAATGGGAGACAAACCACAGCAAACTTCTACCCTGCTCTAAATGGACACAGGGAAGAGTTTTGAAGCTTGCTTTGACTCTATGCTAGCCAGGTGCCCAGAGCATACAGCCAGCACACAGCGAATACACCTTGGCTTCTCCACTCCACCTTAGGAGCTGGATATTTATAACCATGGGTGCAAATTGTGGTTGGCACCAACTTTGATTAGCAAAATGATGGTATAGTCATAATCACAGCTATGTCTAAAATGGCTAGAGAATGATGAATGCCTGCACAAGCGGGTAAATATATGAGGGAGAAATGTTTAAGTCCACAGGGTGCTCCCAATCTCCTATCTGTTGTTAAGGAATACAGGTTGCATTACATCTGCTGTGATGCATATTCCCACTATTGTAAATATGCTTTCTGAATAATACCCACTTTGAAAAGTTAACCATCATTTGTGACTTAATCAAATGCTGGCATTAAACAAAAGACATAAAATCACTAAATCAGGACCCGTACAATGTGGACTTCCATCCTATTTTGACAAATTTGTATTAGTATTACAGTAAACTGAAGGGTGCAATCAGTGACCTCTGCTCACAATTATAAAATTGTCATGATAGTGAGAGTCTCCCAAAGGAATAATAGATCCATTTTCTTGTCCACCAGTTCTCAGCTGAGCATGAATAGTGCTAGTTCTCTCTAAACTTTTTACTACTTGTAAAGAGGTATACAATTTTTCTTATCTTCATGATTGGTGCTAAATTTTTAAAGAGCAAAGTTCCTTTTAAAAACAGAGTCAATTCAGGAAAAAAATCAGAAATCTTGTCAGCATAAAAAAGTCTTCAAGAGACTCCTGAAAGCCCAAAGGGAGGATGCTTGCTGAATCTCAGCTGGAAAAGTGTTCTTCAGACATCCAGTTTTGAGGTTAGCAATGTGTGGACTACAGTGCCCAAGTTATCTTGGTCCAGGTACAGATGTAACTGCTGTACCAGACAAAGCAGGTAAAAAGCACTTCTAGCCACTAAGATCACTTTGGCCTAATGACAAAGACATTTCCAGGAGTAACGCCCCCCCCCCAGCTACATTTCCCTAAGCAACCTCATCCAGAACAGAAACTAGTCCATAGATTGCACAGCCTCTCCAAATTCAGATGCTATGGAGATGTACAGCTGGGTGTAATCAGCATACCGATGGCACTTCGCTCCAAAACTCCTAATGACCACTCCCAGTGGCTTCATATAGATCAGGCATAGGCAAACTCTGGCTCTCCAGATGTTTGGGACTACAATTCCCATCATCCCTGACCACTGGTCCTGTTAGCTAGGGATGGTGGGAATTGTAGTCCCAAACATCTGGAGGGCTGGAGTTTGCCTATGCCTGATATAGATGTTAAATAGCACTGGAAACAAAACAATACCCTGCAGAACCACATAGCACTGGTGCCAGGAAGTCAAAGAGTACTCCCCCGATGCTACTCTGGGACTCCAATACCCATCCTGCATCTAGGAAGATACCATGGTCAATGGTATCAAAATTTGCTGAGAGAGTAATTGTAACAGGGATGCACTCCTCCTGTCCCGATACCGGTCATCCATTAGAGCAATGAAAGCCGATTCAGCACTGAAACCAGGACTAAACCCAGATTAAAGTGGAGCCAGATAATCAGTGTCATACAGGAACACTTGCAGTTGCTCTGCCACCACCCTCTCTACCACCTTCTCCTAGAATGGGGCATTGGTAACTGGCTGGTAGTTCTTACACACCATTGGGCACAGGGTGGGTTTTTAAAGGTGCAGTCACATCACCAACTCTTTAAGAGCAGCTAGCACTTCCTCATCTACCCAGTCACACCAGCTGGCTTTAACCAGTCAAAAAGGGCAGGGGTCCAGAGGGCATGCAATCATTAATTCACATCATATGGAAATAACAAATGTCACATTGGACACCTCAGCTGGATTTGCTTTAACAGCAGCACCCATGTCACTACAAAGTCACGTCTCTCTCAATCAGTTATGGAAAACTATTTTAAAATCCTGGGAGCTGCTATCATATTTTTAGGAGCTTGTGTGACCATATGTATGAATTTTTTCGATCCCGCTCTTGGCTTTTTGCTGCTTCCTTTCTCTTTCTACCTTCTGTACACTAGCAAATTCTGGAAACAGAATGTGTAAAATACACAGTATGCTTCTTTTTGCAACACCATGTGTTATCAAGAAAATTGGCAGAAAATATTTTGACTTTTTCCATAGGAAAAACAAAAAAAGAAGACAAAACTATGAAAGCAATACAAAAAGTCTGTCATGAGGCTGGTATCAACATGCACTTTAACTCTTGGAAGTAATAGCCAATGGCATTGGAGAGGGGGGATTTAATATTATCAAGACCATTAAACCACAAGTACTATGCACCCTCATCTGTGGTGGTCAGGAATTCATGGCCTCCATGACAACTATGGGCCTATCTACATGCACACACTGCTGGACTGGACACACTGCTGCTGGGAGGCTTTGAGGTAACTGTCCATAACAAAGGAGTTCACTACCTCTTGTAGATTGTTTCATACCTTCTGTAAAACTATCAGGATGGTCTGCCCATGGAGACTGATGGATCCAAATTAATTCCTGACTGCTCTTGGGTAGTTTCTAGCTAACATGACTGACTATCATGTCATAGATATGGAATGGGGAAATGACCTGAGCAGTTGACATGATCACTCACAAAATTTTACTTTTCCACCGCAACTCATCAGTACAGTGTCATCCAGCAGAGCTGTTCCAAGTGGTGAAGAGCCTGTTAAATCCAAGTCCTCAAAGAAGAACCCTTGGTAGCCCCTCAGTGGCCTACTGTGACAAATCTGCACAACACTTTGCAGATGAAATCATTCACACCTGCCCATTACATCTGCACATCTTCAGGAACAGAAACTATGGATGTATCCACAGTATCTGCTTTCCAATTGATGAATATGTTTGAGTTGCTTCTGCCTGAGCATGTGGACAGGTTGCTTGGAGGTTTGAGACTGACTACATGCCCTCTTGACCAAAGGGAACCATCTAAATGGCTGGCAGAGGTAGTGAATGCTTCTTTAAGAGAGAGAGAGAGAGAGAGAGAGAGAGAGAGAGAGAGAGATATGCCATCAGTTCTGCCACTGCTGAAAAAACATTTCTTCGACCCGACATCTTTGGATAATTACTAGCCTACCTACCATTCTTAGGAAAGGTGTAAAGGTAAAGGTAAAGGGACTCCTGACCATTAGGTCCAGTCGCAAACGAATCTCAGGTTGCGGCGCTCATCTCGCTTTACTGGCCAAGGGAGAGTGTTACAAATCTATAGACATTTTTGGAAAATACTGGTTCCCACAATCCTAATGGTTAGGGGTCCCTTTACCTTTACCTTAGGGCTTGGAAGCAGTTTCGCAAAGATTTAAGGTCTTATTGGTAGGGCAGGTCCTAGAAAACAGTGTTGAGATTTCTGCATGCCTTCTTGGCCTTTGGCTTCTAGGATGCCCCAGCATTATATTTTGTCCTCATGCTGTTCAACATTTACATGAAAATGAAACTGCTGGAGAGACGTTTAGGGATTTGGACTAGATGCTGCCAATATACAGATGAACCCAAGCACTATCCTTTTCATCAAATGCCAGGGAGGCTGCAGAAGTTGTTAAACATTGCTTGAGCAGTTATGGATCAGATGTGAGTACAGTCGTACCTCGGGTTACGTACGTTTCGGGTTACGTACTCCCGTAACCCGGAAGTGTAACCCTCCGCGCATGCGCAGAAGCGTTCTGTGCACATTGCGCATGCGCAAAACGCGTTGTTCGGGTTACGTACGTTTCGGGTTATATACAGCAACCTGGAACCAATTAAGTACGTAACCCGAGGTACAACTGTACAGGTACATAAATTGAAGCTAAGCCTGGCAAAGACAGGGTGCTGCTAATTAATAGAGAAGCTATTCCAAGCCTCGGGGTACCACCTAGTCTGAACAGAACCTGTATTCCAGGTTCGTATCCTGGGGGTTCTCCTTGACCTAAATTTGCTCTAGGATACTTAGGTTACTACTGTGACCAGGAATGCTGTTGCAAAGCTTGGGTAAATGCATCAGCCATGCCTTTTCCTGGAAAAAGGCAGGTCTGGCCACTGTTGCACATGCTTTGGTTACTTCTAGGATGAATTTATTGTAACATGCTCTACATTGGGTTTCATTTAAAAAGTGTTGGGAAACTTCAGCTAGCACAAAATGCAGCAGCCAGAATGCTGGCTGAAACCTGCTTCATGGAACATATAACCCTGGTGTTAACAGTGGTATCTGAAGAAGTGTGCATGCACACGAAAGCTCATACCAAGAACAAACTCAGTTGGTCTCTAAGGTGCTACTGGAAAGAATTTCCTGGTGTTAACAGTTGCAACTGGCGTACAACTGCAAACCTTTACAATTTCAGGTGCTGGTGATTACCAATAAAGTCCTAAACGGTCAGAATAGTTGAGGATTGCATCCTTCCTCATGCACCCTTTCACCTTTCATAATGGTAAATAGAGGACTAGCTTCATATTCCTTTGCCTTCAGAGGCATGGTTGGTAGGGACACAGGACCTTCTCAATAGAAGTATCAAGTGCTTATGATTCTATGGTTGCAGAATGCCCTTCTAACTGTGCAGGCTGCTGCTACAGTTGGTTTACTGCTGCTCAACTCTCACTTATTGTGATATTACTGCTGTTTTATCAGAGGTGTTTTTTCAATTATATTGTAAAGCTACTGTGAAGCCTCTTGGAGCCAAGAGGCAAGTTATAAATCTTCTAAAATAAATATAGGTGATGCTGCTACTGTATCAACAGTTTTCCACGCTAGTTTAAAATAGTCCACAATGTTTCTTTCACAGCCTGTGGCAGTGATTACACTATACAGTACTTTTCAGGCTAGGCCTTGCCCTCCAGTCACTTTCACACTCTACAGCATATTTAGGAATGGAAGAACACATGACATCCACCCATTGTACATTCAGTTTGACAGTTAGTGGCAAATATTTGGATACATCTACAACTATACCAATTATGTTACAGTACTTTTTCATATAAACACTTAGGCAGTAACAGAATTTCTGGTGAGCCGTTCATTTCCCAATTGACCATGGATGTGAAATATTGGATACATGCTGCTAGTTTATAGAACTTGTAAGTAATATAACTCCAACATACAAGGAGTGTACAACGTACCAAAATTTACCATTAAATGGATAACGTATGCCAAGGTCCTATAAATGTGGGAGAGCTGTCATCTTGTATTCAAGAGAGATCTGCAGAAACTAATTTTGTGGAGAATAAAGGTTGAGAGGTTCATTCACTGTGATGAACAAGCCAGTCCTATACAAAACCAGGAAATGCACCCCAACTCTATACAGGATTAGTCAGGAAGCTATGGAAGGTACATAAGGAAGCAAGCAAACCTGCTCATATTTTCTCCCACTGCCCAGTTACTAGATAGTGGTTCCCCACTCTCTACCAGTAAGCACAAAGTGGGAGAGTGTGTGTGTCAGAAAGAGAAAGAAACACAACTGTGGGCACCAGCAAGGGGAGAAAGGGGCTGTTCCCAGTGCACAGTTAACTCGCAATTCCTGTTAGAAGATTCCTTCACACACACCCCTCCAGCTTAAAAAGCTGACGAAGGAAAGAGCTTTAAAGAAAGAAGAGGAGGTGTGTGTGCTTTACACACGACAAGTTTTACTTTAAGTTAAAGAAACCGGGAAAAGGAAGGCGTGTGTGCAGGGGATGGAGAAAAGGGGAAAGGAAAACTCCTGGGGTCCACCCACCTCAAGGTGGCCTGAACCCAGAGAGAGAAGCGGCTCCAGCAGCAAAGGAGATTATGACACGGGGAGGCAGAGTGTGCCTCGCCGAGGAAGGAGGCCTGGAGGGGGGCGGCTCCACCTCCGCGGCCAGGAGGCCCCAGGCTGAAAGGAGATGGGGGGGGGGAGAGGAAAGGGCGGCAAGGAAGGAAGAAGAGCTTTTCCTGGCCGTGAGGAGAGAAGGAAGGAAGGGACGACGGAAAGAGTGTCGGCCGCCGCCGCCGCCACCACCACCACCACTTTCTCTCTTTTACCTGCTGCAGGTCTGTGAGGAAAATCTCCCTCTCGGCCGCGTTGGACGCCATTGCTGTGCGCTGGCTCTGGACTCCGCACCTGGGCGCCGCCGCCGGTGGGAAGGCGGGTCTGGGCCGAGGGGGGCGCTCGCTCGCTCGCGACTCAGGCGGCGGCGGCGGCAGCAGGGGCGGAGGCGAGGGTTGAGGGGGGGGCGTCAACCCCCTCTCCTCACATTCCCATGAGGGGACGGGGAGGGACGGGGACAGGGGGTGGGTGTCGTTTCGCGTCGGGACGGACGGACGGGCGTCTCGCGCTCGCTCCCGCCCGTGCGCGCGCCGCCCTCCCGTTCCCGACCCTCCCACACACCCCTCCAGAGGGTGGTGGTGGTTCCTCCTCCTTCTCCTCCCTCCTGCGCCTCCACCGCCGCTCCCCCTCCTCCTCCTCCTCGTCGTCGTCGTCGCACCCTTTGGCTGTCACCCTGTCGTAAAAAGCGGCGCTGCTTGGCGGCCGCTCGCAGCACGTGACTAGCCCGGGGGCGGGCGGGGGCGGGGCGCGTTCTGAGAAAGGAGCGGAAGACTTCTCGCCTGGAAAGGGAGGCGACTCGGTGCTCGCGCTCTCTCGCTATGGTTCCCACACAAGGCAGTCCAGTCGCACGCTTCTCCCTCCCTGCCCTCGGGGAGCCGGTGTCACATAGCAGGGTTTCCACCCCGGCACGTCAAACTCCGCTCCGACCTCACAGCTGATGCTCTCAGTTCAAAAAAGCGCGTGTCCCCAAACGGACTTGCAACAGTGCCGGATTTACGTACTGTATAAGCTAAACAAGCTATAGCTTAGGGCCCCCCTCACTTGTGGGGCCCCCAAGAAATTTAAAGGGAAAAAACCCACTGGATAATTAACAACAACAATATTTATTATTTGTACCCCGCCCATCTGGCTGGATTTCCCCAGCCACTCTGGGCGGCTTCCAACAAAAATCAAATACAAAAATATCACACATTAAAAGCTTCCCTAAACAGGGCTGCCTGGATGTACATTTCCAAAATACAAGATAAAAAACAAATAAAACCTACATGCAGCAACAGTGTTTTGTGTTGTGTTGGCTCCTATGATGTAAGTAATGGACCCCCGACTGCTAGCCTGCTCCCTAAAATATCACTGGTTTGCTCATTTCTATATATAGGGTGCCTACATGCTGCATGGACTGGTGGCATGGCAACATGTGCAAATGGCTTTAGATACCTATTAGGTCCACAACTTGCCATATAGCATACTGTATATTCAACACAAAAAAACAGCAACAGTTTGTTGAAAAAAGACAGCTGGACATATAAAGGGCCCCATTACCTTCAGTAGCTTAGGACCTCATCAAACCTAAAACCAGCCCTTCTCTTATCCCATGACCTGGGGGGTGGGGTGGGGTGGAGAGAAGCTTTTGGGAATTATAAGTCGTCTACATTGCCATTATCCACATGCTAAGTCTTTATCCACGTGCTAAACTCTAGAATAGACAGGACCTCCCTTTGCACAAGCCATACTTATTTTTCTTGTTCCTCTATAGTGATAATATAATGAGGTTATCTTAGTTGACTTTAATATGCAACTCTCTCTCTCTCTCTCTCTCTATATATATATATATATATATATATAATCAGGAAACAGGTAATAGCACAATTCATAAAAAAATTAATCAGAAAAAATGTAACCTAAATTTAAGTTTAAAAACATTACAATGCTCAGAAATTTTTAAAAATGTACTGCCTCTGCTCTTCCAGTAAAGGATAAATTTAGCATAAAATTTATCAAAACATTTCCTCTTCAAGGTAATAGGTCAGTTTCATCATTCTGGCAACATCCCAGTTCTTAAGAAACCATTATCCTGTGTTTGGCTGCTGATATGTTTCAGTGTTGAGCAATTATAAATTTAGTCACAATCCATACATAACAACCAGTTCATGATTCTCCTTTTGGCACAAAATTCCAGCTTATAAAATGACAAAACTTTTTTTCCCAGAAGAACAAAGCAATGACCAAATCCACCACAATTTTCAACTTGCTATTTTGCTGTTGCTGCTGCTCACCTTCGTGAATTGAAAGACACTATTACAGCCATAGCAATGTTGTTCACATAAAACTTATCTTCGCTTTCCCCCTGTTTGCCAATGCCCTGGATGATGATACAGATTTTTAATTGCTTCACCTCAGTGTCTCATTGAAAAAGGTTACCTTTTCACATCTGTTGACATCCGACACAAATACCTTAATATTTGGATAACTGTTAAATAATAACTCTTTTTTTAAAAAGCAAAACCTTCACACCCTGTCAGCTGGTTTCTCAGGCTGAATAAATAATATATATATTGTAACGATCAGCTTTGTAACAGGGCGGGGAATATACACCTGCCAAGATGTTGTTGTACTCTCAATTCCCATCAGACTTGGCCAGTATGGCCAATGGTCAGAGCTGATATTAGTCCTGCAATGTCTGGGAACCATAAGTTCTCCACCAATGCTTAATCAAAACTAATTCATTATTATTTCAACAGCATTGATTAGTTTACAGCACAGAATAAACCCAAACTGAGCTTAGGCTATAATCCAGGAGAAACCAAATGTGTCCTCCAGATGTTGTTGAACTACAGTTCCCATGTAGTTACATATTAAAGTCAACCAAGATAACCTCATTATATTATCACTATATTACTGTTATGCACTTACTGCATATTTAAATTTAAGACTGAGATCTGCATTTAGTGTGTGTTGAACTTCTTAAGTAAGTAATACGAATATTAAGATAGCAAAGAACCCATCTGGATAATTAGGAGGAAGCCTCTGACTCAAGTAAATGATAAATAAGTTACATTTAAAGGCATTAGAATCCACCACATTAAAAAAACAACAACACATCATCAGGTCCACATGGCATCTACCTGGACAAATGGCAAATCCACCCACTCCTAAAGAACTCAAATGTGAAACTACTGATCTTCAAACAAAAAATATGGAACATCCCTAAGATTGGCCTTTCTGCCCAAGGACAGGAAAATGTAGTACCATTTAAATAAAAATAAGGATCCAGGGGCTTGAAATGCTGGCTATGGGAGCTGAAATCCAACAATCAACATCTGAATGCCCTACTGAACTCAGTTTCTAGTAAAGCTGCATTGGATTCGGCTGAACAATAAAATATTTTTTAATGCAAATAATGGCTTTAGTCTGTTTCCAGAGATGATGAATACCAAAATTCTGGGTTGTGTGCAATGGTTGCATGAGCAAAAGGCAACCAATCTTTATCTGATGGCACATGACCCCTCTTCCATTCTTCTTCTTCTTCTTCTTCTTCTTCTTCTTCTTCTTCTTCTTCTTCTTCTTCTTCTTCTTCTTCTTCTTCTTCCTGTAACTTCACCAGTTTCAGACTGATGTCAATGAAGGACCTGAGGATGAGGCCCCTCGCGGAATTCAAAGTCACAAAGTGCTTCACTCCTGAAATATGCTGCTGTAGATTTTTCCACCTGCTACTACAGCCAACAAGAGAAAGGCCACCATGGGGGAGCATGCCCCCCAACCCCTGTGCACCTCTCCTAACCTTTTCCAGCCTTTAATATCCTTCAGATAGGATTCTCCAAGGCCTTGGAGATTTCAGGAACATAGGAAGGTGTCATACACCATTGGTCTATCTAGCTCTCCAGAGTTCCAGTTACAGGTAGGTAGCCGTGTTGGTCTGCCACAGTCAAAACAAAATAATAATAATAATAAAAATTCCTTCCAGTAGCACCTTAGAGACCAACTATGTTTGTTCTTGGTATGAGCTTTCGTGTGTATCTGAAGAATTGTGCATGCACACGAAAGCTCATACCAACTTAGTTGGTCTCTAAGGTGCTACTGGAAGGAATTTTTTTATTTTTTTATTTTGTTTTAGCTCTCCAGAGTTTGAGACAAAGGTCTCTCCCAGCCCTATGTGGAGACGCCAGGGATTTAACCTAGAACTTTCTGCATGCAAGACAGATGCCCTGCTATCACAGCTCTTTACAATTCATTTCATTTATTAGACTTATTAGTCGCTTGTCACCTGAAGCTCTTTTCCTATCACACAGTTTCTGATAGTTTCAGTGGGCTTCTCTTGGCCATTTCGCCTGATGCTACTGAATCCTTTTCAAGGATGGGGCTAACACATGGGTAGGCAAACTAAGGCCCAGGGGCCACATCCGGCCCAGTTGCCTTCTAAATCCGGCCCACAGACGGTCCGGGAATCAGCGTGTTTTTACATGAGTAGAATGTGTCCTTTTATTTAAAATGCATCTCTGGGTTATTTGTGGGGCCTGCCTGGTGTTTTTACATGAACAGAATATGTGCTTTTATTTAAAATGCATCACTGGGTTATTTGTGGGGCAGAGGAATTTGTTCATTCCCCCCCTTCCCCCCCCGAAATAGTCCGGCCCCCCACAAGGTCTGAGGGACAGTGGACCGGCCCCCTGTTGAAAAAGTTTGCTGATCCCTGGGCTAACATGTCAGAAATACTAACTGCTGGCAAAAAGATTCACTGCCCTCCCGCACTGGATATTGGCTAGAATGGGAAATAACACAGAGAAAAGAAGTGCCATTTCAACAGAATAGTTCTTAAAAAGACGGGAAAACAACATGTTATCTAGTGAAGAACAATAAACTTTTACCTTCAGATAAATTAAGTGTTTATTCCTTCTCGAGGTACCTTGATTCCAGAGGTTCCATTCTGCAGCCTTCACTCCCATGGTTGTCTTTTGAAGCTGACGGTGCTGTAGAAATTGAGTTGAAAACCAGTCAGCTGGAGCATGCTCACTAGGTATGGAAAACAGGGTGGAGGATGTTGACTCAACACCATACCCCCCCCCCCCGAATCTTTTTTTTTTTTTAATCTTCTTAATTTACCTTCATTGAAGAATAGTCTGAGGCAAATGTTGATAATGGAAATATTTTAAAGGAAGGCTATTTTCTGCAAAGATCTGAGTTTTTACTAACTTTCCACGAGTAAAGTGGCCGTGGCATTCAAACTCTTAACGCATTTTGGAAGCGGTTATATTTAGGAGGGAAACATGAAAAAGGCATAGCTAAATGCTTTTTAAAAGATGGAAAAATTAGGTGCTGCCATGTATAAACACACACACACACAGAGAGAGTTCATGAAGAAGTAGGTTTTAATAAGGAATTTGAAATCAACGTCTTCAGCTCTCCTGGGAGCTCCTTCAAAATCAAGAGAGCTATTCTGTGTTGAAAGTGTTTTCAGACTAAGGCAGTGGGCAAATTTCTGGCAGGGCTGAGCCAGTGGAAATTTGGCACTCTGGTCAGTTCAACCAGGAAGCTCTGATAGGTTTGGAACGCAAGAGGGAAACTTGTTTTGGTGAGGCAGTGGCAGAAGGGGATGACACAGCAAACTGCAGAAACCCAAGCACTCTGCTTGCAAAAGACAGTGTGTTTTGAGTTATGGGTAATAAACACAGCATTGGCTTCAGATTTTGTGCCAAGCACTTTTAGCTTACTGGTTTTATTTTGGGACATAATTTCTTCTGTTGCACTATGTTGTTTAGACAAGCGGTAACCTGCAATAATAATAAAAGCAGTGGGCAATAAGAAGGGGAAAATACCCTCCCCCCAAAAAAAATTGTCTCAGTGGCAGGCGAATTCTACTCAGCCTCCTTCAATATATCACATCATCACAGGACTAGGTTCAGACCAAGCCCTCTCCAAGGGGTGTGCTGTGTTCAAGTTCACCCACACAATTGTTTTGGCTAGAGAAGGGCTGGTGCTGCTCTGTTCTTCTCTGTGCTCAAAGATGATCACAGTGGGTGCAAGGGATTTTTTTTCTGAGCTAGGGACAGAGAATTCTGTTAGTTTCAGTTCTCTTAAGTTATTCATTTTTTCCATTCTTGAATTCAGTTCTCCACTTTTCCACATCCATTTGTGATCCTCGTGAAAATCCTCCAGCCTTTTTCGCCGGTGCAATTTTCTCCCAATAAGCATATTTTTGATGCAGTTTTGACTAATGTACACATTTTTGCAAGCCGTTTCCCCCAATACAATGCCCTTTTCATGTTTCCCCCCCATTAGTATATGCTTTTTATGTCCATTATCAGATGTTAGAACTCTGCCTCAAAAGGTGTACTCCAACCTTTCCTTGGGCAGACCAACCAGAATTCCTTTAATAGTTGTGGAGATAGCCACTGCCAGTCCTTATTGAGGTACAGATAGCTGTGGTCTTCTCCCTCGGTATATTCTTATTCAAGTACTAGTGGTTTAAGCCCGTTAAAATAACGGGCGCTAGAACATATGTGGTAATTTTTTTTGTAAAACTCACTTGTTTTCTTAATGTTACCTCCGCGGGTCCCCCCCGTTCTGTGCCCCCCTTTTAGAGCCCAGGCTGACCTCCCCGATCACGTCGTGCAGGTATCGGAAGGGGGGCTTGCTGAGAAGGCGCTCCGTGAGGGGCGGCTTCTGGATCACTCGCCCCAGCAGCTTCTGCGTGCGAAGGACCATGGAGCCCTGCATGGCCGCTGCCCCCACAAGGCCAGGAGAGGCGTGGAGTAGAGGAGGCCCCGGCAAGCTCCCAGCACACCCCGCGTTTGCTACGCGGGGCGCACGCCCTCCAGCCTCTCCTCGCCGTTGCTACCCAACTCTGCGGCCCTAGCAACAGAAGGCCGCTCCCCCCACCGGCCCCGGCCCCTTCCCACCCCTGCAGCCCAGTGCGCAGACTGACCGCGCTCTCCCTCCGCTGCGGGGGAGGTGTGTGGGGAGAGGGGGAAGCGGCTTCTGCCTCCGCCGCCCATTGGGCCTATCCTGCCCCCCCAGCCCGCCCCTCCAGCCCCGGCCCCTTCCCACCCCTGCAGCCCAGCGCGCAGACTGACCGTGCTCTCCCTCTGCCGTGGGGGAGGTGGGTGGGGAGGAGAAGGGGAAGCGGCTTCTGCCTCCGCCACCCTTCCTTCCTCCCTCCCTCCCACCTTCTCATCGCACAGGCAAAGTTTGAAGATACGGCGCGCCATGTTGCGGAGACGGCGGCGGGTGCTGGATGGACTCATGGCGTCGAGCAGGGCAACCGGGCTTCCCAGCCTACTCTTGTCCTTTGGAGCGCCAGTGTTCTGTTTCAACCGCCGCTTCAACTGCCACCGCTGCTCCCGGCCCGATTGTCTCTCTGCTCCAATCCCTGTGTCCGTGGGGCACATGCTCAGTAGCGCAAACCCAGAGACACAGGGACTGGACGCAGAGACACTTGGGTTTTATATATATAGATTTTATTTGTTTGGTCAATTTATTCACGCCCTATATCCCAACCAAAACTGTAAGTGCTTTACAACACAGGTGTATAACTACCCAAGGCACGTGGAGTGAGATGTACTATTGGTATAATGTACCCAAACCAGAACAGATTTAGCTAAAACATTTATTTTTGGAAAATAATACTTAGAAGCAGTAGTCGCTTTAAACAGAATTCTTAAAAATTGTCTGCAGGATGTGAACTGGCTGCTAATCTGTTATGGGGCCAAACTCAAGGATTGGTATGAACATACAGTATTAGGCTTTACTTGAGAGGCTGCTTTATCTGTTATATACCCAGTGGGTCTCTAAGTTCTGCAGAAGTCTCTAAAATATCTGAAGCCTGCTGCGCAGTAATTCAGAGCAGGACTTTCAGTGAGGCTGCCACTTTTCTGTGGAACAGAATTCCTAGCGGTGCCCGCTCTTCATACTCTCTGAAAACAACGGAAGACATTTTCGTTTCGACAAGCTTTTCCAGCTGGGTTGAAAAGGTTTATGCTTTAGAAACTTACTGTGTGTTGTTTTTAAACATGTCTTTAGTTGTTGTTTTTCTGGTATTGTTTTATCTTAGCTATGTTTAGTTGTTCTTATGGATATGTTTGGAAGCTGCCTTAAGTCTTCTGTGGTAGGTGATTCATTAAATTAAAACGAGTTTCTAATAACCTAATTTAACCTGGATGACTATCCTCCTTAAGAGTTCTCCATTAAGCTATTTCCTTGTTCTTCATTTTCCCCTCCCGTTTCTCATTCCCTCTCTCTGATTCTTCATTTCCTCTCCATTTTTCATCTCTCCAACTTTCATTCCCAACAGACACGGTCGCCTGTCTGCCAATCATGTGCAAGACTCTATCACACTCCTCTACTCCCCAACATTCTTCCACTGAGTCTTCTTTTAACACTTTGATACTTTTCTGGATCAGAGAGCAAAGGCCCGTCTACCTCAGTGAGCCAATCAGATGTCTACAGGAAGCTCAGAAGCACACAATGCAGGAGGTTAGTAGCCCACTCCTGTTATGTGCCTTCTAGCAGTTGGAATTCTGTGGTAGAATGCCTCTGAACCTGGAGCTTCTGAGCAACTGGAGAACCAGCAAACTCTCATTCTTTTAGCTGGGGAGGCTCTTTTGGGGATTATGAGACCAGAGTTACCTAAACAATATAAAACTTTATTTATGTATGCAGCCACGGCTGCTCATTCCACATTTGCCCAAAGATGGAAAGAAGACCATATCCCGACTAAAGAAGAGTGGAAACAAAAACTATTGGAGTATGCAGACATGGCAAAACTTACTGGAAGAATAAGAAGCCAAGACAGTAAAGTTTTTAAATACAGAGTGGAAAACGTTTATTGAATATTTGCAATTTTTTTGTAAACAGTTTAAATCATTAGCAGGATTAACGTAAAAACATGCAGTGGTATAAAATATATACTGATCATATGGGATGAATAATAAATTGGTTTAATTTTGAAATGCAGTAAAGCATTATAACTATAAGGAACTGCAGAAAGAGGGGGAGGGAAGTTGAAACATGATTATATATCTAATAATTTGTTCCTTTTTGTGTTTGTTTGTTTGTTTGTTTGTTTGTAAAATGAAAATCATAAATATATATTAAAAATAGATTGGGGGGGGCTCAGCGTTTTTGATACCCAGACCTCTGCGATTATCATGTTGCAAATTTCAGGTACCATGCCACCATTCGTGTGAGCATCGTGTTCCTTTTCAAAGGAGGGAGCAGCTCACTCAGATCAGCTCAGGAGCTGTCACCAGAGAAGGGAGTTTGTTAGGATCTAACAAAAAAGAGCTTTGCTGTATCAGTGGTGGCAACTGAAGACCAAAAGGGCCAGAACCAAAGAGTCTTCCAGATCTTCCAGGGATGGTTGCTGTGAGTCTTCTGACCCAGATCGGCTCAGATGAGCTACAAATGGCATGTTATAGCTACAGAAATATTGTAAAGAAATGGACTCACTAGCAGGGTTTGAGTACAACTAAGAAAACAAGAGTAAAGTTTAAGAGATAACAATATGGAAATTAATTAAATGTAAGATGTAATTGGAAGGAAATTTGGTATAAAAATGCTAAGAATATAAGAGCATTCAGCTAAAAGATGAAAAATAAGATAAAATTACAGTAAGCAGAAGTAGCAAATAGTTAAAGAACCAGAAGGGGAAGTTGAGGGAAGTCATGGGGTAGGTTTTATTGCATTTTCTTTCATATGATTCATATGTTGAATATAAAATGTAAAATTTAATATAAATTTATTAATTAATTTAAAAAGAGAGAGCCATAAAGGGCAACAGTAGACGTTTTGAGTCCTCTGCTTGATGGTGGAAATAGAGAAGGGGAAGGTATAGTGTGAAAAGCTGGGTAGAAATGTGAATGCAATTTTTTAAAAGAAGTAGAAATCTCCGAAGCAAGATATTTAGCAGAAATAAGACAATATGTGGGGGTTTGTAGGAATAAAGTGGTTGTGACTTAAAAGGCAGTTGGATAATCTGATATCAGCGGGTATGTAACAACATTGAAAACATTGGTTATTGGCTTTGGTCTTGTTAAATTTATGAAACATGTAGGTACACAAACCCATTTGAAGCTAAATCAAATGGGGAAATCACTTTATTATTATTATGATTATTATTATTATTATTATTAATGAGAGTACTTTAAAATCTATCTTTTCTTGCTGTTCCTGTTGCTGTGTTGACAGTGACAAACGGACAAACAAACAAACCACTTCGGCATTATATAATGTAGTTTGTTTATGTTGACTTCTTAGTTCCTTGTACTGTAAGGACAGACATTTCGCAATGTTCTGTGGTTTAAATGGGAAAAATTAGTACTGGGAGAGTGTTCAGGTTTGAAATGCTGAAGATTTTACTTATTACATGAAATTGCTCCATCTAGTGGTCAGCTGGTAAATGTGTGAATTTTACTCCAGTTATATAGTAATCCTAAAGACACAGAACTAGTATGATTGCCACACTCATTCATAATTTCTTTGGTATGTTTATATCTCGCTAAGAAAAAGCCTATCCAGATATGCAGATTGTTGACAGGTGTTTTAATCTGGTTTTTTTTAGCATGTTGTTGATTTTAAAAGTTGCTTTTAATTGATTGTACTTATAATTTAATTGTTTTTATTCTTCTCATTAGCAGCTTTGAGATTTGTTTTTTTGTTATAAGCCAGTGGGGTGTGTGGGTATGTATGAGTTTGGGATAGCTGACCAGAATAAGTAGAAAACTTATTTCTAGTCTACTTAATTAGTAGAAGGCCTGTTATAGATGTCATTCATTCATATTTCTTGTGAATGCAGAATTGTTTTCTGTACAAAACCCATCAACTTCATACTTACTTTTTTTAAAATGTAATGTCCATCATGCCTAAATGAAAAAAAACCCCATCAAAACAAAGGTTGTGTACCCACCATAAAATATATTACATTTAAAGTACCTCCCCTAGAATAATGGGAATGGTCGTTTACCCTCATAGAGCTACAATTCCCGGCACCCTTTACAAAGCACAGTTCCCAGAATCCTTTGCAGGGAGGATGTGCTTTAAGTGTATGGTGTGCATGCAGTCAGAGATAAGCACTTATTTCAGAAGGAGGCATAACCATGTGCTTAAATATGACCTGTTAAAAAGAACATGACTTCATAATACAGTCATACCTCAGGTTGCGAATGTTGCGGGTTATGTTCTTTTGGGTTGCACTCCGCGCCGAACCCGGAAGTACCGGAATGGGTTACTTCCAGGTTTCGGCGCTCGTGCATGCACAGTAACGCTAAATCACCCTTCGCACATGCACAGAAGCACCAAATTCCATCACGCACATGTGCAGACGCGGCGCTGTGGGATACGAACACTGCGGGTTGCGGACGTGCCTCCGTCACGGATTACGTCCGCAACCCGAGCGTCCACTGCACAGCCGTACCTCGGAAGTCGAACACCTTGCAAGTTGAACGTTTTGCCGCAGATCTGGAAGTGAGTGTTCCGGTTTGCGAACGTTCTTTGGAACCCGAACGTTCAACACGTATTCTGTGGCTTCCGATTGGCTGCAGGAGCTTCCTGCAGCCAATCGGAAGCCACGCCTTGGTTTCCGAACGTTTTAAAAGTCGAACAGACTTCCGGAACGGATTCTATTCAACTTCTGGGGTACGACTTTATTTTACTTCAGCGATATCATATCCGCAACGTTTAAGATCTTTACAGTAAAGCAATCTATATTGTTGTTGTTAAAAACCACAGTGTGCTTATTCAGGGATGTTTCTAGTTCTATAGTTGGGGAAGACTTGCAGTGCAGAGGCAGGACAGCTATTTAGTTCCAGGTTCAGCCCCTGTCATCTACAGGTAGGACTGGGAATGTCCCTGTCTGGAACCCTGAAAAACTGCTGCCAGTCAGTGTAGACAATACTGAGCTACATGGACCAACAGTCTGATTTGGTAAAAGGCAGCTTCCTTTGTTCCAACATAAGCCACACAAATTGTTTCCTTGGTGTGTGTGATGCCTCTGAAGAGAATTTGTGGCCCAGAAGGAAGAACCTCACGAGCTGCAACCAGTGTATGTCCTTGGCCACACCCACTATTGACCTACAGTTCTTAGAAGACTGCCCACCAGGGACTGCAGCCGTTGGGCTGGGAAAGGTTGCTTGCTCCTGCAGTAAGGGGAGCAAATAGGAAGGCACAACAGAGAAGAGAAGGCTCCATCACATGTCACCACCAAACGAGCCTCACCTAAGTGCAGAGCCCCTTCCACTGATCTTAAAGCACTGATCTAGCGAGAATCATAGAGTCATAGACTTGCAGAGTTGGAAGGGACCACGGGGGTCATCTAGTCCAACTCCCTGAAATGCAGGAATCTTTTGCCCAACATGGGGCTCGAACCCACAGCCTTCAGATTAAGTGTCTCCTGCTTTTACCAACTGAGCTATCCCAGCAGTATA
This sequence comes from Lacerta agilis, assembly GCF_009819535.1. Lineage (NCBI taxonomy): Eukaryota > Metazoa > Chordata > Lepidosauria > Squamata > Lacertidae > Lacerta > Lacerta agilis. The sequence goes on from NC_046317.1 coordinate 24,782,882, forward strand.
ATATAAAGAGAGATGCACCTTCTGGCTTCCAAACTGTTTGGGGCTTTGGGCTGGGCTTGGAAATGAACAACTAGTGAAGGTTTATTTTTTGGGGGGTGGGAACCTGACAATGTAGTTTGAGTGAGCAGGGGCAGTCAAAACTCTGCCCCCTTCATTGTGCACTAATCAAAGTTTTCAAACAGTTTTTAATAAAGGCAGCCCCATGCAGAAATCCCTCTATGTTCGATGGTGCTTTCCCACTAAGAAAAGCATTCCAGTTTGCAGCCTGAGGTCACCATTATCTACACGCACAACTCAGTGGATCTTACTTCTGAGTAGACATGCATAGGATCATGCTGTTCACTGCCTCTTGTCCAGTTCTGTGGGCACCTGAAGCCCAACAGAGGAAGCAGGCAATGTCCAGTCACAAGCCAAAATCAGGACCTTGGAGAGCTCCAAGGAGCCCTACTAAGGCAGCAGGAAAGTTGTCTCTGCGGGGTGCTAGGCTTGTCTGAAGCCTTTTGTTGGCTAACAAGGCTTGAGTTGTGGTAGGCTCCGCCTCTCTGAAAGAGTTGGCTGGCTGATTAAAGGGACCTTCCCTTATTTTGCAAGGTTTATCTTTGATAAGACTTTGGGACCAGAGGTACTGCAAAGGACTCGTCTTTTGAGGCAGAGGATGGTGACAGGACTGTGTCCTGCTTGGGGGGGGGGTCCTGGTGGTTATTCTCCCTCAGGAAGTAGTCTGAAGCTTGTTCTCATCTGAGTCCTCAGCTGCAAGGTCCTGGGTCATGGCATCTGTTGCTTTTGATAAATGTGCATGAGAAAGCTGTGGAACAGCACTACTAAGTTTATACTAGGGTTTCTCAAATGGGGGGTCTCCAGGTGTTGTACTACAACTCCCAATCCCTAGCTAGCAGGACCAGTGGTCAGGGATGATGGGAATTGTAGCCGAAAAACAGCTGGAGACCCAAGTTTAGGAAACCCTGGTTTAGATAGTGGTGTTGAGGATATTGCGCTCATTGGGAGAGCTTTCTGCATTGTTTTGTTTCAATTAATTTAGTAGATACATTTATTTCACAACAGGAAAGGTTTGAGAATGTGCCTATACTCTTCACAGAATACTGTTGTCCGGGGGTCGAAAGGCCAGCTTGCTAGCTCCCAGCTGGATCGTCTCCTTCTCAGCCATGCCGCTGCAAAGATCCATCGACCTCTGGCTCCGACATAAATCAGTGACTCAAGCCTCCCAGACTTGAGCACAAACAGAAGAAGCTGAGGCCTGTGGATACATACAGTTGTACCTCGGGTTACGTCTGCTTCGGGTTACATACTCCGGTAACCCGGAGGTGTTTTTCACCCCACGTGTGTTCCACACATGCGCAGAAGCGGTCTGCACAGTCTGTGCATGCGCAAAGCACAACATCGCACTTTTGTGCATGAGCGATATCGCTGTTTGGGTTACGTACTTTTCGGGTTACGAACAGCACCCCGGAGACAATTAAGTATGTAACCCAAGGTATCACTGTTCTAAGAACTACGGATTTATTAAACATAAATCAACACAAAGAAACATGTCGCCTCTCCTTGCCGTCTTCTGGGAGAGACAAAACAAAAGCAATACAGCAGAAGTTCCGCTTACACCAGCAAACTGTGCTGGAATGTAAACAGACATGTGACATGTAACAATCCCATGTCTGCAACTAAAGGTGGAATGGAATCTTCCAACAGTCGATGCCCATTAGTAATAACAATCACGGGAAAACAAAACTGTCTTAGAGGGCTGGGGGGGGGGGAAAGAGATGCTTCTCCACCCTGCAAGGGATTAAAATGGAGAGCAGGTTTAATGCATAAAACAAAGGAGCACCACTAAATTATCTTCGAATCAGTTCAACTTCAATTCCAAGCATAGCACTCAGGCCACCTAATTAGAAAGCCAGCTGCTGTCCACTTGCAAAGAACTGTGTGATAAGTAACACTGTCTGTTCATTCAATCATTCATGTCAAGCCGACAATCAATTCCTTCAAACTAATCTAATGACACTTTTTGATAAAATAACCAACTGCTTAGCTATGGAGAGGAAGGTAGATATAGCCTTGATTTCAGATAAGGCACATAATTCTTGGTTAGATGTATTGACCCGAGTAGGAAAACCAGAGAACTTTTCCAAGTGTTTCCCTTTGAGGCACAAAACTCATATAGAGTAAACTTCAGAGATGGGAACAGTTGGTGGGTGGAGAATTTTGGTAATGATGAACTATCCCTCTCCCAAATTTCTGGCTATAGTGGTACCTCGGGTTACAGACGCTTCAGGTTACAGACTCCGCTAACCCAGAAAAAAAACACTTCAGGTTAAGAACTTTGCTTCAGAATAAGAACAGAAATCGTGCTCTGGCGGCGCAGCGGCAGTGGGAGGCCCCATTAGCTAAAGTGGTGTTTCAGGTTAAGAACAGTTTCAGGTTAAGAACGGACCTCCGGAACGAATTAAGTACGTGACCAGAGGTACCACTGTATTTGCTATCTTTCATAAAAGATCAAACTGCGGTGAGATTTGAACCTCTGGCTTATTGGCTGCTGGGCTAGATGCTCCAATGATAAAACACTCATATGTTAAAAGCTGGGCACCAAGGAAGGAAAGGCTAGTTCTAACACATTGCTATTCTGTTGTAGGCAAGGTTACGGCTTTCCATGCTTTGAACACATCTCGTGACTACCACATTGAATCCCCCCGCTTTTTTTAAAAAAATCTATACTGTCTTTTAATACTAATAAATTTTCCAATTAAAAACAACAACAACTGACAGCAACGTTTAAAACTATCTAAAAACACTGCGAAACAACAGAGCAGCCAAGGACTCGATAAATTAAATCTGTCAACTTCTGCAGAGGCTAGAATGTCTCTTTGTAGCCCTGATTATGTGCATTTATCTCAGGCCAATTGTGTGCTGGCAAAATAACCAAGGATGGCAAAGGAGCTGGGGTGTCATGTCATCTGGCATCCTGTAAATATAACTGGTTGTTTTTTCTACCTTTCTACATTCTGCCAAATGAAGTCACTACCAAACAGTTCCTGATCATGCTATTAAACTGGCTTCAGTGACCTTACACCCCCAACAGTTTGTATGCCTGAATACTTCAATTTTGACAACAACAACAACAACAACAATTCATTATTTATACCCCACCCATCTGGCTGGGTTTCCCCAGCCACTCTGGGCGGCTCCCAACAGAATACAAAAAACATGATAAAAGATCAAACATTAAAAACTTCCCTAAACAGGGCTGCCTTCAGATGTCTTCTAAAAGTCAGATAGTTGTTTATTTCCTTGACCTCTTGTGGGAAGGCGTTCCACAGGGCGGGTGCCACTACCGAGAAGGCCCTCTGCCTGATTCCCTGTAACCTCACTTCTCGCAGTGAGAGAAACGCCAGAAGGCCCTCTGAGGAGGACCTCAGTGTCCGGGCGGAACAATGGGGGATGGAGACGCTCCTTCAGGTATACTGGGCCGAGGCCATTTAGGGCTTTAAAGGTCAGCATCAACAGTTTGAATTGTGTTCGGAAACGTACTGGGAGCCAATGGAGGTCTTTCAGGACTGGTGTTATATGGTCTCGGCGGCTACTCCCAGTCACCAGTCTGGCTGCCGCATTCTGGATTAGTTGTAGTTTCCGAGTCACCTTCAAAAGTAGCCCCATGTAGAGCACATTACAGTAATCCAAATCTGCTTAGCATCCAACAGACTCACTGAAGCCTGTTGTTGTTGTTGTTGTTGTTTGTTGTTGTTGTTAATAAGCCCAGTAAAAATTTGTGTGGTGAGGCAGAGTCACTTTCCTGCATCAGTGCTGGGATTGCTGCTTGCCTAGAGAGGGGCATGTGGTTGCACTCATGGGAGCACCAGATTGGCCGCATTACTCCCATCAGAGCAACTGTGTGCTCCTTCCCCACCCGAGCCCTGACTCTGTAAGCAGCAGTGATGCCAGCATCAGAAGGGCAGTGCCACAGCTCCATCCCCTCCAACGTTTCTCTGATGAAAGAGGGGTGTACTATTCCCTCCCTTCCAATATTTCTCTAATGAAAATAGGGACATCCAAAGGGAAAGCAGGGCAGTCTGGGACCAAACCAGAAACCGGGACGGCTTCTGTAACTCCGTCCATGGGGCACTTGGAGGGTCTGCAACTCTGCCGCACCACATGCATTGCTACTAAGTCATAAATCTAGCAGTTTCATGTGGACTTCAGCGTGGAACTCCACTTTTCAATTCCATTTTAATCTTAGATGTTCCAGGTTGGATTTACATTCGAATAGGTAGTTGCTTATAGAAAGGCAGAGTATATCTCAGCAGCTCTCTGTTCCCTAATAAGGTCAATATCTTTAGGAAAAACACCCCAAAATTATACGAGATTACAGCTCCCCAAACAAAGTGCTGTCCTATGTAGTCCAGCAGAAAGCCGTTTGGCCCCAGGTTCACACATGAACCTCCAGGACTTTGACTGCAGCATCTAGGGGTGCTGTTTTGTATGTGTGAATGAGCTAACCCACTTCAAATAGCAAAAACACAATTTCCACCTTACGCACAATGGTAATCAATGGTGTGTTGCATTTGTGTGTACTGGCCCAGAAATGCAGATGGGAAACCGTGGCCCTAACCCACCCCCACCCCCCAATTATCCCATGCTGGCTGGGGCTGGTGATGGGAATTGGAGTTCAACAACTCCTGGACATGTCCCCTATTCCTCCAGTAAGGGAATGTGCTACCTTGATGACTGAATGAAGTTGAGGCTTTCTTACAGCATTCCCCAATGCACGATATTTCTTTCAGGCAAAACTCGCTGCATCCGAGTGAGGACTGCGCGATCAGCACTTAGTATTTGCCTCGAGTTGGCAATTGTTTTCTTTGATGCAGTTCCTTGCAGCATTTTGACAAACAAGGAATGAACAGCTTATCTTATAAAGATTTATAGCCCATAGCTTCCGTAGTCTTGTGAAAGAAGACATCTGCTGTGCAAATGGCAAGGTTAAAGTGATTGTGTATGAAGTAAATACAAACTTCAGCTAGTATTTCATTCTGAAAACCAGTTTAGGCAATACTCAGATAACTTTAAATGGAAGCTCTTTCATAAACCTGACCCTTCCGTGAAGTTTTGTCACATTCAAGGTCATATATATATATATATATATATATATATATATATATATATGCTTTCCGTGAGTTTTTCCTCACAACCAATTCAAATTTGTAGACAGTTCCCCCTCCTTACAAGAAGATACTAGCTTTTAAAAAATTCCAACACTGCTTTTAATATAGCAGTTGTGATATTTGGTTCATCATTACAGGATGGCCTTTGTTGTCAATTTCTTTAGAGTGTGTCATCTAACCCATTACACCCCAAGTCAAAAGCTGTTCATTCTACATTGATTAATGTACTGTACATATCTGAAATTGCTTAGTCTGCTAACTTTGTTTACTTTTTCATCTCTCTAAACAATCAAATGAAGCATCTCTGAAGACACCTGATTGATGCCGTCAGCACTGTACTGATATTAGAGTTTTCCAGCAGATGTTCAGAGCACAGCAGCCACACCAAGAGTATTTTCCAATTGTTAACTTTAAAGGGCTTGATTGGAGTATTTCCTCTTTCTTAAGCAGAGAGGTGCAACTGGGTTCTGTGTCTTCCCCCCTACTGTGTAGCTTCATATTCACAGACAGAAGAATAAAATGGTAGAGTCTTGATGTAAAATGGGTTATACCACTTCTGACTGCAGAGGATTTCATTTTTGTGTGTGTACATCCTGGGCATTTTTAGTTGGAGCCATTATACAGCATTTTCTTTCTCTTTGGCAGTCACTTGTAGCCAAGCAAGATTGTCTTCCATGAACTTGGTCTTAACAGTGAGTCCATAAGTGACTGTGTAGGCCAATTCTGAATCCACACGTCCTTCCACAGTGGGGATATAGATTTCCGGGCAGGAGTTGAACATGGTGAGGGTTTGCCAAGTGTGCCTTCCTCTTAGCATGTTTCTCCTTATTGCCCTGAATTCGTGCTCTTTCAAAGTCCATGACACCTTTGGTAAAAGCTGTTCTCCAACTGGAGCGCTTGCTCTAATTGGAGCCATTCTATGATAAATCCAGAGGTTTTATACTTAGAAGCCCTGATAATTGATTCCTTTAGGAATATAGGAAGCAGCCTTATTCAGAATCAGTATTGTCCACCCTGACCTGTGGTTCTCCAGTATTTAAACAGGGGACCTCTCCAACCTTATTTGTAGATAGCGGATATTAAACCTGACTCCTGTGAACATGGCAGATGCTCTACTGCTGAGTTATGGACCTTCTCCACTTCATATTTGTAGCACAGATGTGCACAGGGATACAAGGCTGTCCACCACATCTGCCTTCAATCAGTTCATGCAAGTCTCATTTTTTTCTACACATGATTATGTCACGACGCAACTTGTGGTGACGTCAAGCAGATAACAGCTGCAGCAGGCTGTGAGGAAAGGTTGTAGAAAATGGGTAGGTTCAGCATACAGAAGAGAAAACAGAGGGGAAATAATGATGGCACTAAGGATGTCACATAGAAGAAGGCAAAGTCTGCTGCCTCAGAGGGCAGGACTAGATTTAATGGGTGTAAATTACAGGAGGGTAGACCACCATTTAACTTTAGTAGACACTACTTTGTGGTAAGAGTACATTTCAACACTAGTACCAATGTTTGTGCTTTGGGCTGTCCCTCACTGGAAGGCTTCAAACAGAGGTTGGATTTCTATCCATTGGATATGCTGTAGCTCTGGGTTTCCTGAATGAGCAGAGGGTTGGCCTCTGTGCTCCTCCAACTCTATGGTCCTGTGCCCCCATGATTCCAACTCTGTTTGGCCCCCCAGCTCTTTGATTCTATGAGGCTTTAATCTATTACTGTTCTCATATAACATTTCTCTCATACTTGCAGATGTTGCTGGAAAGATCGTTAAATGGAATTTTATAGAACACACTTGTATTTCATTGGTTCATTATTTTCCCCATATATCTCATGCTATTACTTTACTGTTTTGCTCTGATTTCTTCCATTACATATCCAAAACTTTAATCTATGGCTCATCTAATTTGCATGTTCTTGGTATATTGGTTGATTCAGAACCATCACAAATCATTATGAAGTGGATAATATCCACTTTCATGCTTGATGGATGATTAAAACTACCAAGCAAATGTCTCTTTAATATTGTGGTTTGAGAGATATAATGAAGGTGCAAAATGGTCTCCTTCACTCTTTGAGGCATTTTAGAATACTGATAGCTTCCCCCCCATAAAATTAAGTGTCATTTGAAATAAGCTTTTATGAAATAATATACCATATTCCCTTTGCCCAAAGGTTCCAGCCCAGGTTAGAGTTTGTGTTGTGTATATTCTACCAAGCACAAGGCAAGATGGTAATCGAGTTCTGTGGTGGAAAGGTGACTGTCTACTTTAGTCACCCATCTGGGATAGCTGGGTGAGTAGAGCATGTGACTCTTAATCTCAGGGTTGTGGGTTTGAGCCCCGTATTTGGCAAAATATTCCTGCATTGCAGGTGGTTATTGCAGCCTGAAGAGAGCCCCTGAAGAACACAGTCCATGTGGCAAAGCTTGTGAAATACAGTACACACAACCCTGGTCTTGCAAGGCCTAAGGTGCTAGAGTGGGGATAGGGAACTGTTGGTCCCCAGTGCCGGATTTATGTATAGGCTAAGTAGGCTAAAGCCTGGGGCCTCTAAATCTAGGGGGCCTCACCAGCCTGCCCGCTCCCCAGTGCCGCAGTCTCCCCTCTCCCAAAATTTCAAACCCAATACTTCATGCAAGGGCAGGGCAACTAAGGCCCAGCAACTATGAGACTCAGGGCTAGCCAGTGGGGCACAACTTGAAGCAGTGGGGCACAACTTGATTTTTTTTGTAGGGCCCCAATTCACAGCCAAAGTCTGCAAAATCTTATAGATATAAATAAAATCCATGTAGATTGCCCTGGTGTGGGCCCCCCCTCAGGAGTGGCATGCGGGGCCCAATTTGGCCAAATTGCTCCAATTGCCTTAAGGTCAGCCCTGATGAGACTGTGCAGGGGTTGGACTGACAAGCCCTGCACTTTCTAAGCCCCTGGTGTCACTATTCAGAGTACAGACTCAAGGACTTGTTATGGAAATAAAGGGGGGCGCCTTATTGGAAATCAGTTTTGTCAACTGTCCTTCCCCCAAACCCCGAAACAATGAGCCCAGCCACCTTTTATTCACAGTCACATAAGTACTACACTACAGCATGGCCATAAACCTGTACGTTCAACTGCTGAAATATACACCCAATGTGTAGCAATGGAGACTTATGTTACTGCTTTATGAATGAACACTGTGTTTTATGAATGGACTTTGTATTTTGTGAATTACCTAAGAGCCACCAATAGGGAGCTCTAGAATCTGACAGCTAACCAATTGGGTACTACCAAACAGTGACCCCCTATTGCTGAAAGCAGGTAACCAGCAGGGAATGCTTCAGCTCAGCCTTTGCACTGTTGACTGAACACCCCCTGCTGTGCAGATAATGGAGAAAGCTCATAAATTGTATCCCTTCTGGCATCCTAGCCAACTCTATTATGCTGGTGTAAACCCTGGTGCACCAGAAGCCCAGAACAGCAGCAAATAAAAATGCTTTTGCAGTTCATCAAAACTATCCAGCAATATCGTTATAGGAAAACTGGTGCTATTAACAGTAATCCTAGTTGGTTAATTGGTTCGGCAACTTCCATGCACATGACGTGTGATGCTAATTATTTTCCCAAAGAGTTAAATGATAACTAATCAGAGGCAGCTACAGTTGCAAATGGCAACAAAATATCTGTGAAAGGAAGAGGAGCAGGTTTGCTCAAGTGTGTTGCAGGTAGAAATACTGTTTGTAATGAAGTGAGAGCAGTAGTTTACTTGCTCAAATTAACAAATAAGAAAGCTTTGAGAATTTAAATTCTAGATTAAAATTGATTGCTTAATTGAGAAGGGGATTGTAACAAAAACACTGGGGCCTAATTTGAATAGTAGAGTGCCTGGTATCTGGTGGGCAATCTCATCCTTTATTTCCACACTGTGGCTGCAGACCAAATCACCTGTCAGGAGAGTTGTGAGGGTCAGGTGAGGGTCAGATGCCTTGTCAATCCCAGCAGGTATATAAGAGGCCTTCGCCCTGGCCTATCCCCCAACATTTCAATTATTATTATTATTATTATTATTATTATTATTATTATTATTATTATTATTATTATTATTATTGTAGTCCACCCATCTGACTAGGTTACCCCAGCCATCCTGGGTGGCTTCCAATATATATATATATATATATATATATATATATATATATATAGAGAGAGAGAGAGAGAGAGAGAGAGACATTAAACATAAAAACTTTCCCATACAGGGCTGTCTTCAGATGGCTTGGGAGTCAGGTAACTCCATGTGATGGCCTGGGATTCAGACTCAGATGCTGAACCTGAGGGATCCCAGCCTGCACAGGATTTCCCGCCTCCAGAACCAGCAGAGCCGGGGCTAGGGCTTGAGTCTGAAGGGTCCTCACCTGTGCTGGATCCTCGGGTGCAGGCATCTGCTGAGTCTGCTCTGGCTCCTGATGGGATGGAAGACCCATTGCCTGCAGGTGCTGCACTCTCAGCCCTGTCAAGGGAAGCTGAGGTTGCCTCTGGGTCCGGTAACCCTCCAGCCTCTCCTGAGCTGCAGAGGCTCAGGGCAGAGAGGCAAAGGGAACTAAGTTCCCGCAGGAGGAATGCTCGCCTCCAGGCCAGGAGAGGTGAGCCACCGGAGGATTGGGGCCGCCCTATGCCTCAGGGCAGATAAAAGCCGGCCAGCCCCAGCCCCAAGTTGCAGGAGCAACATTGTTGGCGACCAGTTCCTGCTTGAATCCCGTCCTGTTTTCCTGCCTGAGCTCCTGACCCGCCCTGGTTCCCTGCCTGCATACCTGTTCCTGACTTTGCCCAACTCCCTGCCCTGCACCCAGTTTCAGCTACTACGGACTGCCTCTACGTTGCACCTTTGACCACAGACCGGACTTGGACCTCGCCTCTCGGGTAACCCACAGGACCAGCACACTCCATAACCCCCAACATTTCTCCAATGGAAATAGAGACATCCTACCGAAAAGCAAGACATTTTGGGATCAAATCAGAAACTGGGGAGGCATCTATAAATCCAGGACTGTCCTTGGAAAAAAGGGTCACTTGGAGGGTCTGCCACAGGTGTGAGTGGAGAGTGGCCAAAAGGATTGCCACTGCAGTGCTGTTAAAACACAAAGTGATATATTTGGTTCGGGAGTAGGGACCCCTATTTCACACTCATGGTTTAGGCCCGCTTGAACCAAGTAGCCACGGCAAGTTGCCTTCGGTTTTTGCTCCCTTCCGAAACCTGCCAGTGTTTGTCTCGAGCGCATGGTCCGGGAACCCCTCTGTGCATTGAAATGAAATGTCAGCATGGTGTCATTCCGATATGTCAAGTGCTAAACTAGCGCTGGGATACTGTTTCCTAAGATACGGCATGAGAACAACATCATTTCATTACAGGTGTATAGGGACTCCTTAACCATGACATTATGTCTCCGCTACACTATAAGCTGACAGCAGCAATGCAGCTTGTTGCAAATCTGCAGAGACACCACAGAAGCATTCGGAGCTGCTGTTAGAATGCAAATGTACAGTGGCTGTAACTACAATAGGAGGAAAGAGGGTTGTTATCCCATTCCCAGCTTCCCGAATCCAGACCTTTCATTCACTTCTATGATTCCTCTTAGGTAGTACAGTGATACCTTGAATGCTTGAAGGGCAAAGACTTGATCTCTGCCAACTCAGAAGTCAGGGCTAGATCTCATGGGCTAATGTTGCAGGAGGGTAGATTTTGGTCGAACATCAAGACAAATGCCTTAATGGTAACAGGAGTTCAATGACAGAAGCAACTACCTGCGTGTTTGTAGAGGAAGGTTATTGCCTGGAATGGACCAATCACGTGGTGAATTGAGACAATTTCACCACATCAGACAGTGAGGCAAACATACATATGTTTTGGAGGAAGACGAATTGCAGCAGAAGGGAAACAGTGCTGCATGGGATTAATACAGGGCAGAACAGAAAATGACACTTGCTTCCATTCCTAGCTGTAGCCAAGGTTTGTTCTTGGTTTAACACTCATGGTTTGTTTGGGGAGAAAACCACCAACCTGGGTTTACACATCACGCGAAACCAAACTATGCTTTAGATACGAGGAGCATAGCAGCAGCTTCTGGTCTCTTCCTTCAAGGATGTTTGCTTTCTGCAAACTGGGAGAGATGTATGCTGGATTTGCCTTATCCTGAAAATCCAGAAAGAAAAGTTGTTGAGCTTTTTAAAGTTTTGACCAAAGTTGTTGAGCTTTTTATGGAAAAACAGCACTGCCATAAATGGATATTTTCCTGGACATTTGTCCGATTTTCACCCGGACACTGTTGCTAGCCACCGTATTCCAGATACGCCCAGGAAAATCTGGGCATACGGCAACCCTACTTAAAGCCCCACTGCCCTCATAGGATTGCATCCAAATTCATTACTTTTGTTTGATGCTTACAGTTATTGTGGACGATAGAGAAACAAAACAAATCAAATGCTGTGATTGCCTGTCACCAATTGCTTCTCTTAGTGCTCCTTTGGAAACAACTTCAGATATGACACCGTATTAATGCTTCTTATTAAAATTGCTTGGAGACTCTTTTCAAATCCAATTGTCGTGTAATTCAGCTCACATCATTTGGCAGCGGTTGCCATTAAACTTTCCCAAGAAGGGTGCCCTTGTGGATTATTCCAAATTCCCAGTGCCCTCCCCCAGTTTATTTACAAAAGACGCCCCCCATCAAGGTGAACCCACAGCAAAGTTGAACGTTTTTGGTGGTCAGTATTGACTCTCCACAGTCTTTGTTGAGCACAGTGAAGGGTACTTAAAAATGCCTAGTGCTTTGCTTTGCTTGCGAGATTCCACTTAATGAGCTAGCCAAGTTAATAATTCTTGCTGGGTTTTTTTTTATTTGTCAAGAGTTCAATATTTTCCTGATATGAGGTTTGCTGCTTCATCGTGCCTTAAATGGCAGTTTCTAATTAATGGCACTTGAATGCGTTCTTCCCCCCTTGCCCCCCGGCCCCAAATTCATACAACAGGCTTGGTTACAATTTATAAATGATTTTAAAAGTATAATTAACATCCATCATTACAAGATATATGCAAACAGATATGCAAATATGGAAATAAATATGCACACATATAAAATGCTGTTGGATTAAGTAGTCCTTAACATTTTTAATGAAATCAATATTTTATGCATATTTTTTCCTCGCAACTTTAAGTACTTTTGACTCATCAGGTATCAGATTTAGGATCACATTGGAAAATTACAGCACTGTTTGCCAACCCACATGTCTGTTAGTGAAGTTGCTTTGTGCAGGGGGAGGGAGAGATGTAATTGAAATTGCCGAGACAATGGCTCACTTTTGGCATAATGCTAAACCATAGTTTAGAATTAGGGAAACAAACTTGTTCAAGCTTGGACATGAGCACTCCCACTTCTTCCTCTAATGTCACAACAACAAACTATAGTTTGCTGTTATATTCGAGCCAGGAACTGTGTTTAGTTTAAACTATGGTTTATTGAAGGAAGCCAGCATCAGAAACCATGGTCTGAACCTGGCTTGTTTCAATAAGTTATTTAAAAAAAAACTAAGCACAGTTTGGCCTACTTAGGATGCAAGAACAAATTTATTATCTTTCTCTCATGGTCATGGTCATGTTGGAGGATAAGGGGAGAAGCACAAGCAGGCTCATTTCTGTGACACTAAACTATGGCTTACCATCATGCCTGAGCTGAGTCTGCATGTACAGGTATTGTTGTTTAAGTTTGCTAGTTTTCCCCCTGTGGCAACTTCTCCTTTTACAGGGTTAAGCACTTATTTCTTTTGAATTTCACCTCGCCACGTTAAACAATTCTCTACTTTACCCTTCAAATCATTCTGTTATTGGATTCTTCCTGTGTGGTTCCTGTTCTTCCAATTCAGTAGCCGTCCATAAAATGTGATCTCTGCTGGGGAAATTGGATAAACCATAGGAACAAATATAAGGGGGGAAAGTATGGGGTAAAAAAAAAAAATATTATCTGGAAAACTGCTTGGATTTCAAGTGTCTTCAGTTATTCTGGGAGAAATGCCCCCTGAAAATCTCAGTCTGTGTTACTGCAGTGAGTGTGATGAATATTTTGCTGTCATAATTATATTTCTCCCTTGGCAGATGCAGGAGGACTCAATGGCATCTCCATGGTCAATTGATTCTTAACGTGACTGAAAGTCAATAGCATTTAGATTTTATATGGGTACCTGATGGGATGTCTGTGCCCACATAGCCTATCCTGAATTTTCTTTAACTTTACAGAATTTGGTACTGTTGCTTCACATTCCCATGTAAAACTTTGTTACTCTCAGCACAGATCTAGCACAGATAGCCTTCTGATCATTCTGTGAAATGGCATATGCTTGATGGTTGGCATCTGTCTGTCTTGGGAGACAATGGAGGAGTGAGCCTCTGTGGGTGAAGTCAAACAGCTCGTGCCGCGGCTGTAGAGACCGATACAGGAGAGACATGTTTTGTTGCAGGTGGGGCAGATGAAGGTGTCTGGTTGTGCTGCTGCAGATGCACCATGGCGTTTCTTCTCTCTGTGGTCATTCCTCCTCTGGCCACTGCTGTGGATATACAACCTGACTGATTTATCTCAAGGCGCTGTGGTTATCTGCAAGGGATTCCCACATGGCGGGGTTAATATCGCCAGCCTCCGTGGTATAGTGGTTAAGAGCGGTGGACTCATAATCTGCTGAACCGGGTTCACGTCTCCGCTCCTCCACATGCAGCTGCTGGGTGACCTTGGGCCAGTCACACTTCTTTGAAGTCTCTCAGCCCCACTCACCTCACAGAGTGTTTGTTGTGGGGGAGGAAGGGAAAGGAGAATGTTAGCCGCTTTGAGACTCCTTAGGGTAGTGATAAAGCGAGATATCAAATCCAAACCCTTCTTCTTCTTCTTCTTCTTCTTCTTCTTCTTCTTCTTCTTCTTCTTCTTCTTCTTCTTCTTCTTCTTCTTCTTCATGTTTTGACATCTTTGTAACACAGAGTTGGTTTGCCAACGGTCCTGGTGCCTGAAGCCAGCTCCCCGTAGAGCATGTCCTTGGGGATCCTGCCATCTTCCATTCTGTTGCCATGGTAAAGCCAACATAGATGTTGCTGAGACAGGAGTGGGAACAAGCTGGGAATGTGGGCTTGGCAGAGCACATCTTTGAGACTCTGTCCTGCCATGTGAAGCCCCAAATCTTCATGACACAGTGCACGTGGAAGGCATTGAGGCATTGTTCCTGGTAGGTGTAAGTTGCCCATATCTCACTACCATAAAGCAGTGGGTTCAACACATCATTCAATGTACAGGAGCTGGCTGGGCTGACAGTAGAACCTTATTTTCGGAAAGTGTCCTCTGCTGCACATGAGGATGCATACTAATTATGGAGGTGCAGGAAACGCTACGTTGTGCACAGAGCTCAGCCTTCCAACAGAGGGTTGCCGCCAAGGGTTCTGCTGTCTGAGGGGGTTAGCTCACTCTGCCTAATGGTAGGGCAAGCCCTGGGGATCTAGAAAGACCAGCTGCCACCCCTGTGGTCTGCTGGCTTGGACACAGGGAAAGCATAGGAGAACGATTTCTGTAGAAGCCCTGTGAAAAGTGAGCGAACAAAAATGATAATTTCAGAACAAACATCTAGTCTAGAAGCATCAAGTGATAGATGTATATGAGGCTGAAGATGTATTATGTGCCCCCTAAGTGACATGTAGTCATACCCTCCGGCATTTCTCCAATGGAAATAGGGACGTCCGAAGGGAATGTATTCTGGGATCAAATCAGAAACCAGGACAGCTTCTGTAAATCCGGAACTGTCCCTGGAAAATGAGGACACTTGGAGGGTCTGAGTTGGGTGTCCCTGCTGTAAGGGGGAACCCACCACAGGGCATTCTGCCAAGGGACCCTCAAACTTGGCTCTGATGAAGGAATGGCCTATATGACATCTTCCTTATGTTGCAGACTACAATATACTCTTGATCGTTGCTCATGCTGGCTGGGGCTAATGAGAGATGTAGTTCAATGACCTAGGAAGAATACCATGTTGGCACCCCCTGATCTAATATTTATGCATAGAAAACCTATATGTCAGGGAATGTGCTAAGGCAATAAACCAGGGCTATCCCTGGAAACCATGACTATCCCAGGACAGATCCTGAAGTTGAGGCTCCAGTACTTTGGCCACCTCATGAGAAGAGAAGACTCCCTGGAAAAGACCCTAATATTGGGAAAGATGGAGGGCACAAGAAGAAGGTGACGACAGAGGATGAGATGGTTGGACAGTGTTCTCGAAGCTACTAACATGAGTTTGGCCAAACTGCGGGAGGCAGTGAAGGATAGGCGTGCCTGGCGTGCTCTGGTCCATGGGGTCACAAAGAGTCGGACACGACTGAACGACTGAACAACAACAAATCCCTGGAAAATAAGGACACTTGGAGGGTCTGTGTAGTTTCTATTCTGTGAAACTGTAAATGATGTGAAACTGTAAATGATGCACATTGCGATGTATCAATAATCTGTTTTCATTGTTATTTATTCAATGCGTACCCCACCCTTCCTCCTGAAGGAGGCCAGAGGCTGTGTCCTTATGTTAATTCTGTGACAAAGCTGTGTTGTACTCTGGCTCCAGTTAAGTACCAAGAATGCTGTGGTGTTCATTGAGCGTTGAGACCTTAAGTAAGACTGTTCTCCAATGGGATGCAGATGAAGGCCATAAGGATCTGATTCTGTGCACATTTACTTGGCAGTAGGCTCCACTGAACTCGGTGGGACTTAGTTTGGAGTAAGCATGCTTAAGAATGTGCTATGCAGTTCTAAATGCTAGCCTGGTAACCCTCCCTTGTTATGCGAATTAAACCCCAGAAATAACTGTTATTATCGGTCTAACACTTCCCACATGCGCACAAAGGTTTTCCAGAACCAACTTGTTTCCGCCAAAATTGCTGATTGTCTCAGTGGTTTGTGTTAGCCGCACTTGATTTAACAACGGCTGCATTTGGAACCAGAAATTGGCCTATTGTCGCTAATTTATTCCTTCGTCCAAAAAGCTTGCTATCCTTCTGAAATAAATGCATGTGCAATATGCTCCGATTCCTGGAAGCCGCTGAAATATTGTACATCAAATTGCAATGTGAATTATACAGATTTATTTGTCCTTGCAGGTGCAGAGCGACTCCGATCCTGTTTCAAAGCAGACAGCCCAATAATTAAAACGCAGAGATTTTGCTTATTTGCTGCTATGCTACAGGTATAGTTGGCAAAACAATACAGCTGTTCTCCCAGAGCATCTGGGTAGGTTTCCCCATTTACCCTATAATTGGATGCAAAAAGGACCTATTGCACTTAGCCAAATGTCACTCAGAGCTAGGCAAATCCCTCTACTTTCCTGCCAAATAACCTTTATTATTAAAAGACCGCGACTTCACAATCAATCTGTTCCATATGCCTTTTATTCTCCCAACATATTTCAGGGGTGTTTTCTCCCCCCCCTCACTCTCTCCTAGTGTTTTATTTCAGTGAGCTGGGTTTCATTTCAGCAGATTGGGCAATCTCCACTTTTCATTCTATCATAATTGTTTTGTGAATTGTCTCAAATTCTCCAATGGATTTATGACAATCTTAAAATTGACAATGGCCTCTTAATTGCACAGGGCCGTGTGAGTCACAAAACCCTTGCTTGACCGATTTTCGTTCCCCTCACTTGCGTTGGAGCAGCCCTTAAAATGGGAAAAAGAGAAAGGTTGGCAGAGCTGAAATGCATATACATTAAGCCATTTTCTTCTTGTTTCCTCTCCCCTCTGCCCCACAATTCTCATTTGGAAAGCAATCAGAAGCTTTTTGACAGGCTGACGTGCTACTAGTCACAATTAAAAAACAACCCCCCCCCCCACAAAAATCAGCAAACCCGGGGAAAATATGATTTTTCATTGTGCGAAAGTAGGGGGTTGTTGCTTTCAGACAGCAGGAGGAACAGCCAGCTGGACCATATATTAGGATTCCAAATTATAATTAGCTCACTTCTATGGAAATATGTTATCCACAAGTATATTGCTTTTTGCCAAATCCCGGTCAGTTCCTGGATGGTGTGAATTTAATTTCCATTGCAAAGGGAGTCCATTAGATACTGGATATCACACAAACGACTTTTTCTGGGCTTCAAAATGTTGTGGATTTTGGAACAGAGTGCCATCAGTTCCTCCTTTGCATTACAAGGTGTTTCCATATCTATGAAGAAAAGGGTAGTATAGAAACAGCAAAAATAGCCAGCGAGAAAGAGGGTTTCTTCTTTCTTAGGAGCAAAAGTTAGCAGACTCACGTGCCCCCTTCTCTCTCTCTCTCTCTCTCTCTCTCTCTCTCTCTCTCTCTCTCCAGATTTCTGTGCTTCATTTGTTCTAAACCACAGCTTCCCATTTCTTCTGAACTCAGGAAACTGGGGTTTAGAAGAGACAAGGAACAGAAGCTTTAAATCTCCTCCCTTTGTGTGGAAGGAGAAAAGGGATCCCATGAGCCCAAAGCTCCTTCCAGCTTGCTCTAATAACAACAAACCTTGATGGTTTTTTGTTGTATCTGAATGAGACCAGAGAGAACAGGCCTCAGTATCACCACACAAAACTCTGTAGTAGCTGCTAGGGCCCTCACATGTGCTGACCACAACCTGGGGCCCCCCTGCGCCAGGGAGCTGTGTCTGTGAGATGCTTTCTTTAATTTCCCACCACACCTCTGACTTGGCATTGCTTTGAGGCACTGTGGCGCATTAAAATGGCTGCTTGAAGTTGCCAGCCCAGAACCTCTCAAGTGTCCCTATTTTCCAGGGATGTCCCTGATTTAGAGAAGCCGCCCCGGTTTCTGATTTGATCCCGGAATGTCCTGCTTTTTCTTAAGACGTCCCTGTTTTCATCGGATAAATGTTGGAGGGTACAGAGTTATCCAAGCCCTGAGCTGACTGAAAGCAACCCTGTATAGGGAAGTGGTTTTTTTTAAAAAAATGTTTAATGTTTTTATATATTTTGGATGCTGTTCAGAGTAGCCGGGGCAACCCAATAAGATGTGTGGGATACATAGCTGTCAACCTTCCCCTTTCTTTTTCGGGAAATTCCCCTTTCAGTACTATAGTCTATAGTATAGTACTGATAGGGGAATTTCCCGCAAAAAAAGGGGAAGGTTGACAGCTATGGTGGGATATAAATAGTAAAATTATCATTATGGAATAGGAATTCCCTATTTTCACTGGAGAAATGTTGGAGAGTATGCCAGCCATCAGGACCGGCGCTAGGGCTTCTTGCGCCCTAGGCGAACCACCTTCTGCCCCCCCCCCCCCGCCAAAGCCTGCTTTAGCAGCAGGTGGGGGGGTGGAGAGGCAAGCAGCAGTTTCTCCACTGTAGCGGAGAAGCTGCTGCTTGCCCGTCCCGCCGCCCGCCCCCCACCAAAGCCTGCTTTAGCGGGAGCTGGGGTGGTGGTGTAGGGGGCAAGCAGCACCTTTCCGCTACAGCGGAGAAGCTGCTGCTAGCTCCAGGGCCGTCTCAGGCACATCTGCCGTCATGGTGTTGCGATCCTTTTGGTGCCCCCATGCGTCTGGGGGAGAGCGCGGGCAGCGCAAGGACCCAGCCGCCCATGGGGGCGGGGGGAGGCCACCGGCGGGGCCGCCCGGCTTCCCCCGCTCACTGCGCTCGAAGATGGGGCTGGGCGGCCGGCTCGCAGCCCGCCTGGAAGCAGCATGGGTGGCAGCAACTGTGCCGCCGGCGAGTGAGTGCCCGCCCGTGGGCGCCCGGCGGGTTCGCAGGGGCGCCTCTGGGGGGGGGGCGGTGCCCTGGCACGGCGCACCACCAGCCCCAATGGATGAGACGGGGCTGGCAAGCCCGTCCCGCCCAAGCCTGGCCAGCGCCTCCTCCATTTTGGCGTCCTAGGTAATTGCCTGGTTCACCTAAATGGATGCGCCGGCCCTGCCAGTCATTGCAGCTAAGTAAGCCCATGGCTGAGAGGGGTGGTCGCGGACATAGGTAAGGGCTCACCAGAGAACACCTTGCTGAGTGCCCCCCTCAACGCTCTTGTTAGCCCCGAGAAAAAGCAACAACAGTCTTTATACTACAGACAAAGTGCTCCGAGGTCTCACTGAAGAACAGAATGCTATCTTGACAGTCAGGAAGAAGAAGAAGAGAAGAGTTTGGATTTGATATCTCGCTTTATCACTACCCGAAGCAGTCTCAAAGCGGCTAACATTCTTCTTTCCCTTCCTCCCCCACAACAAACACTCTGTGAGGTGAGTGGGACTGAGAGACTTCAAAGAAGTGTGACTACCTCAAAGTCACCCAGCAGCTGCATGTGGAGGAGTGGAGATGCAAACCTGGTTCACCAGATTACAAGTCTACCACTGTTAACTACTACACCACACTGGAAGAACTTTGGGGAAAGAAGGAATTATAATTTTATGGATGAGCAGGTATGAACAAATGAAATGAAATTGCAGCTGGAGTGAGTTAATACATGATTGCCCGAGGCGGAGAACAAGATGCCCCCCCGTTCCACCAATTTCACATACGGAAGTGAATTGGAACATCAGTTGAATTCAGTGTTGGTAATGAGACAGCATCCTCCCCGCAGGTACAACATTGCCCTCCAGCGCCTCACCACCACTCCCCGCCCCCCAGCACCTGCCTCTTGAGACAGTTGCCTCATTTTGCCAGAGCCGTCTCATCCATAGAAGCTGGTGGCGCGGTGCGCCAGGGCGCTGGGCGCCCCAGGGGCGCCCCCGCGAGCCCGCCGGCATACCGGGCTCCTCCTCCCCAACCCGCCCCCGCCCCCACGGGCAGGCGGGCACTCGCGCGCCGGCGGGCGGGCTGTAAGCCGCCCGCCCTCGCCTCCCAGAGCCCCAGCTGGAGCGCTGGAGCGGCGCGGGGCTTTGCGCGACCTTCCAGCACTCCAGCTGGGGCTCTGGGAGGCGAGGGCGGCCGGCTCGCGCTCCCGCGCGCAGCCGGCCGCCCGCCCGATGCAGCGCGAGCTGCCCAGCAGCGCCGCGCCGTCCAGCTGCGCGCGGAGCGCGAGCCGGCCGCCCTCGCCTCCCATCCCGGAAGCGCTGGAAGGGCGCGCAGAGCCCCGCGCCGCTCCAGCGCCACGCCCCTCACCCCCCGCTCGCCCACCCCCCTCCCAAGGGGCGGCAAGCGCGGGAGGGAGGCGGCGGAGAGGCGGCATGGCGGGGGCGCCGGAGGGATAGCCGCGCCAGGGCGGCAGATCCCCTTAAGACGGCTCTGCATTTTGCCTAATTGTAGGGGATGGCCCCGATGATTATTCTCTAATTACTAGCAAAATACCCATCCTAGTGGGTAGGCTGGAGGTGGCAGTGGTGCAGGGTTTCTTCTCACTGTGTCCTATAGCAATATTAATTGTCAGTACTAAATAAACTAGGGTTGCCATATGTCTGGAATTTTCCAGACATAGCTGGGATTCGGCCATTGGTAACTGCGTCTGGGTGGAAAGTGCTGAAAGTTCTGGGAAAATCCAGATGTATGGGAAGCTTCTACAAAGACTCAATAACTTTTTTGTGTCCCGACAGATTTCCCCTTTTTGAAATATAGCAACCCTAAACAGTGGCGGAGGGAGGGGGGTGCGTTAAGGGTGGGCCGCCCCAGGTATCACCACTGAGGGGGGTGACAAACTGGGAAAAAAATAAGTATTAAAAAAATTAACTTATTGAAGCTTCTCTCCGTGAGATGGGCGGAACTTCCTGGGTCCTTGATGCCACCCTCCTTGCCTTGGGACCATCAACCCGCCCCCAACCCAGCTGACCAATCGGCTGCAGGCTGTGGGCGGGGCGAAGGCAAGGCAAGGGCTGATGCTGCTGAGGCCGAATTCCCGATGCTGCTGAGGCTGACTTCCTTATTCCGCTGCTAGCAGTGGTTGGGTTTTTTGGGCCACTGTAGTGGCGTGCAGAAGCTGCCCACTGAGGCAAAGGCTGCCTGCAGAGGCCACAGGGGCTGAGGCCGCCTGAGGCAGCCTGCGGAGGCCAAGGCAGCTGCCAACAGCTGTTGGGTTCTGGGATGTGCGGGTGCCGCAGACGACCTCCTGGGCCACTAAGCCAAAGCTGCTTAGGCTCACAATGTTCAGCAAATAAACCAAAAAGCAACACTTGCGACTGTATCTTATTTTCCCCTCTTAATAATTTCAATGTGGGGGGAGGGGGAGGTGACAAGAAATTTTCTGCACCGGGTACCACCTGACCTTGCTACACCACTGATCCTAAAATTAACACATGGAATAAACTGAAGGAGTTCCCTTAGGGCACCTCCTGGGGCCTAGTTCTCAGTCAATCCTAGGTCTGGACTGCACCAAATCAGGATGCTCACATGCTTGAATGCTTCTCCATACAAAACATTCTTTCCACATAGAGTACTAGATACTGGGGAGAAAGTTTATTGCCTAAACACATTCCCTGACATGTAGGTTTTCTATCTGTAAAGATTAGATCAGGGGCGCCAACATGGTACCCTTCCTAGGTCATTGAACTACACCTCTCATTAGCCCCAGCCAGCACAAGCAACGATCAAGGGTATGTTGTAGTCTACAACACCAGGAAGATGCCACATAGGCCATTCCTGGATCAGAGCCAGGTTTGAGGGTCCTTCGGTAGAAGGCCCTCTGGTGGGTTTCCCCTTACTGCAGGGACCCCCAACTCAGACCCTCCAAGTGTCCTAATTTTCCAGGGACAGTTCTGGATTTACAGAAGCTGTCCTGGTTTCTGATTTGATCCCGGAATGTCCTGCTTTTACTTAGGATGTCCCTATTTTCTTTGGAGAAATGTTGGAGCGTATGGAATAAGATGTCCCTATTTCCTTCAGAGAAATGTTGGAGCATATGGAATAGGATGTCCCTATTTCCACTGGAGAAATGTTGGAGCGTATGGAATAGGATGTCCCTATTTCCACTGGAGAAATGTTGGAGCATATGGAATAGGATGTCCCTATTTCCACTGGAGAAATGTTGGGAGGGTATGCAACTACATGCTTACCTGAGAGGAAGTGGTGGAAAACAGCAGCACTGCTATCAACATCATGTAGCTGTGGAAGAACTATTATTTTAATGTTCTACTGTGTCCCTGGCATAGCATCACTGTGAGACATTGCGGGAAATTCAAGTGGTGACACTTGGACCCAGCTGCCCAACACAATAAATCCAGCTAGTTGGGAGCACAGTGGAGGGCCCTGTGGGAACTCCAGGGTCTCAGCAGTTGCCTGAGTATGTCACGTCCCTGATGTTATGTCTGTTTAGAGCAGGGGTGCCCAACTCCCAAGAGACTGCGATCTGTTCACAGAGTTAAAAACTGGCAGTGATCTACCCCCTTTTGAAGTTCACGTTGGTGATACATCATCTGCACAGCCTCCTCTTAATGCTACATTTCACCTGATGGATGGACCTGATGGGTGGGCACTAGGGAAAGGGTCTTTTTGGTGGTGGTACTGGTTACTGAATTATCTCCCCAGAGAAATCCAACAGTCCCCTTTTCTCCCTGTTTTTTAAATACAATGTTTGGAAACATTTTTATCCTGGAATTTATCTCACGACTGACTCTCCTGTTTTATTGAGGGACCATTGGGGGGTGGGTGGGTTAACGCTGCTGTGTGGTTTTAATTGCTGTTGTATGTATGTAGCGCCACTGGAAAATTTGTTAGAAAGGTGGCGTAATAGTCATTTTAATAGATGCTTTTGGGGGGGAAGAGCCTGAGATAATTGATGCAAACCCCTTCATCGTGCAATACATGCGTCATCAAAACCAAGTTCTATTGAGTTCAGTGTAGGTGACCTCCACGAAAGCAGGATTGCAGCATCTTTCAGTGGCAAATCAATATGTAAATGCTAAGTATTATTACTATTAAGGCTTATTCCATAGCTTATTCTTGGTCTGCAAAGTCCCATGTGGGATCTGCATTTACAGACAATACACTTATGGGTTGGCACAGCTTTGGATTTGGGGGCCTGCAACATGTGGTCAGTGATCAACATTTGGCACAAGTGTCTGTTTCCCTCCCCTATCTCTTGCACGCTAATAAGTCATTTCCTTGATGCAGGGCTTTTAATATATGATTTATTTTTTTAATTTGCTTTGATTATCTGCTTAATTTCATTGCATCAAGACTATTAAAAAACATACTGGGCCAACTTTTGTTAACTCCGTGGATGGCAATGAAATTGCACGGATGAATCTGTCACCTCAATTTTAAATTTAGCAATTGGTTAGAACCACTCTGCTTAAATCCTGTGTTGTTTTATCCTTGTGTCAGCATTTAATTCCATTTGCATATAAGCCTATTTCCCTTCTCTAAATTTAATTTGTTAGAGTTTGGCCCTCAGCAACAACAACTACAAAAAGTAATTGCATCTCAGTGTTGGGCATCGGTGCCAACACAGCATGTGCTATAAAAGATGCTTCACACACATTTAAAAAATGTAGTCATTAGTGTCATTCTGCCTGGTAACAGGAACGTGATGGCATTAAAATGTGTGATGGGTTTTCTGTACCGAGATGTGCTATACCTTATCACAGAGCGAAACCACTCCTAAGGGATGCATTAAATTATTTAGGGTAGATCCTACATATATATATGTTTGTATCGAAAGCAGGGCAAAACCGCTGGGTAAAGCCAGTCAATTGTCCCACAATGATGAATCGAGACCATGATTAGGTTGGGGTAATGTACTGATCCATCATCCAAAATCACTTTTGAAGTTCACATCGTGATAACAGTTTCATAATCTTTGACACCAGGGGTGCCAACTTGAGTAAAATATGGGGGTGGGGGTGGAGGTAAGCCCCAGCTGCCTAATTGATCGTATGCTGCAGCACACATACCATTTGAATGGAAATAATAATAATAATAATAATAATAATAATAATAATAATAATAATAATAATAATATATTATTTATACCCCGCTCGCCTGGCTGGGTTTCCCCAGCCACTCTGGGTAGCTCCCAAAATAATAATAATAATAATAATAATAATAATAATAATAATAATAATAATAATAATAATAATAATGTGATAAAACATCAAACATTTAAAACTTCCCTAAACAGGGCTGCATTCAGATGTCTTCTAAAAGTCAGATAGTTGTTTATTTCCTTGACATCTGATGGGAGGGCATTCCACAGGGCGTGCGCCACTACTGAGAAGACCCTCCGCCTGGTTCCCTGTAGCTCAACTTCTCGCAGTGAAGGAGCTGCCAGAAGGCCCTCGGTGCTGGACCTCAGTGTCCAGGCTGAACGATGGGGGTGTATGGAAATGCTCCATCAACTTGGGCTTGGCCCCCTCAAATATTTTATTACGGGAGGGGACTGAGGAGACCTCAGCCCCTCGGAGTTGGCTCCTACATTTGACATAGCGATATATCGCAAATAACAATGTGTGTGTGTGTGTGTGTGTGTGTGTGTGTGTGTGTTTTTGGTAAGAAATCATGATATGATAAAAACTGTGAAGCTGGTCATCACTTCTCTCATGATTCCTGCTGCCTCTGTTGCCCTGCACTATAAACTAACAGTTGTAACAATATGTTAAAAGTAAGTAAAAATGCATCACTTCTAGACCCCTAAGTAGTAGCAGTTACCTGGATGTTACCCCATTCACCTCTACATAGTTCCATCCTTATTTCAGACATTGTGATATATTGGTTTATTGTGATGTTTAGCTGGAAACCAAATATCGCCCAGCCCTAAGCATAATTGACATGGCAACTGCAGTTGTCATGACCCCAGTTGTGATTTCGATACAGAGGATGAGTCCATGCTGCTCATGCCATTGGCAAAGACTTCTTAGAGAGAGGCCTTGGTTTATTAAAAGAATATGTGCTTTGGATGCAGAAGGTCCCAAGGTCAATCTCCTAGCCTCTCCAGGCAGAGCTGGGAGAGTCAGAAAATATGGAGAACAGCTACCAATCCGCACAGGCAATGCTTAGCTAGATGTACCAATGGTCTGACTTATTATAAGGCTGTTTCCTATGTTCCTAAGACCCAGTACTTGATATTATGCCCAATACTGGAGCTCCCAGTGCCACAGATGGCGCTGTGGGTTAAACCATAGAGCCTAGGGCTTGCTGATCAGAAGGTCGGCAGTTCGAATCCCCGCAACAGGGTGGGCTCGTTGCTCGGTCCCTGCTCCTGCCAACCTAGCAGTTCGAAAGCATGTCAGAGTGCAAATAGATAAATAGGTACCGCTCCAGCGGGAAGGTAAACGGCGTTTCTGTGCGCTGCTCTGGTTTGCCAGAAGCGGCTTAGTCATGCTGGCCACATGACCCAGAAGCTGTACACCGGCTCCCTCAGCCAGTAAAGCGAAATGAGTGCCGCAACCCCAGAGTTGTCCGCGACTGGACCTAATGGTCAGGGGTCCCTTTACCTTTTTACTGAAGCTCCCAGACTCCAATAACCAAGTGAACCAGAACCATAGACCCACTTTCCTGAGATGCCAAGTCCTACAGCTCCAGACACCTCTGACCCCTCCAGTGCTACAAGGGCCTGGCTCCCGGTTTGTGGGCTGACACTTTGAGGACCTCAACTTTTTGCACAATGGGGTGCAGTCTGGGAGAGGTAATAAGGACCTGGGGGAGAGAAAACAGTTCAGTTGGAACGGAAACTCTAAAATTGGAAATTGAGGACTGTTCTGGGTTTTTTCTTTTCTTTTTACTCTTTTATCTCTTTTACTCTTTTATCTCCTTCTTTCTTTCTGAGCTACGTCCCTTGATTTTGCCCTCCTTCTGGCACTTCCTCCTACGCCTCACCCTAGTTACAATGGGGGGGTGCGCGCTGTGCTGTGCTATGTAGCTGAGCAAGCAGTCTTTGTTTTGCATTTGGCAGTGTTCAAACTTTTGTCTTTATTCAGGCAAATCTCACTAGACCATAGTCTCAGCAAGTGTTATTATTTTTAGTCCAAAACCTAGAAAGTCATGTTGGAAGAAAATGCTTATGTTGTGTTCATCCCTCATATGCTCACAGTCTATAGGAACATTTTGTGTTTGCTTTGAGCATGTGCCAGGATCAGGAGAAAGCGCTGCTGGGTTTGTCTTTGAATGGAGAAGTATCTTAAATAGCCTTTTATAATAGTCTAGTTAGGTATAGAAGTCAAATTAGAGTCCTCCAATGGGTTTCATGCACACTCAGTACAGACCCTCCAAGTGTCCCTATTTTGAAAGGACATCTCTGATTTAGAGAAGCCGCCCCATTTCTGATTTGATCCTGGAATGTCCCGCTTTTCCTTAGGGTGCCCTTATTTTCATTGAAGAAATGTTGGAGGGTGTGGAGTTATCTGATCCCTGAGCCGTCTGAAGGCAATCCTGTATAGGGAAGGTTTCTTTTATTTTTAATAATGTTTTATTATGTTTTTATATATAGTGGTACCTCGACTTACGAATTTAATCCGTTCCGAATGCACATTCGTAGGTTGAAAAATTCGTAAGTCAAAAAAGCGATTTCCCCATAGGAATGCATTGGAAACGAAAAATTCAAAAAAATTCGTAAGTCGAGTAAACCGCATCTAAAATTCGTAAGTCGAGTACCGGTAAACCCCATCTAAAACCGCCAACGGATGTCCATTCGTAAGTCGAAAAATTCGTATGTCGAGTAATTCGTAAGTCGAGGTACCACTGTATGTTGGAAGCTGCCCAGAGTAGCTGGGGCAACCCAGTAAGATGTGTTGCATATACTGGTAACTAGTAAAATTATCATTATGTGATGGGATGTCCCTATTTTCATTGGAGAAATGTTGGAGGGTATGTGAGTGCATGCCATGTTTATAATAAATCACTTTATTTCAAATATAATTTTATTAACGCTCGTCAGGTTCCAACCCCATATTGTGTAATTTCTCTAGCCTTGTTTGAATGCAGAGGTAGGGAACTTATTTTCTGCCTGAGAGCCACGTTCCTTTCCGAGCAACTTTCTGAGGGCCACATGTCAATGATGTGCAGGCCTAGAGGCAAAAGTGGGCTGGGCCACTAATGCATATTTTATCCTTTATCTACAATAGCACCCACTTGCACCCACCCCTTTGCCCTCCAGTTTCAGACTTCAACCAGGGCTAGTGAGGGGCGTGGCCAGGGGTGGGTGTGGCCTGAGGAGATAGGACCAGATAGAGAGGTCTGGAGGGCTGCATTTGCCTCCTCCATTTGAGTTCCCCCACCTCTGTTTTACTGCTTCTGTCCCATCTTTAATTGGTCTGGCAATGATGGCTATCCAAAAAGTTATGGGAAATCCCAGTGGGCTCCGCATCAGATGGATAAGTCCTTTTGGGAAGGCAGGCAGGCAGGCAGCTGGTTGATGTCTCCAGGTCCCCCTTGCTCACCTGTCTCTCCACTTTCTACCTGCTACCCTGGAAAATGATCTGTTTCCCAGCTTAGAATCCTGCATAACTTGCCAAATTCTACTACGTCCCAGACAGCTGATAATCTTTGTCCGCAAGACTGCAGCCTAGAATTCTGGTGCTGGTTTGGTTTTCTAAATGGGTTCCTGGGAGATTATTCTGCAAATAAGGGTTGGACATGCATGGGAACTTCATGACATATCCGGGATGAGCTGTAGCTCAGAGGTGGGACATCTGCTTTTCCTGCAGAAGGCACCCATTATCTCCAGGGAGAACTTAGAAAAACCCTAAGCCTGAAACCACAGAGATCTGCTACCAGTTAGTGTAGACAACACTGTGGCAGATGGACCAATGGTCTTATTTATGCTATAAGGAAGCTTCCTATGTTCCTACATCATGCATTGGGGTTGATTCCTGGAGCCAACTGTAGCCCATGACTTGCCTCAAAGCCTTCTCCTGACAACAATTCTCCATCATTTGGGGCTATTTTGCACTCTTCCACTTGACTCTCTCTCCCCCTCCTCTTGCATGTATTCATTTAAAATGTCAGATGAGGCTAATCCTTATGTGACATTACTACAGATGGGCACATGGTGGTCTTTACTTAAACCAGATGCTCTTTGTCTGGCTAATCTGGCTGAAAGCGGGTTATCTAAGTGAAATCAATTTTATGTGTTTTTTGATGGTCACAGGTAGACTTCATGGTGTTACGTTTTTAAAATGGACTGTTGTTAATGGACTCCCCTTGGTCCTCTGTCCCTGATGCCCTGCACCACACCTGTTGTTGATCTGAACACAGATCAGTGTGCAAACATGTTAGGTGCCTCAAGCGCGATGGAGGAGAAATTATTCTCCGACAGATATTTTCATTTTTTAATTTAGTGCAAAGTGTCGTGAGCCAGATGTTTGGTGACTGTTCAGAATATTCATGGGCTCAGTTTTTATCAGGCGGTCCTCAGGCAGGCTACTCGGAATTAATTGGCAGTGTACACTCACAAATTTGGGCGCTGTTTAGTGGCAGGAGGACAGTGTGACGCCCCTGAAAATTGTAACACCCAGGGACTGTGTGCATTTCATCAATGCAAAGCAATCAGTCAGAAAAGTTTGGGCAGTAGTTCAAATACATTTTAATTTCACAGTTAACCTGCATGTCTGCATTAGGCCATCTGGGTGGTATTTGAGTTTAAATTATGCACATGTTTATGGATTGAAGGGAATCAACTCTATCTTGGCTGAACTGATATAAAGGCTTGATCTTCCGCTGGTATAGATAGGTCAAGCCTTGCCCCTAGGTGGCCGCCTAAGGCAGCAGATTGGCAGGCCTCTCTCTTCCCAGAGATTGAGATGTGTTTTTCCCCCTGCAGCCTGCAAATAACTGAAGGTATGAAGGAACCACAGAAATTTAGGTGTGTCAGGGAGCCAAGGAGCAGCAACTGAGGACTCAGCTATAGAGCTGCAAATAAAACATTTTAAATGTGTTGTAAAGTGCAATATACAAATGTGACACTAGATGGTGAGAGTGAGCTATGCCAAATTCAATGTATTTTTAAAAACGTTTTGTAAAAAAAGCATTTTCACAGTGTTTTTAATGTGTGTAGATTCCACCTGAGGGTGCTTCCAGACTGTTGAGCCACTGAAATCAATGAGTTGGATATCACCCATAGTGACTTTTGAAAACACACATAGTTTCACTTTGAGAAATTCATCTTCTTGGACGCTGGGAAGTAACTATTCCTAGCTGGTGGTTTTACTGGTCTTTTCAATGAGTAAAATATTTGAGGCTCTCCCAAAGTTTATGGGCATTGCCATTCAAATGGTGCATTTGTAACCTCGCCCCCCTCCCGGCAATATTTTATTCAAGCTGGCACCCTTGACCCGATTGGTGAGCTTCCCAGACGCATGGGAAAGACCACTGTTGGAACTAGAACGCTAGACCAGACGGATCTTTGATTTGATCCAGGAAGGCACATCTTATGTTTTTCTCCCAAAGGACCATTTGTTTTGGCTGTAGCAGATTTGGGAATGACATCTCTGTACTGGAAAAGGCTGATAAGCAGTGGCTGAAACATCGCTTCCAGATGTACTGTTTAGTGAAGCATGTGGACATGAAAATGATCTTGTATTGTGACGTTGGCGCGGTACGGGGTGGGGTGAGGGAAGAGATGCTGAACTGTAAGCATTTGACGATGTGCTGGTTCTCCGATTCGGCTTCTGCATTTGAAACCAAAACCTTGCTCCAGTTACATTGATACATGTGCTTGCTTATTACAGTTAATGGATTATTCATCCTCTTTTGTCCTTGGGATAATCCGAAGGATGTGCCTAAAGCTCCGATCGTGTTGCCCATAAAAAAATGGCTCGGCCACAGTTCTCCAGTAAGGTGTCGAACGTTTTGGCCGGTGCAGATGGTAAAGATATGTTTAATAAAGAGAGAGGGGGATTAGCTGGAACGGGAAACAAGCAAAGGGAAAAGGATAATTTCATTTTGCATGAAGCTCCCTGACATTTCGGGGGCCAGAGGACTGATTAAAATTGTATCAAAAGCTGCTCCTGTCGGGCAGATTGTCCTAACGCTGAACCTGCTTATCTTGTCCTGTATTTGATCCACATGTATTATTTCGCAACTGAATAACTCAAAAACAGCCTCTTTCATTTGAGCTGATAATTAAAACACAAAACAAAAACGGATCTGTAAATGAAGGCGTACGCAGGAAGGCCACAGGATTCTCCTCGATATATTTCAAATTGAATAATTGATTGCTGTCATTTAGGTTTAAAAAGTAGATTTGCATAGGTCGCCTAAAAAAAGAAATACATTTTTAAAAAGGCAACTGTCACAATGTTTACTTCTGGAGTTTAAGGTTTCTGTTAATATGCAGAAGCAGAGTAATGATAATAAAGACCTCGCCATAATGTATAAACAACGCTGTATTCTGGTTTTTAAGGAAATTGCCTGTTTTATTATGACTCAGAGATAAAAAGGGGAAAAAGGGGGGGGAATATTTCAGACAACTTGCACGCTTTTATAACGTCTGCTATGCAGATTGAATCATCCCCTTCCAAGGTTTTATCAAGGAGACTGGGGGAATTAAATCTAACAGTGGGCGATCGTTTATGGTTCCTTAGTTATTTATTTTCAGCAACTCTTTAGGCTGCAGCTTTGCTATTGATCTCAGTGCAGTTTGCTGCTGTAACAAGGACCACACATTGTGTAGGGAGCACCCCTATTTTTGAAGTCGTGCTCCCAGGCAACCCAGAATGTACCTGTGGTAGTTCTGTCTACCAAGAGAAGAAGGCTCAGAGTGGTGGTGGGACGACCATCAGTGGTCAGAGGGAGAAGACTGGGGAGAGGAGGTAACAGGGTTTAGTGAGCAGGGAGAGTCTGTGGCAGAGAGCAGTCCAGAATCAGAGGCAGAAGTAGAGGCTGGAGGGGAGGGAGGCCCAGAGGCAGAGATGAGTCAGGCTAGTGAAGAAGCCAGGGGTTTCCCCCCTCCTGCTGCAACCAGTTTCCTTCCCCCAGTCTCCCAGAACCAGAAGTGGTACGAAGAGGGAGGAGCAAAGACAGTTACACCAGCGTAGTCTCAGATTGTTTGGGAAGGACCCAGGGGAGGAGGAGACTTAGGCAACTGTGGGAAGGTGGGGAATTTGTCTAGCTGGAGGCTGCCTGAGGAAGAAAAGAAGAAAGAAAATTTGAGTAGGAAACAGAGGTGGATGAAGGAGCCAAAGAGTGTGAAAAGGCAGAGTGCATGCAGATAGTGTCCCTAGCAGCTTTCAGAGAAGCACTGGTGAGATTTGGAGCTGAGCATCTTGGAGGAATTGGCATATGTGGTACCAGTAGCATCCAGCATTGCCAGAGGTCCAGCAGGGGTGCATTATGCGGGAGTGGGGAGATCTGAATGAGAAATTCTACATATGGTGGGAAAGTAGTGCTGGAGCACACATTTTTCATGCAGAAGGTTCAGTTCTTGGTTTTTCTAGGTAGGGAGGAGGGTGCAGAGCAAGACCATTGAGATGCATAGCCTGGGGTGGGGGGCATGGGGTGGGGCGGAGTACCATTTAGAGAGGCCTGGAGGGCCTGGACTGAGGTTCTCTATTCCTCAGGAATACAAAGCCAACAATGAACACATCTGAAAAGCAGATTTTCAAAATATAAGAAGCTAAGGAAGCAACTGACACCCCCAACAACTTCTTGGATGATCCATCTCCTCCAGCATTTGAGATGAAGTTATAACAAAGAGACAAATGAAATAATAATGTAGAATATCACAGGCTGCATGAGAAGTTGGACATAAATATCTTCTGCTCGGCAAATGCGGAAGAAGGTCTATATTACAAAACGCCCTGCTGGGCCACAAACACAGATCTGTAATGGTTTGTTTTCTACACAAAGAAAAATTGCCATTGTCATATTCCAAACTGTGTTTAAATTGTTTTATTATAAACTCTCTGTTGGTCCCTGCATAACTGGGAAATCATTCACTCTAAATTTATCTTCTCTCTGCATGGCATTGACATCTTCTGGCATTGTCAGCTCTGTCTCTGTCTCTAGGTATCACCCTAGGAGGAAAATAAAAAATAAAAAGAGATGATGCTCAGCTGATTTCACAATATCCAGAGCATCTTTGGCAATCTCCACACACATTAATTCTTCCTGTGGCCTGTATATTGTTGATGCTTCATTTTAAGAGGAGTTCATTTGAGGCTTTGAGTTTTAACGAGAGAAAGCGGAACCTACGAAAAACGTGTGTTGCTATAAAGTTTTTAAACTGCCGGGGGGGGGGGGGGGAGAAAGCATGGGCAAAAATATACTTAGGTCTGTAATCATCGCTCATGCTTTACTCCTTGCTAAGCAGCCATTAGGGGCCTGCACACTATGCGCCTGTGCCCACAGGGGCACAGACCTCGGTCTCATGGCCAAGGCCTTCTAGCTATGCCCTCTTGAGCTGCAACTAATATCTGGCACTGGTGGTTGTACATAAAACTAACACGAGGCAAGGAGAAGCAGGAGTCCAGAGTGGCCCATGCCTTCTCCATAAACATTGGGGGTGCATATTGCTTATTGACTTTCCCAGCAGCATCACCTTGTGCCTCATATAATGCCACCCTGCTGGCTCCCCCAGCTTCCAAAAGCGGCTTTTTAGGGGATATGGAAAGCTGCATGAGTGCATTAGTAGGGTGGCAGGAGTGAAAGGCTCCCAGGCGCACATGACATTTTGCATCCTGGCCTGCCTCTCCAATGCATCAAGATTTAGGGGCTCATTCATATGGTTAAACCACAGAGCCTAGGGCTTGCCGATCAGAAGGTCGGCGGTTCGAATCCCCGCGATGGGGTGAGCTCCCGTTGTTCGGTCCCAGCTCCTGCCCACCTAGCAGTTCGAAAGCACAAAGTGCAAGTAGATAAATAGGTACCGCTCCAGTGGGAAGGTAAATAGCATTTCCGTGCGCTGCTCTGGTTCGCCAGAAGTGGCTTAGTCATGCTGGCCACATGACCCAGAAGCTGTACGCCAGCTCCCTCAGCCAGTAAAGCAAGATGAGCGCCGCAACCCCAGAGTTGTCCGCAACTGGACCTAATGGTCAGGGGTCCCTTTACCTTTACCTCATATACCCAAGGTGCACCTTTCTGGCCACCTGTTTGCTATCCAAGCTCACAATTTCATCAGAATATGGCGTGCCTAAGGCTTGCCGTGGTGTCCAGACTCCAAACTTTTTTCAACGAGGGCCAGATTTGATGAAGTGGAGGCCCGACCAAAGGGCTGACCAAAGTTGTTAACCTTTCTTTTGGATTTTACCCCAGGAAATAAACTGCCACAGGGGCTGGATTAAACCGACCAGCGGGCCAGATTACGCCCACAAAACAGACTTTGGACATACCCGAGGTATAGTGAAATCAGTCAATTTTGGTTCTTCATTTTTCCATTGTTATGCTCAGTTCATTTCCACATCAGTTTGTGCGGGTCCCCCCCCCCTTTAAAAAAGGCCCTAATGAGAATTCATCAGCATTTTAGTATTAATTCCTCTGAATGGATGCAAGTCTTTTTTTTTTAAAAAAATGAATATTCATTTTTTTTGGCAAACCATTTTCTCTAATATAATGCGTTATTGGTATGTTGTTTTCACAAATAGATGCATTTTATCCACACTGAACCCAACTCGGTGCGTTTTGGGCACATTGCCTGACGAAAGAACTCCAGAGAAGTACAGATTTCAAATGGGGCGTTATTTTGGGAAGTGAGAAAGTTCTTTAAATGGAAACCGAATTGAATTGCTTTACAATCTCCATGTAAGGCGGAACTCTTGCCCTTCCCTGTCAGCACCGTGCCACGGACATGTGCACTGTTGAAATATATGGGGACTGAGGAGAGGTTTGCAAACACTTCTGCCTTTTGCACCAGCCCCCAGAAGCTGTGAGAGCAGCAGCAACCTAAGCAAAGAAGTCCACCAGGAAAAGGGGCTGGCATCTGGCTGTTCTTCCAGGCCTGGGTCATTTCCTCCAAGACATGCCACGGGCCAGAGATTTGGGATCAGAGTAGGAGCTGGTACCGCACTGTGTTGTGGAAAACTCATAAACATTTTTTTTCTCCCTCCCTAGTAACCCTGAGTAACTGGCAGCTAAGCTGGTAAGAAAACTTGAAGAAGACACTGTTTGGTGGATGGAACCTACTGTCTGCATGTTGTCCCATTGTGCTGGGAGATTTCAGGCCTGTTCCCATTTGAAGGCTACCTTCTAACAATTCTGGAAGCCACCATTCAATGGGTAATTTGAGGCCAAGTGGCAACTTATCGCTGGTTCTTATTTCATCATACCCTGTTAAATGGTTTTGTGTATGTGTGTGTGTGTATGTCAGGATATACACACACATATATCCATACCTTGTAATTTAGGATGTAACATTCTAAACTGAGGTTAGGGCTGAAGGCAGCTGGAATGTCTCACAAGCGCTATTCTGGTGAGCGTGAAATGTGATCTGGATTCTCCCCCCTTTCATAAAAGACATTCAAGCAGAGAAAGTAACCCTTTCATGGAGTACCTGACTGCATATGGTTCTATGTCTTGTCCTCCCCCAACCAGCAATTTGGGGGGTGAGGCTCTAAATACATTGTTTCCCTTCTCACTTGTAGGAGCACAGAAGGCAAGAAGTGACAAAGAGCACGATCCAGTGACTCCCAAATTAGCAACGTTATTAGCCGGCTGATGAAAACCATTGAATAATGGAAGTTGTGGAGAGGAGGGAAGCAGAGAACTATGCAATGGAGCGGAAGTGGAAGCAGCTGGCTACAGGAAGGAAAAAAAAAAGCAAAGGGTGGCTAATTGGAAGCCAATGTACTCTGGTAACTAAGTATAGTCGTGTTTGATAAAACAGGTGGTGGCAGCAGCTATGGAGAGAGCTTAGAATAATAGGACGGTAAAATTGTAGAGCTGGAAGGGACCCTGAGGTTCATCTAGTCCAACCCCCTGCAATGCAGGAATATGCAGCTGTCCCATATGGGGACTGAACCTGCAACCCTGGCGTTATCAGCACCATGCTCTAGCCAACTGAGCTATGCAATCTAAAATGATAATGAGCATCTTGGCCTAAGAAAACTGAATTCTGCAACCTGCCTAAATTATGCCACATTAAACAGCTGAGCATTACTTCTCTTGCTTTACATACTTTATTACACCTTTCCCCGCTTTTGTTCAACACCCTCCCCCCTTATACAAAATTTGTTTGACTTTCGATAATCTTCTGGGCAAAAGAGTAATTCAGGCTGCTGGTTTGCTGCCCTCCCCAGACCCCTGGAAACCTAATTCAGGCTGCAGCTCTGAACCCAAAGAGAACCAACATTAACACTCTCCAGATGTTGCTGGACCACAGCACCAGTTGTCCCCGAACCATTGGCCAGGCTGGCTGGGGCCGATGGGAAATGTTATCCAAGAACGCCTGGAGGCACCATGTTGGCCATCCCTGTTATACCAGCCATTAGACAGTAAGCCTTTACAAACATAGCAGCACTCACTTCTATATTTAATTGTGTTTTTTTATTATTAAAGATTTTCTTGATTCACAAAAGTATGTGCAATGTCTCTCTCTTGTATTTTTTTCCAAGTAACATTTTTACAAATCAGTTTCACTTCTGAGTGGACATACATGTGATTGCACTGTCAGCAACTCATTTCTTCTGAGTTTCAAGTTTTGCTCCGCCTTTCCTCCTGCAGCTTTTGAGGATGGAACTAAAAGCCATGAGAGACACTGAGCAGCTACCAATCCATTGTTATGTCTCCTACAAACCGTGCATGATGTCATAATGCTGGGCATCTCCCCCCCCCCAATCCCTAGCCAATCACGTGAGCTGTGGCATTTGTGCCTGGGGTGGCATGAAACTGAGTTCTACCTGCTGCTGTATTTGTTTTCTAATAAATTCCACTCAAATGGCTTGACTCGGGGAGACTGAGTATCTCGCACACGTGAAAATCCCTGGCACAGAGCCTCCATATCTTTGAATGCAGCTGCCTGTGAATGCTCCTCTTTTATTGCCATGCTCAGATTTGCAATGCTTTTAAGAACAAGATTCTTTTTTAAAATCATAACCCCCAAGAAGAGAGACTTCAGTTGGCATTTTAATATCCTTGCTCCAATTGCAACCCAGATTAATTTGTCGTACTTGGGAGCTTCCAGTTATAAAGGAAGGAATCTTTGCTGTCGTGCATGTACATAGACTTTGCCTCTGCTCTTCTTGAGCCTCCGTAATGCTCCTTGGCTTATGACGCCCGTAATGTTCCTTGGCTTATGCACATCATTCGCTGTTTCCCCGTGGCTGCGGCTGTGCGCAGCTCTTGAGGCCTGGCAGCCAAGAGGTCTCAGCTAGTCCAGCTGTGGCTAATTTAAGAAGTCACAGGTGCAGCAATAACCAGCCAGCAGGAAGAATGGAAGCAATGTAGATACCCTTCTATGTAAAAGACGTGCAGCTATTCCTGTGGTTCGCACCAGGGGTGGAGGACAGATGATTGGGGGCAGCTATCCAAGCAAGGCCTCAGGTGCCGAAGCCAGAGTCCGGCCGTACTGTGGATTTTGGGCAACCAGGATGCATTTTAATGCCTTCCGATGGGCATTCAAGCTGCTTACATCTCCTCTGACACATTGCTTTGCAAGCACAAGACTCCGGTTGCAGAAACAATGTGATATATATTGAAAAGAATGCTACATTCTAACTTAGCATGGTTGGACTTGTAGGCAGCTTGGGTTTTGAACCTTGTCCCCTGTTCCCATCAGCTGATCAGAACTGCAGGATATAATATATCAGTGTTTCCAAAACCTGGGCCTCCGGCTGTTTTTGGACTACATCTGCCATCATCCCTAGCTAGCAGGACCAGTGGTCAAGGCCGATGGGAATTGTAGTCCAAAAACAGCTGGAGACGCAAGTTTGGGGAACACTGAAATAAATTGATGAGACAGAATCACCATCATGAGAGTGAGACTAATCAACTGAGTCAAGAAGCAAGGTGACCTAAAGGTGACCTAATATGCACTCTCTCCTATATAACTTGCTGGATGTGCTTGGCTTTCTAGACTGGGCAGGTGTTAGACAACGACATAACTCAAAGCAGCTGTTTTCAAACTACAGTCTTAGCACTTCTGACAAATCCTGAGGTTTCCATTCAGCCCCCCCCCCCATATTATAAGTTGTCCAGCACTATTGAGCTTTCCACTATAATGCATAGTTTCAAGGGAGTGATTTATAGGTAAAGCACACACCTTCTCAAAAGGTCATGGAAAGGGCTCACAGGATCGGTTACTGCCCTGAATTAATAGAACGTGCAACTTAGAAAACTTCACATGGCAGAGTGGAAATGTAGATAGTTTGAAGGTCACTGATAGAACCATTCAGCTGTTGTCTAGGGCCTCTTGCAAGGTCTTTTTCTACTTAGAGGGTTCCATCTTCCATCTATGGCATTTCTAGATAGGGCAAGAAAAAAACTGCTGCTGGTCACTGTAGATAGTAGATGGACCTATGTTCCGCTTGGACCACCTCTGCCCCACAACCTTTGTGGCACTTTGATGCAGAAGCCACTGGGAACTCCAGATTGCTAAGAGTGGAACATCATTAGCTTCTTCTCCTGTGATCTTCTCAGGCAAGCATGCCCCATAGTCTACAGCTATCTCCATGTAGGAGGATCCCGGCAGACACAAAACCTAGTAGGTAAAAAGCAGATAACTAATGTTGCCTTAAGTTATCTTTCCAAAAGGGTTAAGCCTAGTACAGTATATTTAAACCTCTGTCATTCCAAGTTTCATTAGCAGGGTATGAATGGTATACTTAGAAAACACACCCCTATGTCAAGAAGGACCAGGGCTTTATTCCCCCCCCCCCGCCAGAGCTCACCAAAACTTCTCAGGTGGGCGCCATTGCTGTTCTAAGAGAACAAGGGAGAAGCTCACGGTGAGCTCCGGCATTTCTTTTTGTAGAAAAATAGCACTGAGAAGGAACAAGCCTTTCTCTGGGACACGGGGCTCTTGGGCCATTGGCCTAGATGCCAGCAGTGATTCATCAGCCCTGGGCTGCTAACTCCTAGCACATATGTAGGCATTGGTATCCAGAACAGGGAGCAGGTCAGTCTGCAGTCTGTGGAGTGGCAGGCAGCCCAGGTGAAGGCAGGAAGATCAGAAGCAGGTTCTGTGGGGAAGGGGGCAGTAGGCAAGTTCTTCCATATGTTGCAGAGCTCAGCTGCTGTAACTTGGTGCAGGAGAGCAAAATGCATTTGGTATGCAAACTTCCTGCCCGCTTCAGGCTGTCTATCTGGAGCAAGTGGCTTTGACCGTAGGGCCCACCACTGGGTATTCTTGCTCACAGGACTCTGCCTACTTCCCCCCTCAAACTGAATGAGGGGCGTATGATACCCCTGGTTCTGTATGTCCCTATGGCCTTCTGAATTACAGCTGAACAAGTTTTAGAAAACAGCCAGGTTGTTGTTGTTCAGTCGTTCAGTCGTGTCCGACAGCCAGGTAGGCATACCTAAAGTGGAGACAAAGTGCATGCATGATATTTGAACTACACGAGTCCTTCCTTGCGCAAGAAAATGATACTTTGCATTCATAACGCCTGAAAATATATGACACACAGTTAATCCCCAGCTGTTTATTTCTAGTTGTGGTTTGGAAACAACAACAACAACAACCACTTTTATGTATAGGCTGTAAGAGAAACCTAGCTTAATGGGTTCATTTAATTCAACACTTGGTGGGCCACACGTCTATTTTCTTCAAGTACTACACCTTGATCTTGCATCTTCAAATTTAACCCTTGCGCAGCTGTAGT
The DNA here is from genome assembly GCF_009819535.1 of Lacerta agilis. Lineage (NCBI taxonomy): Eukaryota > Metazoa > Chordata > Lepidosauria > Squamata > Lacertidae > Lacerta > Lacerta agilis. The sequence goes on from NC_046317.1 coordinate 24,821,658, forward strand.
TCCAACACCCTGCACCGACGTATCTCATGGTTGGAAAGCCTATCTCTTTCAAGGTTAAGGCAGGTTGAAGCTGTAAGTTGCTTGAGATGAGATGCGGATAAGTCAATCGAACTCAACAGCATAATGGGACCCACCCGTTCGCCCAAGAGTGGTATCTGATTCTGATAATGCGTATCAGCTGACAGGTGTCTTGTTGAGCTTTGTTCTTGCCATTATGCTTTCGAAAAGGTGCCTGCAATGAAGTTTGCTTAATCAGATGGCCTGACCGTGTCTAGCTGCATTTACAAACCAGTACAGACAGCAGTGCTGGGAGCGAAGAGTCCAAGGACACCTGCTACTCATACGAATAGCAAGCATATGTATATTTGTGCCGTTCATGTTCAAGTGTCTTGGTATTGTTATGAAAACTTGTAAAATGTTGGACCCACTTCTACAGTACTACATACCTAGGTGGATGCTTGTGACATTTCATGAAGTTTTCTATGCCTCTGGGGTGGAGAAAGGAGACACTTGCTTTCCCTACTGATCAAACATGTTTGGGGATCTTCCTTGTCTGTACTCCAGGAATTATTACTGGAAATATAGCACTACATTAAGTGTCTTGCAGAACCACCATTTCACTTCCTGTGGCTTTCAGAGGAGCAATCCCTTTGTACAGTATTTGCTTCGTTACTTTAAAAGATTGTTAAGTCAGCTTTCACCAGTACTGATGCCAGGGTGGAGAACAACATTAAATGAATTTTAAATTATTACTACGAAATATCGCAGACCCTCCAAGTGTTCCTATTTTCCAGGGACAGTCCCGGATTTGCAGAAGTCATCGTGGTTTCTGATTTGATCCCAGAATGTCCCACATTTCCTTAGGACGTCCCTATTTTCATCAGAGAAATGTTGGAGGGTATGGAGTCCCCCCCCCAGCCAAGGACATCATAGTTGTGGGGCCCCCCTGCTGCACCCCTAAGGCTCTGTGCCCAGTGCGACAGAAGCAGTCGCTTCGCCCTAATCTGCATCTGACAATATCGGGGCCTTTCAAAAATGGACTCTATTCCACTTTGCCACCTGATGAGATTCCCCCAACAGTGGAATGTGAAGAAGAACCACTTCCGGGAATCTTAAGGCAAAGGCTGATAGAGGAAGAGGCATTTGGGTTCCAGGCCATTTAGGACTTCAGATAACACCAGCAGCTTGAACTGGGATTGAATGCGTATAGGGAGCCAACACAGTTCTTTAACGATTAATGTTATATGATCCCTCCTGGTCAAACTCTGGAATGTGCAAGCAACCTTTTGAAAGCATGCAATGGTTGATAATTGAAAGGGAAAACAGGAGAAAGGTTTCATGGCTCCGATGCTATTTTGCAGAAGTGTTTTCTTAAGCATCATATGTGAAAGCATCCCTAAGGGTGGACAGATCTGTCCCTTTGCCTCTAATCTTTTCCTTCCATCCACTGGTTTAATTAATGGAAGGCATGGGGTAGAGAGAGACAGAGACAGAGAGAAAAATCCACGGAAAAGAGAGAGCAATCATGTCACAATTATTTGGCAAAGTCTGTTGCTTTCCAGTAGAGGGCAATAATATATACTTTTATCTCAAAAGTTAAGTATTTTAATTTGGTTAAGGGAGCCTGGATAGTAAAACAGTAAGCCCAGATACCAACATTTCTGCGTCAAAAGCAAAAATCTCCTGTCGCCCAAATCCTGAGCTGGAGGCAGACCAAACACAATTAATTTAGGATGCTGTTAGTCACTCTTTCTCTCTCCTTTTTCTTAAATAGTCATTCTGCAATTTTCTCGTCCAGAAATTGTACCCTTGTGGCCCCTGGATTTATTAAAAGAAAAAGAAAAACAAGGAAAGATGAAGAAAAAAGACCACAACAAAGATGCAAAGATCAGAGGCCTTTAAGAGTCTTAATAACAAACTATATTTTCTCATATTTGTAACTGTATTGTAACATTATGTCGTATACTTTGATTCTTCCTTCTTTTTTCAACAAAAAAGAACAACAGTAAGATATAAAAGGTTATGGGTATGTGAACTTGGAACTGCCTTTTTAGAAGCACAGATTTTTTTTATATATAAAAAAGATTATTACTCGAAAGGTAACATCACATTCACTCTCACACACAGACTCCCTCCCCCCAAGTGTCCCTATTTCCCGGGGTCAGCCCTGGATTTACAGAAGCTGTTCCCAGTTTCTGTTTTGATCCTGGAATGCCCTGCTTTAGGACACCCCCATTTTCATCAGAGAAATGTTGGAGGATGTGATAGGACGTCTCTATTTTCATCGGAGGGTATGGAGCCCTTAATCAAGGAGATAAATAACTATACAACCTTTAGAAGACATCTGAAGGCAGCCCTGTATAGGGAAGTTTTTTAATGCTAATGTTTTATGATGTTTTTATAAATATTGGAAGCTGCCCAGAGTGGTTGGGGCAACCCAGTCAGATGGGCGGGGTAATAATAATAATAATAATAATAATAATAATAATAATAATGTCCCTATTTTCATTGGAGAAATGTTGGAGGGTATATGCAGACAAATATAGAGAAAATCCTCATTGTTTGTAGCTAATATTTCCCCATGCGTTCTGAAGGCAGCTCCATCAGGACAGTGTGGTGGTCGGAAGAAATGACTTTCTCATAGTCAGCTTATATGTTGCTGAGAACAGGAGCTACTTAGCAACAGGGAAGTGTAATCACAGATGCATTGAAAAGCTTTTGTAGAATGCTAGAGTGGACATTTGTGATCTTAAGGAAGAGTCAAGTGAGGAACATTCATAATAGTTTGGATATTCAACTCTAGCAAGAGCCAATATTCAAAGGAAGAAGAATCCTGTGCTGTCAACTCTGCCAAGGTGTTCCTCAGAAACGATACACTTGCCAATCTCGGAGCACATTAATAAGTATTTTAAAAGACAAGTGTTTGCTTTTACGACCTTAAGTTACAGCTTTTTTTTTGAATTTTTAATAACATTAAACTACAGTGCATATTTCTTGATGCTAATGGGTGCGTTAATTTCCATACGGCATTTTCTTACGCCATTTTTAATTCAGCTCCCTTTCCTGTTTTTAGTATAATAATTGCTTACAGTATTCTGACTTGATTTTATATGACTAATTAGAGCCATGCTGGTAAAGGAAAAAAAAAAATCAGGTTTGCAGGTAATATTGAAATTAAATATGTTAATTTGTAGTACGGAGCGCAGATTTTATATGAGTTTTAATTTGGTATAGAATCTATAGTTCTGTGTTTATAAAGTGCCCTTGAACGACTGCCCTGTTTTTCAAAAGTTAATACCACAGGGAAACTAATACACAAAGCATTTAGCTAAAGGCTGTTCCAGGATGAATTATATGGGGAGATACGACACAATAAATAATAATAATAAAAAACTAAAATCTTCCATTCCTTGTGAAGTTGATGTTGTTTACATAGAGTTGGATCCAGACTTTTCTCCAGTGGAACTCCATTCCTAGGGTATGTCTGAAGACCAATGAGACCACAGCCTTGCAGAAGTTTGGATCTGCTCACTAGGTGGCTGGGTGACCCATGTGCAGACCCCTTGGGTTCCATTATATTCCAATATTCTAAGTGCAAGAAAATAATTTAATGATTTGGATGCCCTGGCAGGTGGAAGGGGAGGATGTGATTTTGGGTGGCTTGCCCTCAGACCTGCACCAGAGAATTGGGGTAACAGCATGGGGGAAGATTTTTAAGGGAATTTCAGGGGAAAGAGAGGGGAGTACTGGATATCAGCTTCACCCCGTTTTGCCTGTGAGAGTCTCTAGTTCATAAAGCAGGAGCCTTCACTAGATTGGAATCCCATCTATGCATGGAAGGAACCCTTATGTTATGTCTGGAGCCAACCCATAATTATGGCTTCTGTATGCTGAAAGAAGTCACAGTCAAAGATTTAACTATAGCAGTGAGCAAAACACTTCCCCATCAAATCCAGACGTCCATCCTAATGTGCAGTAGGGCATTGCACAATGAGAACATCCATTGAATATGTGAAATACCCTCTCCTCAGAAACCTGCTTCATAGGGGCATCCATACCTACCTCAGCCTTTTGCAGATGATGTTTTCATTGCATCCTCCTGCACGAATTGTGCTATGTGAATTGTTATTCATTTTGCACATGCATGAATCGATGTTGGTGGACTGTAGCTCCCATCATATCTGACCAAACTGGCTGTGATAGATGAGAGTTGGAACCCAACAAGATCCAGAAGTTATAGGTTTTGGACGCCCCTGTTCTAAAGGCACCAGAGCTCTGACATCTGATGAGGGGGGTATTTTTGGAGATCAAGAACAACACCATTGCCAAGTGGCTTGGGTGCATCAGATCTGTTGAAGTTCAACAGCTGACCTTGGATAGAGATGATCTTTCGCAAGTCTATTGAATTCACAAGGTTAGCTAGCATAGCTGAAGAGAAGCCACACATTTTTAGGGAAGTGGGATTTTAATGTTTTACACTGGGCACGGAGATGCCTTAGGGCATTTTAAACAGCTAGCATGGCTGCAAAAATCTGCTTCTCCCATCGTAATTATTTTAAGATTAATTAACAATGCTGAGGTAGTGTTTACTAAATTTGTCTCGTTCCATAAGGGACAAATCCAGTTCTCAATGTTCTGTTGAAAGCTGATGTCATAAAGCATATGTCCTTGAAGAAGAGCAAATGCTCCTTAGGTTATATATATCTTAAGATTTAGTATTTGGCTTTTGTTGGTTCTCTTTCTAAACGGTTGAACTTTTGTAGATGGATAAAAAGTGGACAAATTGTTTACTGTTGCTTTGAAAAAGAAATGTATACGATGTAAATAATCAGGGAGTGGGATAATATTCCCAATGGTATGTTTATCTCTTTGGGACAGAAGTAAAATAAACAGGAAAACCATCAGTGGACAAATAAAAGAGCCGGCCAATTTGGAGTTAAATTAACCTTTGTGCTGACAAAAGCTTTCTACACTGCTTTACCCATGAGGTTATTTCATGGTCAAGATCTTCAATTTTTTCATTCATTCTTTTCATGCAAGGTAGAAAGCATGTCAGTTAATATTTTTACCTTTGAGGATGCCACATGGAAAGTATCTTTGAGACACAAATGAAGCTGAATGAGAAATGTAATCTACAACCTTGCACTTTATAGTGAGCAAATGCTCATCCCCACTTACCTTAACTTTGGATTTTCCAGGTGGAAAATCCAATTGCCATTGTGATTCAGTGGTAAAACATGGGTTTTCCTGGGGAAAGCACCAGGACAAACAAACAAACAAACAAACAAACAAAACTGCTCCGATATACAGGGCTTTTTTTCAGTCAGATTTTGCTGGAGCTCAGTTCTTGTACCTTTCCAGGTGGGCACCATTGCCATTTTAGAAAATGAGGGAAGTGTTCATGGTGAGTTCTGGCACTGGCGGAAGAAGAGGGGGCCGGGGGGAGTGCACTGCCCCTGGCACCATGATCCCTGTGGGGTGCCATTGCGGCTGCCCCTGTGCACGCTGGGCTCCACACACCCAGGACGTGCACCACGCCCTTGCCTGCTCTCCACCCCCAGTGCCGGAGCACGAAGCTCCACCACTGAGTTCTGGAACCTCTTTTTCTATAAAATTGCACTGTGGACACAAACCTGGAGAGCCTGGACTCTGCCTAGAAAGGTGGCACAAAAAGAAGTTTGGATGAAGCAGCGTAGCGTGGGTTGCTGGTGCACGGGGCAGACAAGCAGCTGATGCCACCAGAGTGCCCCCAACTGGAGCCGTGGGGCTGTGCTGTACCGCCTGTCTGCCCACGCAGCGGGGAGCTCAACCAGCCGATGTGGCTCTTGGCAGGTGAATCCCCCCAATGTCCGTATAGCACTGGTCCAGCCTGTCCTGGGGTCACCGTTTGCCTCCCTCCTTCCCTCCCCCCTCCCCCCATGCCTGTTCAGCGTGGGCCTGAGCTGCTCTGCCACCTTTACCAGGGCAGGATGGGGATCCCCGTGGAAGCCAGTGTCTGCGTGAGTGTGCCTGATAGTGCACTCTCAGAATTTTGCACCTAGGATCATGGCCTCCCAGCCCACTATGCCTATTAAGGAATAGGGAAGTCCTATTTTTTTAAAAACATCTCTACACAGGTCTTCTGAAGGCTGTATATTTGCTTATCTCCTTGCCTCGGGGGTCGCATAACTCCATACCCTCCAATATTTCTCTGATGATAACAGGAACATCCTAAGGAAAAGCAGAACATTCTGGGATCAAATCAGAAACTGGGATGGCTTCTGTAAATCTGGGACTGTCCCTGGAAAACAGGGACTCTTGGAAGGTCTGTGCTGCGGCGTCACAGTTTCTGGGTGTCCAGAAACTCTTCTAGCTGCAGGGACGTCGTGCAGGCAAGAGGGCAAAAGGCAACTGGGCTTTCCTCCCTTGTGGAAATTCCCCAAATGCCCAGAACGGAGACTTTCCCTACGACCTTTTATCTCGGGCTGCCACCCCGTGCTCTACATAACAGAGCACAGACTTCAAATAAATATGCTGCATAGCCACATTTTTACAGGGTTGTTTTCGGTGGCATCGTGAAGTATATGATACTACAATCCCAGTAATCTCTGGGAGCAGACGCCACAGCAAGGCTATCTTGCACGATGTGAAGTCGCTGCGAACCCAAGAGGTTGGAATGGTCACAAAAAAGCAAGCCTGCTTCCTAGCAATTAAAGTGATAAGTTGCCTATGATTACAGCACGGAACTTGGCAGCTGGGTGATAAGACGACAGCAGGGTGCGAAAGAACGGATACGACTTCACTAGTTTGGACACTGCCCATATCTGTTTGTGAAAGGCTTTGGCTGCATTTGCTGAGCAGCTCCTAAAATACCAGCTTTTACTTCGAGAGGCCTTAACAACCATTTGCATTGCTCAGATCATCTCAAATCCAAATTCCCAACTCCGATATGTGCTTTTTTGAGCCACTGGAAGCACCCCGCTGGCTGTTCTCCATGTAGTTTGCAGGCTATCATCACCACCTTGTGATTGCTGTTGCCAGCTTCTGCAGAAGGGAGGCAACAGAAACATAGGAAGATGCCTTATCCTGAGTCAGACCATCTACCTCAGTATTGCCTACTCTGAGTGGGTGGTGCGGGTGGCGCTGTGGTGCAAACCACTGAGCCTCTTGGGCTTGCTGATCGGAAGGTCAGTGGTTCGAATCCCTGTGACGGGGTGAGCTCAGCCTAGCAGTTTGAAAGCACACCATTGCTGGCATGGGGGAAGAATAGCAGGATGGGGATGATTTGCTGGGAATGTGGTATGAGGGAATGGGTTAATCCTCTGTGTGTGGCTCAGGCCCCACTCCATGGCTGCTATTTTCCAAAGTTGCAAACAACAACAAAAAACCCGAACACACAGAATGCACAATGTGGTTTGGCCCTAAAAGGAACAGAAAAATTGAAGTGTGTGTGAGAGAGAATTATACTTCCATAACGGATCAATATTGAGTATAGCTCAATCAAAAAATGAAATAAAATCTTGCACACATTTCATAATAAATACCATTCACAGTCGTCTTTCCGGATTCTCAAGTTAGTGAAGTTTTCAAGCGTTCTCCCCTTCTCAGCTAAGGATAACTTTATTGCTCACTCTGAGTACCGCTCTTCTCAGAAAGGTATTATTCAAGGCTGTCACCATGGCTCTCAAATGTCTCTCATTCTAAAGGATATCACTTATTCTTGAACAAATAAAGAGCCATGAAATCAAAGGGGACAGAAAGTGTGACTCTATGAAAGAATGGCTCTGGCAATCTTTCTGCATGTATAATATTATTAATATGCTCACAATTTAAGGCCTTTGGGTAAAATTGAAAGTGCTTAAGTAATTTAATTACATTTTGATGGAGGCTTAGGCTGGCAGAGTCGATGGAAGAATCGGCTGCATCTTCTTTCTAACACAATGATAAATGTTCAGGCAAGCTTAGGTTACAATTGAACATATAAAGCTGTCTGATACTATTGGTCCATCTCGCTGATGGTTATCCTGTTCTGACAGGTAATGGCTCACCAGGGTCTTAGGCTAGCTCCTTCCCAGCACTTGAGATCTTTCTTGTTGGAGATGTTTGGGGCCCAATGGAGACCATTATACATGCAAAGCATGGGCTCTATCACTGAATGTGTTTGCTGCAGGAAAACGTTTCCATCAATGCCAAGCCAACTCTTGGGAGATTGGTTACGGCAGCCGGACCTGGCTAATCTATCTGCCTATCATATCTGAGTGTTCTGTATTACCTAGAAGTTGGCCAACCTCATGTCACTACAAAATGCATGCTCCTTCCTCAAGGGTTTCCAAACCATCTAACTGATCAAGAAAGGGAACGTGATAAGCTTTGCAAGAACAACTGGCTCTTCTGCAGGTAAGTGAAGCTGAGCGATTCCCATCATTTTGAGGGTCCACAAGGCAATTATGAGTGGACATGGGAACAGAGAACAAAATAGTACCCAATCCTATGCATGTTGACTTAGAGGTGGATCTCACTGAGTTCAACAGGACTTCCTTCTAGATAAATGTGCATAGGGTTGCAGCCCTCAGGATTTTAGATCAACTGCTTTTCTGACACCCAACTTCTTTGAGAGAGCCAGTGTGGTGTAGTGGTTAAGAGCGGTGGACTCATAATCTGGGGAACCGGGTTCGGGTCTCCACTCCTTCACATGCAGCTGCTTGGGCTAGTCACACTTCTCTGAAGTCTCTCAGCCTCACTCACCTCACAGAGTGTTTGTTGTGGGGGAGGAAGGGAAAGGAGAATGTTAGCTGCTTTGAGACTCCTTTGGGTAGTGATAAAGCGGGATATCAAATCCAAACTCCTCCTCCTCCTCCTCCTCCTCCTCCTCCTCCTCCTCCTCTTTGAGTAGAGGGGCGGTGGAGATGTAAAACTCATCCTCACTTATGTGCAAGGCTGGCTCCCCAAAATTTACGGCAAGAGACAAAGGGCAAGAAGGCACCGCACTCCCATTTCATGTGCAGAAGCCAACCAGATTGGCAGTTCAGTCCTATTTCAACACTGGCAGCAGGATAGCATCCTTCACCACATCAGAGGCAACAGACCATGTGGCAACAGATCCGAATGGCTGGGGAACTTGGGAAGAACAGTAGAGGTCTGCTGCTGCCCTCCATGCTCAGCATCTGCCACCTCAGGTGGTTGCCTCACTTTGCCTAATGACAGGGCCGGTTCTGCTAATATACCTGCTACAACTGGGAAAGCAAAAACAAACACTTGCTATCTGTTGTTAATGCTAGCAAAGTGCTAAGATAGGAGCCAAGGAAGAGTCCTGTGAGACCCTGAGTTACAGGGATTTTTTTTGGCGAAGTTGTTGAGCCAAATTCTAGACTTCTGCCAGGGATTTCCCCAGACATTTCAGCGATTTTTGCCCAGACACTGCTTTTGATTGCTGTATTCTGGTTATGTCCAGACATATGGCAACCCTTCCCTGAGTGTAAGTTCTTAAGGGAATAAACTTGGCAGAACTTCACAGTGATGATGATACTCTTCTCTCAGTTTCTGTGGGAAAACATGCAAAGCCACCCATCATCTTCATATGCAGGCCCAGTTCTTTATTTGGAGAACCACCACATGAAATGATGGAAATGGTTACCATGGCTACAACCCTTCAAGCATGGCTGCTGCACACACACCCCTGGCCCCGCACTATTAAAAGGGACTTGTGTAAGAACCTCTTTGTATACAACAGTATATTTGGGTCAACCTCATAGGGCGTTTGGAGCTAAATGCTTCCTTGTTTAATATAGCTCTGTTATATAAGCAGAGGAATACACAGTGACTTCCTTTCAGTTCTCTGTATATCATTAAAAAATTATTGGACTATTATTTTCCTCCCAAATTAATCAAAATAATTAAGTCCCAGGCTGAGACCTTACTTGCCACATTACTGCCTGAAGCTAATTTGTATTGCTGAGTTATAAAGCTCTGGAACAAAATGGAGTTATATGGGACACATGTTAATATATATCCCTGGTTCCTGCAGAATGAATGATGTCATTCTAATTTAGAAATAACTACACAATGTTATTATGCAATATGCTGGCCTTTTATTTTTTACAATTCAGCTGTCAGCTTACAACATCATTGAACAACTAAACAGTCTGATAGCCTAAACTGCCCCCAAAGTTGTCAAATGATGAATATTTTCTTGAGTCATGAATTGTTACCCACATCTCCCTGATGCTAATAGCAAGGAAGCATCTGAAGATCATGTCAAAAGCTACATTAGCATGACTTGGTCTTGCACAGGTTAGTCCTGCAACCTAATCTTATTCATGTGCCCTTGCAGTTTTAATGCACCTTGTCTCCCCCCCCCACTAGTTTTAATGCAACTTGCTTTCATCCTTGCTCCCAAACTTACCAACCAATCTGTAAGGATTCCAGCCTTAGAGAACCGGCTAGTCGTTCGTTCCAGTTCGAGGACGAGACCTAGATTATGACTTTGACATCATCACTTCCTCAAAACTTTGCTCACACTTAGGAAGTTCCATCTGAATCCCACTATATGTTGAACAAATACGTGGGGAGGGGGACTAATCCCACCCACCACCATGGCTGTTTACTGCTGCCACATTCCCTGATGAATGTCCATTCTGCGAAAAGAGTTTGTGCATTCAGAATGTACCATGGGGAGCTCATACATGCACAGAGCAGAGCAGCCCTTGCACAATTCATTCAGTGTGTGGAGAGGGGGTCATGAGGAATTATAGCCTTCCTCGGTGGGAAGCCTGCTAGCTGGACATGAGTGCGGAAGGGCTTTTTCCGCTTGTGAGTCCAGGCATCGCTGCTCTTCAGAGGCACACTGCCTCTGACAGAAGAGGGAGAACATGGCCGCTGTGGCTTGTTCTAAGAACACAGGAAGCTGAGTTTGCCCATTAGTCCATCTGGCTCCCTATTTCCTACACTGCCTGGTAGCATCTCTTTAGGGTTTCAGCCAGGGTTCTCTCCAATCCCTGCCTGGAGATGCCGGGCATCGAGCCTGGGACCTTCTGCCTGCAAAGCAGATGCTCTACTCTTCCCCTACTCCATCTGGTCCCATCCACACACTCTTCATTCTGGCCCTTCCCCCTGCTGGCAGCCAGCAGCAATAGTAGCTCAGTGGTAAAGTAAAAGGTAAAGGACCCCTGGATGGTTAAGTCCAGTGAAAGGCGAATATGGGGTGTGGCGCTCATCTTACTTCAGGCCAAGGGAGCCGGTGTTTGTCCACAGACAGCTTTCTGGGTCATGTGGCCAGCATGACTAAACCGCTTCTGGCCCAATGGGACACCGTGACAGAAACCAGAGCGCATAGAAATGCTGTTTGCCTTCCCGTCGCAGTGGTACCTATATATCTGCTTGCACTGGTGTGCTTTTGAACTACTAGGTTGGCAGGAGCTGGGACAGAGCAACGGGAGCTCACCCCATTGGGGGGATTTGAACTGCTAACCTTCTGATCAGCAAGACCAAGAGGCTCAGTGGTTTAGACCACAGCACCACCTTTAGCTCAGTAGTGCGTCTTCTGCTTGGCAGTGGTGTACAGTGAATTTTTTCTTTGGGGAGCAGTTAGGGCTAGAGAAGCCAGTGGAGGGAGCAGTGAGGGCGATGGACATGCGTGTGATTTCGTGCACATGAGCATCGTGCCTCCACCCCTAAGCTGGGCAGAAACTTCCCAGGCTTTGGGAAGGAGGTACCAGGCCTCTGACAGGATGCTACAGCCCTCCTGTATCCTTCCCCAAGGCTTTGGGAAGGTGGAGAAGGGCTCTTGGACCCTGCCGGAGCATCGCACCTCCCTCCCAGTGTGGTGTAGTGGTTAAGAGCGGTAGACTCATAATCTGGTGAACCAGGTTCGTGTCTCCGCTCCTCCACATGCATCTGCTGGGTGACCTTGGCTAGTCACACTTCTTTGAAGTCTCTCAGCCCCACTCACCTCACAGAGTGTTTGTTGTGGGGGAGGAAGGGAAAGGAGAATGTTAGCCGCTTTGAGACTCCTTTGGGATATCAAACCCAAACTCTTCTTCTTCTTCCTCCCTGTGCCAGGCAGAAGCTTCTCGGGCATCGGAAAGGAGGCTCCAGGCTTTGATACATTAATACTGGGATATTTTAGCAGAGTAACCTGGTCCCCCTAGTCACTGCTGTTTGCCATGCCAAAGGTTTCAGGCTCAATCTCTTGCATCTCTGGGTAGGTCTAGGAAAGACACCCCCCCACACACCTGAAATCCTGGACAGCAGCTGTCAGTCAGTGTTGACAGTGCTGAGCTAGAGGCATGGGCTCGATTATAAGGCAGCTTCCTACGATGAAGGGGGAAACGCCATTTTCTTTGCCTGGGCAGGGCCAATCTGGAAGACAGCAGCAACATGGTTAATGAGTAAAAGGCAATGGCTCCTGGAACGGAAGCTGGCTTTGTGGTGGTGGTGGTGTTTGTGTGTGCTCAGGCTGTGCCTGTTTCTTCACTGGCAACAGCATCACGCAGGCAGGCAGAGCAGGGGAGAGGGTTGAGCCGTGGTACCCAGAGACACACAGAGAAAGGGCAGCTTGCCGCCTGCCGCAGTCCTCAGCGCGGTTAATCACGCGTTCCCCTTTCGCGGCTGATTTGCAAGAGCAGATTAATCAGAGAGCGCGGCTTGATGAAATTTTGCTGTTATTGTGCCCATTTTTAGCAACATCTTTTATTATCTTCATTATTCATTTACAGGGGACCGGCATCAATTATGCAAATGAGTTCACAGACTTTGCAGATTACTTCATTTGCCGCTATTGTTTGTGGAAATTTAATTATTAAATATTATTAAGCTTGCGTTTTCTTCAATTTTCCAAGGCTTAGTTTCATTTGATTTTCCCTCCAGCTGCTCTCGTTTCCTTTTCACTGCCAAAACAGCTCCTCATCAAAGCGGCCCTGGCATGTGAAGACCAAATAAAATCTCCTCAATTTAATAATTTTGATGTTAGCCCCTTGTTCTCAGCTGCTTGCTCAAAGCAATGCAGAGAGAAAACGCAGAGCACATTCAATTTAATGAGCAGAAATTGAATTCAAGTTTGTTCAGAATTGACTTCAATTAGGCAGAGTCTTAATGATAAATTAATCTCTTTTCTTTCGTCCCTAGAATTTGTTTTTCAAAGTAGGGAAATTGGACTACATTGAAAGACCAAATAAAGAATACCAATTTTAACTAGATTATGGAACCGATAGCAAAATTTAATTCTTTATAGTAACGTACTTGGACAAATAGCATTCACTTGGTGGCATGTATTATAATTTATATTCATTGTTACCACTCACACTTTCATGGCATGGATAAAATGGCAGTTGAATTAAATATGGGCTCGTAATAGACTTCAGAGTTTTAATCTTTATTAAGAAACTCTAATTGAATGCATAATTAGCTTTTCAGGGTCTAGGAAACTAGGTTTAATTTCCATGTGGGCTGAAAACATAGATCAGGACTCTTTTTAAAGTGTGTGTGTGTGTGTGTGTGTGTGTGTGTGTGTACACAATATATATATATATAGTTGAAGAGAAATTACAGGATGAGATGAGCCCTTATGTTTCCACTGTGGTGCAAATAGTGAAAATCACAGCAAGATTTCTCAGTACGCTTCAGTGCTTGAAGGCTGTCATCATTGTCGGAATCCACCTCTGTTTTGCAAAAATGTTGGGGTGTTGGCTAATGGAACCCTATTCAGACGCATCTGGGGCTGCTTGCTTCCCATACTGCAATCACCTTTAGGCATTGCTTTCCCACTGCTAGCTGGAAGCAGAAAGGGAAAAAAAGGTTGCACATAGCCAGTGCTATTTTTCTACAAAAAGAGGTTCTGGGACTCACCATGAACACCTCCCTCATCCTCTTAGAATGGCAATGGCACCCACCTGCCGGAACTGAGTTCCGGAGTGTTCCGGCTGAAAAAAAGCCTTTCACATGGCACTCAACGCAGGCGCATTAAAGTGCAACGTGAACATAAGTGGTCTGCATTCCGTGTTTCTCTCTGTGTAAAACTTTGCTGCTGTAAGAAGGTAATATTTAGATTCATTTTTCTGTCCATGTTTGCCTCTGGCTCTGCCTTCCACTGACATGTGGCCTCTGTAAGGTTAACCAGAAGGGAATGTGGCCCCTGGACTGTAATCTGTTCCTTGGCCCTGAGCTTCTCCAAGGAATATCCATTCCTTGTGGGATAGCAAGTTCTAAACTGGCTCTTAAATTGGTTTATGCCAATAGGCTCCATATCTAAAATTCAGCAGGCAAATTTGTGTTCTGCATGGAGAATAAACACAGCATTTGCAGCACTGAGTGCTCAAAGGACTTAACATACATGATTATCTTGGTAACCCTTACAACAGCCCTATAAAGAACGTCTGTAACCTCAACAGTGTTCTGAATAAAGCCCTGACAAATAGGCTCCTAATCGATCACCCCTTCCAATAGCCCAGTGAAGACGGAGCATGCTCAGTAGCTATGGAATGTTCAGGGCCAGCTGTAAAAAAAAACAATGTGGAATAGAGTATCCTGTGGAGAGCATGGTCAGCTGTCTGGCTGGAACCCTGAGCAGGAGCACTACAGTTGGGAAGTGAAGGTACGCTGCAACATTTTGTTGCACATTCTGCTTATGCATTCTAAAGTGCCGCCCATCTGACTGGCTTGCCACAATGCCACAGCCACTCTGGTCAGCTTCCAAAAATTGAAAACATTAGGCACGATAAAAGATCAAACATTAAAAACCTCCCTATACAGGGCTGCCTTCAGATGTCTCCTAAAAGTCAGATAGGTGTTTATTTCCTTGACATCTGACGGGAGGGCGTTCCACAGGGCAGGCACCACTACAGAGAAGGCCCTCTGCCTGGTTCCCTGTAACCTCACTTCTTGCAATGAGGGAACTGCCAAAAGGCCCTAGGAGCTGGACCTCAGTGTCCAGGCTGAACGATGGGGGTGGAGACACTTCTTCAGGTATACTGGGCCGAGGCCGTTTAGGTCTTTAAAGGTCAGCACCAACACTTTGAATTGTGCTGGGAAATGTACTGGGAGCCAATGTAGGACCGGTCTTATATGGTCCTGGCTGCTACTCCCAGTCACCAGTCTGGCAGCTGCATTCTGGATTAGTTGTAGTTTCCGAGTCACCTTCAAAGGCAGCCCCACATGGAGCACATTGCAGTAGTCCAAGTGGGAGATAACCAGAGCATGTACCACCCAGGTGAGAAAATGTGCAGGCAGGCAGGGTCTTGGCCGGTGTACCAGATGGAGCTGGTAGACAGCTCCCCTGGCCACAGAATCCAAATTTTAGTTGTCCTGTACAGAAAATGTTCAAATCCATACAATTTTCATCATCACCAATAATAATAATAATAATAATAATAATAATAATAATAATAATAATAATATATTTATTTATTTATACCCCGCCCATCTGGCTGGGTTTCCCCATCAAGTTCAAGTCACCTTCCCCTCTTAATGTTTCATGCTCATTGCTACCTAGTGGCTGAAAGGCAGATACGTTTGTTGGAAAAAGTAAGACTGAGCATGTTCCTAAATAGCGGGCTCTTTCTCGAGATGAATGGCAAGCTGCGCCCTGCGTGAACTTAGAGAGTGAAAAGAAAAACTCAGATGTTACTCGGTATCCATAGTGTGGCCTCCATATATTACACTGCCAATGAGGACGAACTGGAAGAAGCAATAATCTTCACACTGTGTAAGTAGAAGTACAACTGTTTATTGAAAAGAGAATGGCCACCTATGGAATAATGAAGGCATCTGATGCAGATCACAAAGCCTGCCTCCAATATGGAGAGGGGCTTGCTCCGTATTTCACTGCTAACAATGCTGGGGATGCGAGCGAGGAGTTGTACTGGCTGTGAAGCAAAAACATATGGCTTTAATTAGACGTTTGGCCATACCTCAACAGCTCGGTGATGAAACCTTAGATGATTAGGATTGTTTAAAGACAGCGTCGCCCAATGGCAGAAGGAATTGTGCAACACTTCAGTGGCTCCCCCCCCCGCCCAAAACTGGAATACTGTGGCACAATTGAATTGTTGTTTGAGGTTCTTTGACTGGCTTGCTTCAGGATTGGCTGGTTACTTAGGGAATGTGGAAAGCAGCCTTATAACCAATTAGATAATTGGTCCATCTAGAGTGGTCCTTTGTGTGTCATGAAAAATGAATGGGCTGTATTGCACTCTCCCTCCCCATAAAAGAGAACACAGATTTGTGGATGGGCAAATTCAAGGCCGACAGAGGATGAGGTGGTTGGACGGTGTTCTCGAGGCTACTAACATGAGTTTGGCCAAACTGCGAGAGGCAGTGAAGGATAGGCGTGCCTGGCGTGCTCTGGTTCATGGGGTCACGAAGAGTCGGACATGACTGAACGACTGAACAACAACAAAAATTCAGGGCCTCTGCTCTTCCTTGTTATGGTTCTTTACCCTTAAACTGGATATCCTTAAACTACCCCCCCCCCCATTACTTGCAGGGCATTATGGCAGCCCAACAAATTCAAACCACCAAGATGTGTCTGTAGTGCAAAGGTGCTGCTACGTTCTTTAATTTCCACGGAGATCCATAGCAGAAGGTGCCTTTGCCATTCTTACACATGCAGCAGAAAATTCAAAAACGCAAATGCTGGTATGTCACAATTGTGGGTCTTTTCTGGAACAGAAAGATTAATAGCATTGCTTAGGGCTAGGTAAAATCTTGAATTGTATAGATCTCCAAAGATCTGGACTCTTCCACTTGACCTAAATATTCTATAACCTGCTTTGTGTATATGTATGCCTGGACCAGAATTTAATGTGCATTGATGGCGGTGGGGGCAACCCAACTATTTGTTAACCTGTCATATTATTCAACTGTTACAATAGTGCCTTCTGGTTTGTATGTGATTGATCTGCATAGCAATTCAGTCAAACAGGATGCTTTAAAACCTTGCTCGCAGTCACAACATTTCTCCAAGTTTTGCAGTGCTGTTCTCTGACCCTCCCCCCCAAAATGTGTACAAAATGCATTGGTTTGGGAAGGTGCCCATAAAATACATAGATTAAGAGAAGTAACATACAATGGTGTATTGTATCAGGGACAATTGCTCACAAAAATGTGTATATTAGAGGAAAGGTGTGGTTGGTTGCAGGGCCGGCACATCCATTTAGGCGAACAAGGCCTAGGACGCCAAAATAGAGGGGGCGCTGGCCAGGCTTGGGCGGGGGGGGGGGCAGGACGGGCTAGCAGCAGCTTCTCCGCTGTAGCTTCTCTGCTACAGCGGAAAAACCGCTGCTTGCTACTCCACCCCCACCTCCCGCTAAAGGGGGGCGGGGGGCGGGATGGGCGAGCAGCGGCTTCTCTGCTACAGCTCCACCCCTGCTCCCACTATGCCTCTTTTCTTTGTAACATCCAAATAAATAAATTCATCACCTAATTTTTTGTTGATCAAAACTCTTCTATGTTTCCTGGCTACATGCATTTCTTGCAGACATATTAACCCCCTCCCCCCTTTTAAAAGCAGGAGGTCTACTCTGTTTCTTTTGGTCTTATTATTTAATCCATTTACGCTCCATGAAATGATTTTAAGATCCATAGTTTATCAAATTATTTACAGTGGTACCTTTGTTCTCAAACTTAATCCATTCCGGAAGTCCATTCCAAAACCAAAGCGTTCCAAAACCAAGGCATGCTTTCCCATAGAAAGTAATGCAAAATGGATTGATCCATAAAATGAAAGCAATAAACAATGTACTGCAGTCACACAATCAATCAATCAATCAATCAATCAGTAGCTCAACTGGGTTCCACACATTCACAAAAACTAAAACTAAAAGAGCCTCAAAAACAAAAACACAAAATAAATAGCAAAAACAGACAGACCTCAGCGTAACACTCAAAATGGAAGTTTGGCGCTCAAATCGGAAGCGTAACACTTAAAATGGAGCATGTTCAGCTTCCGAAAAATGCTTGCAAACTGGAACACTTACTTCCGGGTTTGCAGTGTTTGGGTTCCAAGTTGTTTGAGTGCCAAGGCATTTGAGAACCAAGGTACCACTCTATTTCATTCAATTGTCATACACTAAGACGCTGTACACTCAACAGATTATCTCCTCACTTTCCCCTTTCCTCTTATCGTTTGTTTCCTCCCTCTTGTTCCTCTTTATCACTTGCTGAATCTTCTCTTGTTTCCCCTTTGCCCTGCACATTTCCCCCTCCTAACATTTTCCAATATTTCCTCCAGAATTTCTCTACCTCTACCTCCATTGTGAATCTTTTTTACTTTGTTTGAAAGTAAAGGATATCCCCTCAGGGAATTCCCTTCTGAAAGGAATATAATTCTTTTTTAACGCATCTGCTAAGTATTTTTATTTTGATCTTTTTTAGCAATCTCGCTGGAATCTCTCTCAATATTTTAAACATTCCTGTCATCTATTCTCAATTTACTTTGACCATTGGTTTGCATTATTTTATCTTTTACAATTCTTGAGTTCAAAAACACAAGGCAGTCCCCATGTCACTTATTGGACATTGCATACTTTGATTTGACCCTAAATGCCTAGGCAATGTCTTCTTGAATTTCCAGCAATTTTGCAAGTTCTTTTATTATCAACTCCTCTATATTCTCATCCGGTCATTCTTGTATCCTTTGAATGTGAAGATTCAATTCTCTCTGCTGCATCTCCTATGTAGCAACTGCATCTAATGTTGCCTCTTATACCTTTTTAAATTCCATAAGTTCTTCTTTAATTTTTACTTGACTTTTCCTCATCTCTTTGCAGTCACTCTTATTCCCCCCCCCATAATTCTTCTTGTTTGGCGGTTTTGTTTTTCAACCCCTGCATGTCTGCGTCTAATTCCTTACTTTTGACTGATAAATTTTTAATCTGTGCTGAGAGGTCCATAATTACTTTAGAATTTTGTTCTATCTTGTTGCCCATTAAATCTAATTTTTCATCTAACGCTTTTATGTTATCATTTATATCTCTTCTCATTCCCAAAATTAATTCTTTGAGGTCTGTGTTTGGGTCAATCTCTATTGCCGATGCTCTTCTTGATTGTGTTCCAGGAGCTGCAAAGGTTGCTCCAGTTGTCGCCTGTAATTTCTTTGTTGTCATTTTGCTATGTATATTAATATTAATTTAGTATTGTTTTTCAAATATTTGTGTTTTCCTTACGTATAGATTCTATAATTTACCTTAGTATTTTCAACGTAGTTTCCAGTTGAGGGGGGAATGTGAGGGTCTTAAATCCTCAGGATTTCATTTTATTTCTAATATTTTATTTCCTTTTCTTTCTATTGTTTGTTAGTTTTCCCTTTTCTTTCTTTCCCATTTTCCCTCTTATTCCTGTCTGTAGCCTCCCTTCCTTTCCTATTCCGTCCTTTCCCCTTTTCTCTCATTATCAAAGTTTCCCAACTCTGTAAAATGTTTACTTTCCTTATCAACCATGTAAGATACAAGTTGTACAATTCTGCTTTTCTTACTGCACCGGGTAGCGGAGATGAATCCATTTATCTTTAAACTCAAACGTGGAGCCACCAGGCAGTTACTGATGACAAGAACCATACAAGTGTGTATATCTTTCATATTTCTATGTCCTGTGGAACTATTTCAAACATGGCTCATCTGATGGTATCAGAAGTCTTCAAGATGTCCTTGGAGGCCTGCAAACATCTTATGAGAGAAAGTTATTTCACCATCTTCCCTACTTTTCATTGGGGAAGAGTCTTGGCACACTGGTAAACCACAAGCCTTGCACTTCAGAAGGCCCCAGGTTTGATGTCTGGCATCTGCAGGTAGGGCTGGAAATGTCCCTGTTTGAAACACTATAGACCATACTGAGCTAGATGGAGCAAATGTCTGATTCAGTAGAAGGCAACTTCTTGTATTCCTGCTTCTGTCTTGTCCTTGCTCTGTGTGGTTGCAGTCTTACAGCTTCATCCTAAAACGTGTTTGCTCAAAGTGAGGGAAGGCTGATGGCTGCAATGAGGCTTCCCACTAAAAGTGTTTGAAATTCCTCTTCCTGACCCTGCTTTAAATTATTGTGTGTGCTATAGGGTAATTCAGGTCAGGTGTTCCATGCTTGAGCAGTAATTCTTTGCCTTGTGTGCTTCAATTACTTACTTCCTGGAGTGATCAAACCATAGTTTCCTGTTCCATCTAAACCAGCAAACTTTGACTTACATTCATCCATTCATGGAAACTTTATTTTAGGGCCGTCCAGAATTGATGTTCTCAGACAAGTCAATTGAAAAACAAGCTCAACAACTTTGGGATGTTCCTCAACAATTCTGGGGGTTTCATTAAAAATAAATAAATCAGGGTGTCCTGGTTTTTACTTTTTGAAATATGGCAACCCTACTTTATTTGCATTAGCCACTAGCCATAGCAATCAAACTTTGGCTTGTGCTTACCCTCCAGACTACAAACCAAGTTCATGATGACATGGCTTGTAAACCTAGTTTGAGGACAAATGCAAACCTAGTTTCTTGTGTAGATATAATGGCAAATTTGTAGTTTGGTCATCCCAGGAAGTGGCTGATAGAAAAGGATTGTGCACAGGGATGAGGGAGGACACAAACACAGCTCTTTTTCCTGCAGCATCAAAGCATCCTGCCGTGAGGTGTGCCTGGGTACGCATACAAATCAGCTCACTGTCCCCACATTTGCAGATCTACACTCACACAACAAATGCTGATGTAATTCAGGATTTCCATTCATCCATCAAAATAAATAACAACAACAACAACAACAGCAACAAAACAACAACAGAGTACTCAGTCCCAGTTCAGATACTGACTTCAGATCCGTATCTGGATAAGTCCTTCCCTTTTTCAGACACAGCTCCCTATCTGTTCTCTACCCTTGGTAGTGCGTAACACCAGACAGGTGGGATATAAATGTTCATATAAATAAATAAATACATAAAATGAATGAACGGAACAAAAGATTGTTTTGAGGACAAAAGAGACAGATTGTAGAGCATTTTACATGCTAAAATGCTATCTAAATGATTAATAATAATAATGCCATGTACTTGAGTTCTCAGATGCTAGCAGACAGAGGAGTGATGCAGTTGCATTGCCCTGGAGACAGAGGAATGAAGTACCAAAGGAATAAATTAGCCATGCTGTCACATTAAAATAAATTTTCAAATGTAATTTGGGTAACTAGATTAATGTGAGCCCATTTAGGAATGCTTAAATGTAACACAATTACATCTAAAATAATGCACAATATAAACAACCATCATGATGGGGAAATATCAAATTCATCTAAAAAGAAAGTCTAGGTTTTGAGAAAAAGCAAAACCAACACCCAGTGGGGAAAACAAAATGTTGACAGAGCACTAGAAATTCTTTCTGATGGTTTTTTTTTTTTAAGTATCAGTTAAAAAAATAATATCGGGTGGTAATCTGCAGCAGATCCCCCATTGGCAATAATGGTATTTTTATTTCCTTTGTTTATTAGAGCACTTTTAGCCCTCTCTTCCTTAAAAATCCCAAAGCGGGTGGCAACATTAGAAGCAAAATACAGAACGAAACAAAGGCAGAAACAATAACAGGACATCAAAATCCTATAGCCACTAACAGACAGCAATACTTCACCAGTGTTAATAACACTCTTCGGGCAGGCAGATTCTCTCATTTTTAATGTTAGACATTCCAGGATCAAATCAGAAATCAGGATGGCTTCTTTAAATCTGGGACTGCCCTTGGAAAATAGGGATACTTGGAGGGTCTGTAAGGACCTGATCAGGAGAACCCCTTTCTACATACACATGGAGTTGCCACAAGGCTTGCACTTTTCTCTTTTGAACTCGGCAGCCTGTGATGAAACATAGTGTGGATTTGCTGTTTTGCTCCCTTTCTTCTGGATATTGTTATATTGTGACTGACCCTTGTTGGCAGTCGGGGATGGTCTGCCCAGTGTAGGTGTGTTTGTTTCCTTTCCTTTGGTCACTTCCAGACAACCTCTTTATTGAACATTCACCCCGATTGTTTTGCAGAGCTTGCAAGGTGGTTATAGAGCATTGCATTCAACAAGTATCACGCCCCACATTCCCGTGCTTTTCCCTATCACTTTCCTTATCTTTGTCCAGTTGCACAGGGACTTTTGTAGTCATGGCATTCCCATGGACATGGTTAGAATGTCGGGATGCAACATGCAGCAGAAACTAGGCTTTATTTCACCTGGGACAAAGACCCAGATTAGCACCACCCATGAGCGTTTTTGTACACGCATACACAGGTTGGGAGCCTCAATGGCACCCCTCTGGGGCTCTGTGCAGTGGACTCCATTGCTACCTGTCTGGACACACAACAACTATCTAGCTTGTTGGATGCATCCCATGGGAAATCAAATCAAATCAAATCAAACTTTATTCACGTAGCCAACAGGCCATTGCGACTAAAAATACAGATAAAACAGATAAAAATACTGGGGAAAGACCAGTCAGGTACACAAATATATAAAAATACTAATAAATCATATGAAACCCCCAGGCTAAAAGGCCGTTCAAAGGTGGCCTCGTTCGAGTTGTCTGTCAAATTGTGGCCCTTAGTCTCATTGCCCTCTCAATAAATCTGGCGACCTTCTCTGTTGTCTGGATGTTCTGGTCCGCTAACAAATAAAACATTGCAGCCGCTGATGAGCGACCTGGGACGGAAAGTAGGAGGGGAGTAATGATCTCGCTCCTCAGGTCTTTGTACAGGGGGCAGGTCAGAAGAACATGTGACACTGTCTCCAAGTTTCTGTCTCCACATGGGCAGAGTCGTTTCTCCCTGGGGAGTTTCTGATATCGGCCTTCGAGCACGGCAGAGGGTAGTACGTCCAATCTTGCCAACGTAAAAGCACGTCTATACTTTGGGATATTTAAATTATGCAGATAAGATGCCGGGGCATCGAAGTGCGAGGGGGGCAGGTGGGCAAACCATGCACAAAATTTCTTTGTTTTGGCCAAGTTGTTTTGTTGCTCGATATCCATCAGGCGCTGATCAATTAAGCTTTTTGCTTTAGAGGGGCCCAACATTAACAAATGCTGAGCATGTAGACCGCATGATAGAAGTTTGAGTCTCACCATTTTGAACCATGCGCTTTCGTGGGCATCCCGTATCACCTGGGGCAAGATGTGAGGGCGATCTGGCTGCGACATCTGTCACCCCATTGATCGCCAGGATTGATTCGGCTGATCTGGCTGGCTAGGCGGGTGTCCCCTTCCTCCCTCACCGCTCCATGTGCGTCCCTCCCGAAGCTGCACGCTCGGTGGAAGAGGACGACCATCCCAGATAGAAGGAGTGTACCGTTCTTTGGTCAAGGGTATACGATAGCTGCGCTCCCCTGCTAGAACCTCCAAACAAGCTCAAGGTCCCATGGGAAACAAACCTTTAGGTTCTGCTACAATATCCCTGAGTTAGAAGTCTGATTTCCTGGCTTCTCTGCTCAACCTAATTCTGTAATTTTAAGGGCATGCAAGACACTGATACATAGGAAGAAGGGCTAGGACACCAACTCCCTCTTCTATCCTCACAACAACCCTATGAAGTACAGGCCTGAGTCTGGCCCAAGGTTACCCAATAACTTCCATGTGGGAAGGAAAGAGGCAGAGAAGAGGACTATCACTATACGATGCTGGAAGGAGAAAGGGACAGAGTTTAATTCAGAGCTTTCCAAACTGCTGTGTCATGACACGTTAGTGCGTCACACGCTGCGTGTAGCTGTGTCACATGAATCCTTCTGGGGCTGGAAAGGGGTTAGTTTAACCTCCGGTTTGCTAGTAAAACTGAAATATTGTGTCGCGAATTGATGAGTGTCTAAAAAGTGTGTCACCAACATGAAAAGTTTGGAAAGCTCTGGTTTGATTGGTGTCACGATAAGAGCAGCAGCAGCCCTGCATCTGAACTCCTAGGAACTTTTCACTAAATAAATTTCCAGCAAACGTTTTTTTATTTTCTCACAGCATCCAGGGGATCGACGTGTTCCACAGGTGTGCCTGTATTGTTCCAGCCGTCTGCCTGCTGCAAAGGGGAGAAAGATTATTCTGTCTAAATTAACACTCGCAGCTATTTGTAACTGCCTTTCTCATTAATTCATTCACAGATTAATCTGCGCCTGCATGGCCCTTCAGTTATGGATATGCCATGCAATCCTTTCCAGATTGGAATGGCTTTACATGATCTCTGTATGATCTCAAAACTCCCCAAGCCATGGAGCTTCTATAAGAATTCAAGGCTGGTGAAGCACTGTTAGAATCCTGCTGATTAACCAACTCTTGAATTATTCCCAGAGCAAATTGAAACCAGGGTCTGTCCAAATATGCATGAAACTAGATAATGGTGAAATCAGACTTGGCTTAGGTCAGCCTTCGCCATCCTGGTGCTCTCAAGATGTTTTGGACTACACCTCCCTGGCATGCCAACTCTTAGGGGTCAAATTATTTCGCCCACCCTCCCATTTTTTTTTGAGTGGGCCATGCCCCCTCAGTCTTCAGAGGGCATTTAGCTCTATCCCCTGGCTCCTCGTGACATCACACACATGATGTCAGGACATCACATTGGGCCCCCTCAATCGTCTTGAGAAGGTGGAGCCTCTGACAGCTCCTATATGCTGGCTGAGGCATATGAGAATTGTAGTCTGAACCATCTGGAGGGCACCAGGTTGGCAAAGTCTGACTGAAATGCTCCCTCTCAGTGCCATAAATCGTGAAACAGCTATTTTCAATCTGGGTATTTCTCAAAGGAAGCATTCAGCTGTAAAATCCTATAGCACTCAGGCCCATTACAAGCTAACCATCCAGATTCCAATGTCAATTATGGGCCAAAGTACTGACCACTCTGATTGTGGTGCATATATTTAGCCAGGTTAGAACATGCTTATAACCAGCACGCTGTGTATAGTAGTTCAAAATGTTCCAGGAGGAAAGGAAGAAAATATTCAATTAAGGTTTTGTCTTTTCGGAAAAAGAGAAAAAAAGAAATTGACCAAGTCAGCCACGGTGATTCATGTTTATTTAGAAAACAATATTGAATAACTTACTTTACAGATAGCAGCCAAGGAAGGATGAGATAAAACCCTGGTACTATATTTATATTTTATTTTGCAGACGTATCTAATCTGCGGTGGTATGAGAAATGCTGTAAAACGTGTGTCGTTGAAAATTGCTGCAGCATCATACTTAACAACTTGTCCTTTAGAAACCAGGTCAACTTTTGCAGTAGTCTGTAGTAATATATATGTATGCTGAGGATGTTTTTTATGTCTTATAATAGAGATGGTTTAGATAATAGGCTTTCATCTATTACATTTATCAGGTTGTCTTATCTCTGCAGAGCCATCAAAAGGCTGTATTGAGAAAATATTAAGATAGGGATGCCTGCTTCATTTGATACGCACACAAGGGGCCCAATCCTGTTTCCATTGAACTCGCTGGTGGTTTTGTCTTTGACTTTAATGGAAGCAGCATCGGGGCTATGAATAGATTCCATTAATGTTAATTAGGCTACAGTGAAATTCCAATTATCTCCATCAAACGTAGGGTATCAAAAGCTTTTACTTATGAAAGTTAACTAAGTTGTCCCACTTGCAACATCAAGTCATTGTAGCCCAATAAATTAGGGCTCAGATTTAAACAAACATAGGAATATCCAAATGGCTGTTGACTGCGCTGTCCCTTTATGGGAGCATTGCTGACATTTGGTACTGGGAGACCTGAGCGGGAAGACAAAAGGCATGGATGCTGCTGCTGAAGATATTCTGTTTGCTGGGGAAACGGAGAAGGAGAACAACAAATTTGGGCCCCCCCACCCTTTTGTCCTCTCCTGCCCACCCAAAATGTGCTCTGGAGTGTTGGGGGAACCCCTGGGACAGATTTAGAGGGCACGTGAGGGAGGTGGAGAAGGGAGAAAGTTCTGTTGATCAAGTGTAAATTGGAATGAATTGCTACCTTACCCATTATTTTGTAGCTACTTTCCCCATGGGACAGTGCTTTTCAGGCTGCTCTCTGAAGAACCCTGGGGTTTCTCAGATGCTCAACCGGGGTCCTGTCATATTAAAACCAGCCACAAAGGACTGTAAGGCTACACAAACACTTATAGGTAAAGCACCCTTATACCACTTTAATAGTCATGTTTTCCTGCAAAGACTCCTGGGAATTACGGTTTGTTAAAAACTCCCCAAAACCTTCACAGTATGCTTGGTAATCACAGGTACAAGCAATGTTGAGTCTTCTGATGTTTAAGCTTGGATATAGAATTTCATATCAGAGGACGAACTAGTCTAGTCTCAGAACTGGGGGATGGTGTGCGTGTGTATAAAATATCTGGATTATGTTTAGTTTTCTAAATTAGGCTTCCTCCAAATGACCCGCTTATTGAGCATTCATTTCGATTTGCTTGGACAAAGTTTATGTGGAAGTTGCATTATGTCTGGGTTTTAGTGAGCATTCGTTCTGATTTCTTTGCAGGCTGTCTCCCCATTAATCATTTGTTCAACCCACACTTTTCTTGCATTTGCCCACCACTTTCCGAACTGTAAAAGGAAAAGGGGAAAAGTGGATTTGTTGCCCTAGCACCACAGAGCACTTTTAACTACTTTAGTTGTGCAAACCTAAATTTCTGGTGTGTGTTTCATGCAAAATAGCGACAAGTTTGGGAAGCATTCTTATCCTTCGGAGTGTATCAGCAGCAATTATGAACTGTTTGCAGTCGTTTAATTTTTTGATATCCTCCTCCTCCTGCCCCCTGTTCAGTTTTTCTCAAAAGTTTCTGTGTCCCTGTAATGAAGTGCAATAATTTAGCACGAGTCTCTCGTTAGAGCTAAGTTTTGTACAGCGAGTTCAATTAGCATTGAGATACACGGTCAGCGCTTTGATCTATGACAGCCTTTTGTGACAGCATTCCACGCCTTTTTTTACCGCTAGAGAAAGGAGGAGGAAAATATATATTCTCTACATTCCCTGTTGCTCTAGGAGGCTGAAGGATTTTCTGTGATGATTCACGGGGGAGTTAAGGACCACTGTATTCGGTTACCTTGTCCCACAAACCCAATAAATGCGAAATGTGTTGTTTGTTTACCTTGGCGTTTGCAGACAGATTAACGAAACACTGGCTAAATTATTAAGACTGGGTGTGAAAGCTTTTACAATCTGAGGGCCACATTCCCCTCTGAACAATCTTCCAGCGGCCACCTGGGAGTGGTGTGTTATGTATCCAGTGGTCTCTGTTTGCCTGAGCTTGAGTGCGGACTAAGGATTCTGATACATGATGTCCAATCACAGAACAGTTCAGGATTTGGGCCTCTGCCATTGGCCCTTGAACTCTGAGTTGTGATTTGCAGCTTGGGTGTTTAGACAGCCAATCACATTGGGAGTGGGAGTGGTCCAGGCTCGGAGGAATGTATATAAGCAGTTGCTTTGCCCCTTTTTCCCAGTTATGTATGTAGTTCAATAAAGGTTCTTGCTGTTAACACTGTGTCTTACCTCGTGGGAAACCACCTACACTTTATGGTGGCTGGAGCCAGAGGGGAAAGTGGGCAGAGAAATGGATGTAGAGTTTGCCTTTGTACAAGTACAAAGGGCGAGGGAAGAGAGACTTCCGGTGGTCACCAGGCAATGGCTTTTCCCCACCTTGCCCCACCTTCCAGCCCTAGGAGCTTTTCTCTGGCCACAACTTTGAGAACAGCAGAAGCAGCTGGGAAGAGAAGAGTTCAAGGATATTTATATATATATATATATATATATATATATATATATATATATATATATATATAAAATTTTATAAGTTGTGGGTCCTTGTTTCTCAATTTCAATAATCTTTTGCTTAGCTTTGTATGTTTTGTGGTATTTTATGCATTGCGACTCACCGTTATTTTTTTAATTGATTATAGTTTAGTAATTCTTTATTGTAATTGATTAGTGTAAACTGTTTAATTATTATTTGCTGATATTTAATTTTACTGTTTCTTATTAGATTCTAGTGGATTATTGAGTATTCCTTTATTTGATGTAAGTTGTTTATTTCAAAGCTATTGTGACTTTTTTTTGGTATTGAATCAGTTTGTTATTGTTAATGTTTGACGTTTTATGATTTTTTTTTGGTATTGAATCAGTTTGTTATTGTTAATGTTTGACGTTTTATGATGTTATTATATGTGCTGGAAGCTGCCCAGAGTGGTTGGGGCAACCCAGCCAGATGGGCTGCATATAAATAAAAAACTCATTAGTAGTATTAGTACAGTATTAGTATTTTTTAGTATTAATTGTGAAGGGTGTGGCCTGGGGAGAGTTCTGTGGGCCAGATAGAGATGCCTGGCCACATTCATCTCAAGGGCTTCATGTTTTCTGTAATAAGACCAGGTGCCTCATAAATCTCTAGTACAAATGACTACATCACTGCATGAATTCCCTGCCTGGTGCCTTCCAAATGTTTTGGACTACCACTCTCATCAACCCCACCAGCATGGCCAACTAGGAGGGGACTAGGCTTGGGAACATTAGTCTTCTCCCTTTATATTCCCAAATGAGCCAGTGTGATATAATGGTTAGAGTGTTGGACTCGGACATGGGAGAGCAAGGTTCAAATCCCCACTCAGCCATGAAGCTTGCTGGGTGACCTTGGAGTCAGTCACCATCTTTTAGCCTAACCTACCTCACACGGTTGTTGTGAGGATGAAATCGGGAGGAGGAGAACTATGTACACCACCTTGATAAATTTGGAAGATAAAGGTGGTATATAAATGTAAATGATGATGAGATGATGATGATGAAGATGATGCATGATCCAGGAGTCAACCTCTTCAGTCTTTTCTTCTTCTGAAATATACCGCTTCGGAGGGCTACAAATGTTGTCAGAGCAGCGATGCTGGATGAAAGAGGTGCTTAAACTTCCTCATGTGGGGGCACTTTTGCAATCAAAATGGACTCCTTTCCCCTGGGCTGCTTCCCCCACCCACGGGGGGGGGGGAAAGTTAATTGATTAATTAATGAAAAACTGCAGGGCCCATTTCCGACGGCAGCTGCTCCTTCTGAGCGGTTGTAAATGAGCGTTTCAGAGTGAGGGTTCTTCTGCTCTAGCTCCTCAGAGCATGATTCACCATTTGAAAAGATGTATCTTTTGTTTAAATTCTGCTTTTGCACAAGGCTTCCGTTTTCCTTCTTCCAAAAAGACTCACCTGGTTCAGCAGTGCTGCAGTACATCCTCCGCGTTTAAATGAACTTTCCTACTATTCTCTAAATTTTCAGTGATACACACACACACACACACACACACACACACACACACAGTTTGGGAACCTCTAGCCTTCCAGGTACCTCTGGACTTGTATTCCAATCAGAGCATCGAGTGTAACCAGCCACTAGGGCTGATGGGGTTGTAGTTCTGCAGTGTCTGGAGGCTTATAACTCTGGCTCTGACTTCCACTTCCACTACTCACCTACCTTTCCCATGGACTGAAGCCTGGACGGAGATAGGAGCCAAGAAAATGTTGCTCATTACTGATGAACTGATTGGGAGACCCCTGGTAAACTGTGGGCTCCCAGGATCACAGTCTGAAAACTCCTACTCTGGAAAAGTAAGTTGTGCGTGTGCTGCAAATGGCACACCTAAATGTCCTGGCTGTTATCCTGCTGTAGACTCACAGTTTTGAGTGACACAAAGCTTCCAGAACTAAAAAAAAAGAAGAACTTAAAAAAATTAATGTCAAACTGTCTCTGCCAAGAAGCCTCAAAGATGCCTCACTACAGAGATTAGGAAGACAAGAAATTATGAAACTGACAGGGGTCATTATCTGAGTGAGAGCCATTAGAGAAGAGCTGATGGTTAAATTGTCAAAGCCTTGAAAAAGCAGACTTTTTTTTTTTAAGCAAGCAAACAACTGTTGATTTAACCCCCCTTACAAATAATTCATTATGCTCTCATGGGAAATGCAACAAGCTATTCAAATAAAATAATACAGATCCAAAACAGAAGCATGAGACATTTCCCCGTAGATGTACTTTGTATCTAATGTTTCTTTTTTTTGGAAGTACAAATGTTCTCTTAAGTTGCACAGATTTCTCGATGAAAAGGGTTAGCTGCAGTAGTCCAAGCCGAAAAGCATTTGGATATCGCCATGCCTAAAAAGCACCTGTTACCCTCAATTTCTTCATCTTAGTGTGAATTTCTTGTAATCGACACACATCTGTATGTGTTTTTGCCTATTTGCAGGTAGGAAAGTGGCAGGGGAAACTGAAATGTGTGTGAGGAAAGAATGATGAATGGGAAGATGTGTAAGCAACATATAAGCAAAACGATGAATGCTCATTGTCATACAACCTCCCTAGAAGCAAATCAGAACGAATGCTCCATAAAGATGGGACACAGTCTAACCTCTGCCTAAGCCTTGTGCAAGCCAATCAGGATGAATGTGCAATAAACTAGTCATCAGGAGGAGCCCTTGGTTGTAACTGCTGGCAACAAAGGTGGTGGTGGGCTGCCTGTACTTGATTCTGAAAGATAGGTGAGCATTTCCCCATCTGTGTGGGGAAATGCCACATCTCTCTGTAAACGCTGCTTCTTAATTCTAAGTGAATGTTGAAGGGAGACAGTGCAGTTATTTAGTGATAAGCTCCCTGTTCCTTAATTTAAATGTGAGGGAAGACTTAAGTTGGTGAGAGGGAAGAATACTCTAAAAATGCTCAGAAGCATGCATTGCTTTCCTGTTAATTTTTCCTAAGAATTCTTCGCCATTGATCAGTGGCTGATCGTGGGCTGTTTACTTGTTGCTGTTCCTCATATGTGAAATGGGAGAAATATCTTCTAAATGGTAGAAATGAACTAGAGGGCATGGGTGTGTATTATGTAAGGTAAAAGTAAAGGACCCCTGGACAGTTAAGTCCAGTGAAAGGCAGCTATGGGGTACAGTGTTCACCTCGCTTTTCAGGCCGAGGGAGCCAGTGTTTGTCCACAGACAGCTTTCCGGGTCATTTGGTCAGCATGACTAAACCACTTCTGGCTCAACAGGACACCTTGATGAGGGCCAGAGCTTACGGAAACCTTCCTGCCACAGCGGTACCTATTTATCTACTTGCATTGGTGTGCTTTCGAACTGCTAGGTTGGCAGAAGCTGGGATAGAGCAGCGGGAGCTCACCACCGTCATGAGGATTCGGACCACCAACTTTCTGATCAGCAAGCCCAAGAGGCTCAGTTTTTTAGACCACAGCGTCACCTGTGCTATATTATGAACACTTGACTTGCCATGTAGTATATGAGATTTGTCATTCTGAGCTAATTGCTTTCATGCAAATTTAATCTCTGTTTCTGCCTGTGGTATATTTCTGTCTGGGTTGTGTCGGTCCTGACAGCACTGCCATTGCCCCACCCACTGATTTAGTAGGAGTGTCCCATTCTCATATGTGAAATATTGGAGAGCATTCTAACTTACTGTGCCAACAGTGGCATCCCTGCTTGTGGTTTTACCAACCTAGGGCCTTAGAAACAGTGAACTGACAAATATTTTGGAGGAGACCTTCCTAGAAAACATTGAGGCTAGAGGTGGAAAATTTGGTGGTGGCGGTAGTTGTGATGGCAGAGATAGTGTTAAAAAAGTCTGGTCTAGGCCTGCTCATATCAAGTGGACTTCCTGTACAAACTTAGTAATACTGGGTTGGATGCAGACTAAGTTAGCTGAACGTTGGTCCTATTGCAGTGATGGAGAACATCTCCAGATGTTGTTGGACTCCAACTTCCAACAATCCCAGCCAGCCAGAAACGATCAGGATCAGGGATGATGGGCATTGTAACCCAGCGATATCTAAAGGTTCCCCAAAGCTCTTCTGTTATAATCAATGGAACCATGAGCAATGACACGAGTCTCATTGATTTCAGTGGAAATCTAAGGGCTTATCCATACTTCTGCTTCTTCTGTGCCTAGAAAGCTCAGGTCTGAGCAGCTTTCACTTGTCCCATGCTCTCTAGACATGGGTCCAAGTGGTTTTCTATTTGCCCCACCACTTTCTGCAGGAAAACCCACTCTTTACTGCTGAATCGGAGCAAATGTCAATCCATGGAACAACCGACTGATGTTACTTTGCTCCAATTCAGCGGTAAAGAGGAGGTTTTCCCAGGGGCAATGTAGTAGGACAAGCAGAAGTGTAGACAAGCCAGAAGTGCAATGAACTTAGTCTGGATCTAGCCTGTTACATCTGAGCTGGAAAGCTCCATGGTCGGTTCCAGTGGCAAAGCTTCATGCTCTGGCACTGGGGGACGGAGAGCAGGCGGGTGCGGGGCTGGCGCACATCCTGTGGGTGTGGTCGCTGCCTGCAGGGGCATGGTGCCCAGCACGGGCGGGGGGCAGCCGCAATGGCACCCCACCAGGATCGTGCTGCGGGGGGCGGTGCGCTCCCCCCCACTCCTCTTCCTCCGCCAGTGGTTGGTTCTGCTCTAAATCAAAATCTTCTGGAAACTTTTGACTAAAGTTAAAAAGTGTGATACAATCAATAGATTGTCACAGATTCTATCAGTATTATAATAACTTGTAACTGCCTGTTAATAAATACAATGTGGCTCTTAAAAAAGGCACTGATAATTATTAAGAGCAGCAATGGGACTCGAGTTCATGTTGATTTTTATAGAATTCAAAGCTCTTAATCTGTTATCAGTGAATCTGAAGCATACCTGTTGCATAGCAGTAAATTACTTATCAATCCCTTGGGCAGTATATTTTAATATCAGTATTATATGGTGGATGATATAAATCTTGTGTACAGTGTTATTGGCTTAAGCAGCTGCTGACTTAAAAAGGCCAGTTTAACAAGTCACCACTGTATTATGTTTAATTAGGTACAGTTTATATAATGAGGTGTTCAGTTCTAATGGAAAGGCATGCTGTGAGCAGCACATCTGCAGGAATAACTATTACAATCAGCATTGCAGAGACCCATGGAACTGCAAATTAGACTTACTTATCTAGAAATAAATTACATCCCAATGCCTTCATAAAGCTCATTAATTAATTCCACTGGCATAAAGGTCTTTTTCTTAATTTCATGTTCCATTAGCATAATAAACACAATTTGAGTTACAACAGTATGATCAGTTTAATGGATGCTATTTATTTTGGGATTTTTTATTTAAAGTCCCGGTATCGTAAAATTAACATCAATATGCTATTTGGTCCTTTATTAAAATTCCCATGGGATAACCAACACAGATGTTCAATACAGCATCATATATTTGCTGCATTTTTATGGTGCTGCTAATTGGCCATATGGAAAGGTGTTGCTTAAGGTTTTTTTTTTTTTTTTAAAAAAAAACAATAATCCTGAAATTATAGAGATCGTAAATAAATCACAGTTGGATGGCATTTAAACTTAGGTGCATTAATCTATGCAGAATGCTGATCTACAGTATAGAATGTCAACGTATTTTGCCATGTAACAGGCTGCACTGGTGATCTCCAGTGTTAGTCAAACTGCGAGTCAATTGGTTGAAATCAATGCATTTAAGTACATTGATTGAAATGGGTCTAATCCCAGTATGGCTGAGTTGGGCTCATCACTCATTTCTTTTCTGATTTCCTGGCAAATGGCCTTGGAATGCTGGGAGTTGTAGTTCAATAGCATCTGAAAGATCATAGGTTCTCCCACTGCTGCCATGGCAAATGCAATTGAACAGGGACATGGGCAAATGAGGCCAGGGACTGGAAGGGCAAAGCAGGAGAAGGGGAACACCATTCAGAAGAATGGCATGCCAACACTATGAATGTGTTTGCAAGGACCCCCAAAAACCCTGCTGAAAATGGGAGGTGCTTTTTGATCTTCTGGAAAAGAATGGGGCAGGTAGGTTTGTCTCAGCCCTATGGTATACCTAAGATAGGTTTTGAGAACAGGCTTCTCTCCTACATTCTTAAAAAGAATTATAATTTATGCAGACATGGTGTAATCAGGGGAAACGCTACCCAGCTACAAGTTTAGTCACAGATTGGTTACAATCATCTCCCTTTGTTGTTTCTCTGAGCATTTTATGCTTGCTCCGTTTCATATGAGAAATAACATTTGTCCGCAGCATTGGGGAGATGATCTACGTTTAATAGAGCATAAGGTTCCAGTTTTCGGCTAACAGGGCTTCCTATGGATAGTATTACATGTAATGTCCTATCAGCTTTTTATATTGCATTTTACTGTAACGGCAGGATGTCGGCGAAAATTCCAGCTCTGCCATATACAGTTGCACATATACTGCAGTTACAGATATTCTTTTCATACAGTATATCCAATTCCTAGCTAATTCTTTATTATTCCACACTAGATATACGGCCTGCTCCATGCTTGCCTTTACTCTCTTTTTGTTTGCATTCCCCACTTTGCAGCAGTAAATCTCATATTACGCAGATCTCTTAATGTTAACTAACATTAAGGTTAACTGAGCCATTTTAATGATTCGATGTATTTCTGACATATTTTTTTTTGTTGGGTGTGTGTAATTCATCTTGCAAATTTGCCTTTTAACCCGAATATGACCCATTCTGGCTATGAACTCTCTCTTTCCGGTGGCGATTTCCCTTAACGTGATCCTCCTCCACCTCATTATCATAACTCAAAACAAAAGTCTCAGCAGTACTCCAGTTACAACTTGGTATCATTGGAAGATGCCCACTCTCTTTTCTATGCCCTTTGGTTGAAGCCATTTGTGGCACCTTATAGGGGAGAAAGATAAAACATCTGGGGAATAACAAGCACGGAATGATAATATAAATTAAGCTTTCATGCAGATGGCAATGGTTTATCTTTGTCAAATCCATTATCTTACACTGCGGAATTTGTGAAAGTGAAGTAATAGTTTGGATCGTTATCAGCACATAAGGAGAACCATAGGACTGAATAAGAAAGAGGATGCAGAAAATGTGAAAGTCCTGATCAACCTCAAGTCAGTTTTGAGTGAATCAAATCACCACCAATGAGACTTAAGTTAGGTTAACACTTTCAATGGGATGTTCAGCCCCATCCTATGCATGTTCAAGATTCCATCAATGGTGTCTTCGAAATTACATATCACTTGGGAAGACAGGCAAATTAACTTCAGTGTACTGGAAGAAGCAAAGATCACCACTGTCAAAGCAATGATTCTTCAACATCAACTTTGCTGGACTGGCCATGTTGTTTGGATGCCTGATCATTGTCTTCCAAAGCAGCTACTCTATCCCCAACTTAAGAATGGAAAGCGAAATACTGGTGGACAACAAAAGAGGTTTAAAGACACTCTCAAGGCAAATCTTTAAAAAAATGCAGTATAAGAACCAGAAATTGAGAAACACTGGCCAGCAAGTGCTCCAATTGGAGAGTTGTTGTTCAGTTGTGTCCGACTCTTCATGACCCCATCGACCAGAGCACGCCAGGCACGCCTATCTTTCACTGCCTCCCGCAGTTTGGCCAAACTCATGCTAGTTGCTTCAAGAACATTGTCCAACCATCTCATCCTCTGTCGTCCCCTTCTCCTTGTGAGAGGAGAATTGGAGAGTAGCCTCTACCAAAGATGTCATGGATTTTGAAGAAGCACAAATTCTGGACGAAAGGGAGAAACGTGCTAAGAGGAAGGCACATTTGGAAAATCCTCACCATGATCAACTCCCACCTGGAAACCTATGTCCCCCCGTGAAAGGATATGTGGCTCCAGAACTGGCCTCCACACATCACTTAGACTGCGTTCATGGAAGACAATCTTACTCGACCACGAGTGATCGCCAATGGATGCGTGTCCACTTTGAGGTGGGTTCCAGTGAGTATAATGGGAGTCATTCTTGAGTCAGCATACATGAGATTACAACCTACAGCACAATCCTATACAGTGGAACCTCTACTTACAACCACAATCTGTTCCGGAGGTCCTGTCATAACTAGAAACGTACATAAGTAGAGGTGCACTTTTCCATAGAAAGTAGATGATGAAAAACACCCCCTAAAACAGCAATTTGACATGAATTTTACTGTCTAACAAGACCATAGATCCATAAAACGAAGGCAATAATCAATGTACTGTACTATAAAATAAGCAAGACAGTACAGTATTGTAGATGGAAATTTTTTAACATTTATTTATTTTTATTACGTGCACTGAGGGTGGGCAGGCTTACTTGGCTACAAGCTGGGGGTAGGGCAAGGGTCAGTAAAGAGCTGATTCACTTCGGCCAGGGTCCCTTTTTTTCTTGCCAGGCCAGGTTCTTCTCTGGACTTCCTCGGGTTAGTTCCTCGGCAGGGTTTGGGGCTGCAGTGTGCCCTGCTGTGCCTCTTCCAGGCGGTACCTCTTCCACAGCTTTGGGGGGTGGGGTGGGGAGCCCTCTCCCTGGCAGCAGAGGCCTCAGCGCTGCTCCGCAGCCGGTGGGGTGAGCTCAGGCAAACCAGAGGCCTCTCCCTGGCTGCAGAGGCCCCAGTCCTGCCCCGCAGCTAACCGGGCAAGCTCCGGGCTGCTGGCAAGGCCTCTGTTCATATCTAGAGGAAAGTTCATAAATCAAAGCACCTACTGAAAGTCGTAACTGGAATTGTACGTAAGTAGAGCCGTACGTAAGTCAAGGTTCCACTGTACAAGTCTACCCCAAAATAGCAAGTCCCATTGATTTCAGAGGACCTTATTCCTAGGAAACTCGGTAGCTGATTTCTGCCTTCATCATGATGCTTCATTTCTGCTGGATCAGGGTCAAAGTCTTTAAGAATTCATGGGAAGCTATTTCAATAAAATATCAGATTCTTTCAACAGAGGTGGGTTTTCTTTTTTTAATGACTTGTGCCAACATACCTTTGAACCGTAAATCTAGATGTTCAAGGAATGTATCAAAGCAGGACCTGCACCTATCTTTCTTGAGCAGGCTATCTGCTTTATGAAGGATCACTAAGGGAAGAATTTAACTTCTTATTCTAAATTATTCCAGATCGTATCTGAAAACTGGATAAATGGTGAAAGACGGGGATGAGCGTCTTTGAGAATAAAACGAACGGCAGAATAAAATGAAATACTGTGCAGGAGCTGACAGAGAATGGCAACCTTACAGTTGCATCAAACTATATTGTTCTGCTAGTAGAATAACCTGGATCATTGGCTGGTTTAATGATACTATCCTCCTTCACTCCCACTGTGGAGGAATATAGGAATATAGAGGAAGCATATAGTAAAAACTCCTTTACAAAGCATTTCTATAGCTGGAAAAGTAGAGGAGACAATTGAAACATGAGATAACTTTTTTATTCTTTCACCCCTTTAAGATACCAAATCTTGCAATGACCTGGAACATTGCCAATCGCATTAGTAGTGTCACTTTAAAAAAGGCTTAAAGACATTGATAACTGGGAACAACATAAAATATGAAGATATGTAGATCTAGTTAAAAAATAATTGGAGTATTTACTGATATAGAAAGACACTGTAAGAAAAAATGATGGTAGATTCATCCCCACCAGTATTTTCACATTTAAGGCATTTTTTGTACATTACTTCTAGAAATAGAAAGAAATAGAATTCTGATCTGTTTTTTTTTAAGAGTAGCAACTAATGACAAGGGTTAGGAGTCTAGAATCTGTAAATTACAACCAGCTTGGTTGCCCTGTCTCCTGGGTCCCTGAAACTGCCAGGCAACCCCCCCCCCAAAAAAAATTGCTTCATATTCAGGATTAAATGACAGAGCACCTTACAAATGAGACGGATGCGATGGAATGCGGTGGAGAAACAGGGACATCTGTGGCATAGTAGAATTTCATTCGCAGCCAACTATTTGTCATTTTATTTGTTTATTTTAAAAGCTTTTAGACCATGTTTCAGGGAGAGCTGCCCCTCGAAGTGGTTTCCAACCAAGTACAAATATAAATCCATAAAACCCAACAGTAAAACTAGTAAAAACAATGAGAACATCCAGAAGTAGCTCACTCGGGGCAGAGCTGCAATGCTAGTTTTCAGCAGCAGGGTCACCCAACTTGCTTCATTTCAGAAGTATACTTTTTCCCGAGGGCAGGGGGCTGCCAGGAATCATTTTGTTGCCACCATTGTTAAGAAACTGGGAACTGGAAAACCTTGCTGACCTGCAAATCACCTGGATATCTAGCAGTAGCTACTGATCTATGCCCCACCCCAATACAGAATATTTGCAGAAATGTGGGAAGAGAATGACCTCTGCTTCCCCCCAATCATTAAGACTTCAGCTTTCTGCATGCATGTCCCCCAAGATCTCCATAAGCAGAAGTTGATGTGCAGGTGCTTGCCATGGTCTGAATAGTTGTCATTGTGATTCAGGAAGGTGTGGCAATGTTCTGTGCCCTCCTGCTTCCAAGGCCTGCGGTGCAAATCCCCTCAGTTGCTTTGGGTTGAAACAACTGGATGGGCCACAGACAATAGCTTTCCATTTCCCTCTTTGACTGCTCAGTTGTGGCTGGGAAAAGGAAGTAGCTGGCCAATGAAGGATGGCAATCAGGTTACTTGCCTGTGCAGAAGCATCTTTCAACCATTGGCTGCTTCTTTCTCCCAACCTAGCCCCAACAGAAGAGATAAAGCCAGAAGGTGTGGGGAGAAAGTGGGGTGGAGTGGGGAGAAAAGATACATATGGAAGTATTTCCTCCTAACTGCTACAAGACTCTAATTTCCATTGCTCTCAGTTTCAGCATCTCATCACCAAGGGGTGGCTGGTTGCCTCCTCTGTTCCAGGTAAGTAAAGGTAAAGGGATCCCTGACCATTAGGTCCAGTCTGGGGTTAAGGTGCTCATCTTGTTTTACTGGCCAAGGGAGCCGGCGTACAGCTTCCGGGTCATGTGGCCAGCATGACAAAGCCGCTTCTGGCGAACCAGAGCAGTGCACGGAAACACCGTTTACCTTCTCGCTGAAGTGGTAGCTATTTATCTACTTGCACTTTTGACGTGCTTTCGATCTGCTAGGTGGGCAGGAGCTGGGACTGAGCAACGGGAGCTCACCCCATCGCAGGGATTCGAACGGCTGACCTTCTGATCGGCAAGTCCAAGAGGCTCAGTGGTTTAGACCACAGCGCCACCGTTAGCTCAGTAGTGGGTCTTAACCCACAGCGCTACCCGCGTTCCAGGTACCTCCTGTCTTTTGAGTTGGGAGCTGAGCCTTGCCAACATTATTATCTTCCAGAGTCGTGCCATTGTTAGTGAAAGGTGAACGTCCCTTGGCTTCACTCGGAATTGGCTTTGAATGGCTGTTTATGAGTTTTGTTGGCAAGAGTTCAGAACAAGCTCATCTGTTCCCCAAGTGTTCTTTCCCAGCTTGTAATGTTGGCACTTGTGTGCAGGTGTTGTTGTGCACCTGTGTGGTCTTGCATCGGTTTGTTGCTGTGGCAAGAAACCATCAAGAGAAGTGATTGACACAGGAAGAGAGGGGACTTGCCAAGCAACTTCGGTGGGAAGGGCTGGGTCACATAGCTATACAAAAATCCATGAACGTTTCATCAAGGATAAGGGATTCGCA
Organism: Lacerta agilis; assembly: GCF_009819535.1. NCBI lineage: Eukaryota > Metazoa > Chordata > Lepidosauria > Squamata > Lacertidae > Lacerta > Lacerta agilis. The sequence goes on from NC_046317.1 coordinate 24,861,050, forward strand.
TTAAAGAGCTGTGCATGTTTCTACATAGCAGCTGACTTTGGGCAAATGATTAGCAGATTCTAGGTTAGTTCAAATACTGGTGCTTTGAATTTTCTTTTCAACTTGGACGAATTCAAAAACTGCCCAATTCAACTTGAATGTCTGAGACAATTTGCTTTCTTGCACCGGCATTCACTATTCCCACCCATTTGACCAAAGTAGATGAAATTTACAGGCATGGTACCCTTCCAGATTGGATAAAAGTCGTCAAATTTCAGGCAAACAGGTCCAAGGGATTTTGTGGTGGACACCTCTAAAATATGGCCCACCCACACCCGCAAGGAATATCTCAAAAAAAATAATAATAATAATTTTTGGTCAGCATCTGATGAAATTTTCAGGCAAGCTCATCTCTTCTGAGAGCATGAATCCTACCAAATTTCGGGAGGATAGCTTTGGTGATTTTCTTGCATGAGAAGCTGTTGATGTTGTAAGGTCAGTGCAACAGGGATAATTTAATCTCTGCTAATGTTTTGTGGACAATTCTCTGACGGCCATATTATCTACTAAATTTCCATCTTCAGTGGTAGGCCCACATGCAATGCATTACAGTATCCAGTTAAGAGGCTACTGGAGCAAAGATTACTGCAACACTATCTTTGTCCAGGAACAGCCATAGAAGGAAAATTTGTTGAAGGTAGTATAAATAATGAGGCCACCTAGGGCTCCAGTGACCATGCTGGATGCTAAGTCCCAGATATGGATCCACTTGCCCACTGTGCTTGTCAGAATTCAGCCTCCTTGGCCCGTACCCAGCCCATTACTGAATCCAGGCATGTCCACAGCTTCACCTGACTCTGATGGTATGAAGGACTAGAGCTGAGTGTCACCAGCAAACACTTCATTCCAAACTCTGTGATGATGACCTCACCCCGCAGATTCACATAGACTTTAAAGAGCATGAGGTACTGGATGGAGCCTTGCAGGATGCCACAGCACAACCGCCAGGGAGATAAGCAGATACCTTCAGCCCAATGCTTCTCTCTGACCCTAACTCTGCAGGTAGAAGTGGAACTACTATATCACTTTGCCTCCAACGCCCATCCTACAGAGCCAATCCAGTCTGAACCCAGACAGGACTGGATCTAGCTAATTCACTTTATCCTGAATTTAATTACCCTCTCTCTTAAGCATCTTGACCCCAAGGGGTATATTAGTGACTGGGTGACAGTTATTACAATCTTCTGCCTCCAAAGAGGCACCACTTAAGGAGGCACCACTTAAGGAGTGGCCACACAACTGACTTTCTTAAGGCAGTTGACACCACTCCCTCTTGCAAAGGAGCACCCCACCACCTCTTGGACCCACCAAATCAATTCTCTCTGGCTCTTTCTTAATAACAAAGATGTGCAAGCGTCAAGCATACAAGCAGTTGTCCAAGCTCCTTCCAGAATTGGTGCTTGATTCAGCATATAGCTGAACATTACAAACCAGGAAAATAGGAATTTGGGTGACATCGGCAGCCAGGTCCAATAATTAAACTAGATTTTTAGGCACAAATACAGTAGCATATCTTTCTATTGTTCCTTGCATAAATATTTTGTGTGTGTGTGTTTGAGGTGCTATATACATTAATGAAATGTATTATTATTATTTTTTAAAATCAAAAAGCACTTTGTCATTTGCGAAGTTCTATAAACTCTAACTTTCAAAATCATATTCAACCATTTGTGTTGCTTACACAAATGGTTGAATGTGATTTTGAAAGTTAGAGTTTATAGAACTTTGCAAATGACAAAGTGCTGCAGTTTTCCAGTGTCTGGATTCTGTGATGTAAATGTTTGTGAAAAAAATGGTTTCACATTGAAGGGCAAAGCTACCATTGCTGCATTCTTGTGGAATTGTATAAAAGGGTGATCATTCAATTTTTCAAGCCTTGGTACGTGGTTTTGCTAGCTTTAAATATATATAACTATTGTACAGTGCAAAATAAATAAGAACTTTAAGGGGAAACAATGTAGAAGCATGTGACTGCTTTTTATGTCAAAACCACTATCTTACTGTTTAATAAAAATGTAAGAGTGTCATCACATATCAGTAGTTTGTGTAGTTGCCAAAAGATGCCACTGCATACTGCAGTGTGACAAAACAATTATGAGAGCTGCTGACCTGCTGCTGGACCATCACAGCAATGAGTGAGGAGTGAGGAGGACAGAGATGGATGGAGGAAGACAGGCGTGCAGGCAACACAATGGCCCAGGAGAGCAGGTAAGCAAACAGCCCAGCAGCCCAGGAAGGTGAATGAGTCGGTGACCTGGGTTGGTGGGTGGGGCGGATGGCCCAGGCAGGCAGGTGAGCAAGTCAGCAGGTAGTCCAGGTGAGCAGTGTGGCTGGCTGGCTGGCTGACCCAAGTGAGCCACAAAGGAAAAGCAAGGGTGACAGTCCCACCTCCTCCTGTCTGCTATTCATATTGCCCACCTCACACCTGTGTCACTGTTTCAGTCTCAGTGGTGAAGGGCAAAGAGGAGAAAAGCAGTGGGTAGTGACCACTGAGACTGAAACAGTGACACAGGTGTGAGGTGGGCAATATGAAAAACAGACAGGAGGAGGTCTAAGGTGACTGGTTTGGGGGCAAGCTGTAGGAGCAGAGGTGGTGGTGATCTGGGTGAGCTTTAAGGACAGTGGGGTGGTTTGGGTGAGAGGTAAGTGGTGGTGGTGGTTTGGGCAAGGTGTAAGGGAAGGGGTGGTTTGGGTGAGCTCAAAGTGGGGTTGGCAAGGTCTAAAGGGTGGGTTTGATGCTTTTGAATTATGGTGCTGGAGGAGACTCTTTGAATTATGGTGCTGGAGGAGACTCTTGAGAGTCCCATGGACTGCAAGAAGATCAAACCTATCCATTCTCAAAGAAATCAGCCCTGAGTGCTCACTAGAAGGACAGATCCTGAAGTTGAGGCTCCAGTACTTTGGCCACCTCATGAGAAGAGAAGACTCCCTAGAAAAGACCCTGATGTTGGGAAAGATGGAGGGCACAAGGAGAAGGGGACGACAGAGGATGAGATGGTTGGACAGTGTTCTCGAAGCTACTAACATGAGTTTGGCCAAACTGCGAGAGGCAGTGAAGGATAGGCGTGCCTGGCGTGCTCTGGTCCATGGGGTCACGAAGAGTCGGACACGACTTAACGACTGAACAACAACAACAAAGGGTGGGTGTGCAGCTCCTAGGATATACATATTTGATTGGAAATGACAGAAGTGACTGAAATGACAGGGAAAAGGGAGGACTATTAATCCAAAGTTCAGTGCAATTATACCCAAATCTCTTGAGTAGTTTCTTTCTTTCTTTCTTTCTTTCTTTCTTTCTTTCTTTCTTTCTTTCTTTCTTTCTTTCTTTCTTTCTTTCCTTGGTGGGAGGAGATAAATTTCTATTCTATAGAAGCTCCCTTGCCCTTTAATGGGAAATATTTATCCGGTATAATACAGCCATGTTTAAAGATCATCCAGAACGACAGGTGTCCCCTTTTACCTAATGGAAAATGCATTCCTCCTGTTGTTTATGCCTCGATCGCTGAACCTCAAGGTAAATGAACAAATTACTTCTCCACTTCCGTGTGAAGTGTGGGGAGTTATGGAAACAACATACAGAGCCTTATTGTTGCTTTGGGCTTCATACCACCTATTGAGTTGCTCAAGTCTGCTGATTTTCCACACTTGTTACTTAGATAAATAGATGATTTGAAGAAAAACAACAAACCGTCAGGCAGCAATACCCAAAGAAACTCTGACAGTAAAACAAGTCTGTTGATCTACAGGCCCTTGTGACCTTTTGTATTTGCCGAAACAGCCTGTTTTAATTACTAATGGATACGGTTGCACTCCGATAAACATTACTGACGATTGAAAACAGCACCTTTATAAGCAAAGGATTTGTAGAAATTTAATCTCTGCAGCTTGAACTCAACTCCGAGTATTATAGCAAGAACAAAGTAACCCCTTGAAGAAGTTAATGGACAACTAAGTGGAATGGCTACATGTGTCATACACTGAGTAAAGAGGGACTGACAAAAACCCATTAGTGCCTGAAGGGGAAAGGCAAAGGCAGAAATTCTATCACTTCCAGATGAGCCCTCCTTGCATCTCCCCAAACTCTCTATTAGAATGACAGGGAAGAGGGAGTGCTATTAATCCAAAGGTCAGTGCAATTATACCCAGATTTCTTTTATTGAAAAGGCACTGGAAATTATCTAGAATGTGAGTGTTCCGAATGGAAGAATTGATACTTTAAAAAATCCCATTTCAGTGGCTTGATACTGAAAGTAACAATTCTACCTGTCATATGAAAGATGGGGAGGGGGTAGGGCAAGAAGTAACTTTCCAGTCTAGACTCTGGTTGAACCGCAACGTAAAAAGGAAAAGCACTTGATTTTCCGTCCCTCGGCACTCTTTGGGAAAACGCTCACTTATATTGCCCTCCACATGAATTGCTCTTCCTTATCTTGAGTGATGACGTCATTAGTTAGCCAAATTGGGATTGGCTGTGTGGGATTGTGACATCATCCCCTTCAGTGCATGGTCTCTGGTTGTTTTTTGAGAATCCCACCTAACTAATCCAGGAAGTGGCAGTCAGTTACCAAGATTGGTTCTGAGACAGCAACTGTTGTTGTTGTTGTTGTTGATTTCATCTCCATACTGCTTTATATTGATCCCACTCCAAGATGGCGACGGAGTCAGCAGCATAGTTAGCTCTGTCTGCCCCAATTAAGATTTTGAGTAGTTCTTTTTAGCCTTCTGGATCTTAATTTTATAGTTTTAATCATTTAGCGGCTGCCTTATCGCCCTTTCAATGCTCAGTGCTTTCCTAATTAGCAATTTATTGCTTTGTTGCTCAACTGTTTTTCAACTGCCCGCTGGCCTGCGATCTTGCTCCTGACCAAGCTATCTATCTCCATCAACAAACGTGGAGGGAAACAACTTCTGTGAGTGACCGTTTGTTCTCTCTCTCTCTCTTTTTTGCAAACCGAGCGCTGAAGGCTGAAGGTTGAAGCCAAAAACAAAGAAAGAAAGAGCAGTTTTACAGGCCTACTAGTCTCCAGGTTGAAAAGGACATTCCTCCTGGGTCCCCCCACATAGATAACCCTGCCTAAAACCTTATGAGCTCACAACGAGCCTAAAGATAACTATATCAAATTTTCCCAGGCATTAATTACTTGATAAAAGCGGACTTACTTGGGCTCTGAAAACGGGTGATTTATTATAGAACCCTCCATCCTTTGCCTGCCTCAGTGCCCTACTCCTAACATGGTTCTAACAAGAAAGAACTGTAAAGACCTGGGCATTACGCCAAGTCCGCCCTGTAGTTTAAAGGAGCCGCAAAGGAGGCAAAGTAAAATTACTAAATATTTTACTCATAAAGAGGTGAATAAGAGTGACCAGAGTGAGATTATTCTCAATGAGGCCATCCCTAGTGTGATGGATTGGTCGATTCAACTTAAAGAACTACGAACGGACCATGAGAGCACAAATTATTCTACAAGCTTGGCTCAGGAACTTGCCTTAGCTGAGAATGTCATGAAGACAAACACACCCGATACAAAAGATCCCAAACCTCAAAGATTATCCTCGGACACTGGAACAATTCATTTAAGCCACCGGCCCACTGATATTATAAATAAAAGCGAAGAGTGGGTAGATCAATTGCGGTTGCATGTACACCAAATAAACATGGATATACTTAACATCAAAAATTTCTTAGCTATAACAAATGGGCTTTTGTTGACGTTAGTGGAAAATTTCAAACAGCAAGAAAGAGCAGCAGACCATAAACCTAACAACACTCCTGTTTTGGATACCAAAAGTCAGTCCCCAAGGAAAACCAAACTACCGGGGAAAAAACCGGACCTCAAATTAAAGAAAAGTAAAAATATAAAAAATATAAAAATCTCTAAAACAACTCAACACAACAGCAAAAAGCAATGGCAAAAACTTTTTAACTTACTTCCAACTATTTCTAAGAAAACTAAAGTACGAAGTACAAGAGAGACTGGTAAGGCTGGTATACCCAAAATCAAATCTAGTCCCTTACGCGAGAGCAAACCCCAGAGACCTGTTAACGAAACCAAATCATCTACGGATGCACTCTCCTCGAGCCCACCCAGAGTACCCACTGTAATCACAGAGAGAAGAGAGCCTGGGACTCTAAACATCGGAGGGACTTTTCTACAGGAGGTACCAGCTGCACGTACAACGAAAGGATGGAGCCTGGTTCTTATTCCACATAAGATTATACTCGGAAATTACCCAAAACCGCTGGGGCCTTGCACAGGCAGAGATCGTGTGAAGCATCTATTGGATATTTTAAACAGAATTTTACCTGGAGTAGTCAAAGCAGCTGACCTAGATGATATAGAATATTTATATCAAGACGGCTACTCGGTCCGAGCTTTAATCACATTTACAGACCACAACCTGGTTAAATTCATCCTCAGAGCAAGAAACCTATTCAAAAAGGACAGAATAGTATTGTCAAGAATTTTTGAAAATAGAGCTCCAATATCCTCTCTATCTGCTCCTAAGGGTGACGGGAGATTAAGATCTGAGGAGGAAAAGGACAGTGAATGCAACCACCAAAAGCAGGAGCGATATAAACAAGAAGCATTAAATCCGGGAAAGAAAGACACAGCCAACCATAAGACCCAACATCACTGGAATGAAAAAGAGGACTCTGCCACTGCAGAAGAGTTCACCGCAGAAGAGCACACCCTAATAAACCGATTCTGGTCATTGCAATCTCCAGCCCAAAATGAAATTTTGGATAGACTGGACACGCTTAGAAGTAGATTGGTCAAAAAGGTTAACCACACTGAGTCACCAGAGGGTCCTTATTTGTGGCCCATATCCCCCAAGTGTTTAGTGAATAAGAAGACGATGGGAGGCTCGTTTAAATGTATAGATACGGAGTTACAATCACAGCCCCCTATGGTGTACGAAAAGGCAGAACAAAATCAGGCTGTGTCATCTCCGATTGACTGGATCAGCTGCCTCAAGCTGTCCCCAAACGAGTTAGCTACTCCCCTATCTGCAAATTCTACCCATAAGCTGTCAAAACCAGACGAAAATCAACTCTACAGTAAGCAGACCTTCAAAGACAGAACAAACGGGAGTGTTTTTTTTAGACACAACAGGGATGTTGGACAGAGTAGAAATGCCGAATGTACATTACGGAGACATAAGGAACTAAAATTGCTATCCTGGAACATTGCAGGGTGGCGCGCAAAGAAAAACAACCAGCAACTTATGTCATACTTCAAGCATTTTGATATCATTCTCCTCCAGGAAACTTGGCACTGCGAGCCCATTGTGCTCAATGGCTATAGTAGTCACACCCTACCGGCCACTCCTTCTCAAAGGGGAGGCAGGCCCAGCGGAGGCCTAGTCAGTCTCATCTCTACGGAACTAGAACACTCTATTAAAGTCCTACCAAGCTGTAACCCTCTAGCTACAGCAGTTGTACTCAAGCTAAAGAAAGATGCCCTGCTGCTGGTAAATGTATATCTGCCCCCTTGCCAAAAAAAATCTGCAGTTAAGGCCAACTGGGCAGAATTAGAGGCCTTTTTAGAGCCTCTTGAATCTACATATCCTTCTACCCCAATCATTATGGGCGGAGATTTCAATGCCCGAATGGGAACAGATGATAACAACTTATACAGATACTATAACCAGTTTCAGGATTATGACAACACCCGAGATATAGGAGTCACACGTCTCTCCAAAGACAGAAGATGCAACTTCTCCGGCCTCTGCCTCGCTCAAGTTGCAAAGAGGAGGGAGTTGTTAATTTTAAATGGCAATAATGAGGGGGACCGACCGGGCGAGTACACCTACCATTCAAAGAGGGGAGGAAGTGTCATAGATTATATCTTAATCTCAAGATTTGCCCACAGCCTGGTCTCAAAGTTCTATGTGGATCATAATACGGAGAGTGATCATCTCCCACTGACAGTAGTGTTCGAAGGCCCCTCTCTTAATAAACCCATGGCCAAGCATTATTATACCCCTATCGTTAACTTGGGTATACCCGCACCCAGAAGGATCAAATGGACCTCTAAATTCAATGCAAAGTTTACCCACCTCCTTCATGCAGGGGACATGAAGACTAGCCATTCTGCCATTGTGTCAAATAACTCTGCGGACAAGCCCTTGGACCTGTTTAAGAAAATATCAGATAGGCTGAAAACCCATCTCACAACAGAGACATCAAACATCGCCACAAAGAGGGTACAGGACCCAGCGAGCTGGTTTGACATGGAGTGTAGGCTAACAAGGAAACATCTGAGACTTGTCTATCGCAAATATAGGCATACCGGAGAACCCTCTTTATTTAGTGCATACATTGTTCTAAGACGGAACTATAAACAACTATTAAAGGGAAAAAAGCTGAAAGCCGAGAGAAATGCCTGGCAGAGCTTGGTTAAGGCCTCAAAGGAGAAAGACATATCTTGCTTTTGGCGTACCATCTCGGGTCTTCTGGACCAGGAGCGCAGTGGATTCATCTGCATGGTTGAACCCCAAGAATGGAAAAGTCATTTTCAATCCTTGTTCCATGACGAGGAAGCCCAGCACAGTACGATAAGCCTGAGCTTAGAGAATTTACCACAATGGCCCCCAGTTTCGGTAGAGGAGGTCGCAGATTTAATAGCACAACTCAAAAACAATAAAGCCCCTGGCATAGATTACATTCCGCCAGAACTTCTGAAGAATAACATCGGCTGGTGGGCTCCCCTACTGGCGGCGATATTCTCACATATCGACTTAACAGGCTCATATCCAGATTGCTGGGCTGAGGCAATAATTATTCCAATCTATAAGAAGGGTCCCACGTCCAACCCGATGAACTATAGACCCATCAGCCTGCTTCCCATACCCAGCAAATTATATGCCAAACATCTCGAGATCAAACTTACTAGTTGGATGGAGTCTGAGGCGATCCTGGCGGAGGAACAAGCGGGATTCAGACAACACAGATCGACTATAGACCATTGTTTTATCTTAGCACATCTAATAGATAAATATGCTAAGAAAACGCGGGGGGTGTTATATGCAGCCTTCATCGATCTGAAGGCCGCGTTCGACTCAATCTCACGAGTCAAACTTTGGGCAAAACTAAATAAAACTAACATGGATAAAAGGCTATTATTTCTAATTAGTGGCCTATATGAAGACTCCAAGCTGTACGTTAGAACTGCTCCGAATGGACAACTCACAGGCCCAATCCCAGTTTCCAGAGGGGTTAGACAAGGATGCATTTTGGCCCCAGCCTTGTTTAACCTATACATTAACGATGTGATCAAATGCCTAGCAGCCCCGGAATATCATGCCCCCAATTTAGCCGCAAAACCAATCACAACGCTACTATACGCAGATGATGCGGTTTTACTATCACGAACAAAAATAGGCCTTAAAAGGTTGATAAGAGATTTTTCAGCATACTGCAAGAGAGAGCAGTTGGTGGTGAACCACCAGAAAACCAAGGTTGTGGTTTTCGCGAGAAAACATAAAATACACAGCTGGAGAATGGACAATCAACCAATTGAACAAGTCAAAGCCTTTAAATACCTGGGCATCGTCTTCCAGTCTACGGGGTCGTGGGTCGCACAGCATAAATATGCCAGAGAGAAAGCAACCCAAAGCGCCAAGACATTGTCCCGCTTTTTCTATACCAAGGGAGGCAAGTACATTCCAGCAGCCATAGAAGTTTTCAAGGCAAAACCTCTAGCGCAGCTAACATATGGGGCCCAAATCTGGACGGGGACCCAATGCAATCTTCTTGAAACGGTTCAATCTAACTTTTTAAGACAAATCTTTGCCGTTCCACCATGTGTACCAACTGCAGCATTATGCCTTGAAGCTGGTCTCCCATCTGTGGAAACACAGATCTGGAAAAGAACTCTCAATTATTGGCTCCGCTTAAACCAAAATCCAACAGGACTCTTGCCCCAGGTGATACGGGATGCCCACGAAAGCGCATGGTTCAAAATGGTGAGACTCAAACTTCTCGCATGCGGTCTACATGCTCCGCATTTGTTAATGTTGGGCCCCTCTAAAGCAAAAAGCTTAATTGATCAGCGCCTGATGGATATCGAGCAACAAAACAACTTGGCCAAAACAAAGAAATTTTGTGCATGGTTTGCCCACCTGCCCCCCTCGCACTTCGATGCCCCGGCATCTTATCTGCATAATTTAAATATCCCAAAGTATAGACGTGCTTTTACGTTGGCAAGATTGGACGTACTACCCTCTGCCGTGCTCGAAGGCCGATATCAGAAACTCCCCAGGGAGAAACGACTCTGCCCATGTGGAGACGGAAACTTGGAGACAGTGTCACATGTTCTTCTGACCTGCCCCCTGTACAAAGACCTGAGGAGCGAGATCATTACTCCCCTCCTACTTTCCATCCCAGGTCGCTCATCAGCGGCCGCAATGTTTTATTTGTTAGCGGACCAGAACATCCAGACAACAGAGAAGGTCGCCAGATTTATTGAGAGGGCAATGAGACTAAGGGCCACAATTTGACAGACAACTCGAACGAGGCCACCTTTGAACGGCCTTTTAGCCTGGGGGTTTCATATGATTTATTAGTATTTTTATATATTTGTGTACCTGACTGGTCTTTCCCCAGTATTTTTATCTGTTTTATCTGTATTTTTAGTCGCAATGGCCTGTTGGCTACGTGAATAAAGTTTGATTTGATTTGATTTGACTGCTTTATATTTTTAAGGGGGGGTGGAGTCTCAAAGCGGTTTGCAACCTACATTAAAACATCAATTAAAACAATGCAGAAAAAAACATTACTAAAGAAAGTCAAATATAAAGTATACATTCAAAGCAACATAATTAACAGTTAGGGTTAAGTGATGGATGCTCAAAGGATGGTTATGGAATGCTCTGCCATCAGATGTCAAGGAAATAAACAATTATCTGACTTTTAGAAGAAGTTTTAGGAGAAATTTTTAATGTTTGATCTTTTATCGTGTTTTTAATATTCTGTTGGGAGCCGCCCAGAGTGGCTGGGGAAACCCAGCCAGATGGGTGGGGTATTATTATTATTATTATTATTATTATTATTATTATTATTATTATTATTATTATGGCTTACAGAACTCACTGACTTTCAGTGCAGTGCATCCCCATGCAGCTGAGCAAGCTTTCAAAACCTAACCCGCCCGAAAGAAGCAAACCTCTTGTATTTCCTTGAGAAGCCAATAGATCTGCATTCCATTTCATACAATACGGTGGTTTTGAGAAGAAAGGATCCTGATAGATGTTTGCAATTTTAAAAAGACCCTCATGATTTTGCTTTTAAAGTTCCATGTTTTGAAAGCAGGAATTGGTTTTCAATATGAAGACTCCCCCCCCCTTCCCCCATCCTTTTGGCAGGAATCATGAAAAGACAATTTTATATAGATAGAGCATATTTTCCTCAAATGGCACTGTTGTTGCTTTATGTGGCCTCCGGCAGCTTCTGACCTGGCACTAAGCCGTTCCCCGCACAAATCAGTCGAGCATAATGTTTCCTCCAACTTATTATGGGACAACAGAATTAGCTGCAATCGGGACACTTCTTATCTCGAATTCCGAGGACAACAGGATCATTTCAGGGCAAGGGCACAACCCATTACTCAGTAATTTTCCTGATTGCGACCATATCAAATAAATAAATACATGTTCAAAACCGTGTTCATTATTAACACACAGTCGCCCCACTCCTTGTATATTCTGGGCCCTCGTCTTGCCGTCACATTTGTTGAGTAGCGTGAGAACCACTGTGGCACCAGTACTCATGCTGAGGTTGGATGTCCATCTGTCACGGATGGTTTAGTTGAGATTCCTGCATTGCAGGTAATTGGACTACACAATAAAGAACAACTAATTCAAAAACAAAAGGCAAAATGTTAGCTAGTTAACAACGGATGGCCACCAGTGAGGGGTAGAGATGAACCTCTTTTGTTCCAGAGCCTGGGCACAGTCACAGAGAAGGCCTGTTTTATCACAATAAAAAGTATTTTTTCTTCTGTGTTAAAAATATTATGAATGCAATCTTTCCCCTCTTTTTTTTGGGGGGGGGGGAGGCGTGCTGTAAAATATGCTAATCTGTTCTAGGAAATGAGTGATTGCTTACTGTGCGTAATAGATACCTAATTGCCGAGTGCTCTAGCTCAGTGGTTCTCAAACTTTGTCTTCGTGAGCTTTCCACAATAAACTTGTTGAAGATTCCCCAGGGATAATAAGAGGGCCGGTGAACCATTATGCTAAGTACTCAACAGGACAGTGCTCTTCTCCACCTGATGTTCCTGCTAGGCTGTCATTATCTGGGAACTTTTCAGTGTGAAAAGCGTGCCTGTTTTGTTCCCTGCACTTTTCTCTACAATAAAGGCTCCTTCCACCCGAGGACTTTCATTTTGACGACCAGGAATTCTCTCTTAGGCCTGTGAATTCCTGCATGCCCAATGAACAGATTGTGTTGGACCAATGTTAGACCACTTTTAAATAGCCGGCTTCCCATACTTGTCTAAAACTGAGAGAAAGGGCAATATAAGAGTGCAGTGGAAGGCATTTACCAACACGGAAACATATAGGGATCTGTTTATTTATATATCCTTCCTGCTTTCATAGGAACCTGATATTCTATAGGTCTACATCAGCTTTCCCCATCCTGGTGAAATCCAGAGATTTTGAATTCCTAGTTCCATCATCCCTGACTGTTAGCCATGTAACCTGGGGCTGATGGGAATTGCAGTCTAGAACACCTGAAAGGCACCAGGTTGGGGAGGCTGGTCTATGTTGTCAGGGGCTGCTGGGATCTGTGGACAGCTGTTCCAGGTGTTAAACCACTGAACTGAAGGTGGCAGCTTCTTGGTAAGGTGTCCTCAGGCCCTACCGCCCCAGCTGGCCTCGAAAGCAAAGATTAGAATACAGCTTCCTCTCCCAGTCAAGTCTTGCTTGAGCAAGGTTGTCCTCCAGTTCTGGTCCCGACTCCAAGCTTTGTCCCATGGCTCCTGGTTCCTGGCTCCCCAACCTGTTAAACCACTGAACTGAAGGTGGCAGCTTCTTGGTAAGGTGTCCTCAGGCCCTACCGCCCCAGCTGGCCTCGAAAGGAAAGATTAGAATACAGCTTCCTCTCCCAGTCAAGTCTTGCTTGAGCAAGGTTGTCCTCCAGTTCTGGTCCCGACTCCAAGCTTTGTCCCATGGCTCCTGGTTCCTGGCTCACCTCAGACTGCTACTTGCAGTCTGTCATACACTGTCACCCCTACAACCTGCAACCGACTACAGTCGTTTAGCATAGGTGTTAAGCATCCTTTAGTAAAATTCTCTACCCCTCCCCGCTGCAATTGCTATCTGCCTCAGGCACCAGTGGTATGTGGTGAAATTTTTCTCAGGGGAACAGTCCAGAGGCGCCAGCTTGCGAGAGTGATGGAAGGGGCGACATTGCAACATCCCGACATCAAGTGTGTGAGCATCGCACCTCCCTCCCTAAGCCAGGCAGAAGCTTCCTGGGCTTTGGGAAGGAGGTGCCAGGCCTGTGACAGGACGCTGGAGCCCCCCTGCCTTCTTCCCAAAGCTAGGTGGGCTTTGGGAAGGTGGTGGTGAGAAGGGCTCTTGGACCCTTTAGGGGACTAGCCTAGTCCCCATGCTCCACTGACTGCACACCACTGTCAGACACTTACGGGTGGAAAGGCAGAATAAAATATCATTCTTAAAAAATAAATAAATGCATCTAGCAATGTTTGTTTATCTGACAGGCAGATGTTTTCTAAGGGGTCTTTCCTAGCCCTGTTTTTAAATGGAGATGTCTTTACCTGTGCACGCAGGGACCGAACAATTGCAACCATACCCTAAAGCATATGCTCTGCCACAGAGTAACGGGCCTTCTCCTCAGTATCAGCCTAAAAGCATAATTTAAAACTTAACTAAGAAGTGGTTTGGGGTTGTTGTTTTTTTGGTGTGTTTGTATGTTAAGAACCACAACTTTCTCAACAAATTGATTTTTGCAACTTCTTGTGTGCAAAAAACTTCAGGGCCACTCTTATTTAATTTCACTTTGCTTTTGGGGAAAAAAAGATTTTAAAAAGTGAGAATTTGAGTCTTTTTTTCTTTTTTCTTTTTGGCTACAAGGGTTACAACTAAAGACATTGATTTTGGCACCGTAATGGCAGCAGGCCCCTTTAAAATTTCAAAATAGGATAGAAAGGAGAAATTATTACTATTTCTTCAGATGTCAGATATACCAAGGCAGGAAAGAACACCGGACACTGATTTTATTTTGCTACAATCTGTCACATGCCTTTAAGTACAAGTGGAAAATGGAGACAATTGAAATGGGTTTTCACCTCTCTTAAATGTTCCATTTATGTCATTTGTTGACCACCTGTCTCCCCACAACATGTTGTGGCATAAGTCAACTTGACTGCACAATGCCACTAGCATGGCATGTGCACTACTGGCCAGTTTAATGGGTTCCTCCCCCCTTAGACTGGGGGAGGGGTAGTCCTCACATCTAAACCTGCAGTTCCTAGTGGAGGTACTTGCTCAAAAACAAGTCAAAGCTTCTTAAGAAAGAACCACCCAAACAAGTATTCCTCAAACTTTTTCCATAGGTGCTAGGAGTGTGGGGCACCCAGGCACCAGGTTCTCAGGGGCACCAGGCCAAGAGTCTGGGGCCTGAGAGTTGAGTCCGGGGAAGAGCCCGCCCATTGGTCAGAGCACCATGACGGGCTCTTCTGCTGCGGGTGGCTCTGCACTGAGAGTTGGGGGCGACTGAGCCAGAGAGATGCTGAGGCAGCCTCTTGCATGCCTGGGACTGGGCAACCGTGGAGGGGCGCCGCCGGGCGGATCTTTGCACCTCGGCACCGCATATGCTTTAGGCAGCCCTGTTTACAGACATGCCCTGGATCACCTGAACGAAGCATGTGAACCACAGGCTGGGAACCCCTAACACAAACTTTAAATTTTAAGATAAGCATTATTTTAATATAACTAGAAAAATCTTAACTTAAGGTGTGTGTATGTGTATGCACACTATTTAATACAGAGTTATTCAAAACAGACATTCGTGTTCTTAACTGGCACAGTGGTGACACACACACACTGAAGTGCAGCAGTTGCAGGTGCTAGCAAAGGGAGCAGCTGGCCTTTCTTAAGTAGCCGGCTTGCAACCCCGTCTCTTACGAGTTGCAGGTGCCTCTAATGCGTCTCTCAGCTCTACGCTCTACAGCTGAGAAGGGAGGAGGGGAGGGCCCTGCCGGTTTCTCTCCTCACAAGGGCCTGATTCTGGCTCGGCTCCTCCTCCTCCTGTTCTGGTCTTTCCCCCTCTCCCCCTCTCCATCTTCCTCTTCCTCTTCTGAGGAGTGCCGCCACCAGTCTTCCCCAGGTACGAACTCCTCCATTTCCCCAGGTTCTTCCATGGGTGCAGCCTCACCAGGGGGGGCTTGTCACCACTCCTCCTAATCTGGCTCAACCCTGACAGTAGGCTTGGAGGCATGAATCCACTTTCATGTCCTGAAAATACATATGGATGGAGAGCAACCTTAAGGATTGCAGAAGATGTGAGAGGGGTTTTGGAATGTGTTTGCATTCAGATCTTTAGTTTGTTCCTTCATTCCCCTGCTCTTCCCTTTTACTCTCTTCTGGGGTCTTTCTGGAAGACGGCTATATTGTGCAAAGAATTCATTCTCTTAACTTGTTGCTCAGTTGTTATGGACAACTCAACACTTCTCCCCCCCCCAAAGTACTATTGTGTATAAATCCTATGACAATTTGAGCCAAGTGACACACAAATCTTCTGTGAACAGCTCCTCAACTTCTTGTCACTTAATTTTTTTTTATTGCTAATGGATTTTTAAATATTCCATTTTCTACACATTTTTATTTGGTGGAATTAAACAGCCTGCATGAAGTACTTTAACTTGACTTTGATGTACACCATTTATCTGAATGAAAGATCAAGCCTTTTATTTACATGTTATGGATCAATTGCCTTTTAAAAATCTAACCCATTAATATTTCTTTCTTTTTTTAAAAAATAAAAAAAATCAATCACTACGCTCAGTCGCAGAAAGAAAGACATTCTAGAAGGGATCAATTTAAAATAAAATTGCATCGTCCAGACACAACCGATGTGGGGAGAAAGCAATATGATCTGTTCAAGTGTGGATAGGTACATATAGAAGGCCATATGTAAAACCAAAATTGCAACAGAACACTTAGCCTTTCAGGGTTACCCAGTTTCATCTAACTTTCTCCCATTGTTTCTTTCTTTACTTTAATGAAAAGCAGCCATGGAAGGCTGCACTCAGGAGCAGAGGATGGGGACGGATGCTTGCATGAATTCCCCCTATCAGCTGTTTTCCTCTTAGAACCTATTTTCCTGTGAGATATGAGAGAGAAGTAGTTGGGGCAGGAACGGCCCTGCCTGGGTGTTTTTGTCTGACTGGAGTATGTCCCTGGACTTGGACAATGCTTCTTACTTGCCTGAATTGCAAATAGAGAGGGGTATATGACAGAACTAGACTTCTGTACAAATATGTTGCTCTGACTCCTTCTGCCTCTTGCCTTGCCCACCATTGGCAAGTGGCTCCCAGAATTTTCCCCAGAATGTAATGTGGTCGTTGTGTTGAAAATGGGTCCTCAGCCTAGAGCTAGGGGGTTGATTCCAATCTGGAAAACTAGTATTCCAAACAGCATTGTGTACCACACCAGGAATAGTATGTGCCCATTTTGGGCAATACGTTTCCTTTTTTATGGTTCTCTAACGAAAAGGCTTTGCTGGAGGAGGGTGGGGGGGAGTAGATTGTCGATGGCTTAATGAATTAAATATGTGCCAATTTTTAAGCATAGCACAGTTTCCATACTGTTGGCTCAGGTAAGTTTCTCATTAGCAGACATTTGATGATTACATGCCTAGGATGAAATAACCACTTCTTCTTCTTCTTATTATTTTTTTAAAAAAACCAAAACGGACTCTAATATCTTATGTGAAGGTCAAGCTCATAGATTTGAGTCCTTAATATACTATCTGACATTCTCATTTTCTGAAGTATGAGTCTTTAGATACATAAGTCGCAGATACTGTAGTATTGTGAAGGCTCCTATGAGCAGCATTGCAATTAGGTATATCGAAAATCCCTCTGCCGTGACACAGATGTGAAAAGTGGACCAAAGTTACTTACTACACTCATGTTCTAGTAGTAGCATTGTCTATTTCCAGGAAAGGACATTGTCTGTTTCCAGGGAACAAGCATTTTTAGATTAGAAACGAAACAATCAAACTAATGCGAGGCTTCTGACATGTAACTGAATATGAATTGTGTCGTAATCCAATGTATTAGCAAAACTGAGGCTATGGACTCCTTCTAAAAGACTTAATCTTATCTATTAGCTTATTTTGTTGACTTCTTTGAAACTATTGCTTCAAAATGGAGGAAGTGCAACTGTTAGGCCTAACTATGTCAAATGAGTTGATTAAACAGAATAAAAAGAATAAAAAGAAGAGAAAAGCCCCTTCATAACTTATTTTCTTTGGGGGGAAAAACTGTAAAACAGCTTCTTTTGCATTTTCCTATTCAAAATTGTCTTCTAATAAAAGTTTGAAGTCTTCAAATATATTTGCCCCTCGAGCAAACTTTTTTTCATTTAATATTGTGTCTGTTAATTAGTGTTTCAAATTTGCAAATTCTTTATTGGTTTATATCAATGTAATACCCAAAGCTCATCTCATTGCCAGATTTGAATGAAATATGATCCTGTTTATTCTATTAAAATGAAGGCTGGAAACTGTTACCCAAATGCCACAGGAATTCTTGCCATTTTCTCATCAAATTCCTCATCAGATTCCACCCCCCTTTTTTTGTTAAAGTCACATTGTTTTAGATTTTTGCGCCTTGGCATTTAAATGAAATTCAATGGGCCCCACTGGAGAAAAACATCTGCAGGGACATATTGTACATAATCTCCATTCCAATCAAGCAGGAGTGTACTAGTGTAATGGAAAAGATGCTTGTTCTTACTCCACTTAGATTTACTGTGATGTGGCTATTGAGTCAATCTGTGTGAAAGAACATCTAGCAAATTAAAGTTAGAAGAACAGGGGTGAGGGAAGTATTTCCCACCCCTAAGTAATCAGCTTCTTACTTCGTAAATAGTATTAATCTAAGACTATGACTTTGAAGCAATATTAAATTGAGGAATGTGTCTCGAGTCACCTAAAGGGACTTCACTGGGACTTACTTTAGAGTAAACTTGTAGAGGATTGCACCTTAAATCATTGATGCTGGAGTAGTCTCATAGAAATGCATGACACTCTTTTGGAGCACATGTTTAGAAATATCACATGGCACAGTCATCCTGGGAAAGTGCTACTTGACATTGCATCTGAAGGGTTGTATTTTAACATTCTCCCCTACATTAAAAAAGTTGAAAAGTTAGGAAATCAGTCTAATCTAGGTAGGATCCCAGTTGAATTTATTTTAATCAGGGAAGCATTCAAAAATGCAATTTCCTCCCACTGCAGGAGAGCTGGACCGTGTGATTTTCTCCACCCCTGAGCATACTTATTAGTTCTCATTGGGTGACAAAATTCAACTTTAAGAGTTCAATCTACAAGCAACTTAATTTGGCTATTGGCACTAAGCCCCGTCCTATAAATTCTGGCAATGAAGCAGGAAAGAAGCACACAGGAAGTAATTAGTGGGGAGCAAGGATCAGGCTCCCATTGAGATAGACAGCAAGGAAAGGGATCCTATGGCCATCCAAAAGTTGCTGGATTCCAACTCGCACCAGCCCCAACCAACACGGTCAATGATTAGGAATGATGGGCTACATGTTCCCCACCCCTGATTTACAGGATAATCTTAGAATCCATTGAGCTAGAATGCTGGCGTCTCTGCCTCGGAGGAGGTAAGTTTGAGTCAGGTGCTCCTGGCTGGAAGAAGAAGACTGCTCTGGTAGAGTGCCCTGTCTTTAATGCCAAGGGACTAGAGTAGCATAAGTGCAACAGCTGATCCCCAGCTGTTGAAACAGCACCAGGAAAAATATGAAGCTCCTCGAGCAACCAAGGCTCAAAAGTGCATTGATCACAATCAACACATGGAACTGCGTCTCCAATCAGATAATCTAGTGGGGAACAGGTGCTGCGTGGTCTTCACAGCTGCTTTCACTAACCAGAAACAGTTGCATTATGTATGCTGTGTGCAATGCACATCATCAAAGGTAATCCTATATAGCAGCACCTTATTAGAGTAATGGGCCTTATTCTCTTCCACTAGCAGCTTTGGGGAGAGAAGTTCATGGAAACCTTATCCTAGATTCGTCTCCTGGTCCCTCTATTCCAGTATCGTGTAACAACAACAGGCAGCCACAGATGTTGCTGAAGAAGAAGATACAAGGACCTAAAGATAATCTACCTCCATGTGAAGACCTCATCCTCTAACCACTAGCAGGAGTGGGACAATTTAGAACAGAAGCAGACTTTGCTTGATATATTTTTACTGGTGAGGAAGTTGCAAAGCCCACATAAAATTATTGAGTGGAGGCTCAGCTTCTGATGCCCTGTGATCATACTCGCAATGCCATTCTAAATATGTACTGTATACCATAAAGGCCCTTTTGAGAACTGGAGTTGTGTAATAGTCAATGAGCAGGGGAGGGGAACCTTAGGGCTAGTAGTCAAATTCAGCTCTCCAGGTTCTCAGGACTCACTGCAGGTCATACTAGCAGAATTAAAAGGGAAAATCCTTGTGAAAATTTGTCAGAATTTTGGTGTAATGTTCTCCACATAAACACATTTTTCTATGCTGTTTTGACAAATGTAGTACACACATTTCTGGAAGCAAGTTTCCCTTATCGAATGATTTTTTTGTATGCTGTTTTTACTACTGTATGCGTATATGTGCACAATCAACTACAATATATACATTTTTGTACACATTACTTGACTGGCAAACTGCGATGCAAAATTCAGAAACCTGTGATTTTCAAAGGGCAGCGATGTTTGGGTCCGCACATTTCTCCACCAACCCACCCAACACTGGCATTTCCCTTGCCCCTCAGTAAGAACATTGGGTTAGGACGGGAAAGATACTGGCCCAAATTCTCACTCAGCCCACTAGGTGAGGCTGGGACAGCTACTCTCAGCCTAATCAATCTCATGAGGTGGTTGTGATGATAAACTTGTGGAAAGGGAACTATGAGTACCCTCTTCAGATCCTTTGACAAAAGGATTTGGGCATGCCTCTGTACCAGAGCCTTGTGTCTGCAGAATTAAGCAGAGCTCTATTAAGTAGGGTGTCTTCCCTAGGACCAAACATCCTTGACCCTTGATCACCAGGTTAGGCCGTGTTGGTGGTGCCACCACTGGGGACTGCCCAGTTGGCACTGAACTGTGTCAGGACCTAGTCAGTGGTGCGTCCCTCATTGTGGAATGCCCTCTCTATGCCTGTCTCCATCACTAATAACTTTCAGGAGGATTGTGAAAATGTTCCTGTTACTGGACGGAATGTGGCATTTGGAAGGAGAGTGATCTTATCCATACAGAGACATTATTCATTATAATCTTGTCTGCTTGCTGGCATATATCAGAGGCTGTGAAAGCACTAGGACTATGAATGCAACTGAAAGAGAGGTGAAGATCGCTCCGGAGACTGAGACATGGGGAGTCCAAAAAAATTGTAAAAATTTGGCGCAATTGGAATTATTTTAATTGGGAATTGTATAATTAATTTGGATTGTAATTTGATTGGTAATTGGAGATTCGTATTGGAAAATCAATAAATATGATTTTAAAAAAAGAAAGAAAGAAAATGTTCCTGTTACCCAGGCATTTGGTGGCTGAATAATACTGTTCCTTTTAGAATATTTTAAACCATAACTGCTTTTAGATGTTTTTACTTATAATCGTTTTTAGAAGCTGCTTTTGCTTTGTTTTCATTTTTTAATTGTAGATCCATTTGCCATCCTGGGCTCCTTGGAGAGAAAGGGTGGACCATAAACCCAATAAATAAATTTGAACCGGATCAGCTCAAAATTCCATAACCTAGGGTGGGAATTCATATTATTGCACAGCATACCCAGGGCTGTCAGTGTATTCAATGGGCAATATGCCTTCCAAAGGAATCAGTTCTATAGGGGCTCACCCTCAATATTTGCATCTCGGAGAATGAACAGCTGAGACTGCATAGAATACATTTTGTAAATTACTGATTGAAGCTGAATTTCTGGTATCTTCTTAGAAGCAGTTGCACCAGATTAAGAAGGGGGGGGGGGGGAATCCTACTCCATTGTCTCTCACCAGATCAAACAACCGCTGAAACTATGGCAGCCAATGAACACAGATCAATGGTATCTGCAGCCACCACGTTTGTGTAGGTTTAATCCATTTATGTGAAAATCAAGTTACAGCTTGTCTGGATGGATATTTTTTATTTTTCTTTACTGGAAACAATTGATAACATTACTTCAGAAGAAATTAATTCAGGGAATTAATTAGCAAAATCTAATATCCAATAAAGGTAGCTCAGAGAAAGATTTCATGGGTGGTCAAATGTGGCATTAAATGGATGGGAGGAGAACAAAACTCTGAGTGGCTCTTTCCATACAGAAGCTGTGGAGATATAAAAGGAAAGGGCCCCAATAATATTGTGAGTAAATAAAAAATGAAGGAGGCTGTCTGTGCTCGTATTGTTCTCCTTGATCATTTAAGGTGGCCATGTGGATAACAGGCCAGGGCTTTTGCACTGCAGTTTTTGCATAGAGGATAAGCTACACCTTATAAAGGTGCAAGGGCGCTCTACTGTTTTACATCTGGCTATGCTCCAACAATTGCACATTTAAAGATTGTATTTTCCAGGCTGGGAGACCGGGGCTGACATCCTACACCCACTTACCTGGGGAGTAAGATCCAATGAGCCCAATTGGACTAGATATGGATAGGATTGGACTGTAAGATATGGTTTCAAGCCAAAGTAGTCTTCGAACTTTTTCCTGTTTTTGATTATAAATAAATAAATAAACTTTGGTCCCACCCTTCCTCTCAAAGGAACCCAGGGCAGCATACAAGAAGGCAGCGAAACCCTACCATTAAAAATAAAACAGATTGATAAACATTTTGAAAAACTAAGAACATTTAATATCAGTCACATTTCCCCACAGCTAATACTTTCAAGGTTTCCAGGAACAGTATCTTTTGGCTGAAGTGCATGTGTCTCCTGAATGTTAACACTGTAATTGAGGGCGACAGATGTATTTAATCAGGGAGGGAACCACTACTCAGAAGTTGCTGTCATGGATCAGCATGAACCAGGTGTATTGTTTTCATAAAATCATGGATTTGGAAGGTACCACATGGTCATCTAGTCCAACCGCCTGAATTACAGGAATCTTTTCCCCCCAATGTGGGACTTGAACCCACAACCTGGAGTGCCATGCTCTACCGCCTGAGCTATTGGGAAGTACAAATGATAGATTCACATTAAAACATGAACCAAATGTGGGAGGTAGTGTAAAAACAGTCAGAGGGAAGATTTTAAGGTTGTTTTTTTTAATGCCCACTGTCCAGCTTTGTTGGTTTGTTTTGTCAATTCTATACTGACTCAAGGGGACAAGATAACCTCTAGGAACATCATGAGGGAAGGGCAGAGTGGGAAAATAAAATGCTACAAGCTGTGGGTAAAGTCAAAGGGAGCTCCCTAGTAGCTGTCATGCAAACTACATCTGCTGGAAGACTAAGGCCTTAAATGACAATTTCAGGTTATATTTTAGTGATTAAGATTTAACTTATATATTTGGTGGCACTGTGGGTTAAACCACAGAGTCTAGGACTTACTGATCAGAAGGTCGGTGGTTCGAATCCCTGCCATGGGGTGAGCTCCCGTTGCTTGGTCCCAGCTCCTGCCCACCTAGCAGTTCGAAAGCACGTCAAAGTGCAAGTAGATAAATAGGGACAGCTCCAGCGGGAAGGTAAACGGCGTTTCCGTGCGCTGCTCTGGTTCGCCAGAAAGCGGCTTTGTCATGCTGGCCACATGACCTGGAAGCTGTCTGCGGACAAACGCCGGCTCCCTTGGCCTATAGAGCGAGATGAGCGCCGCAACCCCAGAGTCGGACACGACTGGACCTGATGGTCAGGGGTCCCTTTACCTTTACCTTTATATCTGTATTGTCCCTGTTATACCCAACTGCAAAGCGAAATGTATCCCTATCATGTTTTATGACTTCCCTGATATTGTATGTGAGCTGGAACTGTTTAATTATCGCTATTCTTCCAAAACATGAAAGCTTAGTTTTCTTATATTCCTCCACCTGCTGGAACAACTTCTCTTACACAGCCATTGAAGGTTCAGGAGCCCTGCCCTCTCCCTTCACCCCGACCAGAAGGCAGCTGAACAGGGAGCAACAACGAGGATTAGGGGCAGCAGGGGCAGTGAGTATTGGGCATGAGCTTGGGCAGATAGCCAATGATGCTGACCCCTAGCACCAACCCCGAAAGATGCAGAACAAGCTGTACCCTTGCAAGGGACTGAGTTTGGAATGAGCCGCTAATCACTTGCAACATTGACTCTTATTTATCAACCAAAGGGGGGGGGGAAGAGATACTGCTGCTTCCATTACTAATATCATCACCTACATCTGATGCAGCCCATGCAACAGGCTGTTGTAGATAAAGGAAACTAAACCTCCACACACCTCCAGCTTGCCTGAAGGTTGGGATCTCCTTCCTCATGTCAAACAAATGATCAATACTCTAATGGAACTGACTGCTTGGGGGAGGGGGAGGTTGAGGGGAGAACGAATTAATCCGGTCGTCTCATTTCTACAAAAGGGGTATCTTGTCACCGTCACCATCAGGTGTATCAGTGTGGAAATAGAGGTGGTAGATCTTGAATTACAGCAGCACACTGCCTTTTGAATGAGGATATTTGAATTAAGGCCTGTAAGTATATTTTATTTTGGGTGGTGGTGGTGGTGGTGGTGGTAATAATAATAAGCAATTTGCCCCTATAGGGCGGAATGGGGGAAAGCGTCCCAGCTTGATGGAAATAAGCCTTTTGAAATTAAGTGTGAAATTTGGACCAGATGGATTTTTCTGGTGTGGTCCCACAAGCAGGTATGTCACTACTGTAATTGTCCTCTAAAGCATCGCCAAAGCAGCAAGGATTAGGAATCACGATCGTGACAATAAAATATCCAAGGATTTGTTTTCCCCTTTCCTTCCACATCTTTCAATATACTGTTCATAGTAATAAAATTAGGATTTAGGAGGTTCACCCCCCAAAAAAATATATAAGCAAGCTGAGTATCTTTACGTGAATGTCTCTCCCCCCCCCCAACCGGAAAAAGCACCTTGAGGCATGTGTAAAACTAGTAGCTACATAAAGCAGAAGAATCAGATGTCTGCTGGGCAAATTGACAGAATTCATTAATCTTAGATGGAGAGTTCTATAGAGTCTGTCCTTTCATGCACCTGCCCATGCCTTAAGTAATTACATGATGGCACTATTAATACCGAGAAGCTTGGGTAGGGATAGGGTTATCTCCCCTTCTTAGGAATTGATTGCTAGCTGATTAGTGGACAACATTTCTCTTGCTGTATAATTGCCTTTGTGCTATTGTAGTCTTTCTAACCTGGGGGTTAGGGCATCTTGCTGGTTCCGAGGCCTTGACAATAGCACCACGGCCCTCAAAGTAATGAACTGGAACTCAATCACTGCAGATTCCCCAAGCAGTAGATGCCTCATTTAAACGTATCGCAAAATAGAAGCTCATTCGCACAACAACCAAATTAATAGAGGCTTTGTTGGCTATTTCTCCTTACTCTTTGTTTGTGATGTAAAACGCCACATTTCTAAAATGGCAAAAGGGGCACGGAATATAATATAATTAATCTGCTTCCAGATATTAAGCTGTCAGGTAACATGACAAAGATGTGGAGGAAAGTTGGGTGGCTGTTATAAGCCTCCTCCCCACTATAACTTTAAAGCACGGTGGAAGCACATTTCTCCAAAGAATTGTGGCCGTTGTAGTTTGTGAAAGGTTGTTGGGAATTCTAACTTTGTGAAGGGTAAACTACAGTGCCCAGAATTCTTTGAGGGAAAGAATGTGCTTCAGATGTGCTGTAAAGGTACTGGGTAAACGCAGTCTTAGGGAAGGTGTGGGATAGTCCTTTCTTGTTTTTCTCTTAAATCTCTGTGCTTGATTATGACAGAGTCGAACAAGCATGACATGTCTAATTTTCATGTGAAGTGACCTTCCCTATAGATCCTCTCAGGCATTAAGATTGGCAGAGGGCAGGGCCAGCAAGGTGGCAGTCCAGAAGAGGAGTAGAGGCCTGACTACCTTGCATATGTTTTATGCAATCCATAACAAAATATATATTTCATGTTAAATGCACTCACATTTCTGAATAACGGTTTGCAAACTTGTGCCATGAACCGAGCATTTCTGAGAATTTCCAACTCAATGTGAACATTCACTTCTGTACTCGAACAGTATGACAGTGCAGTCTCATCCTGTTATGCACAGTTGCCCTTGTAAGGGAGCCAGTGTGGTGTAGTGGTTAAGAGTGGTAGACTCGTAATCTGGGGAACCGGGTTCGCGTCTCCACTCCTCCACATGCAGCTGCTGGGTGACCTTGGGCTAGTCACACTTCTTTGTTGTGGGGGAGGAAGGGAAAGGAGAATGTTAGCCGCTTTGAGACTCCTTCGGGTAGTGAAAAGCGGGATATCAAATCCAAACTCTTCTTCTTCTTCTTCTTCTTCTTCTTCTTCTTCTTCTTCTTCTTCTTCTTCTTCTTCTTCTTCTATGTTTTCATATGAACACTCTGTGAATAAAACAAAATATAACAAAATTGTTGTGCGATACATGTTATGTTGTGTTGCACATACAAATGTAAAGTGTAGGGTTAGTCCAACACCAACTGTGTAGGTGCTTATACTATTGATATTAGTCGTGAAGATCTGAATATTTTCCACGGGAATGGATATTTTTTAAATTTATGATTAACATAAAAATGAGACCATAAATTTATTTTACATGATGCATAAAGATTTTTAGCTGTTCCGTCTTTGCTCAGTGGCCCTGGCAGAGGGTGCCCTATTGATAGTTCTGCCACCCTTGGAAACATTGGGGCTAGTGGTCTGGCAAGAAAGAGCATTCACTGGTAGCTCCCAAAATGTACAACTCCCTACCCATAGAGGTGAATCAAGCATCCTCATTATATAGTTTTTGTCATTTGTTGAAGACACATCTCTTAATCATGGCCTTTGACCACCTCTTAAGGTTTTGGGTGGTTCAGGTGGACCTCCTTTGGTTTGTTTTATTGGGTTTCAATGTTATGCAGTGGTACCTTGGGTTGCAAACAGTCCTGCTTACAAACTCCACAAACCCAGAAGTAGGTGTCCCTGGTTGTGAACTTTGCCCCAGGATACAAAAGCAATCCGGTTCCAGGGCTGTGGGAGGCCTATATAGGGAATGCACACTTCAGGTTAAGAATGCTTCGGGTTAAGAACGGACTTCCGGAATCGATTAAGTTCGTAACCCAAGGTACCACTATATAACCATATGATTATATAAAACGTACCCAGGGACCTTATGGTGAAGACCAGCTAAGAAATTTCTTAAAGAAGGAAAGAATAGAATAGAATAGAATAGAATAGAATAGAATAGAATAGTGTACATTATATTTTACTGACAAGGTATTTGCCACCTAAACCCCTGGATATTGATGGACTACCTCATTATATAATACTTTGAAACTGGCATTAAGTCCCACTGAACTCAAGGAAACTTACTTCTGAGTAGGGATGCACATGATTTCATTGTTAGGCAATGATTAGGATCTCAGATGCCAAGGAAGGCAGAACCAGCCCTAGACATTTTAAAAATGCAATTTCCCCTGTACTCCTGCCTTTCAGTTGGTGACTCTAGAAAATCCTACAGTGGTCTGACTTTAATTTTAGATTTATGGATGCAGTCGGTGCTCAAAGGTTCTGATTGCATTTTAAAATGCATAATAAATAATTGACAGGGTGGAGGGGGGTGATATTAAAAGACAAGAGTCAAACCAAGCCATAACAAATTGAAAGCGCAGGGATCTATTATGAATGGGCCTGCCAATTCCTTTCTTGAAAGAAGCCTTTAAAGATTTCATCACTGAGAGAAGCTCAGCAGGTGTCGTGGTTTGTTTTGTGACACCCTTGTCGCTCGATTGCACTATACCAGGGGTTTTCAAACTTTCTACCCCCCAGAGTTTACTTAAGGTAGCTGAAAATTGTTGGGACCAGCCAGTCACAAAATGGCAGCAGGGCCTTTGCTGATGCCATTTTCTAGTGATATCCAATCCATTTTCGGAAATGGCTAAATTCTTTGCCACAGTGTTTTCCTCGTGACAAAGAATTCCATAGCTTGGCTTTCCTCAAGCTAAGTGGAGACATTTGGTCTGGAGGTATTGTGAGTCAACCTCCACATTTTAGGCAGAACTTGCCGATTCAGAGGCTCTAAGTGAAAAAGGCCTTTCCCTTCCTGAACTGACATGCTGCTCGTAGTATTTCCATCCATCTCCTGTAATTCTTTCACATTCAACTTGTACCTTACTTGCACCCCACCCCAGCAAATTGCCAGTTTCTTCCACCCTTCTTCCCTGGTCCGGATAGCAGGTCTGGGGGACCCCCTGGTCCTGAATGGGATAACTATGCGCCTATTGTTCAACCTTCAATAGACATCCAAAGGCAACCCTGTATTGGGAAGTTTTTAATGTGTTCTGTTCTGTTCTGTTGTTTTTTTTATATTCTGTTGGAAGCTTCCCAAAGTGGCTGGGGCAACCCAGTAGGATGGGCAGAGTACAAAAATATCATCATCATCATCATCATCACCAATGTTTCCATTGCCCAATAAAAAAATCTCTCTTCCACTGAACTGTTAAAGGTATAAAAGGGCTCCCTCTCCCCTGCCTTTATCTTAACCACAGCAAGTTCCCACAGGAAGTCCTAGGATGTATTGCATAATGTGGCCATTTTTGTGGCTAAGAACTGTCAGCTTCCAGCTCACTTCTATGGAGCCTACCTCAGGCCCTTCATGTGTTGCTGGACTACAACTCCCATCACACCCTATTGACCATAATAGCTGGGGCTAATGGGGATTAGAGTCAAGCTATATAAGAAGAGCCCTCCTGGATCAGGCCAATGGTCCATCTTGTCCATCATCCTATTCTCACAGTGGCCAACCCATGGGGTGCCCGCAAGCAGGACCTGAGCACAACAGCCCTCTCCCCTCCTACAGCGCATCAACTACCCTTGGTCTATGTCATGATTCCTCAAACTTGGGTCTCCAGTTGCTTTTGGACTACAACTCCCATCATCCCTAGCTAGCAGGAGCAGTGGTCAGAGATGATGGGAATTGTAGTTCAAAAACAGCTGGAGACCCAGGTTTGGGAAACCCTGGTCTATGCGAACAGCATAGGAGTCAACTCCCAGGGGTCGAGGTCCCTTAGCCCCCCAATAAAATATTTGAGGGGGCCAGGCATTGATGGACATTGCCATTTAAATGGTGTGTGTGTGTGTGTGTGTGCCATGTCTTACGATCGATTGTGCGGGGTATGGCTTACCTGCCCCACAATATTTTATTCAAGTTGGCACCTCTGGTGAACAGGTCCCACTTGCAAAACAACAACAACAAAAACAGCTGCAAGTGGAACCCAACGTAAGGTTTGAACCAGATCTAGAATAGTTATATTATCAGTTCAAATAGGTTCGTTTTGAAATATGGGAAAGCCCCGTTATTGAGGTATTGAGGCTCTGCAGCATTGGCCGTTTAAATCAAAGAATAGAGTGCCCAGCAAAACAAGGGGGCATAGTTCCTGCACCTTAAATAGTTTGTGTGGCAGAGGGAATGTCACTGACATCTGCTGAAATGGCTTCTTCTGCGGCCCTTTCAAAAGTGCAGGTCCCCTGCTGGCATTTGCAGCCGACCACCCAAACTAATTATCCCTTTAATCAACTTATAATGGCAAACTGTTGACACTCCCAGTATATTTTCACATGTGTAAAACTACATCTGTGTACAGATAATATTTAGATCTGTCTTTGTTATGTTGTCCTTTGCTGTCATGTTTCTTGTGTTAAAGCCTTTGAAGAGCAAGTCTGAAAATAACAGGCTGAGCTCATTAGTAGATTAGGTGCGGCAGTGAATCCAAGTGTTCACGATCAGTTCTCTTTCTCCCAGCCCGATATGGTTTCCTCTTTGAGAGCAATTACATCTGATTGACATGTTTTCATGTGCCTCCAGCCTTGGCTTTTCCTTACTGAACAGCTCCAGATCAAGGACGGCGACTCCCCCCGTCTTCCCCTTACCGCTATTAACTAAAATCAGGATCCCAGCGAAAAAGTTAAATACCTTTTTAAGATGCGACTTGAAACAAATTTATAAAATATGTATAAAGGAGAACATTGTGTGTGTGTTCGTGCGTTGGGTGCAGCGAGTTCATGGAGTGAAGTTGTTGAAAGTCGAGTAGAAAACATGGTTTAAGACACAGGTTTGAATGAACAATTAAAGTGGGATTTAGGCGCTGTTCTGCTGTTTGCTGCTAAAGGAGGCTGTTAAATCAAGGGCAAAGTGATAGTTTCAGAGAGTAAAAACATCCCACTCAATGTCTGCTTCCCAAGAGCTGACTTTGCACTGAGTGGCATTCCTCCAAGGTGGGTTGATCCAGTGGTGAGTTTATGTCTGTGATTACCAAGTAGCCACTTTGCCCCATGGCCAATGCCATGGAATCCCCTTTCAGTTTGATGGCTGCATTGCATTCTGGGTAACCTTCCAAGGGCCACATGCCAGAGGTTGGCATTGCCAGAGGCAAAAGAGAGCAGAGCTACAAACATAAATTCCACATTGCTACGGTGGTTTCTATACCCTGCTCTAACCTCTGTACAGATAAGAGGCACCATCAGAGTTGAAGGACACATTCTAACCAGTAAAAAAAGCTCAAGGTGTCCGATGAGTGGATATTTGGCTGAACAATGGTAAAAAAAAAGAAATACCCGAGGTATGAAGTCAGAAATGTGGCCTAGAAATAATTCCATGGGCAGTGCCAGATTTCAGGTGCGTGTGACTCCTCTGCACAGGGCGCTGAGCCAAGTGAGCACAAAATGGAGAAGATCCATAATTGAGAAGATCCCAGGAGTGTGCAGTGAAACTTTTCATAGGCCCTTCTTCACGTGTCTCCTCCATGAGAAGTACGGAGGATGGCAACACAAGAACTGGCCATTTCTGCAGTGGCTTCCCGGAGCCTGACACTGTAGGTACTACACTACTACTACTACTACTACTACTACTACTACTACTTTATACCCCACCCATCTGGCTGACTCCCAACAGAATAATAATAATAAATAAGAATAATAATAAAAAAGTGACAACACTTCGAACATTAAAAACTTCTCTAAACAGGGCTCCCTTCAGATGTTCTCTAAAAGTCAGATAGTTGTTTATTTCCCTGACATCTGATTGGAGGGTGTTCCACAGGGTGGGTGCCTCTACCAAAAAGGCCCTCTGCCTGGTTCCCTGTAATTTCACTTCTCTCAGTGAGGGAACTGCCAGGAGGCCCTCGGAGCTGGACCTCAGTGTCCGGGCTGAACAATGGGGGGTGGAGACGCTCCTTCAGGTATACAGGGCTGAGGCCACTTAGGGCTTTAAAGGTCAGCACCAACACTAACTCCCCAGTTGAGATGTTCAAGTTGAATGTTGGGTCAGATTTTCAGACCAAAAATTAAAACAATATATTTTAGAAGTTTGTCATTTTTTAAACCTAGGAGAATTGATTTTCGAATTGCCTGCTACATATTTAGGTACAGTATTCTACCCTTTCATTTTGATGCTGTACGTCTTTGCATAGCCCTGCAGTTGTGCATGTAATCCAGTGATGTTCAAAGCATACTCTTACCCTTTATTTAGTTTCATTGTGATACTTAACTAGCATCCTGGCTTACTACCTAGTTGATGTCGCTTTGAAAGTAACCTTCTTTTCAGCATTCCCCCCACTGCGGTGCTTCGTAGCAGCCATTTACACAATGGCTTCTCGCTAGTATCCTTGAGAACTGAACCGGGAAGCCTGATGCAGATGAGGCTCTATCAGCCTCCTTGATGGGCTATTGTTTTTGGTTCAGAACCAAAGCAAAGCATAATTAAATCAAGCTCAAGTGCCCATTGCCAGATTGCATATGAACATTTTAATTATTCTCACTTTCCAAAGGGAGGTGCGAATGGGGAGAAGAGGAGGGCAGCAATAACGAAGAGAAAATGAACTCGGCTGGCACAGATATGAAGGGAGCATACAATGTGACCAGATCTATTGCCTGATTGGGGATCATCTCAAAGGAAGTGTTCGGCGGCAATTATCTGGCTAAACCGGAGTCACTCTTCTCCTCCATCGCTGTGCAGGGTGCTGAGGACCAGGAAGCAATGGGTGCTGTTTTCCCATACTTGCCTTCGATGAGAATAAAGGCGTGGTTTATATTCTGCATTCAAAACATACAAAAAACAAAGACAGGGAAGGAAAGCCTCTTCCTGCTGAGCCCAAGAGCACCATCAAACAAAAGCCTTCTTCACACTTAAGGCTCCTCTTTGATCTTCCCATCAACAACAATTAATGCCAGAGGGTTGTTGTTTTAAGGAATTATTTTCCGGCTAAAGTGGAAAGAGCTATGATTATTTGCATGCCATGAAAGTGAAAATTTGTTCCTTGTTTAATGGGGTGAGGGATACACACACACACACACACACACACACACACACACACACACACAACATTACACTAGGTATCCTTTAATGTAGCTCATTTTGATGCATTGTAGCAGCACATGTAGCGTAGGCTTTACTTGGGAGAAAGAATTTCTGCCAGCCTAAGGCAGTGTTTTTCAACCTTTTTTGGGCAAAGGCACACTTGTTTCATGAAAAAAATCACGAGGCACACCACCATTAGAAAATGTTAAAAAATGTTAAAAAATTTAACTCTGTGCCTATATTGACTATATATAAAGTAATTTTTCAATTTTTCCCACGGCACACCAGGCAACATCTCGCGGCACACTAGTGTGCCGCGGAACAGTGGTTGAAAAACACTGGCCTAAGGTTCTCTTCAAAGATCAAGGGAGCTCCTGAATTCTTTTGACATTACCTATTCTATATTAGTATGGCATGATAATCACCAGTAATATTTTCTTAGCAGTCTGTGTATAGAGCATGACAATCAAAACAGATCTATCAGCAGCAATGGGCTCAGTATGTGGTATAGCTTTAATTGCACTTAAGAGAACCCATTTGCTTTTACCACTCAGAAAACCCCAAGCCCTAATTATTTCCATTGGGGTAGTTAGAATAGCATGCTTTGGCAGTAGCCTCAAGTCAGATTAAATGTTATTTATTTCCTTAGTGCTGGTTCTTCAATTGATTGCTGCATTCAAAACGTAAGGAGGAGGGTTGATTGTCTCCTACTGGGCCAATCTGGAAGAGGACAAGGAAAGAAGCCACTTTATGAAAGAAACCATTGTCCTTTGAAGTTCGCTCCACTACAGGAGATAGTTATATAAATCTCCGCTCCACTCATATGCTCAATATTTCTTTATAGAAATCCATGCTGATCTGAGCTTTTGAGTGAAGCCAATGGGCAGCTCATGGTAGAGGAAAGTCATATCCCACTATGCATTAAACTATGGGAACTAGCAACTTTAATCAAGACTACCTGGATTTCATGGGTCCAACAGGGGGTGGGGTGGGGGAAGAATAGATTCAAACAGGAATGGGCAATTTTGGAGAAATTTTGGAATGCCAAGTAGATAGTGACTCATTACAGCTCCTTTCTGTCTTAGATGTTGTTCTTATATTCAACAAATAAAACATTAAAAAAGAGAATAGTCAACAAAAGTCTTCACTGAGTCACAAATAGAATATATATGTTTAATAAGGCTATTTAAATATTTCCCACCTTCTATTTATAATTATTTTACTTGTATTTGTTCCCACTTTTTTATTTAACAGTTTAATTGTTCAACAGCTTTAATTGCTTAAATGCTTAATCACTTAAGCGCACAGTCTACCTGTGCTTTGTTGCTGCTCACAGCGATGTTTGTTTTGCTGTCCTTTGTCTTTGGGTTTTGTTTTGTTTTTAAAAAACACCACCACTTCCTGCTTCTCACCTGGAGACATACGATCATTTTGAAAGGGCTCTGGCTGCCTTTCTGTGGAAAAGAGCAGATCAAGAAACTAAGCGTGGTTATATTTTATATGTTAAAATCTTAACTGGGGAAGGGGCATCAAAAGAATCAGAGGCACTTCAATGGGTGGATTACAGAGGTGTAATTGAGAGAAGGATTTGGTGGGATGGATGCCAGAAATATCTGATTGCCGATGAATGGCAGGAAGGTTTTCTTATTCTTTTTAAAAACACCCAAATCTAGAACTTGTAAAGAATGAGGCCTGGTGACCTGTTTGCAGCTTGAATGTGTTTAGGTGATTTCAACATCTTGTAAGCATAATGTAATCAGAGCTCTCAGGTATGCTTGAACTTGGCACCTTGCTGCATAATCTGTTAGGGCGTGTTTCAATTTCATTTTTCATCTTGATGCGATAACTACACAAAGCTCCCTTTTCAAATCCAGTTGATAATGTTCTGTTTGGTTATAAATGGTATAAGCTTCGGAAAAGGACTCGCTAAAGAGAGCTAGGCTCGCAACTGCATTTTCATCCAATATTAGTG